>NC_091988.1:38804227-39444839 GCF_044704955.1 Pristiophorus japonicus | reverse complement strand
GGGTGTGGTGGGCTTTTTTTGGGGGGGGACTGTGTGTGTGTGGGTGGGTGTGTGTGTGGGTGTGTGTGGGTGGTGTGTGTGTGTGTGTGTGTGTGTGTGTGTGTGTGTGGTGTGTGGGTGTGGGGGGGTTGGGGGGGGGTGGTGTGTGTGTATGTGTGTGTGTGTGGTGTGTGGGTGGGTATGGTGTTTTTTTTTTGGGGGGGACTGTGTGTGTGTGGGTGGGTGTGGTGGGCTTTTTTTTGGGGGGGACTGTGTGTGTGTGGGTGGGTGGGTGTGTGTGTGTGTGTGTGTGTGGTGTGTGTGTGTGTGGTGTGTGGGGGGGTTGGTGTGTGTGTGTGTGTGTGTGTGTGTGTGTGGTGTGTGGGTGGGTGTTGTGTTTTTTTTGGGGGGGATTGTGTGTGTGTGTGTGGGTGGGTGTGGTGTTTTTTTTTGGTGGGGGGGATTGTGTGTGTGTGGGTGGGTGTGTGTGTGGTGGGGGTGTGCGGGGTGGGGGGAATGGGTGTGTGACGTGGGCGTGAGTGCGTGTTGGCACAGAGCACCTCGTGCAGCCAAACCTGACTGACATCTCACTACAGGTTCTCCTCCGTGTTAGATTGGGGGAATCCTAATAGAAAAGCATTGATGCCAGTAATACTGGGGGGGGGGGGGGGGGGGGGAGGGATTTTTTTTTTGCAAAGAACATTTGGCACAAAATTTTACGAAGAACTTAAGTGCGAACAGAAATTAAAGATGATGCAAAAATGGCCTAAAAACACTGCGCCCTTTAAATAAACTTCCAGGTGACTTCAGTTTTCAGCAACCCTGGCTTCTTGTTACCACCGCAGTTTGCAGAATGCTTTATTGTCCGCTTCAACTGGAGCTGTTATTTCAGATAAAGATTTGGACATCCAAGACTCAACCATTTCCTGGTTTGGTAAATCCTGCAGCTAACTGGCCCCTCTTTTCTACAGGCGTGTAAGGTATAAATTTTGCAATATCTGGGGGAGCAGATTTTCCCCTCATTATATTATCTTTTGCAAATTTTTCCATCACCCATTTCCGCCAGAATTTAGTGTGTACTTTAAAACTCTGTTCTATCTGACTTCTACCCCAAATTCTGGAACCCTGGAACTACTGCATTTTGGTCTCTAAAATAATACAGAATTTCTGGCCCCTTGTATCTAGCATCAACGGCAGGAAAATTGCGGTCGGAGGCCACCTTTGGGCGACACCTCTGACCGGAATTTTTTAACGAAAATACCTGGTGGTCCCAGTGGAACATAGGATTGCAGTCCAACGTATGGGAACATGTCTTCCAGTTATGTATGCGTAACGTGGGCCTGGACCACCAATGATTTGGTTATAATGGGAACGCTGTTTGTACGAGCTCCCATTACTGCCAATGAGAATTTCCCCCCCCCCCTCACCTCCAAAACAAGAAACACAACACAATAAATGAAAAAAAACTCATATTTAAAATTAATAGAAAATGATTGTTTTTCTAAAACGTTTAATTACAAACATTTTTTTGAATTTTTTTTAATGTGTTTTAGTAGGGTTAAAAATAAACTTACCTTAATGGACAGGGTTTTTAAATATAAAAATTAGTGCTTTTACCAGGCATAAGAGTTTGAAGGGCATTCGCTGGGCAAGAGTTGGGCAAATAGCCCAATCTCTGCTCCGCAGATGTCCTTCCTGCGGGAATGTGTAGGATCTGTGTAAAGAAATTTTACAGATCACAAAAGCTGGTTCTCGGCACATGTACATCGCGCCCCAAGAACCGTCATTTGAGAGGCCTCTTCAGATGTGTACACACATCGTACCAACCCGGCGAGACCGCAATTTTTCGGCCCATTGTGTCACGCAAAGGGCAATGGAAATCTGGATCGCTCTTGCTCAAAATGCTATAGATAACAACTGATGTGGATGAGTGAATAATTAGTTGAAAAATTAAGCAATCCAATCGCTCAAGTATTTAAAAATCTCCAATCCCAAACTGACAAGCATCAGTCAAATCACCAAAATATTTTCAGTAAGCAGCACACAAGGGTAGATTTAATCTACAGGTGTTTGTACCTAGACTTAATCTAAATGAGCAAAGAATAATGTGTGGTATTGTATTAAACATCAGTACAAAGGACTCACGTTACATTGAAAACTCCTATGTCAACCTGTTCTTACACAAAATCTCATTATAAAAGTGTGTATATTTTCCTGCAATTGTTTGTTACTCCTACAGGTGGCACTATGATAGGACTTTCAATGTTCGAGACGTCACACCTTTTGACATAACACCATCTATCTTGTGAATAAAGTGAATATGTTTTTTTAAACTGCTTTGTGTTTGTATGTAGTTGCAGGCTCTGGTCACTGGGTGACACTGTAGAGCACGGTTTTGCTTCTGAACTTCCTCCAAGTGTTCTACTGTGCAAGGTGAGCAGCTGGGTACCATTTTGTGTTTTTTTTATTTTAACTTTTATTTATATTCCATGAATGTCATAACTTACATCTTTTCCACCTCTAGCACATAATAACAAGTAGACATAAATATAGATTAAATGCAAGAGATTTAGAACAGAGAGCAGGAGAAACCGTTCCCCCCCCCCCCCCCCATCCCCACAGAGGGTTGTGAAACTTGTGAGTTAGTGATTTAAACAGAGACCCTGCCTATGGTTAAGAATAGTTTAGATAGGTGGCTGAATGAAAAGGGAGTAAAGAGATATGGGTGCAGAAAAGACGGGCATGTGATTAGTCCTACTGCTCGTGTGGAAGGACCAACACGGACTGGTTGAACCGACGGACAGTTAGTTTGTATTTTGTAATTTCAGTGTAATTCATCCCCAATATTTCCATCGAGTTTATTATTTTTAATTCTTTGATTATTTTTGCTTTCTTATTTATTATCTCTTAAATTGGAACCGCTTTGGCCAGTTCCATGATTGGCATCCTGCCAGATGTGCCCTAGTGCTTTTCTCTCTGTCCTTGCCCCATTCCCCCCCAAAACTGCATTGGTCCATGCCCCAGCTCAATAACTGTAGATTCTTTCGGGGCAGATTTTAACAGCGGATTCTTCAGCT
This sequence comes from Pristiophorus japonicus, assembly GCF_044704955.1. Taxonomy (NCBI): domain Eukaryota; kingdom Metazoa; phylum Chordata; class Chondrichthyes; family Pristiophoridae; genus Pristiophorus; species Pristiophorus japonicus. The sequence goes on along the minus strand of NC_091988.1, from coordinate 39,441,783 downwards.
AAAAGTGCTAAGCAGACAATCCCATTTGGCCTCCTCTCAACATCCCCACCATCACAGATGCCAAAGTCCAGCCAATTTGGTTCACTCTGCAAGAGGTGACTCAGTGCACTGGACACAGTAAGGATACAGGCCATGACAACATCCCCCCTTATAGAGCAACAGCCCCGCACACCACAACTAGCTATCATCATTTTTCTTGTGCTGTTGGGGCAAATAAAATAGTAACTGATTGATGCCATTCCCCACCATCAATATCCCAGGGGTTGCCATAGACCAGAAACTTAACTAGACCAGCCACATAAATACTGTGGCAAGAAGAGCAGCAAAGAGGCTGGGTATTCTATGGCAAGTGACTCACCTCCTGACTCCATGCAGCTTATCCACAAGGCACAAGTCAGGAGTGGGATGGAATGCTGACCACTTGCCTGGATGAGTTCAGCTCCAACAACGCGAAAGAACATAAGAAATAGGAACAGGAGTAGGCCATCTGGCCCCTCAAGCCTGCTCCGCTGATCTGATCTTGGCCTCAACTCCACTTCCCTGCCCTCTTCCCATAACCCTTAACTCCCTTATCCTTCAAAAATCTGTCTATTGCCACCTTAAATATATTCAATGACCCAGTCTCCACAGCTCTCTGGGGTAGAGAATTTCAAAGATTCACGATCCTCAGAGAAGAAATTCTTCCTAATTTCCATTTTAAATGGGCGACCTCTTATTCCAAGACTAAGCCCCCTAGTTCTATATTCCCCCACGAGAGGAAACATCCTCTCTGATTCTACTCTGTCAAGCCCCCTCAGAATCCTATATATTTCAATAAGATCACCTCTGAGTCTTTTGAACTCCAATGAGTATAGGCCCAATCTGCTCAACATTTCTTCATAAGGTAGCCCTTTCATCTCAGGAATCAACCTCATGAACCTTCTCTGAACTACCTCCAATGAAAGTATATCCCTCCTTATATAAGGAGACCAATACTGTAACGCAGTACTCCAGGTGTGGTCTCACCTATACAGTTGAAGCAGGACTTCCTTACTTTTATACTCCATCCCCCTTGCAATGAAGACCAACATTCCATTTGCTTTGCTGATTACTTGCTATACCTGCATGCTCACTTTTTGAGTTTCATGCACAAGGACCCCCAGATCCCTCTGTACCGCAGCATTTTGTAATCTCTCCCCACTTAAATAATAATTTGCTTTTTTAATTTTCCTACCAAAATGGATAACCTCACAGTTTCCCACATTATACTCCATCTGCCAAATTTTTTTCCCACTCACTTAGCCTATCCCTTTGCAGATTCCTTGCGTCCTCCTCACAACTTGCTTTCCCATCCATCTTTGTATCATCAGCAAATTTGGCTACATTACATTCGGTCCCTTCATCGAAGTCATTAATATAGATTGTAAGTAGTTGAGGCCCCAGCACTCATCCCTGTGGTACCCCACTAGTTACAGTTTGCCAACCTGAAAATGACTCTCTGTTTTCTGTTAGTTAGCCAATCCTCTATCCATGCTAATATATTACCCCCAACCCCGTGAACTTTTATCTTGTGCAGTAACCTTTTATGTGGCACCTTATCGAATGCCTTCTGCAAATCCAAATACATGACATCTACTAGTTCCTCTTTATTCACCTTGCTCATTACATCCTCAAAGAACTCCAGAGAATAACTAGAGAAAGAGTGGGCCTTATTAGAGACCATAAAGGAAATCTGTGTGTGGAGGCGGAAGACTTGGGTAGGATTCTTAATGAATACTTTGCATCCGTTTTCACAAAAGAGAGGGGCGATTCAGACTTTGCAATGAGGGAGGAGAAGTGTGAAATATTAAACGAGATAAACATAGTGACAGTGGAAGTATTAAGAGTCGTAGCAGCTTTGAAAATGGATAAATCCCCAGGCCTGGATGAAATGTATCCCAGGCTAGTAAGAGAGACAAAAGAGTAAATAGCAGAGGCTCTGACCATCATTTTCCAATCCTCTCTGGCTACAGGTGTGGTGCCAGAGGGCTGGAGGACTGCTAATGTTGTACCTTTGTTTAAAAAGGGAGAAAGGGATAGACTGAGTAATTACAGGCCAGTCAGCCTAACCTCGGTGGTGGGAAAATTATTGGAAAAAATCATGAGGGACAGGATAAATCTTCATTTGGAAAGACACTGATTAATCAAGGATAAATCTTCATTTGGAAAGACACTGATTAATCAAGGACAGTCAGCCTGGATTTGTCAAGGGAAGGTCGTTTCTGACTAACTTGATTAATTTTGAGAGGGGGTAACCAGGAGGGTCGATGAGAGCAGTGCATATGATGTCACGTATATGGATTTTAGCAAAGCTTTTGATAAGGTCCCACATGGCAGATTGGTCATGAAAGTAATAGCCCATAGGATCAAGGACAAAGTGGCAAGTTGGATCCAAAATTGACTTGGAGGCAGGAAGCAAAGGGTAATGGTTGATGGGTGTTTTTGTGACTGGGAGGCTGTATCCAGTGGGGTTCCGCAGGGCTCAGTGCTTTTTGGGTCCCTTGCTTTTTATTGTATATATCAATGACTTGGACTTACATGTTGGGAGTATGATTAAGAAGTTTGCAGATGACACTAAAATAGGCTGTGTGATCGACAATGAAGAAGAAAGCTGCGGACCGCAGGAAGAGATCAATGTACTGGTCAGGTGGGCAGAACAGTGGCAAATAGAATTCAATCCAGTGTGAGGTAATGCATTTGGGGAGGTCTAACCAGGCAAGGAAATAACATTAAATAGTACGACACTGAAAAGAGGAACAAAGGGACCTTGGAGTGCAGTTCCACAGATCCCTGACGGTAGCAGGCCAGGTAGATAAGGTGGTTAAGAAGGCATATGGAATACTTGCCTTTATTGGTTGAGGCATGGAATACAAGAGCTAGGAGGCTGTGCTTGAACGGTATAAAACACTGTTTAGGCCGCAGCTGGTCATCACATTACAGGAAAGATGTGATTGCACTGGAAAGGGTGCAAGATTTACAAGAATGTTGCCTGGACTGGAGAATTTTGGCTATGAGGAAAGATTGGAGATGTTGAGCCTGTTTTCTTTGGAACAGAGGAGGCTAAGGGGAGACCTGATTAAGGTGTATACAATTATGAAGGGCCTGGATAGAGTGGATAGGAAGGACCTGTTTCCCTTGGCAGAGGGGTCAACAACCAGGGGGCATAGCTTTAAAGTAATTGGGAGGAGATTTAGAGGAGATATGAGGAAATTTCTTCACCCATCCAGAGGTTAGTGGGGGTCTGGAACTCACTGCCTGAAAGGATGGTAGAGGCAGAAACCCTCACCACATTTGAAAGATACTTAGATGTGCACTTAAAGTGCCTTAACCTTCAGGGCTACGGACGAAGAGCTGGAAAGTGGGATTAGGCCGGATAGCTTTTGGTCGGCCGGCGCGGACACGATGGGCTGAAATGGCCTCCTTCCGTGCTGTAAATTTCTATGATTCTAGAAATTTGTCAAATATGATTTCCCTTTCATAAAACCACGCTGACTCTGCTTGACTGCATTATGCTTTTCTAAATGAACTGCTACTACTTCCTTAATAATGGACTCCAGCATTTTCCCAATGACAGATGTTAGGCTAACTGATCAATAGTTTCCTGCTTTCTGTCTCCCTCCTTTCTTAAATATGGCATTACATTTGCGGTTTTCCAATCCGCTGGGACCTCTCCAGAATCCAGGTAATTTTGGAAGATTACAACCAATACATCCACTATCTCTGCAGCCACTTCTTTTAAGACCCTAGGATGCAGGCCATCAGGTCCAGGGGATTTGTCCACCTTTAGTCCCATTAGTTTGCCTAGTACTTTTTCTCTATTGATAGTGATTATTTTAAGTTCCCCTCACTCTACCCCCTTGATTATATCAATTTTTGGGATGTTTTTAGTGTATTCTACTGTGAAGACCAATACAAAATATTTGTTCAAAGTCTCTGCCATTTCCCTTTTTCCCATTATTAATTCCTCAGTCTCATCCTCTAAGGGACCAATGTTTACTTTAGCTACTCTTTTCCTTTTTATACATCTGTAGAAACTCTTACTGCCTGTTTTTATATTTCTTGCGAGTTTACCTCGACACCATCCAGGGTAAAGCAGCCTGCTTGGTCGGCATCCTACTCACTACCTTAACAGCTTTAATTCATATAGTGCCTTTAATGTAGTTAAATGTCCCAAAAGATCTTCACAGAAGCGTTATCAAACAGAATTTCACATTGAGCCACATAAGGAGATATTAGAGCAGTTTGGTCAAAGAAGCAGGTTTTAAGGAGCGTCTTAAAAGGAGGAAAGAGAGGAGGAGAGGCAGAGAGGTTTAGCGAGGGAATTCAGAGCTTAGGGACTCGGCAGCGGAAGGCACGTCCACTAATGGCGGAGCGACTGAAACCAGGTATGAGCAAGAGGCCAGAATTGAAGGAGGGATATAGGGCTGGAGGAGGTTACAGAGATAGGCAAGAGTGAGGCCAGGTAGGAACGAGGCCATGGAGAGATTTGAAAACAAGGATGAGAATTTTTAAATCAAGGCATTGCCTAACAGGGAGTCAATGTAGGTCAGCGAGCACAAGGGTGATGGGCGAACAGGACTTAGTGTGAGTTAAGACACACACAGCAGAGTTTTGGATGACCTCAGGTTTACCGAGGGTGGAAAATGGGAAGCCAGCCAGGGGTGCGTTCGAGTCGTCAAGTCTCGGGTTAACAAAGGCACGGATGAGGGCTTCAGCAGCAGATGAGCTGAGACAGGGATTGAGTTAGGCGATGTTACGGAGGTGGAACTAGGCGGACTTCGTGATGCAGCGGATATGTGTTCAGAAGCTCACCTCGGGGTCAAATACGACACCAAGGTTGCGAACACTTCCTCCCTCCACCACCGGCACAGCATTGCTGCAGTGTGTACCATTTACAAGATGTACTGCAGCAACTCGCCAAGGATTCTTCCACAGCACCTCCCAAACGTACAACTTCTAACACCAGGAAGGACAAGGACAGCAGGCACATGGGAACACCGTCACCTTCAATTTCTCCTCCAAGTCACGCACCATCCTGATTTGGAAATATATTGCCATTCCTTCATCATCGCTGGATCAAAATCCTGGCACTTCCTACCCAACAGCATTGTGGGAGTACCTTTACCATATGGACTGCAGCAGTTCAAGGCGGCGGCTCAAGGGCAGTTAGGGATGGACAATCAATGCTGGCCTTGCCAGCGGTGCCCACATTCCATGAATGAATAAATGAAATTGCCAGTGCCATCTACATCTTGGGAATAAGATTTAAAAAAAGATTGCCACTCCACTTCCTCTGATCCCGGCCAAAAATCCGAACCCGCTATTTACATAATTACATTTCTCCCCTTATTCCCCTCTGCCCCCACGACTCTGGTGCATCGAACCAAATACGGTTTCACACCCACCACTGGCAACATCAGTCCTGGCCATAGCTCAAAATCGAGATTCTTTTGGGAAGACTTTGCAACTTATTGTGGCACCACTTCCTCTGACTCAAACTAATATACCAACTCCCTCCACCCCGCCCCCTCCCTCCACCCCGCCCAGATACTTGCTTTTATCAACATTCAATGTTGAGAAATAGGAGTAGGAAAAATGTTAAGATGATGCAGGAGGGAGGAGTAGAAGGGAAAAGAACTCCAAATATTGTGATAAACCCATCAGTGAGAATAAAAGAGGAACAAAGGTACTGAAAACAGAATCTCAACACCAACAGGCAAAATCATGATTTCGAAACATTAAATTTTTTTTTAAACTGACTCAAAATTCTCTGCAGAGATTAAAAGCACAGCAGGAAAAAAGTATGGAAACTATTTATTCTTTAATATATTCCCACTGAGCTATATGCTAAACAAAGAAGTCAGATTATGAGACTATTTAAGGTGACAAAACTATTAAACTAAGCAGAATTATTGCATTAAAAAAAAATCTCACACACTGATTCGGAACAGTTGAGATTTGAAAGATCTGTACTTTATATTGGTGGTATGGTTCCTTTGGATCCCTCTTCCCTGCCTCCCAGTGCAAGGAGCTCATGGACTTCTTTGTCACAAAGACAGAGACCATCCGTTCAGCTGCCTTTGCCGCTTCACTCTTCCCCAGCCCAGGGGGTCAAACTTCTCCGAAGTTTTCCGCATGCCCTAGCCCTGAACTCCCATCTTTCTCTAGTTTTTCTCCTATCTCCCGACCTATCCTCAGAGCTCATCCTGTCCACGAATCCTACCTCCTGCTCCCCTTACCCTATTCCCACCAAACTACTGATTACCCAACTTTTTTTAGACCAGTACGTTGAGGAGCCTACTTGGGAACAAGCTATCCTAGATTGGGTATTGTGTAACGAGAAGGGGCTAATTAACAATCTTGTTGTGCGGGGTCCTTTAGGGAAGAGTGACCATAACATGATTGAATTCTTTATTAAGATGGAAAGTGAAGTAGTCCAATCCGAAACCAGGGTCCTAAATCTAAACAAAGGAAACTACGAAGGTATGAGGAATGAATTGGCATGACGGTGGATAGGCAATGGCTAATATTTAAGGAACGAATGCATGAATTACAACAGTTATACATTCCTTTCTAATGTAAGAACACAAAAAGAAAAGTGGCCCAACCATGGCTAACAAAAGAAATTAAGGATAGAATTAGATCCAAAGAGGAGTTATACAAAGTTGCCAGAAAAAGTAGCAAGCCTGAGAATTGGGAGCAGTTTAGAATTCAGCAAAAAATGACCAAGAGATTGATTAAGAGGGGAAAAATAGAGTATGAGAGTAAACTTGCAAGGAACATAAAAAACGACTGCAAAAATTTCTACAAGTAAGTAAAAAGAAAAAGATTAGTGAAGACAAATGCAAGTCCTTTACAGACAGAAATGGGAGAATTTGTAATGGGGAACAAGGAAATGGCAGAACAATTAAATAAATACTTCGGTTCTGTCTTCACAGAAAAGGACACAAATAAGATCCCAGAAATGCTAGGGAACCAAGGGTCTAGTGAGCAAGAGGAATTAAAGGAAATGATTATTTGTAAGAAAATAGTGCTGGAAAAACTAATGGGACCGAAGGTCGATAAATCCCCAGGGCCTGATGATCTGCATCCCAGAGTACTAAAGGAGGTAGCCATGGAAATAGTAGATGCATTGGTTGTCATCTTCCACAATTCCAAGATTATGGAACAGTTCCTGCAGATTGGAGGGTGGCAAATGTAACCCCACTATTTAAAAAAGGAGGGAGAGAGAAAACGGAGAACTATAGACCAGTTAGCCCAACATCAATAGTAGGGAAAATGCTAGAGTCTATTATAAAGGATGTGATAACTGCACACTTAAACAGACAAAGTCAACATGGATTTATGAAAGGAAAATCATGTTTGACAAACCTACTGGAGTTTTTTTGAGGATGTAACTGATAGAATAGATAAGGGAGGACCAGTGGATGTAGTGTATTTGGGTTTTCAGAAGGCCTTTGATAAAGTCCCACATAAGAGGTTGGTGTCAAAATTAAAGCACGTAGGATTGGGGGTAATGTATTGGCATGGATTGAAAATTGGTTAACTGACAGGAAACAGAGTAGGAATAAACGGGTCTTTTTTGGGGAGGCGGGCAGTGACTAGTGGGGTACCAGAGGGTTCAGTGCTTGGGTCCCAGCTATTCAGAATATATATACAAATGATTTGGATGAGGGAACCAAATTTAATATTTCCAAGTTTGCTGACGATACAAAACTAGGTGGGATTGTGAGTTGTGAGGAGGATGCAAAGACATTGCAAGGCGATTTAGATAGGTTGAGTGAATGGGCAAACACATGACAGATGCAACATGGATAAATGTGAAGTTATCCACTTTGGTAGGAAAAACATATGGACAAAGTATTATTTAAATGGTGATGGCTTGGGAAGTGTCAATGTACAGAGGGACCTGGGTGTCCTTGTACACCACTCATTGAAAGCAAACATGCAGGTGCAGCAAGCAGTTAGGAAGGCAAATGGTAAGTTGGTCTTCATTGCAAGAGGATTTGAGTACAGGAGCAAGGATGTCTTACTAGTTATACAGGGCCTTGGTGAGGCCGCACCTGGAGTATTGTATGCAGTTTTGGTCTCCTTACCTAAGAAAGGATATACTTGCCATAGAGGGAGTGCAGCGAAGGTTCACCATACTGGTTCCTGGGATGGCAGGACAGTCATATGAGGAGAGATTGGGTTGACTAGGCCTGTATTCACTAGAGTTTAGAAGAATGAGAGGGGATGTCATTGAAACATATAAAATTCTGACTGGGTTGGATAGACTGGATGAGGGGAGGATGTTTCCCCTGGCTGGGAAGTCTAGAACAAAGGGTCACAGTCTCAGGATACGGGGTAGGAAATTTAGTACCGAGATGAGAACAACATTTTTTCCACTCAGAGGGTGGTGAACCTGTGGAATTCTCTACCACAGAAGGCTGTGGAGGCCAAGTCACTGAATATATTTAAGAATGAGATCGATAGATTTCTAGAAACAAAAGGCATCAAGGGGTTGGGGGAGAAAGCAGGAATATGGTGTTGAGATAGAGGATCAGCCATGATCATATTGAATGGCGGTGCAGACTCGAAGGGCCGAATGGCCTACTGCTGCTCCTATTTTCTATGTTTCTATATTTCTATATTTCTCTTCCTAGCACCCATGTTAGCTGATATTGTTAACTTTCCTCTCTTCAGGTACTGTGCCCCTCCCCTTCAAATCTGCCTCTCCTAAAAAAAAACCATCTTCATTCCTCTGTCCTTGCAAACTACCGCCCCATCTCTAACCTCTCTTTCCTCTCCAAATTCTTTGAATGTGTTGTCACATCCCAAATCCTTGCCCATCTTTCCCACAATTCTATGTTTGAGTCCCTCCAAATCAGGTTTCCTCTCCTCCACGGCACCGAAACAACCCCATCAATGTCACAAATCACATCCTATGTGACTGTGGTCATGGTAAACTATCCCTCCTCATCCTGCTCAACCTGTCTGCAGCCTTTGATACGGTTGACCTGACCATCCTCCTCCTCCATCCAGCTGGGTGGGACTGCACTAACCCAGTTTCATTGTTATCTATCCAATCGTAGCCAGAGAATCACCTGCAATGACTTCTCCTCCCGCTCCCACAACATTACCTCTGGAGACCCCAAGGATCGATCTTTGCCCTCCTTCCCCCCCCCCCCCCCACTATTTCTTGGCAACATCATCCAAATAAAATATTAGTTTCCACATATATGCTGACGCCACCCAGCTCTACCTCGCCACCATTTCTCTCGGCCCCTCCAATGTTTCCGATTTGTTACACAGCTTGTCCGATATGGAGTACTGGATGAGCAAAAATTTCCTCCAATTAAATATTTGGAAGACTGAAGCCATTGCTTTCGGTCCCCGCTACAAACTCTGTTCACTAGCAACCAACTCCATCCCTCTCCCTGGCCACTGTTTAAGGATGAACCAGACTGTTCGCAACCTGGGTGCCATATTTGACCATGCGTTGAGTTTCTGACCACATCTGAAATTCCCTCCATAAATCTCTCCTTGTCTCAACCTTTCTCTCCTCCTTTAAGACGCACCTTAAAACCTAACTCCTTGTCATCTGTCCTCATATCTCCATATGTGGTTCAGTGTCCAATTTTGTTTGATAACGCTGCTGTGACATGCCTTGGAATGGTTTACTGTATTAAAGGCACTATGTAAATACAAGTAGTAGTTGTTCTATTTGTGTTCTGCTCATCTATACACAATAACTACATGAAAGAGCCTGATCATGATATGGATACACTGATAGTGAGTATTTATATATCTATAAAGAAATTATACTTCTCGAGGCCCCCCGACCTACGAGAAAACACCTCCGCAGGTCGGGAAGTATAAGAGCTGGAGCGGCATACCATTACAACTTCCAACACCAGCAGGTCCAGGTATGCGACGGCTTCGAGGTGGGTGACTGGGTGACATCATCAGGACCCAGGTCGCTGTTTGGAGCGTGGGCAGGAACATCAGCGGGGCCCAGGTACAGCAGAGGAGCGGGAAGGTTGTGGCGGAGGTGCGGCGAGTGATCGAGGCGGAGGAGCTTTGAGGGATTGCGGCTGAGATTTTGGTGGGTGATTGTGGCGGAGGTTCGGTGAATGTTTGGTGCGGTGGAAGATCGTGGCAGAGGTGTGGTGAGTGTTTGTGGCGGAGGAACGGCGAGAAATCGTGGCGGAGGGGTGGCAAATGAGGGTACGGGGCCCAGAAGAGCTGAAGGCCCAGGGGCAGCATGGACCAGCCCACACTGCGATATGTGTGTGCACTAGGTCCGTGCAGCAGAGCAGGTCTCCAGTTGTCCTGGTTAACCCTTGCCATTGGATAACAGTCACCACATGTTGAAAAAATCCACGCACAGGCATCTTCCACCCCTTCAATTGGAGTTCAGGACTGGAATATCGGGTCCTTCATTGAAACATCTGTGGACTCATGTGAAAGCGTCATCCTCGTTCGAGGGACCACCTATGATGATGATGATAAAGAAATTATTTCTGCAGACTCTGGTTCAATTATCACCTACCCCCTACCCCACTTTATCCATAGACAACAGTTGGCTTCCACTCCTCGTGTACAACATCGCAAGAGATCTATTAGTACTGTATTATTTCTAAACTATTGAATTTGCAAGCTAACCTTAAGAACTGGTGTTAAACACTCACTTCTACCTTCATCAAAAGCAATCTACATTAAAACAGCACACCCTACTCCCTACTGAAAAATAAAGCTCCAAATAAGGACACAACATTCAACTTGGAAGCCCAACTAGGGATGAATAAAGCATCTCCAATGGCACTCAAACAGCATTCTTGTGTAAAACCACACTTAGATGTGAAAGGTTAAACAGTACCATTTTTCACATTTCTAACATCCTTTAACAATTCCCGCAGTTTTTCAGTTTACCTTCAGGACAAAATCCCATATTTTCAGACACTTTCATTAAAATACTGACAGCTTCACTGTACTAGTCACAATTGGACTTGCTCGGACCGTCACATAATTTGAAGCTAATCAAGTTCGGAGTTAAACATTGGTTTCAGCAGCTATGGCAACAACCAAAATTTACCATGGAAAAGCAATTATATTTAAACTCTCCAATCAGCACCATCTGAAATGTACAAAAGGATAGCACAGCATGGAAATTATGTCATTAAATTGCAACAGTTGTTTACAATCCATTTCATTTCATTACAACTGGCATTATGCAATTCTTATTAAGGTTTAATCAAGCCACAAGTTACAAAATACAATTATCTTTATTTCACAGCAGACAAATGCAGGAAGTTAACTCAGTTCAATAAAATGACAGTCTCTGCTAACAATAAATAAAGCAAACCCGATTAATCCGCCTTGCAAATTGTATGCATTATGGCTTAAACAAATAGCAGGGGATTACTCAGCTTAGTACCGGTTCTAAAAAAAAACTTCAGCTGTACTGCATGTGAAAGTCCAAACAAGGAGCATATTCCTTCATGGCCTTCCCCATGTACACAGCAGCCAGTGCCCATTGTGATCATTTCTTTTCAATTGCCAAGAGTATGCATTTTTCCCACAAAATGAGGGACGGATAGTGTGAGAATGTACCAACCCTGAATATGCTGATCCACTGCTGCTGAATTTACCTCTGGTGTAACATTGAGACATCCAATGAGATGTCAGTTGAAATTATACAAATTAATCATTTCAATAAGCAAAATAGAGGTAGCTGTATGTGGTAGATAAAGATGAGTGATAAATAGGAGTCCAGTCACAATTCAAAGTACATTAAAGTTTACATATTTTCTATATTTACTTACGAGATATGACAGTCACTTTAAATGTGTGTTACTGTCGGCTGCATTTTCTGGAAGAGGTAGAAATCACATTTTCTAGATATGGCTAGAAAATGAACTGTGAGAAAACTAAACCCCAGATATGATGAATCGCACTAGTTTCTGCTTCAGAAATCTAAATTTCCATTAAAATGGGACATTGCGATGTCAAAAGGCCTGGTCACAAGGTCTGTTGAATTTAACAGCCTGGACAAAAGGCCTGTTAAATTCAACAATGTGGGAAGTTGTCAGAAACATAGGGACTAGACCAAGCCTCAATGTCAAATATAAAACTAAATTCAAAGTTAGAAGAGAAAAAGAGAGAGAATGGAGCAAGAACAAGCAAAGGAAGTAGGAAAAATAAAGAGTGGAGAATGGAGGGAGAGCACAGAGCAGGGCTCAGAAAATGGAGATAGAGCAAATAGTCGGAAAGAGTGAAGGTGAGGGCGAAGAAGAAAAGAGCTGAGGCAGGACAGTGAGACAAAACAGCAATGCTGAGCCCAGCTCCAAAACAGTTTCCAAACACTGTATTGAAACTTGAGCCCATGGATGCAATTTGTCTATACTGGATCCCAGGGAACTTTGCCCAAAAATTAACCAAATCAAAGGTCATATTGGTGGAGAATCAGCATTTGAAATGCTAATTCCATGAACAATCAGTCATTCAGACAGGAAATGTTGGTTGTGCGCCATGCTTCATCAATGTTGTAAAATTAAAGTTAGGATGTGTTTTTGTCTACTGTTACTTTGATGCTCAATATAATTAAGCTTGATGCTATCTTCAAAGAATTTGCTTGTGTGACAGAAATAAAGCATTTTTGTTTGTGACATTTCATCCGCATCAGTCACCTGAGAACTCATTAGTGTGGAAGCAAGTCATCCTCGACTCCGAGGGTCTACCTAAGAAGAAGAATTGGCTTCGTTTTTTCGGTCATGACTCTATAGAATTAAAGTCGGATTCACTCACAGAAAGTGATCCAGCTTATTTTGTTATACCATATCCCCACAAGATATGTTGGTACTGACACCATAGTGTCGGCTAAACAGTGCCAGGATCACTGAGATGTTCACATTTGGCCTAATGATATAAATCCTAATCACTCCCAGCCTCAATGACTCAATGCACGAGGAGAGAGAGGAGAGAAACTAAAGACACAGAATCAGGGCTTGTGCAGCGGGGAAGCTTTTGCTCTGTCCCATCCTGTTCATTCCCCTCCATCCTTCTTACCAAGTCATTGAGGCTGGAAGTAATTCGGATTTATATCATTAGGCCAAATGTGAACATCTCAGTGATCCTGGCACTGTTTAGCCGACACTATGGTGTCAGTACCAACATATCTTGTGGGGATATGGTGTAACAAAATAAGCGGGGAAGCTTGGCATGGTAGTCAAGGGAAAGAGAGAGGCAGCAGCAAAGATGGCTGAATGAATGTTCCCAATATTACTAATAAAGAAGTCCAAGTGCTCCTCACACTTGGTAAGAAGGATGGAGGGGAATGAACAGGATGGGACAGAACAAATGTTTCACCGGGAACAAGGGCATCAAATATGGGGAGTGGTTGAGCAGAAAAACAGCTGCAGAATTATTGTTGCAAATGGAGGGCCAATGTTTGGGCATTTGGCAGCTTGAAAGTGTCATTGTAAGCGACTTGGGGGAAGTTTTTTCCCAGGGGGTGAGCACACAAAGAAGTGGTATGTGAGTGGTGGGGAATACAAGGAAGTCGTTGGAGATGGCATGATCTGAGGGGGTTGTGTTTTTTTTTGAGAACCACTCCTGCTCCTCACCCACAAAAAATTGTTTCCTGGGCTGATTTTTGAATAGCCACCACCCATCAACGGTCCCTTTAAAGACGGCTGTTTAGGCTACTAATGGGACAAATGGGCAGAGCATGTGCCATTTTTAAAGCAGAAAATTGCAATCAGAGTTGTATGGCCAAAGTAGGGCCCCGATTCACATACTGTAGCAGCCTCCCGGCCTTGGACGTCAAATGGGATACCGAGTGCCCCTCGCAATTTTCAATTGCTAGCCGTTGAAAATCATCTCCTAGGTCCAATCACGCACCTACCAAGAGAAACTGAAAGTATGGATTCTTTTAAAATACTCAATCCAATTTATATGTAATAAACCTATACAATGGTTTTGCCCGTTTAAATAATGAATTTACCACGATCAAGATGAATTAATTAGATTCTAACTCACTGTGGTACAGAATAAAGGCAAAAGTTTTCAACTTGTAGGAGACCTGGGATGCCGAGATTCACCTGTTCTGTGCCTCCCATTAGCGCCTCGGGGGGGGGGGGGGGGGAAGAGAGAAGAGACTGTTTTATTGGGGTGAGGGAGCACACTACCGGCTCTTGCAAAACTGCGCAGGAATTAGCGGAGGTGTGAACACAGTAGCGCCGCACCCCACTGGTAGTGCCCCAGGACGCCACGCCTCCGGAAGTGCCCATTCTGCTTTACCGTCGTGTGGTCTGGGTCAACATTGTGCAGCATGGCACTCCGTCTTGGTGCCGGGCTGCGGCGACGACACCACGCAGCCCTGGAGGCCTTGGCCGTGCAGAGTTTGTAACGCCCTCCCCTTTAACGGAAGGGGAGGGGCATTGAAACGCATCAGCACAAGCCGCGTAACACTACCAAACCCGTTCCGCGACACTGCACTCCAATTCCTGTGAGGGGTGATAACTGGAATTTTGTGGCCGGTGCGGGACTTCCTTGCCAGGAGTCCCACCTCCCCTCGGTTACCACCCCCAAACGAGGCATAACCCCCATTTCGCCCCCTTGGTCTTTGTATGGAAACGTTCTGCAATCTGATTACACAGTAGTTAGTGTTGGAAACAGTCTGAACTGCAACAACAAATCAATATGAACAATACCTTAATCCAATTAAATAGCTCCAATTCTAATCTTAAAAAATTAAATATTTTCTGATTCGAACCCACATCTTTATGATATAAATGAGTAATTTTATGGAAAATAGCATCCCAAATAAACATTTATTTACAGCTTTTGCATGGAAATTCAATCAAAAAATTCCAGACCGGAAAAGGCTTTGGGAAATTTACATTTTTTGAAATGTCAGGTGGTCAGGTGTCATGAACAGGTAAAAGTCATGGAGCATCTTTTTAGGATGTGTGACCTCATCAGAAAACTGGGGAAGTTAACCTCAGATGTTTATATCACCAACATTTGCTTTAATCAGTTTTTTTCCCCAATGAGAGCAAAACTATTATCTCTAATTCATAAAACGTTATATTAAATTTTAAAGCAGTTTACTGCAAGCTTTTTTGATGACATTGTAATTCGTAACAATACAATATTAAAATACGCAATTCGCTAATTTACTGCATGCTTTCAATATTAATTAGTTGCAGTATCAACCTGTGCCTGGTAAAGCATGTAAAGCTGTTCACAAAACTTAAAAACTTTTTTTTTTAATGTAAAAGGCATACTGAACAAGTTTCATTTTCTACCATCTTCAGTATCTGATGACTTAAACCAGCTATGGAAATCTGACCAGAAAATCTACACCTCAGAGTTTCAACACATTTTCACTTAAAAAATGAAATATAGGTTGTATCTCTCCAGTCCGGGACTCTCTAATCCGGAAACATCCGTAGTTCGGCATTAGTTGGGCCTGAGGGAGAGGAGGGTTTATTAAAAAAAAAGGTTTGATTGGCTGGAGTGGCTGTCAGTCAGTGAGTGTGTTCGGCTCGAGTGGCTGTCAGTCAGTCAGTGTGTTCGCCGATTGGCTGAGGGAGCTGCCCACAGGCTGCCAGCATGCACACACACAGTCAGGAGTCCGGGCGCTGTTGACAGGTACCAGTAAGTGTGACCTCCTGTGGTTCAGGAAATTCTCTGTTCCAGCACCGGTCAGGTCCTGAGAGTGCTGAACCAGAAAGGTTCAACTGTAGTAAGAAAGAAGGGAAGACTTGCATTTATATAGCGCCATTCACGACCACCAGACGTCTCAAAGTGCTTTATAGCCAATGAATTACTTTTGGAATGTAGTCACTGTTGTAATGACAGTGCAGAATCATAGAAATTTACAGCACAGAAGGAGGCCATTTCAGTCCATCGTGTCCGCACCGGCCCACAAAGAGCTAACCAGCCTAATCCCACTTTCCAGCTCTTGGTCCGTAACCCTGTAGGTTACGGCACGTCAAGTGCACATCCAAGTACTTTTTAAATGTGATGAGGGTTTCTGCCTCTACCACCCTTTCAGGCAGTGAGGTCCAGACCCTCAACATCCTCTAGCTGAAACAATTTTCCCTCAAATTCCCTCTAAACTTCCTACCAATTAAGACAGTAGAACCTACCACATGTAAGTTGCATCTTTCTGCAATCCAAGAGTTAATATAATATACCAGATTTTACCAGCAATTTATTTCATAGAAGGAAATTCTGTCATCTGTTTGTAATTAAATCCAACAGAATACCACCACTGTTCCCAGAATACCATCTACTTTGATGCAATATCTTGCCCATTCCATCATATCTATATAGAAAACATTTGTACACCATTAGTATAGATTTTTTAAAAACGATGTTGAAACTGTATACTTGCACTACAATAAATGACAAACATACACCATCATCCCTTTTTTCTCTTAATCTCTCTGCCTTCCATCCTATCACAGACCTTCCCTTGTGTTCTTTCCTCTTCTCCCCCTTTCCCTGCCCGTACACTTGCTTAAAAACCGCTAACATCTCTAACTTTTGCCAGCTCTGACAAAGGGTCATCGACCTGAAACGTTAACTCTGTTTCTCTCTCTACAGATGCTGCCTGACCTGTTGAGTATTTCCAGCATTTTCTGTTTTTATATACTTCCTGTACCTGTTTTCCAGACAAATGAGTGGCCAGTCACAGGCAATACATCTACTGTTCAGTTACTGTAACAACGGTAAGTAACAAGACCTACTGCAGCAACAGCAAACCAAGAGCAGAAACCTGATGCTTTCACCAGGGAAGAGTGACCATAATATGGTAGAATTCTCTATTAAGATGGAGAGTGACAAAGTTAATTCAGAAACTAGGATCCTGAACTTAAGGAAAGGTAACTTTGATGGTATGAGGCGCGAATTGGCTAGATTAGACTGGCAAGTGATAGGGTGGATAGGCAATGGCAAACCTTTAAAGATCACATGGATGAACTTCAGCAATTGTACATCCCTGTCTGGAATAAAAATAAAACGGGGAAGATGGCTCAACCGTGGCTAACAAGGGAAATTAAGGATAGTGTTAAAGCCAAGGAAGAGGCATACAAATTAGCCAGAAAAAGTAGCAAGCCGGAGGACTGGGAGAAATTTAGAATACAGCAGAGGAGGGCAAAGGGTTTAATTAAGAAGGGTACGAGAGGAAGCTTGCCGGAAACATAAAAAATGACTGCAAAAGCTTCTATAGATATGTGAAGAGAAAAAGATTAGTGAAGACAAATGTTGGTCCCTTGCAGTCAGATTCGGGTGACTTTATAATAGCGAACAAAGAAATGGTAGACCAATTGAACAAGTACTTTGGTTCTGTCTTCACAAAGGAAGTCACAAATAACCTTCCCAATGTACTAGGGGTCCAAAGGTCTAGTGAGAAGGAGGAACTGAAGGATATCCTTATTAGGTGGGAAATTGTGTTCGGGAAATTGATGGGATTGAAGGCCAATAAATCCCCAGGACCTGATAATCTACATCCCAGAGTACTTAAGGAAGTGGCCCTAGAAATAGTGGATGCATTGGTTATAATTTTCCAACAGTTTATCAACTCTGGTTCAGTTCCTATGGATTGGAGGGTTGCTAATGTAACACCACTTTTTAAAAAAGGAGGGAGAGAGAAAACGGGTACATAAAACGTAAGAATTGGGAACAGGAGTAGGCCATCTAGCCCCTCCAGCCTGCTCCGCCACTCAACAAGATCATCTGACCGTAGACTCAGCTCCACTTACCCGCCTGCTCCCCATAACCCTTAATTCCCTTATTGGTTAAAAATCTATCTATCTGTGATTTGAATACATTCAATGAGTTAGCCTCAACTGCTTCCCTGGGCAGAGAATTCCACAGATTCACAACCCTCTGGGAGAAGCCTCTGGGGAATTACCCTCTGGTAATTATAGACCCGTTAGCCTGACATCAGTAGTGGGGAAAATGTTGGAATCAATCATTAAGGATGAAATAGCAGCACAGTGATAGGATAGGTCCAAGTCAGCATAGATTTATGAAGGGGAAATCATGCTTGACAAATCTTCGAGAATTTTTTAAGGATGTAACTCGTAGAGTAGACAGGGGAGAACCAGTGGATGTGGTGTATTTGGACTTTCAAAAGGCTTTTGACAAGGTCTCACACAAGAGATTGGTGTGCAAAATCAAAGCACATGTTATTGGGGGTAATGTACTGACGTGGATAGAGAACTGGTTGGCAGACAGGAAGCAGAGAGTCGGGATTAACGGGTCCTTTTCAGAATGGCAGGCAGTGACTAGTGGAGTGTCGCAGGGCTCAGTGCTGGGACCCCAGCTCTTTACAACATATATTAATGATTTGGATGAGGGAATTGAGTGTAATATCTCCAAGTTTGCAGATGACACTAAACTGGGTGGCGGTGTGAGCTGTGAGGAGGACGCTAAGAGACTGCAGGGTGATTTGAACAGGTTAGGCGAGTGGGCAAATACATGGCAGATGCAGTATAATGTGGATAAATGTGTGGTTATCCACTTTGGGGGCAAAAACACAAAGGCAGAATATTATCTAAATGGCGGCAGATTAGGAAAAGGGGAGGTGCAGCGAGACCTGGCTGTCATGATTCATCAGTCATTGAAGGTTGGCTTGCAGGTACAGCAGGCGGTGAAGAAGGCAAATGGTATGTTGGCCTTCATAGCTAGGGGATTTGAGTATAGGAGCAGGGAAGTCTTACTGCAGTTGTACAGGGCCTTGGTGAGGCCTCATCTGGAGTATTGTGTTCAGTTTTGGTCTCCTAATCTGAGGAAGGATGTTCTTGCTATTGAGGGAGTGCAGGGGAGGTTCACCAGACTGATTCCTGGGATAGCAGGACTGACATATGAGGAGAGACTGGATCGACTGGGCCTGTATTCACTAGAGTTTAGAAAGATGAGAGGGAATCTCATCGAAACATTCTGACGGAACTGGACAGGTTAGATGCAGGAAGAATGTTCCCAATGTTGGGGAAGTCCAGAACCAGGGGACATAGTCTTAGGATAAGGGGTAAGCCATTTAGGACTGAGATGAGGAGGAACTTCTTCACTCAGAGTTGTTAACCTATGGAATTCTCTACCGCAAAGAGATGCTGATGCCAGTTCATTGGATATATTCAAGAGGGAGTTAGATATGGCCCTTGCGGCTAAAGTGATCAAGGGGTATGGAGAGAAAGCAGGAAAGGGGTATCGAGGGAATGATCAGCCATGATCTTATTGAATG
The DNA here is from genome assembly GCF_044704955.1 of Pristiophorus japonicus. Lineage (NCBI taxonomy): Eukaryota > Metazoa > Chordata > Chondrichthyes > Pristiophoridae > Pristiophorus > Pristiophorus japonicus. The sequence continues at coordinate 39,422,525 of NC_091988.1, read as the reverse complement.
GTGGTGCAGGCTCGAAGGGCCGAATGGCCTATTCCTGCACTTATTTTCTATGGCCCCAAGTTTCCACATGATTTGCTCCTGATTTTTAGGAGCAACTGGTGTAGAACGGAGTATCTTAGAAATCGGAATTCTCCACATTTAGTTTTCTGCAGTTCTAGTCAGGTAGAACAGTTTTACTTTGGAACAGAATTTTTTTTTCAAAAGGGGGCGTGTCCAGCCACTGACGCCTGATTTCAAAGTTTGCACAGTGAAAACGTACTCCAAACTAACTTAGAATGGAGTAAGTGAAGATTTTTGTACGCTTGAAAAAACCTTGTCTACACTTTAAAAAATCAGGCGCAGGTTACAAATTAGGCGTAGGGAACGAGGTGGGGGGGGGGGAAGGGAAGTCATTAAATTCTACAATCAATCCTTAGTTATACTTATACAAATATTATACAAATAAATCCAACCTGAATAAAAATTTATAAGCAAAGAAAAGATTAAATAAACCATGTTCCTACCTGTGTGAAAGTGCTTCAGGCAGGCCTTTCAGGCAGCGGTGTGGCGTCAGTGTCTCGACGGCAGCGGCAGCAAGCAGCCTTCGAGCTGAGCTGCGGTGCTTGAGGCAGACCTTCAATCCCCGCGAAGATGCAGCACCCAGACGGACTTGAGGCCATTCGGCCATGGGATTGCAGCGGCGTCCGTGGCTGGTCGGGAGCCGAAGAAAGAACAGCAGCAGCCTTCGAGCTGTGAGGGGGACTGACTGAGGCCATTTGGACAGGGAGAGGCAGCCACATCGCCATCATTATATTTAAATTTGCAGAATGGGTGCACCACATATTATGCAATGGTTTGCTTCCTCATGCAAGAAATTCTTTGTTTTTGGTGGAAGTTGATCCATTGCAAAGTTGAATTGGCACTTTTATTTCTCCAAACACACAGTCCTTAATTTGCAGGCACCGGTTCTGCAAGTTTAGCAGTGAAAAACTGAACTCACTGATTTCAGCAGGTGATTTATTCAGCAGTGCTGCTAAAAGCACTCCCTCACACACAGAAATATCAAGAAAATTAAAATACAAGCCTTTGCAGGGGTCCAAGAAACAAATCTTCACTTTTTCTGCAGTACTTTTAAAAATGGCCGAGTGCCAATGTTTACTTCAGACTGCGCGTGCGCGAACGCTCCAACGCGCACGCGCAGGGTTGCCGGCAACAAGAAGCCTCATTTCAATTGTACCCGCCCCCTCCTACTTAGAAAATCGGCGCGAGTGGTAGGCTCCGCCCCCTGTGCGCCGCGCCAAGCAGACATCGAGCTCCACCCAGCTCTGAGGTGCGCCTTTTTCGCCGCGTGTGGAAACTTGGGGCCTATGTTTCTATGTTAGACACGAGAAAACATTTTAAGGTACTGCACCTATACCATAAAAAGGAATTGTCAAACCAAGTAATCACATGGATACATACAGCAACATCTTTGCCTATTTTAATTCAAGTTAATCTCTCCCCTGCTATGCATGAATACATGGCATACATAAAGTAATATAATTGGTATTTAACAGACAATTGCCGGGAGTAGCTTCAGCATATAGCATCCCAAATTATGTAGTGTATTTGCAACACAGTGCAACTTACTGCTGATTTTCAAATAGAAAACTGTACACAAGAATACAGTGATAACAGACTGTTATTTTCAAAACAAGTGACACAGCAGAAAAGTGTAAAGCAAGTATGAAAGAGACTGAGGACCCAAAAATGTGCAGGGCTTTGCTCCTGACCCAAGTGCTGGGACGTGCCCGCCAGGAACCTCTGCCACTGACCCCACTGGAGGATTCGGGGTCAGGGCAAAGTTTGTCCAATTTAAACATTGCTGCCGGGTATTCACACCAAAGCGGGGGGGGGGTGGGGGGGAGGCAAGGTAATGTAGCGCAGTTCACCAAGTTGGTGGCACTGTTACAGCAAGCAATTTTTTCCCCAAAAGCCAGTCAGCCTGCTTTGCATTTTCTTTGGGGATCCAGGTCAAGACACCTGGTGAGCTCTACAGCCACCATGCCAAGGGCCGGTATACGCCTTGTTGAGTCAGGTGTACTGACGCTCGGCATACCCAGGCCAGAAGCAAGGAACTTCCTAGCCTAGGAATTCGCTCATCTCTGCGCCTCCGCACCCACCCCCTTGGAAGCCATATCTGGAGTTGGAGATTCTATCCCAAACAGGCACCACCAGAGCTATATGCAGAGGCCAGGACCCAGCATACCCAGATCCTGGCCCAATTTCAGGCCCTTCTGCTGTACTCCCATCATGGTGGGAATGCGCTGTTAGGGATGTGGAGTTAGGGATGTTAGGGCCACCTTTGCAAAAATGAAAGCAAATCAAAAACAGAAAATATATACATTAACAGTAAAAAGTAAATCAATCCTTCGGAGGTAGTTCCAGAATAGTTAATTGCTATGCATGCACATTTTTTAAATAAAGTAATTTAGGGTGTAAGCACTAAACTCAGAATATGTTATATAAAAGAATCATTGTGAAATACCATTGTACTTTTTGATGCATAATCTAGAGGTTATTCAAACTATGGTTTCTAGTTTAGTGTCTGGTAATCATCATATCATCATCATAGGCAGTCCCTCCGAAATCAAGGAAGACTTGCTTCCACTCCTGAAGCGAGTTCTTTGGTGACTGAACAGTCCAACTTGAGAGCCACAGAGTCTGTCACAGGTGAGACGGGTAGTCGTTGAGGGAAGGGGTGGGTGGGACTGATTTGCCGCATGCTCTTTCCGCTGCCTACGCTTGATTTCTGCATGCTCTTGGCATTGAGACTCGAGGTGCTCAACACCCTCTCGGATGCACTTCCTCCACTTAGGGCGGTCTTGGGCCAGGGACTCCCAGGTGTCAGTGGGGATGTCACACTTTTTCAGGGAGGCTTTGAAGGTGTTCTTGTAAACGCTTCCGCTGCCCCCCCTTTGGCTCGTTTGCCACGAAGGAGCTCCGAGTAGAACACTTGCTTTGGGAGTCTCGTGTCTGGCATGCAAACTATGTGGCCTGCCCAGCGGAGCTGATCGAATGTGGTCAGTACTTCAATGCTGGGGATACTAGCCTGGATGAGGACGCTGATGTTGGTGCGCCTGTCCTCCCAGGGGATTTGTAGGATCTTGCGGAGGCATCGTTGGTGATATTTCTCCAGCAACTTGAGGTGTCTGCTGTACATTGTCCATGTCTCTGAGCCATACAGGAGGGCAGGTATTACTACAGCTCTGTAGACCATGAGCTTGGTGGCAGTTTTGAGGGCCTGGTCTTCAAACACTCTTTTCCTCAGGCGGCCGAAGGCTGCACTGGCGCACTGGAGGCGGTGTTGGATCTCATTGTCGATGCCTGCCCTTGTTGATAGGAGGCTCCCGAGATATGGGAAGTGGTCCACGGTGTCCAGGGCCGCGCCATGGATCTTGATGACTGGGGGGCAATGCTGTGCGGTGAGGACAGGCTGGTGGAAGACCTTTGTCTTACGGACGTTTAGCGCAAGGCCCATGATTTCGTACGCCTCAGTAAATACGTCGACTATGTCCTGGAGTGCGGCCTCCATATGTGCGCAGACGCAGGCGTCATCTGCATACTGTGCTCAACGACAGAGGTTGGGGTGGTCTTCGATCTGGCATGGAGACGGCGCAGGTTGAACAGGTTCCCACTAATTCTGTAGTTTAGTTCCACTCCAGCGGGGAGCTTGTTGACTGGTGGAGCATGGCGGCGAGAAAGATTGAGAAGAGGGTTGGGGCGATGACGCAGCCCTGCTTGACCCCGGTCCGGACGTGGATTGGGTCTGTGATGGATCCATTGGTAAGGATCACAGCCTGCATGTCGTCGTGGAGCAGGCGGAGGATGGTGACGAACTTTTGGGGGCATCCAAAACAAACGAGGACGCTCCATAGACCCTCACGGTTGACCGTGTCAAAGGCCTTTGTAAGGTCGAAGAAGGCCATGTATAAGGGCTGGTGCTGTTCCCTGCATTTTTCCTGCAGCTGTCGCGCTGCAAAAATCATGTCCGTTGTGCCCCGTAGGGGACGAAATCCGCACTGTGACTCCGGGAGGAACTCCTCGGCCACGGGGAGAAGACGGTTGAGGAGGACTCTAGCGCCGACTTTCCCAGTGGTTAATAGCAGGGAGATTCCTCAGTAGTTGCCGCAGTCGGACTTGTCCCCTTTTTTAAAGATGGTCACGATTACTGCATCTCAGATCCCCCACATGCTCTCCTCCCTCCAGATGAGAGAGATGAGGTCGTGTATTCGTGCCAGCAGTGCCTCTCCGCCATACTTCAATGTCTCAGCAGGGATTCCGTCCGCACCCGTAGCCTTGTTGTTTTTAAGCTGACTTATGGCTTTTTCTACCTCGTGCAGTGTTGGGGTCTCACTGAGGTGGTGGCGGGTCGCATGCTGCGGGATGGAGTCGAGAACACAAGAGTCAAAGGCACAGTCTCGATTGAGGAGATCCTTCCAGCAGGCCCTGACTGCCACGGTGTCCTTGATGAGTATCTCCCTGTTCTTGGCCAGCAGTGGGGTGGGGCCTTGGGTGTTTGGCCCGTAGGTGGCCTTGACTACGATGAAGAATCCTCGCACATCATGGTTGTCGGCCAGCTGCTGTATCTCCTGTGCTTTCTTCATGCACCATGTTCTTTTGGTTCCGGATTTTTGTTGGACCTCAGTCTTCAGCCATCTGTAATGCTGCTTTGCTGCTCCCACGTTGGGTTGTTGTTTAGGGCTCAGAAATGCCTTGCACTTGCGATCTATTAGCTCTTGGATCTCCTGATCATTCTCATCAAACCAGTCCTGGTGTTTCCTGGTTGAGTAACTGAGCGTCTCTTTGCAGGCACTGGTTATGGAAGACTGGAGGGCAGACCAAGTGCTGTGTGCATTCTGCATCTCGGGGTCGTCAAGGCATGCCAGTTTAGCTGTAAGGCGCTGACTGTATAGGGCTCTCTTAGCTGGGTCCTTAAGTGCTCCGGCATTGATATTTTTGCGGCACTGCTTCTGCTGCCCCCTCCACTTTGGGGCTATGTTAATGTCGATGATGGATCTGAGGAAGGAGGTTCTTGCTATTGAGGGAGTGCAGCAAAGGTTCACCAGGCTGATTCCCGAGATTGCAGGACTGACATATGAGGAGAGACTGGATCACTGGGCCTGTAGTCACTGGATTTTAGAAAAATAAGAGGGGATCTCATAGAAACATATAAAATTCTGACGGGACTGGACAGGTTAGATGCAGGAAGAATGTTCCCAATGTTGGGGAAGTCCAGAACCAGGGGACATAGTCTAAGGATAAGGGGTAAGCCATTTACGACTGAGATGAGGAGAAATGTCTTCACTTAATAGAGTTGTTTACCTGTGGAATTCCCTACCACAGAGAGTTGTTGATGCCAGTTCGTTTGATATATTCAAGAGGGAGTTACATATGGCCCTTACGGCTAAAGGGATCAAGGGGTATGGAGAGAAAGCAAGAAATGGGTACTGAGGTGAATGATCGGCCATGATCTTATTGAATGGTGGTGCAGGCTCGAAGGGCCGAATGGCCTACTCCTGCACCTATTTTCTATGTTTCTATGATAGCCGGTGTGACTGGTAATATAACACAACGATCCATCAAAGCATTAATTAAGAATAAGCCTATAAATAACTAATGATGAGCAAGTGATCCTTTTTAGATGAGGCTATATGGATTCACTTCAATGTAATTTGTAGGAAGGATTTATTTTGAGCACATCAGAAATTTCCAAATGTTCTAGTTCAGACAATTGAATAACAACACTGCCAATTTCAGCTATAAATAGCGATGGGGCTGTAAACACAAGACAAAACAGCCTGCCGCGGATTCCAAATTAATCTTATGTTCCAATTTGGAGATTCTGAAATGTGATGTTCCAAATTTAAATGTGGATTTTCTCAAGTCTATCAGACATTGTCTCATGCCCATTCTAGGAAATGAGAAACAGATTATTGAGCAATTGACATCTTTTTCAACTTTCTTTGAATCTTTTCAGAAATTAGCAGGCAATTAACATTTTCTAAGAGAGCATTTTGGTTCAATTTGTGGGCCATCTTTATACAACAAATGTCTGTAGATTACAAACCACCATTAACACTAATGTTCCTCATTTTCGCTGGCTCTACCTGATTTTGTGTCATGCACTGGAATAAAAGACTCCTTTACATTTAAAGGCTACCACACAATTCCCCAGTGATAGGGATCCAGTTAGTTTTCATTCTTTTAAATTTGCATGACCAGTAATTTCAAAGTGAGACAGTGAGAGAGAGAATGAGAGAGAGTGAGAAAAACAGAGAGCGAGAGACAGAGAGCGAGATACAGAGTGAGAGTGAGAGTGAGTGTTTGTGAAAGAGAGAGAGAGAGAGAGACAGAGACAGAGAGACAGAGACAGAGAAGCAGAGAGAATGAGACAGAGAGAGAGACAGAGAGAGTGAGACAGAAAGAGAGAGAGAGAGAGAGACAGACTGGTAGAGAGAGACAGACAGGTAGAGAGAGCGAGAGAGAGACACACAGAGGATTAAGGATTATTTAATGAACAGAAATCAGAGTGTAAGAATAAACAGGTCATTTTCAGGTTGGCAGTCTGTAACTAGGGGCACCGCAAGGATCAGTGCTTGGTCCTTAGCTATTTACAATTTATATTAATTAATTAGATGAAGGGACTGAATATAATGTATCCATGTTTGCTGATGATGCAAAGCTAGGTGGGAAAGTAAGTTGTTAGGAGGATGCAAAGAGGCTGCAAAGGGATATAGGCAGATCATGTAAGTGGACAAGAACATAGTAGATGGAATATAATGTGGAGAAATGTGAAGTTATCCACTTTGGTAAGAAAATAGAAAAGCAGAATATTTTTGAAATGGTGAGAGATTGGGAAATGTTGGTATTCAGAGGGACCTGGGTATCCTTGTACATGAATCACAAAGTTAACATGCAGGTAACATCAAGCAATTAGGAAAGCAAACCGTATGTTAGCTTTGGAGTATAAGAGTAACGAGGTCTCACTGCAATTAAATAGGGCCTGTTGGGACCACACCTGGAGTGCAGTGTACAATCTTGGTCTCCTTACCAAAGGAAGGATATACTTGCCTTAGAGAGTGCAACGAAGGTTCACCAGACAGATTCCTGGGATTGAGGGGGGGGGAGGGGCGGGGCATTGTCCTATGAGGATAGGTTGAGGAGACTAGGCCTATATTCCCCAGAATTTAGAACAGGTGATCTCATTGAAACATGTAAAACTCTTACAGGGCTGGATAGGGTAGAAGCTAGGAGGATGTTTCCCCTGCCTGGGGAGTCTACAACTAGGGGGGGGGGGGGATCACTGTCTCAGAATAAGAGGTTGGCCATTTAGGACTGAGGTGAGGAGTAATGTCTTCATTCTGGGGTAGAGAATTCTAGTTGTTGCGAAATTCAAGACAGATATCAATAGATTTTTGGATATTAAGCGAATCAAGGAATATGGAGATAGTGCGGGCAGGTGGGGTTGAGATAGTAGATCAGTCATGATCTCATTGAATGGCAGAGCAGGCTCGAAGGGCCAAATGGTCTGTTCCTTCTTCAATTTCTTATGTTCTTAAATGGCACTCAGCAATTAGTTTTTTTTCCTTTAAATGGTTTATAATCTGTACTTTTTCGAACTGAAAACGTGCATATGTTTCAAATCAGCACAAGTAGTTACCTTTTTAGAGTCTTACATTATTACAGTTCTTGAATCCCTTTAACCAATAACTCCATAAGCAGGATAAACCTTATTCTGTGCTTATTCCGGTCCTATTTAGCTTTCTTCCAGAACTATAACTTCAAAACTGCTCCAGAGCCAGCTATCGCCAATCCTTTCTATTTAAAAGTTCGGATGTAGACTTTGCCCCTTCTTACTGGACTGCTGAGGCATTAGACTGTGGGAAATCACTGGCTTGCCCTTTTAACAAGTACAATTTCCCTTATTGTTTATATGCTTTCATACCAGGGCAGGGGTAAACATAGAAACATAGAAAATAGGTGCAGGAGTAGGCCATTCGGCCCTTCGAGCCTGCACCACCATTCAATATAATCATGGCTGATCATGTAACTTCAGTACCCCATTCCTGCTTTCTCTCCATACCCCTTGATCCCTTTAGCCGTAAGGGCCACATCTAACTCCCTTTTGAATATATCTAACGAACTGGACTCAACAACATTCTGTGGTAGAGAATTTCACAGGCTCACAATTCTCTGAGTGAAGAAGTTTCTCCTCATCTCGGTCCTAAATAGCTTACCCCTTATCCTTAGACTGTGACCCCTGGTTCGGGAACATTCTTCCTGCATCTAACCTGTCCAATCCTGCCGGAATTTTATATGTTTCTATGAGATCCCCTCTCATTCTTCTAAATTCCACTGAATATAAGCCTAGTCGATCCAGTCTTTCTTCATATGTCAGTCCTGTCATCCCGGGAATCAGCCTGGTGAAATTTCACTGCACTCCCTCAATAGCAAGAATGTCCTTCCTCAGATTAGGAGACCAAAACTGAACACAATATTCAAGGTGTGGCCTCACTAAGGCCCTGTACAACTGTAGTAAGACCTCCCTGCTCCTATACGCAAATCCTCTCGCTTTGAAGGCCAACATGCCATTTGCCTTCTTCACCGCCTGCTGTAGCTGTATGCCAACTTTCAATGACTGATGTACCATGACACCCAGGTCTCGTTGCACCTCCCCCTTTACTAATCTGTCACCATTCAGATAATATTCTGCCTTCCTGATTTTATCACTAACTTTCAGCCAACTACCATGATTCCAACCAGAACTTTGAGGGCTCAACTCTCAAAGCTACCAGACCACTTCTTTCTCAAACCACGCCCCCACACTTACACTCTTTCTTCCCCAAATTATGACAAAAACAATCGTCTGCTTTTCATTGTTGATAGGAATAATTTTTGAAACATTGTTAAAGCACAATAACCTACAAAAGCTGCTTACTTTCCAACTAAGTGTTTCTCAGAAAAGCAAGCAACGATCGAATACTTTTCCCTTTTGCAATATACTTTGTAATTGAAATAATGGGCCAAAAATTGTGGCCTTGCTGGGTGCGTACAAAGTGCGCACACAACCGGCGAGGCCTTGCAAAAGCCGGCTCTCAGCACGCAACGCACATGCGCCGAGAACCGGCTTTTCCAATCTGTCAAAATTTCTTCAGACAGGTCTGACGTATCTCCGCAGGAAGGACATCCGCGGGGCAGAGATTGGGCTATTTGCCCAACTCTTGCCCAGTGAATGTCCTTCAAACTCTTACCCCTGGTAAAAGCAGGCGTATAGCTTACTTTTGCCAGCGCAAGAGTTTTAAAACATAGAAAAATTTTATTTAATCATTCATTTTTATATAAGAAACCCTGTCCATTAAAGCAAGTTTATTTTCAACACTATTAAAACACTTGGAAAAAATTTACAAAAAGATAATTTTTTCTAAAACATTTAATTACATTCAATTTCAATTAATTTTAAATATGTGAGTTTGTTTTATTTATTGTGCTGACTTTCTTGTTTTGGGGGGGGTTATTCTCATTGATAGTAATGGGAGCTCGTAAAATGGAGTTCCAATTATTTCAATGAGAACACTAGATAGTGATTGGTGGTCCAGGCCCAAGTGATTCGAGCATTGGCGTCCGTACGTGGAAGACATCTTCCCGTGCGCTGTGCAGGGAATGAAGACCTCCGACGGGAATCCTACATTCCTCCGGGACCACCAGGTATTTTCATAGATTTTTTTCGGGTCAGAGGCGTTCATCCGAAGGAAGCTTCCGACCGCAATTTTCGGCCAATGTGTCATTTTAAGTTCAATTTGACTTTCACCTTCGCAGTACAATCTTTGGGGCTGAAATTCAGTGGTTACCGCCAGCCGATAGCGCACTGGAGAGACGGAACCCCGGCGCAAACGGCTTAGCGCCGGTGTTCGGCAATGTCACCGCCTGCTGCAAACTTCGGCTGAGTTTTGGCAGCGGCACAAAGAAGTACCGGGGCGCAGAGTTCTACATATTTTCCTAGCAGAGTGCGTAGGTGTTGGCGTGCCCCGGCTGCTGAGTACTTACCTTGACAACTACCATTTCGGGTTCCATTTCAGATCCATTGACAAGTAGCATCTCCTTACCTTCGGCGACTTAATGGAGGCAGCGCTGGTACACCACGTTGTGTTGCGGCGACTACTTCGAAGGCGCCAGCTACACAGACGTGATATGGCCAATGTGGGTCCACGCCTCAGGAGAGACCACAGACGTCGGGGTAGGAGGTCTTACCCCCCCACCCCCCCAGGGTTTACCGTGCGCATCCTTCGTACTTTGAAATGTCTGAAAAGCAATGCATAAGGAGGCTGAGGTTCCGCAAGGAGGTGGTCACGGAGCTGTGCCACCTCCTGCACACAGACCTCGATGCTCAAATCAGCACCAGGACCTCGCTGTCGGTGCCAGCGAAAGTGACAGTACTGCTCAACTTCTACGCTACTGGGTCCTTCCAGGCTCCTGTAGACAATATATGCAACATCTCGCAGTTTGCAGTATATTGCTATATTCGCCAGGTGAACGACGAACATAAAGTTCAGCATGTCCAGGGAGAACCACGATCAGTGCTCCCGTGGTTTCGCCAGGATAGCGGGCTTCCCCATGGTTCAGGGAGCCATTGATTGCACGCATGTGCCATTGCTGGCCCCGCCCCACAATGGAGAGGTGTTTCGCAATCGCAAGGGCTACCACTCCCTCAATGTCCAGTTGGTGTGCGACCACAGGTAGATGATCCTTGCTGTGAATACCCACTATCCTGGCAGCTGCCATGATTCCTTCATCATGCGGGAGAGCAGTGTGCCATGACTGTTCCAGCCACCGCATGAAGGATGTGGCTGGCTGATTTGCGACAAAGGATATGGTCTAGCCACCTGGCTGCCTTGACCATTCTGGGGGGACATTTCAATACACCCCTGACAGATTGTCCTTTTTTACCATTGTGTGCTGCATGCTGCACAACCTGGCCATCATGAGGGGCGAGCCATTGCCACCAGGAATGCCAGCTGCACCTCAGGAGGATGAGGAGGAGGAAGACGAGGAGCATCAACCACGGAGGAGGAAGCCCGAGACTGTGCTGCTGCAAGGGCTGTTCGTCAGCGATTCATCGTGCAGGAATTCCAGTAAATGATGCAACACATGCCGAATGGCCGGCCTAGTCACCTGGCGGCGTGCTGAAGACATCGCGCCCCACCCTCCAATCTTCGTATATATAAATCGCACCACAATAATGGGAAGTCGCAAAATAACCTCAACTACAAGAGTGTGCCATAAAGAAGTACAACATAGAGCCATCATCAGCAGCAAATTATGAATAAAATAATACCCCTGCAAACATAATCACCCAGAGGCAAGTGCAACTGTGTACACACCTTAATTTTCCAATAAGATCAACATATATGGCCATGTGCTGTCATTGGTTAGTGGGACTTGCGCAGTGATTTACCACTCCTTCCCTTTTCCCCACTCCCACGCCTATTGCTCCTTCTTAATGGAGTCTCAGTGCCTATAGCAAGGCTAGGTGAAAGTTGCCCTGTCAGCACCGCACACACAACGGATGGCCTAGCAGGACGTACCCAACTAGCTCGGGCCCTGGAAGCCCCGGCTACAGGCTGCAACACCTCAGCATGCAGCAGTCTCAACTGGATGGGTTGTGTTGTAGGGCGCTTCCGAAGGCAAAGACACCTGCAGAGTATGTGTATGTATTTATGTATAAAAATGGCTGCCAGATATAAAATGGCTGCCAGAGATTCTGCAAAGCATCAGGGGAACTCAACTAGCTGACTTGACCACATTCCTAGGTAACAGATACAACTGTGTTTTTCACACAGGCATACACAATTAAGCCCTAATCAGCATTTTGCAAAGCCTGGACCAGATGTCTCTGTCTAATGATACATAATGGGACTCCTGTAACAGGGTTAAGATAAGAAGTCCTAGGAACACACCAGACCCAAGGACAATAGATAAGGGTGGGCCTGACCACATCACGAGATCATGAGAAATTCTTAGCAAAAACATGAATTGATCATACAGCCCCCTTGATACTTAGGGGTCAATTGCATTGGCCCAAAAGAAACCTGTATGTAAATCTATAATCGTTGTGATTGGGTTGTGTCCAGCCGAGATGGGTTGAGCCAAGTGTTGTAAAACGTATAAGTATCGATGAATTTCTTTGTTCAGCGGAGAGAAGTGCCTGGAGTAACCCAGAGGCTTCCTCTCCGCCGGCGTAATAAAGACCGTTTTGAAATTAGAACTGACCCAGAGTGGCGAGTGATTCTTTCAGGAAAACATTCGCGCTAACAGGATGTAGACAGCGGCAGGTGCAAAGGCGGAATGATGTCACCTGAGAGAGGACATCACGTTCCATCTCGACCGACACGCTGCTATTCCCCCGGGGAAGAGTTTCAGCATCCGGTGCAGTCTGGGGAGTACAGATTGCTGGCCTGCTACTGCAATGGATTCTTCACGCACTGTGAATGATACCCTTATTGAACTGAAGATTTCCAGTATTTAGTTTCTATTTCAGATTGCCAACATTTGCAGGTTTTTTAAAATGATAAGATGACAAACGAGTTAGATTTCTAATTAAAGTCAAGCCAACTGCACATGAATTGTCACACTGATAGTTTAGTTATCTGACTGTTTCTATTTACATACAATAGATTTTTTCTCATTGAATTCGGACTGGACTTCGAAACTAATAAATATCTTCAGTCTCTGTGGATCGGGAGAGGTGGCGAGAGTGGAAATGCATTAGGATTGAATTGAATCTTGCCACAGAACACAACTGTGGCCTGTAAAGTGGAGGTCATGTAATAAGTATCCCGGTACAAGGATGGGAACATCTACTTTGGAGTTCCTTCTACACCTTGTTGTGTCACTTAAATTGCACAATGCGTGGGGTTCTCAAAATCTTTGCTGTTCTACATAAATCAATACAAATAGGAACACTTTATTTGTGGTGATTATTCAGGAGGTTACAGAACCTATTTTTTACTGCTCTCATTCAAATTCCCCAAAAGATATACTGCAACATGGAGGATGTGTGTTGACAAGACAGACATTTAAAGAAAAGCAAGAAAATCAGAAAAATCACAAAGTAGACAAACAGAAAGAGTAAACCAAGCTACAGGTGCAACAGAATATGCAGTCAGCTTATTCGTACAATAGAACTTTAACTAATTCAATTAACCTTACGGGATGCATTGTTGGATGGGGCACTGTGACTGTATTGGGTTCTCACAAGGGTTTCTTGAGAAATAGAAAGGATCAGTCTCATCCAGAGAAACATACTTTTGGCTGATCAATCATGAAGCAACATTGACAATAGCTATGCTTACAACATTTATACTGTAAATAACTATGCGCTCACCTTATAAACTGTCAGACTCGCATGTAAATTTGATGCTCAATCATTCCCTCACCTCCACCTTTGATGCCCTTGTCCCCGGCAAAATCTTTCCTCTCTCCGATCCCAGTTCTTCAGCATGGTATTTCCTTCATCTTCATTCAAGTCCAAGTGGTGCAGACCACATCATGCATTATTGGGCTCACTCTCCCCTGCCAAAACCACCCGCTGTCCATGGTAATACAAAGAATGAACTACTTTGAAAAGGAAACTCCTAGAAGTAGATGCATATGACGTTCAGTGTTGTTTTTAAAAACTTTAAAAATTATTTGGTGGGATTTTCTCAGTTAAATCCGAAAATGGAGAGCCTTGAACTATATCAGAATGAAACTATGATTATTGCATTATATTTGAGGTTATGTTTCTGGCTGGAAACCTGAAAGTGATAAGAAGTTTCAACTGTACAGAATGTGCACGACGGCTATAGAATATGCATGAATGTAGCTACTCACACCATAGTATTTAATTTAAATGCAAGCAGAGTCTGCAGAATACAGCGTTCTCAACAAACAATGAAAGCTTGTTAGGTTTTGACATATTGGCATTTCCAGAAACGAGAGCAGACATGATTTCAGCAACTACTCTGAATGCCATGGAAACGGACAGAAGCCTGGAATTAAACCATATGACATTACAACTGGCACATTTAGAACATTTCATATGAAACAGGAATAACTCTTTTAAAAGGCTACAACACACTGCTCCCACCACTACTACTAGATTCCAGTAAGCCCTACCCTAATCCAGGCACTGGTCCCACCAATGCTTGAAAACATCCTCTCCATTCCTGCTGGACCCCAGGACCACCCACCCTAGATTTCCTCCCTGCCCCCAACATCCAAAACAACAATTTCGTTTTTTTTTAAATCAGATGAAAAAATGTGTGCCTTTGCACCAATTTTAATATTTGTTTTTTCCTAATTTTATGAAAACATTGAAAGATGCATTTTGGAATGAAATTTGAAATGAAGTTTCATAGCAAACTATTATGAAGTATAAAAATAGAAAATGCTGGAAATCTCAGTGGGTCAGGCAGCATCTGTGGAGAGAAAGCAGAGTTAGCGTTTCGGCTCGATGATGAAGGGTCGTTGACCAGAAACATTAACTCTGTTTCTCTCAACAGATGCTGCCTGACCCGCTGAGATTTCCAGCATTATCTATTTTTATTCCAGATTCCAGCATCCGCAGTATTTTGCTTTTGTATTATGAAGTATATATTTTTTAAACTTCAGAAATGAAGGGTCCCTTCGATATTGAATGAGAGAGACAGAGAAATAGGGTTATTAGAACACCCCTGTTTATTTGGAATAAGAATATCAAAACAATGCTTTGTTTATAATCAGGAGTAATAGAAAGTACAGTAGGGAGGCGAAGGGAGATTAGAAAAGCTAAAAGGAAATATGATTTTTTTTTTAGCAGAATATAAAAAGGAAATAATAAGGGTTTTTAATAAGTACAAAAAAGTAAACGGATAGTTAAAAAAAAAAGGGTAGGACCACTTGGAAATCAAGGGCGGAATCCAACTGTGGAGGATGATGGCATGGTGGAAATATGAAATAAATATAAAATGCTGGTATCAGTGATCATGAAGCTGTCAGATTGTTGTAAAAACCCAAATGTCACAGTAATGTCCTTCAGGGAAGGAACCCTCCCGTCCTTGCCCAGTCTGCCCTTTGTATGACTCCAGTCTCACACGAACAAGATTGACTTTTAACTGCCCTCTGACCTGGCTTAGCAAGACACAGTTTTATCAAACACCTTCAATGGTTCAAGGCTACCCCCACATTTTTCATTCTAGAGATGGGCAATAAATGCTGTCCCTCCTAGCAATGCCAAAATCCTGAGAATGAATTTCAAAAAGTAATTAAAAATGAAAGGAAAAATGATGGTGGAGGTAAGAATGTAGCTGCACTACAGAAGGATATGGAACAAATAACTGTAGAAAAGGAATTTGTTCTGAAAAAATAAGTGGAACTCCAGGATAAGTCATTAGGCATGGATGGAATGCACCCGAGGTTGTTGAAAGTCAGAGAGGAAATAGCAGAGACTCTGGTCACACTTTTTTAATCCTCATTAAATATGCAAATTGTGTTATGGGAATGGAGAGTAGCCGATTTAACACCTTTATTCATGGGGCTGGGGGGTGGGGGACAGAAGGTTAAATTGGGTAACTAGAGACCAGTTCATCCAACGTCAGTTGTGGGCAAACTCAGAATCCATAATTTGGGATAAAATTAGCAGCACTTAGAAATAAATGCATGAGTTAATCAAGGAGAAGCACAGATTGGTTAATGACACATAATTTTGTGAAGGAATGACTGATTAGATAGAGGGAATGTTGTAGATGTAGTGTATATGGATTTTCAAAAGGTGTCTAAACAAGGTGTCTCACAAGAGATTCATTAGAAAAATGTAGTCACATGGTAGAGATGGAAATGTAGCAACATGCGTAGAAGGTTGATTGAGAAACAGAAAAGAGTTAGGGTAAATGGGTGTTCCCGCCTTGGAGAAGGGTTAGAAGTGGTATACTCCAGGGTTCACTGATGATCCATTTTGTTCTTGGTATATACAGCTGATTTGGCACTGAATATAGGGAACACAATTTAGAAATTTGCTAATGACACAAAAGTAGGTTGTTTGTCAAACAGAGAGGAGAACTTTAATTGACTTCAGAAAGACCAAGACAGTTAAGAAGAATGGGCAGACAAGTGCCACATTAGATTTAATGCGGATACTTGAGAGATAATAAATTTCAAGTAAAAGAGTAAGCAATGGAATATACATTTAATGGAAAGACACTGAAGAGCACACATAAACAGAGACCGTGGCAATCAAATACATAATACTCTGAAAGTGCAAGTGCAGATAGATAAAGCAATAATAAAGGCCAATAGAATTTGGGATTTTATAAATAGGAGCATTGAATACAGGATTAAATAAATTATGACAAATTTATACCAAATATTGGCTAGGCCACAGTTAGAGTACTGTATTCTGGTTTTGGAATCCTATTATAGAAAGGACAATAAAGCCAGAAAGCATAGAACATAGATGGGGAGACTAGAACTAGAGGGCATGATCTTAGAGAATAAGGGGCCGCCCATTTAAAACAGAGATGAGAAATTTCTTCTGAGGGTTGTAAATCTGTGGAATTCGCTGCCTCAGAGAGCTGTGGAGGCTGGGACATTGAATAAGTTTAAGACAGAAATAGATAGTTTTTTATTGGTGGGAAGCTATAATTGTGAGGAGATATGAGGGACATTGGGGCAATTTCCACTACAATAGAGAAATCTGAGAGGAGATTTATTAGAGGTTTTAAAAATTAAGAGTTATGATACAATGAATGGGGAAAGACTATTTCCTCTGATTGGGGAATTGGGAATCAGTGACAAGGGTTCGCTTGTCTAAGAACATAAGAAATAGGAACAGGAGTAGGCCATACAGCCCCTCGAGCCTGCTCCGCCATTCAATAAGATCATGGCTGATCTGATCATGGACTCAGCTCCACTTCCCTGCCCGTTCCCCCAAACTCCTTATCCCTTATCGTTTAAAAAACTATCTATTTCTGTCTTAAATTTATTCAATGTCCCAGCCTCCATAGCTCTCTGAGGCAGCGAATTCCACAGATTTACAACCCTCAGAGAAGAAATTTCTCATCTCTGTTTTAAATGGGTGGCCCCTTATTCTAAGATCATGCCCTCTAGTTCTAGTCTCCCCCATCAGTGGAAACATCCTCTCTGCATCCACCTTGTCAAGCCCCTTCATAATCTTAAATGTTTCGATAAGATCACCTCTCATTCTTCTGAATTCCAATGAGTAAAGGCCCAACCTATTCAACCTTTCCTCATGTCAACCCTCTCTGAACTGCCTCCAAAGCAGTGGTTGGGAAAATGTTGGAGTCCATTATTAAAAAAGCAGTAGCAGGACATTTGGAAACGTAAAATTCGGTCAGGCAGAGTCAGCATGTATTTATGAAGGGGAAGTCATGTTTGATAAATTTGCTGGAATTCTTTGAGGATGTAACAAAGAGGGTGGATCAAGGGGAACCAGTGGATCTGGTGTATTTGGATTTCCAGAAGGCATTTGACAAGGTGCCACATAAAAAAGCAGTAGCAGGACATTTTGAACAAGATAAAAGGGGTTGGGGATACTATATCAGCATGGATAAAGGATTGGCTAATGAACAGAAAACAGAGAGTCAGGATAAATGGTTCATTCTAGGGTTGGCAATCAATAACTAGTGGGGTGCCGCAGGGATCAGTGCTGGGACCCCAACTATTTACAATCTATATTAACGACTTGGAAGAAGGGACCGAGTGTAACGTAGCCACGTTTGCTGACGATACAAAGATGGGAGGAAAAGCAATGTGTGAGGAGGACACACAAAATCTGCAAAAGGACATAGACAGGCTAAGTGAGTGGGCAAAAATTTGGCAGATGGAGTATAATGTTGGAAAGTGTGAGGTCATGCACTTTGGCAGAAAAAAATCAAAGAGAACGTTATTATTTAAATGGAGAAAGATTGCAAAGTGCTGCAGTACAGCAGTACCTGGGGGTATTTGTGCATGAAACACAAAAGGTTAGTATGCAGGTACAAGTGATCAGGAAGGCCAATGGAATCTTGGCCTTTATTGCAAAAGGGATGGAGTATAAAAGCAGGAAAGTCTTGCTACAGTTATACAGGTTATTGGTGAGGCCACAGCTGGAATACTGCGTGCAGTCACGGGAGGCCTCAGGCTCAGAAGTTCCAACGGGCGCAGCAGCAACAGGTAAGTGCACAGCTTTTTTCTCTTTTTCTGTCGTTCACCCGCGGGAAGAGCTCAAACAGAATTTCAGGGCCATTAACTTGCTCTTTGATTTTTTCCATTTTCCAACATTATAGTCCATCTGCCAAATTTTTTGCCCACTCACTTAGCCTGTCTATGTCCTTTTGCAAACATTTAAAGTTGTCAATGAGAGAGTGAGGGGAAGCTTTAAGTGAAATGTCTTTACAAAAGGTTATTAGAACATGGATGCTTTGCCACAGGGAGCAATTGAGGCAGAGACATTTGCCTATTTTAAGAGAAAATTGAATAATATTTGAAGCTGAAAAAGGATACAAAACTATGGGGAGAGAGCAGGACAATGAAGATTCAGCTTTGATTGCTCTGGTAAAAAGTCACAGGGACAAAAGATCTCCCTCTGTACTGCAATTGTCTATGGTATAGAAACAAGCTACTTATGCAGCTACAGTAGACAAGGGAAACAAGCCTTTGCATTAACACTATTAACCCCTACCAAACAACAGGACTTCCTATTAACTTAGGATTTTTAATTCTAGCACTTCGGACTTGTTAATCTATTATATATTGAAAACAGTGAGTGGTCACAACATTCTAATGGTACTGTTCCTGTAGGTGCTGCTGTGGGCAGCCGAACCATTGATCAACTGAACTCAAGCCCTTTATGCCAATTCTAACGACAGGACTGCACAGTTGCCACAGGGGTGTCACTGTAGTAGTGCATTTCCCAGGGAGTGGCAGATACCTAGGTGGAAGCAAGTCCATTGGATTCCCTGGGACCAAAGAAAAGCATTCTTTCATGTTGCCCCCAGCACTACTTTTGCCGAGTAGCATGGGGTCAGCTCCTGGTGCCCTCGCCGCTTGCCAACGTCTTCTGTTGAACATCAGTATCACAGCTGCATTCTTCCAATATTTGTTAAATGGTCACCCCATGCCATGTTGCATGCTTAGTGCCCACCTGCTCCCCCCCCCCCCTCGCTGGTCTTGCAGTACTCGGGCCCTGTCACTCATTGCCAATACCACCAACAGTCCTTTGGTAACCAAAGGGAAAAGTTCAGTTTCTTCCCATCCTTGCCAATCGGCCTCTTAACAGCTTTGTATTTAATTAATTTTCCCCAGAGATATCACGGTCCTTCATTAATTTTGTTGACTGAAGCTCAGAACTTTATTTAATGATAATGTGCAACGGCGCTTTCAATTTGTTTTAATGTATCTTCAATTTTGTCCACTTTCTTCCCAATTTATTTAATTCATTTTCCCCACCACTGCCAATTTTAATGTACTTATTTGCCATTTCACCCCATTCTGTATGAGGTTCTTTTAAATTCATGGATCACCGCCACCTTCATTGGATTCATTTTTCTCCGTTCCATTTTTATTTCGACTACCCCATCCTCTTACCATTCTCCCTGTCCCTTATCCTCTTTCTCCATCCCCTGCCTTCTCCCTTTCCCCTCCTCTTTCCCTTTCCTTATCTTCTCTGCACTTCTCCATCCCCTTCTTCTCTCCTTCCTCCTCAAAGTATTTGAGTCACTGGTTCCAACAGTGCAGCTTCTTCCTTTAGCCTCTAACATCCTGCGGCAACCAACAATTTCCTTCACCCACCCCCACAGACCTCTAACTCTCAAACTCTCGCTTGTCACTATATCTTTCTCTCCCTCTCCTGCAACCTCCACCCTAGCACACCCCACTCTACCATTTCACCCCCTGTTGTACGTTCCTCCTCTCTCCTATTCTTGCAGTTCCATCTCAGTCTTATCTGGTCTAACAATTTCCCACCCTTCACCCTTCCTCGACTTATTCTCGACTCCATGTGCAACGTCATGGGAGATTGATGACTGCAAACATTTTACGTACGCACGCCCTTCACATCCATCTCACTTTAGATGTCCATCACATTTCAGATATCACACTTCAGCTAATGGAAATGTCAAGATCATTAACCAAATGTATAAAATAAAGAGTCTGACATTTGTAGTGTACAGAAAACAGTGTACAGTCGCCAGAAACATAACATAATGGAATCACTGTCTGCAAGCACCTAGCTGGCTTCCCCACAAACAAAGCTAAGGTTCTGATCCCCAGCATGAATAGTAATTAACCTAATCAGCTGGTGTTCAATTATCAGCTAGACATTGTAGTCTTAAAAGGACACCCACCTACACTTCAGCAGCAGCAGCAGCAAAACAATACATTGCATTTTACAAGATAAAATGTACCTTTCATCATCCTTCGATATACCATAAGCAGCACGCTGGGAAATTCAGTCGTATTAAAAAAAAGTTTTGCATCTAGCACGCATGTGTCATTCTCCAGATGTCATCCTTCATTACAGTTGCAAATAAAATTAAGAGAAAAAGCCAAGGACTTCATCCCGGGTTCTTCTAACCTGGAATCAGAAATTTGTAAGCAATTTACCGATCTCAAATTTACCAGCAGATACGATTACCTGGATCCCCCCCAGGGAGTACTTGGCCCAGTAGGTTTAAAGGAAAGGCCAGTTTAGCAGCTCAGCATCACAACCATGCCCCAGACCACCCATGAGCAACATGACAGGAGAACCATTGGTATCACAATAACAAGTAGAAAAAAAGCGACTCCAGCTCCCAGAAAGGTGCAGATGGTGGGAAACAGATGTCAATTAGCTATTATTACTGCAAATAGAAATGACGTCACCCACTGTACACACATTGCTTTGTCATATTGGAGTTGGAAAATAAAGTGGAAAAAATTACAATCAGCTGTGTTTGTATTAAAGATACTCAAGATAAAGCATTTCCTTTTATATTTATCGATGTATTAATGTTGTAGTTTGTGACTAACATAATCCTCCACAAATAATTTATTATACATTAATACTTAGTTTTACAATAGCTGTGCTGATAGGCTAAAGCAGAAACAAAAAATAGAGAAAGCTGTGTTTTTATTCATTGTTGCACTGTTATGTGAAAAGATCCCCCTCCAAAACCGCTCTCCATGATTTTTTGCCACATGATAGTGTTCCGAGATCTTTTTCCTCATCTCAGTGCTGCAGCTGTTAGTTTACAACATAATGTAAATTATTCTATAGCATCTCATAAAACATCAGACATTACGTAAAACATTTCTATGTAATTCAGGATTAGTTTTATGGAACGTTCTTCTCATGAAATAGTCGCTGGGTCAAAATCCTGGAACACCCTCCCTAACAGCACTGTGGGAGTACCTTCACCACAAGGACTGCAGCGGTTGAAGGCAGCGGCTCACCACTATCTTCGCAAGGGCAATTAGGGATGGGCAATAAATGCTGGCCTTGCCAGCGACGCCCACATCCCAGGAATAAATTTTTTTAAATTACAGTTTGTTTTACAACTGCATGGTCACATAAGTATATTTATCAGATAAGATTGTAAATTGTATATTTTAATTGTAAATACCAGCTTTGATTTGAGCAGTATTGTACACGTACTCTACATTATCAATGTCCGTCAGGTTGCATGCCTTCAGCCGAGACAATTTCCAATCTCTCACTGTCCTTTGGTGGGGCAATAAAAATCTAATTCCTTTCAATTTTTCACGCATGTCACAAGTCCAAGCAACGTCTTACTTTTCATGGCGACACCCGTTATTCACCCATCAACTTTAATAGCCTCACTATATCTTGACCTCAAAGTGAATGCCCACATCTCTTCCATTGCTAGAATACAGTGAAAGAAGTGGGTTTTCTCTTTGCGACAAACACTTCCTTTTCCCCTCAACAACTCTTAACTTTCCACAAAGCACGATTATATCCAAGATTTCCATAATGTTGCACTATCTTATTCCTTCCCCTAAGCGTCACAGTGCTGAAATTGAGACTGAGCATTTTCCACTTGAATTAATTCCTTCCCAAGACCTCAAATTATGTAACTTAACTCCTGCGATATTTTCTTCCCCTGACAATTTTCAAGCTTTTAAAACCAGTGCGAGCGAGCGAGCGAGGGGAAGAGAGCGAATGCGAGAGCGCACGGGAGGGGGGAGGGAGAGAGAGCGCGCGAGGGGGGAGGGAGAGAGAGCGCGCGCGAGGGGGGAGGGAGAGAGAGCGCGCGCGAGGGGGAGGGAGAGAGCGCGCGCGAGGGGGGAGGGAGAGAGCGCGCGCGAGGGGGGAGGGAGAGAGCGCGCGCGAGGGGGGAGGGAGAGAGCGCGCGCGAGGGGGGAGGGAGAGAGCGCGCGCGAGGGGGGAGGGAGAGAGCGCGCGCGAGGGGGGAGGGGGGAGGGGGAGGGAGAGAGCGCGGGAGGGGGAGGGAGAGAGCGCGGGAGGGGGGAGGGGGGAGGGAGGAGGGAGAGAGCGCGGGAGGGGGGAGGGAGAGAGCGCGCGGGAGGGGGGAGGGTGAGAGAGAGCGCGAGGGGGGAGGGAGAGAGAGCGCGCGAGGGGGGAGGGAGAGAGAGCGCGAGGGGGGAGTGAGAGAGAGAGCGCGGGCGCGAGGGGGGGGGAGAGGGGAGTGAGAGAGCGCGGGAGGAGGGAGGGGGGGAGAGGGGAGGGAGAGAGCGCGAGGGGGGAGAGGGAGGGGGGAGGAAGAGAGCGCGCGAGGGGGGAGGGGGAAGGGGGAGGGAGAGAGCGGGGGAGGGGGAGGGAGAGCGCGCGAGGGGGGAGGGGGAAGGAGAGCGCGCATGCGCGCGAGGGGGGAGGGAAGGAGAGAGCGCGCGCGCGCGCGAGGGGGGAGGGAAGGAGAGAGCGCGCGCGAGGGGGGAGGGAAGGAGAGAGCGCGCGCGCGCGCGCGAGGGGGGAGGGAAGGAGAGAGCGCGCGCGCGCGCGAGGGGGGAGGGAAGGAGAGAGCGCGCGCGCGCGCGAGGGGGGAGGGAAGGAGAGAGCGCGCGCGCGCGAGGGGGGAGGGAGGGAGAGAGCGCGCGCGCGCGAGGGGGAGGGAGGGGAGAGAGCGCGCGCGCGCGAGGGGGGAGGGAGGGAGAGAGCGCGCGCGCGCGAGGGGGGAGGGAGGGAGAGGAGCGCCGCGCGGGGGAGGGAGGGAGAGCGCGCGAGGGGGGAGGAGAGAGCGCGCGGCGGGGGGAGGGAGGGAGGGAGGCGCGCGCGCGCGAGGGGGAGGGAGAGAGCGCGCGCGCGGGGGGGAGAGAGCGCGCGCGAGGGGAGGGAGAGAGCGCGCGCGAGGGGGGAGGGAGAGAGCGCGCGCGAGGGGGGAGGGAGAGAGCGCGCGCGAGGGGGGAGGGAGAGAGCGCGCGCGAGGGGGGAGGGAGAGAGCGCGCGCGAGGGGGGAGGGAGAGAGCGCGCGCGAGGGGGGAGGGAGAGAGCGCGCGCGAGGGGGGAGGGAGAGAGCGCGCGCGAGGGGGGAGGGAGAGAGCGCGCGCGAGGGGGGAGGGAGAGAGCGCGCGCGAGGGGGGAGGGAGAGAGCGCGCGCGAGGGGGGAGGGAGAGAGCGCGCGCGAGGGGGGAGGGAGAGAGCGCGCGCGAGGGGGGAGGGAGAGAGCGCGCGCGAGGGGGGAGGGAGAGAGCGGCGCGCGAGGGGGGAGGGAGAGAGCGCGCGCGAGGGGGGAGGGAGAGAGCGCGCCGAGGGGGGAGGGAGAGAGCGCGCGCGAGGGGGGAGGGAGAGAGCGCGCGCGAGGGGGGAGGGAGAGAGCGCGCGCGAGGGGGGAGGGAGAGAGCGCGCGCGAGGGGGGAGGGAGAGAGCGCGCGCGAGGGGGGAGGGAGAGCGCGCGCGGAGGGGGGAGGGAGAGAGCGCGCGCGAGGGGGGAGGGAGAGAGCGCGCGCGAGGGGGGGAGGGAGAGAGAGCGCGCGCGAGGGGGGAGGGAGAGAGCGCGCGCGAGGGGGGAGGGAGAGAGCGCGCGCGAGGGGGGAGGGAGAGAGCGCGCGCGAGGGGGGAGGGAGAGAGCGCGCGCGAGGGGGGAGGGAGAGAGCGCGCGCGAGGGGGGAGGGAGAGAGCGCGCGCGAGGGGGGAGGGAGAGAGCGCGCGCGAGGGGGGAGGGAGAGAGCGCGCGCGAGGGGGGAGGGAGAGAGCGCGCGCGAGGGGGGAGGGAGAGAGCGCGCGCGAGGGGGGAGGGGAGAGAGCGCGCGCGAGGGGGGAGGGAGAGAGCGCGCGCGAGGGGGGAGGGAGAGAGCGCGCGCGAGGGGGGAGGGAGAGAGCGCGGCGAGGGGGAGGGAGAGAGCGGCGCGCGAGGGGGAGGGAGAGAGCGCGCGCGAGGGGGGAGGGAGAGAGCGCGCGCGAGGGGGGAGGGGGGAGGGGGAGGGAGAGAGCGCGGGAGGGGGGAGGGAGAGAGCGCGGGAGGGGGGAGGGGGGAGGGGGGAGGGGGAGGGAGGAGGGAGAGAGCGCGGGAGGGGGGAGGGGGAGGGAGAGAGCGCGCGGGAGGGGGAGGGTGAGAGAGAGCGCGAGGGGGGAGGGAGAGAGAGCGCGCGAGGGGGGAGGGAGAGAGAGCGCGAGGGGGAGTGAGAGAGAGAGCGCGCGCGCGCGAGGGGGGAGGGGAGTGAGAGAGCGCGGGAGGAGGGAGGGGGGGGGGAGAGGGGAGGGAGAGAGCGCGAGGGGGGAGAGGGAGGGGGGAGGGGGAAGGGGGAGGGAGAGAGCGGGGGAGGGGGAGGGAGAGAGCGCGAGGTGGGAGGGGGAAGGAGAGCGCGCATGCGCGCGAGGGGGGAGGGAAGGAGAGAGCGCGCGCGCGAGGGGGGAGGGAAGGAGAGAGCGCGCGCGCGAGGGGGGAGGGAAGGAGAGAGCGCGCGCGCGAGGGGGGAGGGAAGGAGAGAGCGCGCGCGCGAGGGGGGAGGAAGGAGAGAGCGCGCGCGCGAGGGGGGAGGGAAGGAGAGAGCGCGCGCGCGAGGGGGGAGGGAAGGAGAGAGCGCGCGCGCGAGGGGGGAGGGAAGGAGAGAGCGCGCGCGCGAGGGGGGAGGGAAGGAGAGAGCGCGCGCGCGCGAGGGGGGAGGGAAGGAGAGAGCGCGCGAGGGGGAGGGAAGGAGAGAGCGCGCGCGCGCGCGCGCGAGGGGGGAGGGAAGGAGAGAGCGCGCGCGCGCGAGGGGGGAGGGAAGGAGAGAGCGCGCGCGCGCGAGGGGGGAGGGAAGGAGAGAGCGCGCGCGCGCGAGGGGGGAGGGAAGGAGAGAGCGCGCGCGCGGGAGGGAGGGGGAGGGAAGAGAGAGCGCGCGCGCGCGAGGGGGGAGGGAAGGAGAGAGCGCGCGCGCGCGAGGGGGGAGGGAAGGAGAGAGCGCGCGCGCGCGAGGGGGGGAGGGAAGGAGAGAGCGCGCGCGCGCGAGGGGGGAGGGAAGGAGAGAGCGCGCGCGCGCGAGGGGGGAGGAAGGAGAGACGCGCGCGCGCGAGGGGGGAGGGAAGGAGAGAGCGCGCGCGCGCGCGCGAGGGGGGAGGGAAGAGAGAGCGCGCGAGGGGGGAGGGAAGGAGAGAGCGCGCGCGCGCGAGGGGGAGGGAAGGAGAGAGCGCGCGCGCGCGCGAGGGGGGAGGGAAGGAGAGAGCGCGCGCGCGCGAGGGGGGAAGGAAGGAGAGAGCGCGCGCGCGCGAGGGGGGAGGGAAGGAGAGAGCGCGCGCGCGCGAGGGGGGAGGGAAGGAGAGAGCGCGCGCGCGCGAGGGGGGAGGGGAAGGAGAGAGCGCGCGCGCGCGAGGGGGGAGGGAAGGAGAGAGCGCGCGAGGGGGGAGGGAAGGAGAGAGCGCGCGCGCGCGAGGGGGGAGGGAAGGAGAGAGCGCGCGCGCGCGCGCGAGGGGGAGGGAAGGAGAGAGCGCGCGCGCGCGAGGGGGGAGGGAAGGAGAGAGCGCGCGCGCGCGAGGGGGGAGGGAAGGAGAGAGCGCGCGCGCGCGAGGGGGGAGGGAAGGAGAGAGCGCGCGCGCGCGAGGGGGGAGGGAAGGAGAGAGCGCGCGCGCGCGAGGGGGAGGGAAGGAGAGAGCGCGCGCGCGCGAGGGGGGAGGGAAGGAGAGAGCGCGCGCGCGCGAGGGGGGAGGGAAGGAGAGAGCGCGCGCGCGCGAGGGGGGAGGGAAGGAAGAGCGCGCGCGCGCGCGAGGGGGGAGGGAAGGAGAGAGCGCGCGCGCGCGAGGGGGGAGGGAAGGAGAGAGCCGCGCGCGAGGGGGAGGGAAGGAGAGAGCGCGCGAGGGGAGGGAAGGAGAGAGCGCGCGAGGGGAGGGAAGGAGAGAGCGCGCGCGCGAGGGGGGAGGGAAGGAGAGAGCGCGCGCGCGAGGGGGGAGGGAAGGAGAGAGAGCGCGCGCGCCAGGGGGGAGGGAAGGAGAGAGCGCGCGCGCCAGGGGGGAGGGAAGGAGAGAACGCGCGCGCCAGGGGGGAGGGAAGGAGAGAGCGCGCGCACCAGGGGGGAGGGAAGGAGAGAGCGCGCGCACCAGGGGGGAGGGAAGGAGAGCGCGCGAGCGAGGGGGGAGGGAGAGAGCGCGCGAGCGAGGGGGGAGGGAAGGAGAGAGCGCGCGAGCGAGGGGGGAGGGAGAGAACGCGCGCGCGAGCGAGGGGGGAGGGAGAGAACGCGCGCGCGAGCGAGGGGGGAGGGAGAGAACGCGCGCGCGAGCGAGGGGGGAGGGAGAGAACGCGCGCGCGAGCGAGGGGGGAGGGAGAGAACGCGCGCGCGAGCGAGGGGGGGAGGGAGAGAACGCGCGCGCGAGCGAGGGGGGGAGGGAGAGAACGCGCGCGCGAGCGAGGGGGGGAGGGAGAGAACGCGCGCGCGCGCGAGCGAGGGGGGAGGGAGAGAACGCGCGCGCGAGCGAGGGGGGAGGGAGAGAACGCGCGCGCGAGCGAGGGGGGAGGGAGAGAACGCGCGCGCGAGCGAGGGGGGAGGGAGAGAACGCGCGCGCGCGAGCGAGGGGGGAGGGAGAGAACGCGCGCGCGAGCGAGGGGGGAGGGAGAGAACGCGCGCGCGAGCGAGGGGGGAGGGAGAGAACGCGCGCGCGAGCGAGGGGGAGGGAGAGGGAGAGGGAGAGGGAGAGGGAGAGGACGAACGAGAGAGAACGAGAGCGAGAACGAGAACGAGAGAGGGAGAAAAAGAGAGAGAAAAAAAAAAAGAGAGATGCCGAGAGAGAGAGAGCTTTTAAAAATAAACTGAAGATTGCTGCTGTTCCAAATTAAAATGATCAGTTAATGGATCTGGATTTAGAATAACTGGTTTCAAAAATATATTGTATGTTAAAAATTAAGCTAGAAACCTAAATCTTGAATTGCAACTATTACTGTTACATACTTTACCAGTTAGTTCCTGTCCAGTGAATAAAAGTTGCAGTTAAAACCAAGAATTACACCAAACAAGAAAAAATCTGTACAACCAATTCAAAAAAAATTGTACTTAAAAACATTTCCTCAAGTAGCCATAATTGTTTCTTGTGTAAGACATTACAAGTAGCAGATGAGTGAATTATGCAATGCATTACTTTTTCGACTGCATAATATTACTTATTTGGCCAAGTTCATTTCCCGTTAACTAGACAGCATGTTAATTTAACATGCAGGAAGAGCAGGTCAGCCACTTACTAATATTAAACAATTTAAGATGACCTAACCCTACCCACAGTACTGCAAGAATTTCCTTTCTGCTCAGGCCTGCAACCTGCTTTAATGGCAAAAACAATTAACAGTCAGGGAGGTCTTAGTCAATCATGCGAGTTTGCATGTCACAATTCTGGGTATGGATATGGCATTAAGAAGGGTCAAACAAGCAATTATAATTATGTAAAATTCTGAATAAGGCCTTGGAGGAAAAGCCATTATCAGAAACAGGATAAATTAAGCCTGTGTTCATGTTCACATACTACATGAATCTTTCCATTTCACTTAAAATCTTGTACATTCATTGCTGAGCAGCTTGCCTCACTTTAAATATTGATTTGTGGCTGTAATGAAATAGATTTAAGAGTCCAGACTAGTAGTTGTTCTCCCTCCGCTTCCTCCGCCTCCACTCAACCCCTCCACTATTAGCTGGGGGGGTCCTTCCTTCTCAATTCATTATACTTTCTCCTAAATAAATGATTTGATTTTACAGCAAACCATAATTTCCTGTGAAGAAATTCCATGGAAAACTCGATGGAAATCAATACTTGCATGCATTAAACAAAGTGCTTCACAGAATAAAGCAGCTGATAGTTGAGGTTAATGATGTTAATAATATGATCCTAGGCTAATTCTAGGTTGGTTTGTGTCGAGTGTAAGCTGTGGCTCAGTGGACAGAGAAAGAGAGCATTATTGCCCAAAGTTTTATCCTTAATGAGGAAAGATTCCAGCCATAATTGCGTGCAATTAAAAAAGGTTAATAATACTCACCACAAAAGGTGGAGTTACTATCCGCTGCTCCTAGTGTTCACATGGCTGAAGGGCCTAAAGAGAGAAATTAGACACTGCATTACATAAAGGCCACTGAGTAGTTATTTACACACACACAATCATCGGCAAAGCGAAATTTTGAAAGCAGGGACCCTTTACTGTCCAGTGGGTAAATATACTTATGTTTAAGCTAAGGTGCCTTGCATGGATCCAATGTACAAATATCAAATCAACTGCATCTTGACATTTAAATATACCTTGTGTGACTGTACAGGAGCAGCATGCTTGACTTTTGTTTAGATTAGCAGTGTACAACTTAATGATCCAATTAAGGATTTCTGCCTGAGATTTAAGAAGGGTCAGAAGCTTAAAAGATTTATTAGATCAGCTAAGGTAATAGCAACTTTGGGCTCTGGTTTAGATACATTTCTCCATCCCTCACCTGAATCCCTTTCCTTCCTATATTGATCATCATTTAATCTCACGGCTGT
The DNA here is from genome assembly GCF_044704955.1 of Pristiophorus japonicus. Lineage (NCBI taxonomy): Eukaryota > Metazoa > Chordata > Chondrichthyes > Pristiophoridae > Pristiophorus > Pristiophorus japonicus. The sequence continues at coordinate 39,393,616 of NC_091988.1, read as the reverse complement.
TCAATGTGGCAACCAAAGCTTTGAGCAGCTGTGCCCTTAACTTGTTGAATTTTCAAAGCTGACGAGCTCTGCTGACAAACAAATCTTCACCTTCTCTGCTAAAATCACAAATGCTTAAATTCAACATGCTGTCAGCAAATGTAGGTTCATTAAATGTTCAAAACATCACCTTTGAATGACACCTATTACTAAGCAGGGTAAAGTGAAACATAAACTATATAATTTACATAGGAATTGCCATAGTTTATAATGAAAAATTAAAATAGCTTCAACCAAAATTATTAAGTAGATTTTCCAGTTTTAAATACACTCGTCTAAAATGGATGCTTAAAAAAAAGTCTCCCCCCACCAACACCACAAGAATAAGTCAAATGTCATTTTAATGTTCTTTCACTCCTCCAAAGATCATTAAAAATAAAATAGTTACAATCTCACACCAACTCAGCTGATCCATCTCCACCATGCTGACTCTGGATCTGCAGGAGTGCTTATTACATCTGCCCCTGTACAGAACACTTGGGAAATGGGGGTCAGACTGATGGGCAGAACAACACATCCACAGTGAGCTCAATTATCGTTGCTTAAGATGATGGACCCAACAGTCGCACAGGAATAGTTGTTTTATTCTGGGGGGGGTGGGGAAATGGGAGTTTTTAATATAAATGTAATGTTTCACACTGTTAACACCAGCAATTCAAAAGAAAGATTTACCACTTCTTCCAAAATAAATCAGAACAAAATATACACTGTCACTTGACTGGAATGAACTTGTTAGGGCACAAATATGCTCATTTTCACAAGGTGTTTCACAAATAATTTGATGCCCATTTATAAAGAAGCTTGTGGATTGATGCCAAGCAGTTCTCACATTTCCTGGGAAGCACCAACCAAATAAGGGAATAAATTGCCCCAGGTTTACTTAAATAAGAGAAAGTTGCAAGCGCTTTCAGAGACTAGATTAGAAATTCTGGAAGACAGTTAAAAGTAATTTCATTTTAAGTCAAGTAAGATGGCTTACTGATGTAGGGAAGCATGGTGTGTTTTTATTTTGCATTATTGGACAAAGATAGGTTGTACTGATTGGATAAGTTAGCCCGATCATAACTGCTGTTCAGTATGCTCTATGTATTGTGGGGAGAAAAGCAAATTGTTAGTTTTAAAGGGGATGCAGGAACCGGAGAGACCTGGAGGTATACGTACACAATTTTCTTTGCTGTATGGATCATCAAATTCATTTATTTAGGAGCAAGTATAATGAAATGAGAAGGAAGGTCCCCACCAAAGCCAATGTTGGAGGGAGTGGGTGGAGGAGGAAGAGGAGGGAGGAGGAAGAGGAGGGAGGAGGAAGAGGAGGGAGGACAACTACTCAGTCTGGACTCTACTAAACCTTCGAGCAGAGAGGGTTAAGGGGAGATTTGACAGAGGTGTTCAAAATCATGAAGGGTTTTGATTGAGTAAATTAAGAGAAACTGTTTCCAGTGGCAAAGAGGTCAGTAACCAGAGGACATAGATTTAAGGTAAGTTGGCAAAAGAACCAGAGGTGACAGGAGGGAAAATAAATTATCCAGCGCGTTGTCTTGATCTGGAATGAACTGCCTGAAAGGGTGGCGGCAGCAGATTCAATAGTAACTTTCAAAAGGAAATTGGATAAATACGTGAAGAGAAAACATTTCAGGGCTATGGAGAAAGAGCTAGGGAAGTGGGACTAGTTGGTAAGCTCCTTCAAAGAGCCGACACAGGCACGATGGGATGAATGGTCTCCTTCTATGCCACATCATTCTATGGTTCTATGATCTAGGCTTCCATGTATCAAGCCTTATCTCACCTAGTGTTTGTTTGGTCTGTCTTCAGAGAGACTGAAAAAAATAAACGACAAGAGACAAATATCAAATTCAAGTTACGAGGTGACACTTTTGTTACACTCCCTTCTCCCAAATTAAGCAATTATGCAAGTACATATAGAACAGTGCAAGTCAACTCCCTTAAAATAAAGACATTCAGGTCACTTATGGAAGTGACTAATAGCACTGAACCAAAAAAGGTATCTATGGCAGACCCAAATTTATAACTCTAGCCAACAATTCATAGTTTAATAAGCAATCTAGAAAGCCCAAGTAACTGATCACCAGAGACATAAACAGTCGAGAAAACATTTGTAGTAAATAGAGACAACAGTGAATAAGGTCATAGAAAGTGACTTCATTTCTGGTATTACATTCCCCTTTAACAGTATCTCTACACAAATCCGATCACCATTTACAAAAGTGAGAATGGCGCTGTTAATTTATTTTAGTGTTACTTAGATATATAGACTACATTTAATTCTGTATTCCTCTCCAAATAAGTTAAAGCTCCTGGGGGCGAAATTGGGTTCCTTTGCTCCTCCAGTTAGTGCCTGCGGTGGGCGATAACGGGGCGCAAATGGTTTTGCAACCGGGCATGGCGAGATCAGCAACTCCCACTATATTCGGCGAGAGTTTTGCATTGACACTACGGCGTTACATCCCGATCTCCTTCGCCCGGATATCATGACATCAGTGTGCATCACTCCATAAATTTCGTTCCGTCCCCTGCAGCAGCGCCAGGCGAAAGCATTGACAGCTGTATGAGGCGTGCATCGGGCAGCCGGCTGCTGTGGGGCGATGCTTAAAGGCGAGGTGGCCAAGCTAAGTAAAAAAAATATATATATATTGTGGTGTATGTAGCACACAAATCACTGACTCCACACGGTCTCGTGTAAGTCTAACTGCTGTGACCTTCGTCCTTTATTGTTCAGCTCCAGAGTGCCTCCCAGGTGTGGTGGTCAGCCTTATATAGTCCTTGTTACAGGTGCTACCAGGGTTTCCCACCACAGCGCTCTCTGTGGTGTGGCATAGTACTTACATTACATTTAAGGTACTGGGACGATACACATATCATTACATAACATATATAATAATAATTACTTCTTTTGCAGCTTTTTTCACGGATTTCTGCTCACAATCGATCACCCCAGCACTCTGCTCGAGTGCCGGGCTCATCAGGCGGGATCGTGGCTGCCGTCACGGAGACGGTAAGTTTGTTTTCCTTTGCAGAGCCCACAGCAATGGCCATTCCCTTTAAGGGAGGGAAGGAGTCTTTCACCACGGCATTGCTGCACGGCCCAGTGTGCAGCACTGCTCAACTCACCGCCCCGCCTTCTGCTGACTGCGCTCCAGGAAGGAAGTGGAGCGCTTGCCAAATTGTTTAAAATGATTTGCGCTTAATGCTAATTTTTCAAACTTTAAAAATTTAACACCCCAATTTCACTCCCCCTTTTGAACCCTCATTTTTACCAATATCCTTTTGAATGGATTCAATGCATCAATATTCTTTTCTACTTTCAAAAGAATATGGATTGCATGCCATATTCCAATGTAGCCACAGTGATCTATACAACATTAAAACAACCTGTTTCAGTTTAGTCAAATTCCTTTGAAATGCATCCCAAAATTCAATTAGCCTTGCTGATAATAGCTGCATGTACACTGAAAATGTTTTGATGAATAGTCATCCCAAAAACCCTGTTGCTCTGCTGTTATTGGTCAGCCTTTAATCATGCATATGTTTCACATTTCAAAATGAATGACTTTACATTGATCCATATTAAAGCCAAAGAGGTCAAAGGAGCCCCTGGTAAATTTGTTCCTGAGCATGGCAAAAATCAGTCAGTCATTCATTCATGATTCCTGGATACAAAGGATCACCAGGCAGATGTTTCCAACTTATTGCCCATCTTTCAAATTTTTGTATGCACTTCTGTGATTCTGAAACATGGGTGTTTGGTGTCTGCCTTTTTTGTAAAAAAAAGGAAGCTCCTGTAACAGGTGCACACTGCACAATATTTGTTTTGTCAAACCTAATCTCACGATTGCCATTTATGTTATGTTGCCATTAAAGTTTTTTTTCAAATTTCAGCCATGACTGTTTCCATGCCTTTGAGTAGCTCAATGTGCTCTCCTTGTTAGAAGAGCAAGCAAAGCCCAATCACCAGTCTGAATAAAACAGCAAATTTACCTACATTAAAAACACATTTGCCATTCCTTTGTCCATCAGCTTAACTGATCTTGGTCTCTGGATACTGGCAAATGCTCTTATTCCTGTCATCTGGCCTCATCACGGTGTCATCAGCACATTTTGTAATATCATAAGTGCCCTCCTTCAATTAGTTAATAAATGTTTTCAGCAGTGGACCCAGAACAGATCCCTTACATAACTTGGCAAATAGCTGTTCTAGAGGCAACATTTATCATTCCCTTGTGCTTCCAATTGTCAAATTTGTTTTCAATTCAACCAGCTAACTATGAATTTATTCCAGAAGTTTCTTTGTAAGGCTGTATCTTAACCAAAAAATCATCCTTAAAATGGAATAGAATAGGCATCCATTTTATTGTGTTCCTAACACAGATGAGGCTGCAGACAGGGAGTTAAAGTAACAGTGACCTCAGTCTTTATTAAGACACTCCAGAGTGAGGAACAGGCCTTAAGGGCCGGCTTATATACAGTGCTCCCAAGGGATGCTGGCATCCCTTGGGACTTCAGGGGATGCGCTCCCTAGTGGCGGAACATGGGAGTGCATGCTTTACAGATACACATCACTCCCCCCACAAAGTCAAAGTGAAAACTATTTACAAGGTGAAACGGTCGGGAGCCTTTCTTTCCCTGGTGGACCGCCTCAGTACAAATGTCTGTTCTGGTGTGTTGGCTGTGCCCTCGATAGGCTGGCGTGTTATTGGCCATGCAGGGTTGCTGGGTGAACCTGGCCCTGCGGGCTGTTGGGCGTGATGGGTGCGATTTCCTGGTCCGGGGTGGTGGCGTTGATCCTTTGAGTGTGTGTTGTGGGCTCGAAAATGGTGGTGTCTGCTGTGGGTTGTCCAGGGCAGTCTGTGAACCGCAGTCTCGTTTGGTTCAGGGGCTTTCTGCAAATTTGTTCATTGTCTAGTTTGACGACAAACACCCTACTCCCTTCTTTAGCTATCACCGTGCCCGCGATCCACTTGGGACCATGTCCATAGTTTAGCACATACACAGGGCCATTCAGATCAATTTCCCGTGACACAGTGGTGCGACCATCATTTACATTTTGTTGCTGCCACCTGCTCTCTACCTGATCATGCAGGTTGGGGTGAACCAGCAAGAGTCTGGTTTTTAGTGTCTTTTTCATGAGTAGCTCAGCTGGGGGCACCCCGGTGAGCGAGTGGGGTCTCGTGCGGTAGCTGAGCAGTACTTGGGACAGGCGGGTTTGGAGTGAGCCTTCTGTGACTCATTTAAGGCTCTGTTTGATTGTTTGTACTGCCTGCTCTGCCTGCCCATTGGAGGCTGGTTTAAACAGGTCCGAGGTGGCATGTTTGATCCCATTGCGGGTCACGAATTCTTTAAATTCGGCACTGGTGAAACATGGCCCGTTGTCACTGACCAGTAGGTCAGGCAGGCCATGGGTGGCAAACATGGCCCTCAGGCTTTCAATGGTGGTGGTGGCGGTGCTTACCAACATTATTTCACATTCAATCCATTTTGAAAAAGCATCCACCACCACCAGGAACATTTTACCGAGAAACAGGCCCGCATAGTCGACATGGATCCTCGACCATGGTCTGGAGGGCCAGGACCACAAACTTAGTGGTGCCTCTCTGGGCGCATTGCTCAACTGAGCACACACGCTGCATTGCTGTACACAGGACTAAGTCAGAGTCGATATCGGGCCACCACACGTGGGATCTGGCTATCGCTTTCATCATTACTATAACCGAGTGTGTAAGGTGGAGATCCGAGATGAACGTCTCCCTGCCCTTTGGGTAGCACTACACAGTTACCCCACAACAGGCAGTCTGCCTGACTGGACAGCTCGTCCTTTCGCCACTGGAACAGCTTGATTAGCTCTTGCATTTCAACGGGAATGCTGGCCCAGCTCTCATGCAGTACACAGTTTTTTTTAAACTGGGAACAGCAGAGGATCTTGGCTGGTCCAAGTCCTAATCTGGCAGGCCGTGACAGGTGATTTATCATTTTCAAACGCTTCCATGACCATCAACAAGTCTGTGGGCTGCGCCACCATCAACAAGTTTGCAGGCTGCACCATTTCCATCCCCGTGGTGGGCAATGGTAGCCGACTGAGAGCATCCGCACAGTTCTCGATGCCTGGCCTGTGGCAGATGGTACAGTTATACGCTGATAGCGCGAGTGCCCACCTTTGTATGCGGGCTGAGGCATTCGTATTTATCCCCTCGTCGTCAGCGAACAGGGATGTGAGGGGCTTGTGATCGGTTTCCAGCTCAAATTTGAGGCCAAACAGTACTGATGCATTTTCTTTACCCCGAACACACACACGCTAATGCCTCTTTCTCAATCATGCTGTCGGCCCGCTCGGCCTTAGGCAAGCTCCTGGAGGCATAGGTGACAGGTTGCAACTTTCCCGCAATGTTAGCTTGTTGTAATACACACCCGACTCCGTACGACGATGCATCACATGCTAGCACAAGTCTTTTACATGGGTTATGCAATACAAGCAGCTTGTTGGAGCATAAAATGTTTCTGGCTTTCTGATCGGCAATTACTTGTTTTTTTCCCCCCATACCCAGTTCTCACCTTCACGCAACAACTTGTAGGGGCTCTAAAAGGCTGCTTAACCCCGGTAGGAAGTTACCAAAATAGTTGAGGAGTCCCAGTAACGACTGCAGCTCCGTGACGTTCTGTGGCCTGGGCGCGTTCCTGATGGCCTCCGTCTTGGCATCTGTGGGCCGAATGCAGTCCGCCACGATCTTTCTCCCCAAAAACTCCACTTCTGTTGCAATGAAGACGCATTTCGACCTCTTCAGCTGCAGCCCTACACGATCCAGTCGCTGGAGGACCTCCTCCAGGTTTTGTAGGTGCTCGACGGTGTCCCGACCCGTGACCAATATGTCGTCCTGAAAAACCGTGCGTGGTACCGACTCGAGTAGGCTCTCCATGTTTCTCTGGAAGATCGCTGCAGCCGACCGAATTCCAAACGGGCATCTGTCGTCGATGAACAGTCCCTTGTGCGTGTTGATGCAGGTGAGGCCCTTCGAAGACTCATCCAGCTCCTGCGTCATGTAGGCCGAAAGTCAGGTCGAGCTTGGTGAATGCCTTGCCTCCTGCCAGCGTTGCAAATAGGTCATCTGCCTTAGGTAGCGGGTATTGGTCCTGGAGCGAGAAACGATTAATAGTTACTTTATAATCGCCGCAAATCCTGACCGTGCCATCACTTTTGAGTACTGGAACAATCGGGCTGGCCCACTCGCTGAATTCCACTGAGGAGATGATGCCCTCGCGTTGCAGCCTGTCCAGCTCGATTTCCACTCTCCATCATGTGAGGTACCGCTCGCGCCTTGTGGTGAATGGGTCGTGCCTCTGGGACCAAGTGGATCCGCACCTTCGCCCCAGAAAAGTTTCCAATGCCTGGCTCAAAAAGGGAAGGAAATTTGTTAAGAACCTGAGTACATGAGGCCTCATTGACATGTGATAGCACTCGGATGTCATCCCAGTTCCAGCGGATTTTGCCCAGCCAGCTCCTTCCAAGCAGTGTGGGGCCATCGCCCGGGACAATCCAGAGTGGCAGTTCGTGCACCGTGCTCTCATAGGTAACCTTGACCGTGGCGCTGCCCAGGACAGTGATAAGCTCTTTTGTGTACATTCTCAGTTTCGTGTGGATGGGGCTCAGGGCTGGTCTGAGTGCCTTGTTGCACCACAGTCTCTCAAACATCTTTTTACTCTTGATAGATTGGCTACCGCCAGTGTCCAGTTCCATGGCTACGGGTAAGCCATTCAATTTTACATTTAGCATTATAGGTGGACGTTTCGTCGAAAATGTGCACACCCAGTGTACTTCAGCATCTGCCTCCTCCCTCTGAGGCTCGAAATTGCTTTGATCCACCATGGACCGATCTTCCTCTGCCACGTGGTGTTTAGCAGATTTTGCAGAGCTTGCAGCTCGTTGGAGGTGTCCCATTGTTCCATAGCTCTTGCAAACATACCCTTTGAAGTGGCATGAATAGGCTGAATGGAAGCCTCCACAACGCCAACAAGGTGTGAATTGCCTTGCATTCATTCTTTGTTGCGGATTCAGGGTCATCTGGGTCACCTGAGGCCTGCTGGCAGTTACAGACTCGTGGGTTCTGCCATGTACATTTCTGCTCACAAACACAGTTCCAGTTAATTTATGAACATTGTTAGCACTTGTGTGCGGAGAGATTTGTTTGGTGTTATCACTGGTGGACATAAACGTCTGTGCTATTGCAATGGCCGTACTGAGGGTCGGTGTCTCTACAGTCAAAAGTTTTTGTAGGATGGTCTCGTGGCCAATGCCCAGTACAAAAAAGTCTCTGAGCATTTGCTCCAGGTAGCCATCAAACTCACATTGTCCTGCAAGTCGCCTTAGCTCGGCGACGTAGCTCGCCACTTCCTGACCTTCAGATCGCTGGCACGTGTAGAACCGATACCGCGCCATCAGCACGCTCTCCCTCAGGTTAAGATGCTCCCGAACCAGTGTACACAGCTCCTCACACGATTTATCTGTGGGTTTCACCGAAGCCAGAAGATTCTTCATGAGGCTGTAGGTCGGTGCCCCGCAGACCATGAGGAGGACCACTCTCCTTTTTGCAGTGCTTCCTTCTCCGTCCAGCTCGTTGGCTACAAAGTACTGGTCTAGCCGTTCTACAGGCTTCCCAGTCCTCACCCTCCGAGAACTTCTCCAGGATGCCCACAGTTTGCTGCATCTTTGCGTTGCATTTGTGTACTCGTCGGCAGTTATTGTGTTCCTAACACAGATGAGACTGCTCACAGGGAGGTTAAAGTAACAGTGACCTCAATCTTTAATAAGACACTCCAGAGTGAGGAACAGGACTTAGGGGCCGGCTTATATACAGTGCTCCCAAGGGATGCTGGGATCCCTTGGGACTTCAGGGGATCCACTCCCTGGTGGCGGAACATGGGAGTGCTTGCTTTACAGATACACAACACACTTAAATGATGCTTGCATATTCTATAGCATTTGAGAAGATATTCAACATCTGGAGTACACAGCAAAGCAGCCAAGGTACTTTGCCCCGAACATTAAATTTGAGACAATCAGAGTTCTGTAAATCCAAGTTCTAGCTATGAAACGTTATTTCTTCAAATATTGGAAACTCAAGTTGGCGCAGATCATTTAATGGTGTAAATTATTTGTTGGGGAGACCTGTCACAACACCTGTGGTTCAACATACTGGATCAGACACCAGTCATCTCATTTGGACAAATTCAGAAAAAATATGAATAAAATAAAATCATTCCTATTTCGCATTGGAAAAAGATTTTGACATATTCATTGCTACTCTGCATCTACCTGCACACAAGGGCATTTCTTCAGTTTTGATCAATTTACACTTGATTGAATAGCAGAGTGCAATACTCAAAGCTAGAAACCAATCCAATTTTAACATGCAATAATATTTTTTATGGCAAAGTTATTACAGCATCCTACATGATACATGAGAAAAATGTTTTTCTACAAGGCCTTTTTTTGTTTTTATATTGTAAATTGTAATTATGCTTGTGCTTCTAATATGCATTTTACCCCAACTTGCTTGTGTTAATAGTAATGTATAAATCAAATTGAAATTGGAAAAACCTGTGGTTTTATCTCAGCATCCAGTGAGGTGGTCCACTGCTCAAAGCTATTCCTGCTTTTCAACCATATTGAAGTACTTAGGACTCTCAAAGACCTTAATTCATACAAAGTTTTGAAATGGGTCAGTCAGTAATTAGCACATATGGCTCTGGCCAAAAAAATAAACTCTCCCTTTACTTGTACAGATTGACAGTAAAAGAGCTTGCATCTGTTTAGTGGATAATTATACCACACCTTTGTAGCCCCAATTCAGTAAGGGTTATATTCAATGTGCGTCAAACAATTCACACCAAGACCTAAAAACAACTCTGGTTATTTTCCATAATGTATGCTATGCTTTAAAATGCAATCCAAAAGGAGCGATTCTGCAAATCACTCTGGCATTAATATTTGCAACAATACAGAAACCTGTGTTAAAGTATTCCAAAACATAACTTTTTAGACTGAGTAATTGCATCAATTTTGAAATTTTGATCAGCCATTTTTAGGATTTACAGCTATAATATAGCCAATATAGGTCATGCGGTCAAAACAGTTTGCACCATCCAGTAAATTTGTTAGCATCAAAATTTACAAATATATATTTTTCTTCAACAAGATTTCACTGACTAAAAATACTGGCCTAGAGTTTGCGGTGGGTAATAACAGCGAACGAACAGCGTTAGCTGGGATTACCTCTTTGAAACTGACCGCAGCTTAAGGATGTAGCACATTTGCATCCGAACGTGGAAATCCTGAAGTTGCAGAGAGTCATTCACTGTTCCAGCAGTGTAATCTGTGAAATCAGTGAAACGGACGAAAACTTGCGGATGACACTAAGTTGGGTGGCAGTGTGAGCTGCGAGGAGGATGCTATGAGGCTGCAGAGCGACTTGGATAGGTTAGGTGAGTGGGCAAATGCATGGCAGATGAAGTATAATGTGGATAAATGTGAGGTTATCCACTTTGGTGGTAAAAACAGAGAGACAGACTATTATCTGAATGGTGACAGATTAGGAAAAGGGGAGGTGCAACGAGACCTGGGTGTCATGGTACATCAGTCATTGAAGGTTGGCATGCAGGTGCAGCAGGCGGTTAAGAAAGCAAATGGCATGTTGGCCTTCATAGCAAGGGGATTTGAGTACAGGGGCAGGGAGGTGTTGCTACAGTTGTACAGGGCATTGGTGAGGCCACACCTGGAGTATTGTGTACAGTTTTGGTCTCCTAACCTGAGGAAGGACATTCTTGCTATTGAGGGAGTGCAGCGAAGGTTCACCAGACTGATTCCCGGGATGGCGGGACTGACCTATCAAGAAAGACTGGATCAACTGGGCTTGTATTCACTGGAGTTCAGAAGAATGAGAGGGGACCTCATAGAAACATTTAAAATTCTGACGGGGTTAGACAGGTTAGATGCAGGAAGAATGTTCCCAATGTTGGGGAAGTCCAGAACCAGAGGTCACAGTCTAAGGATAAGGGGTAAGCCATTTAGGACCGAGATGCGGAGGAACTTCTTCACCCAGAGAGTGGTGAACCTGTGGAATTCTCTACCACTGAAAGTTGTTGAGGCCAATTCACTAAATATATTCAAAAAGGAGTTAGATGAGGTCCTTACTACTAGGGGGATCAAGGGGTATGGCGAGAAAGCAGGAATGGGATACTGAAGTTGAATGTTCAGCCATGAACTCATTGAATGGCGGTGCAGGCTAGAAGGGCCGAATGGCCTACTCCTGCACCTATTTTCTATGTTTCTATGACCCAACCCAACCCAACGCCACCTACCTGTAAATCTGGTGCTGGGGACGGGCCCTGCCTGAAGTCTCCGGCCAGCCCGTTCAGCCTTCGGTCCCGAAAGGCCTGCCTGAAGCACTTTCACACAGGTAGGAAGATGGTTTATTTAATCTTTTCTTTGCTTATAAATGTTTATTCAGGTTGGATTTATTTGTATAATATTTGTATAAGTATAAATAAGGATTTATTATAGAATTTAATGACTTCCCTTCCCCCACCCCCACCTCGTTCTGGACGCCTAATTTGTAACCTGCGCCTGATTTTTTAATGTGTAGAACAGGTTTTTTCAGTTCTACAAAAATCTTCACTTGCTCCATTCTACTTTAGTTTGGAGTATGTTTTCACTGTGGAAACTTTCAAATCAGGCGTCAGTGGCCGGACACGTCCCCTTTTGAAGAAAAAATTCTGTTCCAAAGTAGAACTGTTCTACCTCACTAGAACTGCAGAAAAAAAAATGTGGAGAATTGCGATTTCTAAGATAGTCCGTTCTCCACCAGTTGCTCCTAAAAATCAGGTGCAAATCATGTGGAAACTTGGGCCCTATATGTTGAGCCCTTTTGGATTAGGTGTAACTGGGGTTTTAACAGCGTATTGACTATTAAACAATTGTTACAACCCTGAAAAACTCATTTCAATTTTGCAGAGTGTCAAATTTATCCATTTTAATAAAAATTTAAATTAAGTTTGTTCATCTTTATTTCAGGTTTATCTTTTCCCCATGCGAGCCCAGTCTTTGCTCTCAAACATTTTTTTTTAAGTTCGAGCCAAAGGAGCTTATTCACTTCCTGTTTCTCGATCTGAGAATTCGGCTTTTTGATTGCTATTAAAATGCTCCAAAAAAACCTTTACTGCATTTATTTATTTATTGCATCATTAGAACGCATGTTTGTAGCACTTCTACAAATTTAAAAATGAGTGCAGTTTCAGTTATCAGATCCAGCTAAGGCAGGATGACACAAAAATTAATATGCTATTGAAAAGCTTGTGACTAATAAATCAGTGACTCAAAAATGCCAATGCATTTTCTCTTTTCCCTCAATATCGCTAAATTAGAATGAAAAAATGGCCTAAATGACCTCTCATTATGTATTGACTACTCCACCCCGTGGAGCTGTGTATATGGCAGAATCTGGCTCAACTGAGGAAGCCCCATATTTCAATTACCCACAACTGACCAAGCTCAAGCATGAAAGATACCAGTGGACTGTTGCTGTCCATGCAACCATGCCCCAGCTTGAGTCACCACCTTCAGGAGAAGAAGGGAGAAAAGGAGGGCAGAGGGGAAAGCCCATGGCAATGTATATTCCTCATATCTCAATTTAGCATAATTATTACTAGAAATGTCCCTATTCTCTGATTTCTCATGCATCAAATGAAGAAAAAGGTTCCAATATACACATCAGAACCTCTTTTCTTTTGATGCATGAGAAATCAGAGAATAGGGACATTCCTGGTAATAATTATGCTAAATTGAGTACATAGTTAAAAGGGGTTTATTGTATTGGTGGAAGTACTTCTAGTGTGTGTTATATATATGTATATATATAAATAATCAAACATGTATATCACACACATATAATCAAACATACACACACTAGGAGTTCTTCCACCAATACAATAAACCCCTTTTGAATATGTACTCAATGTATAATTTTCACAGCAAATTTAATCTTGTGAATATAATTTCCAGGACATGCACCACACTAGCATTTAGGCTAGCTAATAATAGCTGTTAGAACCGAAATAAAGATTAAAACCCCACATTAAATCACAATCATTTATCTTGACAGAATATGATTTTAATTGTTTAATTGAGCTTCAGGGACCATTTGTGCTTCACTCTTACAGTTTATGCAATCAGACCCTTGATTACTTTACCATCTAATAATTACTGCCAGGTAACTAATATTCGATATTTTACATAACATACTCAGTTTGAACGTTCATTTCTCGTGTATACCTTTTAATTAATTGCCTTTTTCTTGTTATTCACTGCAAATTATCACATACTTCTAACCAGGAGCAAATTTCTTCAGTTAAAAATTGAGAGCATCATCTGATGGATTATTAGACAAATACACCACCTGGTGTCTTTATCAATACTAAACAGGACACCCCAGGTTCATAAGAAATAGGAGTTGGCCACCTGGCCCCTCGAGCCTGCTCCACCATTCAATAAAATCATGGCTGATCTGATCATGGACTCAGCTCCACTTCCCTGCCCGCTCCCCATAACCCATTACGCCCTTATCGCTCAAAAATTTGTCGATCTCCGCCTTAAATAAATTCAATGACCCAGTCGCCACAGCTCTCTGTGGCAGAGAATTCCATAGATTTACAACCCTCAGAAGAAATTTCTCCTCATCTCAGTTTTAAATGGGTGGCCCCTTATTCTATGTCCCCAAGTTTTAGTTTCCCCGAGGAGTGGAAATACCCTCTCTGAACCCACCTTGTCGAGCCCCCTCATTATCTTGTGTTTCAATAAGATCACCTCTCATTCTTCTGAACTCCAATGTGTATAGGCCCAACCTACTCAACCTATCCTCATCTACGGAATCAACCTGGTGAACCTTCTCTGAACAGCCTCCAATGCAATTATATCCTTCCTTAAATACAGAGACCAAAACTGGACACAGTACTCCAGGTATGGCCTCACCAATACCCTGTACATTTGTAACAGGCTTTTATACTCTATCCTCCTTGCAATAAAGACCAACATTCCATTTGCCTTCCTGATTACTTGCCATACTTGCATACTAACTTTGTGTTTCATGCACAAGGACCCCCAGGTCTCTGTACTGCAGCACTTTGCAATTTTTCTCCATTTAAATTATAATTTGCTTTTCTATTATTTCTGTTAAAGTGGATGACCTCACATTTTCCCACATTATACTCCATCTGCCAAATTTTTGCCCACTCACTTAGCCTGTCAATACCCTTTGCAGATTTTGTATCCTCCTCACAATTTGCTTTCCCACCCATCTTTGTATTATCAGCAAACTCGGCTACATTACACAGTCCCTTCATCCAAGTCATTAATATAGATTGTAAATAGTTGAGGACCCAGCACCAATCCCTGCGGCACCCCACTAGTCACTGTTTGCCAACCTGAAAATGACCCATTTCTCTCTGTTTTGTTAGTTAGCCAATCCTCTATCCATGCTAATATATTACCCCCAACCCAGTGAGCTTTTATCTTGTGCAGTAATCTTTTATGTGGCACCTTATCGAATGCCTTCTGGAAATTCAAATACACCACATCCATTGGTTCCCCCTTACCCACCCTGCTCATTACATCCTCAAAGAACTCCAGCAAATTTGTCAAACATGATTTCCTTTTCATAAAACCTTGCTGACTCTGCTTGATTGAATCATGCTTTTCCAAATGTCCCGCTACTGCTTCCTTAATAATGGACTCCAGTATTTTCCCAATGACAGATGTTAGGCTAACTGGTGTATAGTTTCCTGCTTTTTGTCTGCCTCCTTTTTTTTTCAGTAGGGGCGTTACATTTGTAGTTTTCCAATCTGCTGGGACCGCCCCAGAATCCAGGGAATGTTGGTAGATTACAACCAACGCATCCACTATCTCTGCAGCCACTTCTTTTAAGACCTTAGGATGCAGGCCATCGGGTCCAGGGGACTTGCCCACCTTTAATCCCATTATTTTAACTAGTACTATTTCATTAGTGATAGTGATTGTATTAAGTTCCTCCCTACCTATAGCCCCTGGATTATCCACTATTGGGATGTTTTTAGTGTCTTCTACCATGAAGACCGATACAAAATATTTGTTCAACGTCTCTGCCATTTCCCTGTTCTCTATTATTAATTCCCCAGTCTCATCCTTCAGGGGACCAACATTTACTTTACCCACTCTTTTCCTTTTTATGTACCTGTAGAATCTCTTACTATCTGTTTTTATATTTCATGCTACTTTCATAATCTATCTTCCCTCTCAATCATTCTTTTAGTCATTCTCTGCTGGTTTTTAAAAATTTCCCAATCCTCTGGTCTCCCACTAGTTTTGGCCACATTGTATGCCTTTGTATTCAATTTGATACCCTCCCTTATTTCCTTCGTTAGCCACGGATGGTTATCCCTTCTCTTCAAACCAGTGTGTGCCAAGTTAGATCATTTCAACTCTGCCAACACTAGGTATGTTATAATTGGCTGCAACTAGCTTGGTCTGAGATAAGCAAGGGGAGAGAAAGAGTGAATGAAATGAAATCCAGGCTCCCACTCTTGATTATCATCCACTAACTACTGCTGGAAAATACCCATGTGAGAACATTGGGCGAGGACAGGATCAGGCTCAGCTGTGATGCTCCACAGTTAGAATCATAGAATCAGAGGTTTACAGCACGAAAGGAGCCCATCGTTTCTGTGCCGTCCAAAAAGAGGCTATCCAGCCTAATCCCACTTTCCAGCTCCAGATCTGCAATCCTGCAGGTTACAGCACTTCAAATGTACATCCAAGTATTTTTTTTTTTTAATATGGTGAGGGTTTCTGCCTCCACCACCTTTTCAGGCAGTGAGTTCCAGACCCTCACGTGAAGAAATGTCCCCTCAAATCCTTCCACCAATTACTTTAAATTTATGCCCCTGGTTGTTGACCCCTCTGCTAAGGGAAATAGGCCCTTTCTATCCACTGTATCTAGGCCGTTCATAATTTTATACACCTCAAGGAGGTCTCCCCTCAGCCTCCTCTGTTCCAAGGAAAACAAACTCAGCATATCCAATCTGTCCTCATTGCGAAGATTCTCCACTCCCGGTAACATCCTTGTAAATCTCCTCTGTACCTGTAGCCTGTGCAGTCACATCCTTCCTGTAATGCGGTGCCCAGAACTGCACACAGTACTCCAGCTGTGGTCTAACCAGTGGTTTATACAATACAAGCATAACAGCACCCCCCCCCCCCCCGCTCTTGTATTCTATGCCTCGGCTAATAAAGGCAAGCATTCCGTATGCCTTCTTAACCACCTTATCTACCTTCAGGGATCTGTGGACATGCATTCCAAGGTCCCTTGGTTCCTCGACACTTCTCAGTGTCCTACCATTTAATGTATATTAATAGAAACATAGAAAATAGGTGCAGGAGTAGGCCATTCGGCCCTTCAATAAGATCATGGCTGATCATTCCCTCAGTACCCCTTTCCTGCTTTTTATCCATACCCCTTGATCCCTTAGCCATAAGGGCCATATCTAACTCCCCTCTTGAATGTATCCAATGAACTGGCATCAACAACTCTCTGCGGCAGGGAATTCCACAGGTTAACAACTCTCTGAGTGAAGAAGTTTCTCCTCATCTCAGTCCTAAATGGCCTACCCCTTATCCGAAGACTGTGTCCCCTACTTCTGAACTTACCCAACATCGGGAACATTCTACCCGCATCTAACCTGTCCCGTCCCGTCAGAATCTTATATGTTTCTATGAGATCCCCTCTCATCCTTCTAAACTCCAATGCATAAAGGCCCAGTTGCTCCTCATGTGTCAGTCAAGCCATCCCGGGAATCAGTCTGGTGAACCTTCGCTGCACTCCCTCAATAGCAAGAACGTCCTTCCTCAGATTAGGAGACCAAAACTGAACACAATATTCCAGGTGCGGCCTTACCAAGGCCCTGTACAACTGCAGTAAAACCTCCCTGCTCCTATACTCAAATCCCCTGGCTATGAAGGTCAACATACATACCATTTGCCTGCTGTACCTGTATGACAACTTTCAATGACTGATGAACCATGACACCCAGGTCTCGTTGCACCTCCCCTTTTCCTAATCTGCCACCATTCAGATAATATTCTGTCTTCGCGTTTTTGCCCCCAAAATGGATAACCTCACATTTATCCACATTATACTGCATCTGCCATGCATTTGCCCACTCACCTAACCTGTCCAAGTCACCCTCCAGCCTCTGAGCATCCCCCTCACAGCTCACACCACCACCCAAGTTTAGTGTCATCTGCAAACTTGGAGATATTACACTCAATTCCTTCATCTAAATCATTGATGTATATTGTAAAGAGCTGGGGTCCCAGCACTGAGCCCTGCAGCGCTCCACTAGTCACTGTCTGCCATTCTGAAAAGGACCCGTTTATCCCGACTCTTTACTTCCTGTCTGCCAACCAGTTCTCTATCCACGTCAGTATATTACCCCCAATACCATGTGCTTTGATTTTGCACACTAATCTCTTGTGTGGGACCTTGTCAAAAGCCTTTTGAAAGTCCAAATACCACATCCACTGGTTCTCCCTTGTCCACTCTACTAGTTACATCCTCAAAAAATTCCAGAAGATTTGTCAAGCATGATTTCCCCTTTATAAATCCATGCTGACTTGGACCGATCGTGTCACTGCTTTCCAAATGCGCTGCTATTTCATCCTTAATAATTGATTCCAACATTTTCCCCACTACTGATGTCAGGCGAACCGGTCTATAATTACCCGCTTTCTCTCTCCCTCCCTTTTTAAAGTGGTGTTACATTAGCTACCCTCCAGTCCATAGGAACCGATCCAGAGTCGATAGACTGTTGGAAAATGATCACCAATGCATCCACTATTTCTAGGGCCACTTCCTTAAGTACTCTGGGATGCAGACTCTTAGGCCCCGGGGATTTATCAGCCTTCAATCCCATCAATTTCCCGAACACAATTTCATGCCTGATGAGGATATCCTTCAGTTCCTCCTTCTCACTAGACCCTCGGTCGCCTAGTACTTCCGGAAGGTTATTTGTGTCTTCCCTCATGAAGACAGAACCAAAGTATTTGTTCAATTGGTCTGCCATTTTTGTTCCCCATTATAAATTCACCTGAATCCGACTGCGAAGGACTTAACGTTTGTCTTCACTAATCTTTTTCTCTTCACATATCTATAGAAGCATTTGCAGTCGGTTTTTATGTTCCCAACAAGCTTCTTCTCGTACTCTATGTTCCCCCTCATAATTAAATCCTTTGTCCTCCTCTGCGGAATTCTAAATTTCTCAGTCCTCAGGTTTGCTGCTTTTTCTGGCCAATTTATATGCCCCTTCCTTGGATTTAACACTATCCTTAATTTCCTTTGTTAGCCACGGTTGAGCCACCTTCCCAGTTTTATTTTTACTCCAGACAGGGATGTACAATTGCTGAAGTTCATCCATGTGATCTTTAAATGTTTGCCATTGCCTATCCACCGTCAACCCTTAAAGTATAATTTGCCAGTCTATTCTAGCCAATTCACGCCTTGAACCTTAAGTTCAGGACCTTAGTTTCTGAATTAACTGCGTCACTCTCCATCCTAATAAAGAATTCTACCGTGTTATGGTCACTCTTCCCCAAGGGGCCTCGCACAACAAGATTGCTAATTAGTCCTTTCGCATTACACATCACCCAGTCTAGGATGGCCAGCTCCCTAGTTGGTTCCTCGACATATTGGTCTAGAAAACCATCCCCAATACACTCCAGGAAATTCTCCTCTACCGCATTGCTACCAGTTTGGTGAGCCCAATCAATATGTAGATTAAAGCCACCCATGATAACTGCTGTACCTTTATTGCATGCATCCCTAATTTCTTGTTTGATGCTGTCCCCAACCTCACTACTACTGTTTGGTGGTCTGTACACAACTCCCACTAGCGTTTTCTGCCCTTTGGTATTCCGTAGCTCCACCCATACCGATTCCACATCATCCAAGCTAATGTCCTTTCTTACTGTTCCCTTTCCTTGTTAGACCTTCCCAAATGCATTACCTCACACTTCTCCAGATTAAATTCCATTTACCACGGTTCTGTTCACCTGACCAGTTGATTGATATCTTCCTGCAGTCCGCAGCTTTCTTCATTATCAGCCACACAGCCGATTTTAGTATCATCTGCAAACTTCTTAAATCATACCCCCTATATTCAAGTCAAGATCATTGATGTATACCACAAAAAGCAAGGGACCTAGTACTGAGTCCTGCGCAACCCCACTGGAAACATCCTTCGAGTCACAAAAACACCCATCAACCATTACCCTTTGCTTCCTGCCTCAGCCAATTTTAGATCCAACTTGCCACTTTGCATTGGATCCCATGGGCTTTTACTTTCGTGACCAGTCTGCCATTTGGGATCTTATCGAAAACCTTGCTAAAATCCATATACGCTACATCAAACACACTACCCTCATCCACCCTCCTCAAAAACGTCAATCAAGCTAATCAGACAGGACCTTCCCTTAAATCCGTACTGACTATCCTTGATTAATCCACGTCTTTCTAAATGAAGATTTATTCTGTCCTTCACAATTTTTTCCAATAATTTTCCCACCACCGAGGTTAGGCTGACTGGCCTGTAATAACTAAGTCTGTCTCTTTGTCCCTTCTTAAACAAAGGCACTTCCTTAGCAGTCCTCCAGTCCTCTGGCACCACACCTGAAGCCAGAGAGGATTGGAAAATGATGGTCAGAGCCTCTGCTACTTCCTCTTTTGCTTCGCTTAACAGCCTGGGATACATTTCATCCGGGCCTGGGGACTTAACCACTTTCAAAGCTGCTAAATCCCTTAATACCTCCTCTCTCACTATATTAATTTCATCTAATATTTCACACTCCTCCTCCTAGATAGCAGTGTCTGCATCGCCCATCTCTTTTGTGAAAACAGACACAAAGTTTTCATTAAGAACCATACCCACATCTCCCGCCTCCACACACACAGATTACCCTCATGGTCTCTAATAGGCCCTACCCTTTCTTTAGTTATCCTCTTACTGTTAATATATTTATAAAACATCTTTGGGTTTTTCCCCGATTTTACTTGCCAAGAATTTTTCGTGCTCTCTCTTTGCTTTCCTAGTATCCTTTTTAATTTCACCTCATGACTTTCTATACTCCTCTAGAGATTCTGCAGTATTTAGCCCTCGGTACCGGTCATAAGACTCTCTTTTTTTTCTTTATCCTACCCTGTATGAAGAGTCTGCCTCATTATCTAGATTCACAATTACAGTATAGCTACTTGGACCATCATATTGGGAAACATACAGCAGATTTAAAAGAAAGTGTGATGTGTTTTTTTCCACCCAACTGTTTTTCTTACCACCTCTCTCTTGGTCGATTCAAGCTTGGATATGACTACATTGTTGCTAACAGCCCTCTACTATCTCAGCCAAGCTAGCATTCTTTTTTATGTTAGAGCTTAAAATAGGTGAATGGTAGCAGGTTGTTTGATCGTGGAAGGGACAGGGGAGAAGATATTTTGTCTTCATGTGACATCCAGACAGACTTCCAACAGGAGTAACTAAATGGCACTCAGAAGCAAGAATCACAAAGCAAGAAATATTTCCTCCTTCTCCCACTGCCAATGTTGTGGTCATTTAACTCGGGACAAACTTTCCTGGTCGATAAAGCTAAGTATCACACAGCATATCCCACTGAGCCATTGAGGGAGCTCTAAGCACTTGAAAATATTACACACAGTATCTCCAAACTTCCCACAAGGAACACAATGTCAAAGATCAAGATTGTTTTGGGGAACGGTCAGAATTTGCTCACCAATTTGAGTGGCTGTTGTGAAGCACCTTGGGACGTTTTACTACATTAAAGGCACTATAAAAATGCAAGTTGATGTTATACTTCAAAAATGTTTTGCCCAAAGTTTAATGTCCAGTGGCATTACTTAGTACCTTGTTCATATTGGCAGTGCTATTAATGTGAAATGACCGTTAAAGCTGTAACTGGTATTCAAATCTCCTTCGTTTTGCTTATTAATATAATGACCCCCAAAAGCAATTTTAGGAGTCCCAGCCTGTTCTGCAGAAAGTATTACAAAGAAAAGAATTGCTTTTCCCCACCTCCTCCATATAAGGTATTGCATTATAACTATACATTCACAGCACAAATTCATGTTGTGGTAACTTGAAAAGGATGCACTGGATTCTTTAGAACTTGGAAGAAGTTGGCATCTACCAATTAATCTTCTGTCCATATATGAATTGGTCAGATTATACTTGGAGTACGGTGTACAGTTGTGATTGCAGGTGTGGACATACTTATACTGAGATCCATAATCCCTGAAGAATTGAAGAATTCTACTGCTGGTTATTAGTGGGCCAGTTTCATTGCTGTAATAAATATTAGCTCTTTCTGTGCATCTCCAAGATTATAACAGTGACTACACTTCAAAAAGTACTTAATTGGCTGTAAAGCACTTTGAGACATCCAGTGATCATGAAAGGTGCTATATAAATGCAAGTCTTTTTTTATCTGCAGCTCATATACAGATGTTGGACAATATGTACATGTATGCATAACAGTTACTATATAAAATAAATGAACGAATTTGCTGGAACGGCATGTTTGCATAGCGAGGTTCAGCTCTTCATTCATAATCGCACTATATTGGCATCACAACTCGTTGGAACATCAATCCATTGAAGGCATAGCAAGCACAATGACGAATCAGGGGCTTCAAAGAGGGCGCAGCCTATGGCTTACCCCGCAGGCCAATTGTGTCACAGGGAGGCAAGCGAGCTGCAACTTCTAAACTCATCCTAAATCGACTTAAAAAAGTTAATTTTAACTTTGTAAAACACTGTAAAAGGTTATTTTCAGCATGACCAATTAATATATGGACAGAAGATTGATTGGTAGATGCCAACTTCTTCCAAGTTCGAAAGAATCCAGTGCATCCCTATCAAGTTACCGCAACTTGAATTTGTGCTGTGAATGTGTAGTTATAATGCAAATTCCCCTTCCACGAGTAAAAATTAGGGTGCATAACTTTGGGGACAAGGATCTGCAGGCCCTCTTGTATGAGGTGGAACATAAGTGAGAGTGGCTGCTGGGAACGGTAAGAGCAGGGATGCCCCACAAGGGAAGCCCGTTAAATCGACATCTCACGTGAGACAACCCACGCAATATTTTCTCCATTTCCTCCCTTCAGGGCAAGCCGATGCATAACGTGCGGGAGCAGACTCACAGGAGGTCAAATTCCCTTCCTAAGGAAGCTGACCCATCACGACGATAGGACCTTAGAGCTGCAAGGATTCCACAGTGCTGCAACTATGACCAGGCTGAGGTAGGTGCCGTATTGGCTCAGACAGCAGAGTTTCACAGCCTCTTGTTTTTGTCTTTCAGACAGTGATGCGCCCATGGATGAGACTAAGAGGAAGGACAGTGATAGGCCGCTGCATGTGAAAAATCCATTTCCGCCAGTGTCTGAAGGGTGGGGAAGCCAGTAATCCTGTGGAAATGATGGACCTGTCTCTTTGCTGCACAGGGGACACATCATATTTAGTGAGGTCAGATGCTCTGCAAAAGAGGCCATCTATTACCTGTTGGATACAGGTCCTCGCAGATGTTACGAAATCTCCAGTGCCTGACTGAAAGGAACCCGAGCTATGGAAAGGGAAGGCCGCGTCATCTTCAGGAGGTAGCCAATTGCTTCCTTGGTGAAGCGCAGTCTGCATATGCACAGCTCCACCGACAGTACCTCAAATCCCATTTGTTACTTGTACACTTTGGGGGCAAGATTGGTTCAGTCTCCGGCCTTAGTCATCATCATCATCATCATAGGCAGTCCCTCGGCATCGAGGAAGACTTGCTTCCACTCTTAGCATGAGTTCGTAGGTGGCTGTACAGTCCAATACGAGAACCACAGTCTCTGTCACAGGTGGGACAGATAGTCGTTGAGGGAAAGGGTGGGCAGGGAGCCTGGTTTGCCGCACGCTCCTGCGCTTGATTTCTGCACGCTCTCGGCGATGATACTCGAGGAGCTCAGCGCCCTCCCGAATGCACTTCCTTCACTTAGGGCGGTCTATGGCCAAGGACTCCCAGGTGTCAGTGGGGATGTCACACTTTATCAGGGAGGTTTTGAGAGTATCCTTGTAACGTTCCCTCTGCCTGCCTTTGGCTCGTTTGCCGTGGACGTGTTCAGAGTAGAACGCTTGCTTTGGGAGTCTCGTGTCTGGCATGCGAACTATGTGGCCTGCCCAGCGGAGCTTATCAAGTGTGGTCAGTGCTTCAATGCTGTTGGCCTGGACGAGGGCACTAATGTTTGTGCGTCTGTCCTCCCAGGATCTTGCGGAGACATCGCTGGTGAGATTTTTCCAGCGACTTGAGGTGTCTACTGTACATGGTCCACGTTTCTGAGTCATATAGGAGGGTGGGTATTACTACGGACCTGTAGACCATGAGCTTGATGACAGTTTTGAGGGACTGATCTTCAAACACTCTTTTCCTCAGGCGGCCGTAGGCTGCACTGGCGCACTGGAGGCGGTGTTGGATCTCATCATCAATGCCTGCTCTTGATAGGAGGCTCCCGAGATAGGGGAAGTGGTCCACGTTGTCCAGGGCCACGCCGTGGATCTTGATGTTTGGGGGGCAGTGCTGTGCGGCGAGGACAGGCTGGTATAGGACCTTTGTCTTACTAATGTTTTGTGTAAGGCCCATGCTTTCATATGCCTCGGCCTTAGTGCTTCACGTGACGCATCTGCTCCCACAGCTCCTCCTCCAGGGGATTGCCCAGTGGATAGGTCATTGCAATGCTTTCATATTCTTAATGTTTAGAAAGGGGGTCCTGAAAATAATTGCCTTCAGACAGTAACGGGACTCTGGATGGCAAAACTGACAAAGATTACAGAAATTGAGAGAATTGGAAAAAAGAAACTGGAGAACAATTTCCAGATTTCAAGGGCAAGATGCCACAACTTTAATTGCACCTTTGTTGGCCTCCCAGGCCAATAGTCATGCGATGGCCATTAATGGCATCAATAACAGGTCACCCATGCCATTATGTTCAAGTCTCAAGTGGCTGTGGCACAATTAATGGCAAATCATTCCAGCAAATTGATGATCACCATTGACTGCAACGGTGGGGTGAGGGACGAGAACAAACTTTTATCAGCTTAGGCAAGGATAATGGCGGGACAAATGTTCCAGCAAATTATGGCGCAAAGCAACTCGCGGCACATCTCACTTACCAAATTTGCTGGAGCTTTAACATTTAAATAATGGCACACATCATTAATGCGTCATTACTATGGTGTGTGTCCCCCTAGTAATTTCAGACCTAAAATTTTGAAGAAAGTATCATTCAGATCATATCCAACGTGCAATACAAGATAGATGACTCCATGGGGGAGAAACCAGACTACTTTGTCACAGGTTCTCCTCGATTTCACTCTGATCAGTACAAGCTGGCAGATGCAACATCCCCACACACCTCCCTAGCCTTAAAAATATTTTACCAGTTTCTGTCTTTTTTTAAAAAACATAAGTGTTGTGGCAAACCTTTAAATATCCCAAGACACGTATACAATGCACAGCTGTGCCCACTGCTTAGTTATGAATTCTGACCCAATAATTTTTTTTTAAGTCCAAATAAAATATGGCTCCATAATTTTCTAAAATAGTTGCAAGTTTACACAACTTAGAGGAGATTTAAATTACACTACATTAGAACTCTGCCCTGCCAAAGTAAACAGAATTAGGACCCATTCAATAGACCAGAAATTCAGTCGTACGGCAGTTCTGTTAATTGTGGAATATATGTACTACGGACCATGGCCACCTTTCCACAAAGCCACAAGATTTGCAACTGCCACAAGCAAATCACAGCTTTATCAGTAATATACTTTAAGTCTTTTTAAAAACAAAAGGCAATAAAGCTGGAGCTTCAGTAGACTAGGGTTCAGTAGTGCCAAGTCCCATTTATACACATGCACATAAAATATTCTGAATTAACTGCATTTGCCGAGTACTAGTAAATAAAATTATATTTTCTTAAACTGAACCTGCATTTTCTAGACAAAAGAAATTGCTGCATTTATACAGTATCTTTCAGGACATTCCAACATATTTGACAGCTAATGAAATATTTTGAAATATATTATAATTGTAGGGAAAGACAAACTTTCAGAGAGATTTAGAATATTGGCCTTGAATTTGTGGTCAGTGGCAAAGTAAAGGCCCTGAAGAAAACTGCCCACGACAGTCAAGTGATTTCAGCGCAGTGTAGTGGGAAACTCATTGTGCGAGCTGCTGTGACATCAAACAAGCTGTCTAAGCAGCCAATCACATTTCAAAATGCTCAGACAGGGAACCCAGAAATGAAAAGTTGCTTTTATCCAGACTTTTAAATATTTTTAGACACCAAAACGAAGGTAGAACTTGAAAGATCATGATCAAACTTTATTTTTTTAAAGTTTTTTTTAAGTTTCTTAAAACAAAAATGTTTTTTTTAATCATAATGGATAAATTTGACACTCCACAAAATTAAAATTAAATTTTTCAGGGTCATATCATTTGTTTAGCAATACGCTGTTAAAACCCCAGTTACACCTATTCCAATAAGGCTCAACAGTTAATGGGATATTTAACAGTGATTATCTAATTGAAACAGTCAAAATTCTTAGATGGCTTGACAGGGAAGATGTTTCCCCTGGCTGGGGAGTCTAGAACTCGGGGTCACTAGGACTGAGATGAGGAAAAACTTTCAGAGGGTGGGGGGTGGGGGGCGGTGGAAGGAGGTGGAACAGCGCAGCTAATGTCGGAGCAGTGAATGGCTGACCGCAACTTCAGGATTTCCGCGTTTAGATGCACATGCGCTACATCTTGAAGTTGCAGTCAGTTTCAAAGGGGCAATAACGTCGAACGCTGTTAGTTCGTCATTATTACCCATCACAAATTCCAGCCCAATACTTCACGTTCATTACTGGGGACCAGAGAGCATTTAAGAAATAGCACATCCAGCTCATCAGATTAATTTCCAGTATAAGAAGGAAAAGACTTTAATCTTTGCCACAGATGATCCTACAAAACCATCATAATGCACGTTATACTGACAGAATAATACTGTCTGCATTATATGCAACAGACAAGATTGGGTGCATCAAAATTATAGATAGGTTTATCATATATTGTAATACAATACTCCAAAAAACTAATGGTATGTACCCCAAGCTATTGAAAGAAAGCAAAGAGAAGATAGCAGCGACTCCCCCCACAACTTTTCAATCCTCATTAAAATATGTAAATTGTGTCAGGACTGGAAGAGTAGCCAATGTAATATTTTTACTCAAGGAGGATAAACTGAGTAACTAAAGATCAATTAATCCAACGTCAGTGCAAACAAACTCTTAGAATCCATAATTCTAGATGGAATTAGTGAGCATTTAGCAATACATGGATTAATCAAGGGAAGCGAACACAGATTTGTTAAGTTTGTCTAATATGGCTTGCCTTTAAGAACCTTCTTTGAAGAAGTCAATATAGAAATACAGTTGAAATAATGTACATGGATTTTCAGGAAGGCGGCGCCAGGGTAAAAGAATGATCATTGGACCCAAGAAGGGTTGGATGTGGTATATCCCAGAGGTAAGTGCAGGGTTAACTTTTGGTCTTGATGTAGATAATTTGGATTTAGGCATAGGGAATACAATATCAATTTATGGATGAAACAAAAGGAGGTTGTTTAGCAATCAGTGAGGAGAACTATAAAAGAATTCAGGTAGACAAAAGCAAGTTAGCAGAATGGGCAAATAGATCAAAGATGCAAGATAATGTGGATATTTGTCCCCGCAAGTGATAGTTAGACATGAAGAGACCGATGATATAACCAAAAACAATGCTCTGTTCCCAATTCTAGAACAAAGTACCACCTTGGGCTCACTCCACTTATTGGGCTCAATTTTGGCCCACCCCTTTTTTCGGCGCATTTACCGGAGATGCGCCGCTTTTCTCTATTCAGAAGTGCGCCGAAAAAATTCCTCCCCACTTTGGCCACTGTCCGGCCTCCTTCCTGGGATTGCACAGCATGGCCAGTTGAGTCGGGGGTGGAGCAAGTGTCCTGTGCTGAAAACAATGCCGGGACGTCTGCACATACACATTGGAGTCAGGTTGCGATGTCCGCGCAGTAGCGCCGAAATTTGGCAATCGGCCCAGCCCCTCTCTCTCCCCCGTTCATTTGCAGCCCAGCCTCTCTCTCCCTCTCCACAGATGCCGCGTTCACTTGCTCTCCTCCTCCCCCGTTCATTTGCAGCTCAGCCTCTCTCTCTCTTCCCACAGATGCCGCGTTCACTCGCTCTCCTCCCCCCCCACCCACCCCCTGGTCGGTCGGTCTTGCTCGCTGTCTGGCTCCCCCTCCCTTCTCTCCTCTCCCCCCCCACCCCCCGTGGAATATAGATGCCACGTTGAATCCCGATTCCGATCGCTCCTGCCCCTAGCCCAGGCCGAGTGGCCTCCCAGTGCGTTGTCATCCCGCCCCTAAGCCCAGGCAGAATGGCCTCCTGCACCGGCCGGCCAGCTGCCTTCCCGGGCCAAGTTTTATGAAGGTAGGACTTACTTCTATTTTTTATTTGTTATTGAATGCTTATTACAAAGCACTAAACCTTACAAACGCAAAGCAAGTCTTTAGGTGCAGGTCCTCTCCGATTCCCTTCCTGCCCCTATCCCATGCCGACTGGCCTCCAATGTACCTACCTGCGCTGATTTCTTAACTCCGCAAGGGTTTTCTGAAGTGGCCACATACGCTGGCCTAAGTAGATTAGGAGTAACTATTAGCTGGCCAAAGTTGCCTAAATAGGCAGAACTGGCATAGGTGGCTGGTAATGCCCCCTTTTGAGAAAAAAAAACTTTAAAAATCGTAACTAACTCACTTACACTAGTGCAAATTGAATGTGCAAAATGGGGATTTTTAAGATACGCCAGAAAAATCAAGTTACTCCAAAAAAAAAAATGGAGCAACTCCTGGCCAAAATTGAGCCCATAAATGCACCAGAGGGAAAGTTCTGCAAACATTTTCCCTTATTCCCAAAGATAGTTAAGATGATAGTTAAGCGGACCTTCAAAGCATCTATCTACACTTACATGTCAGCTACTCAAACTTGACAGCTACATAGTCCATAATGTTCCACAGAATATTTGATAAATGTACTAACCTACTGGGACAGTCAGACCATTTAGGCATATTCAATCATTTAATTTCAGTTCCAAAATACAGATCTTTTGAACAAGATAGGAGCTTAAAATTACTTCATGATGATGTTTTATTCACCATCTAATTCTGGACATTTTATCGCTTTTAGTACAAACCATATAAATCAATAAACATAGACAAAACAGAGTAGATTGTAAGTATATGTTACATCTCAGCAAGTAGAAATGGTATTGTACGAGGTATTTTAATCTTCAAATGGCTTTATACATCTTTGCGCTCATTCTTCACTCCGGTTTACTTGGATTCCTATTTCCTACTTACCATTTTTCCCCAGAAAGTTTTGAACATGT
Source organism: Pristiophorus japonicus (assembly GCF_044704955.1). Lineage (NCBI taxonomy): Eukaryota > Metazoa > Chordata > Chondrichthyes > Pristiophoridae > Pristiophorus > Pristiophorus japonicus. Next base: position 39,364,974 of record NC_091988.1, on the reverse strand, counting down.
GCACTGGAGGAACCAAGTCCCTCTCACAACTGGCATGTCCTTCCACAGCCCTAGCTTTCCAACTGCACTAGCAGCACTTGTGCCAAGAGTGTTTAAACCCAATATTTTCACAAACAGGCAGATCATAGTGAGAAATTGCAAGAAAAAACAGCTAACAATATTAGGCAAGCAAAGATAGTTTCCTCTTGCTAAACTTGGTGATATGTTCAACACATTTACTACTACTACAGGTATTACAACTTTTGAAATGTAGTTACTCTTGTAATGTACGCAAATGCAGCAGCCAAGTTGCGCACAGCAAGGTCTCACAAACAGCAATGAGATAAATGACCAGATAACCTGTTTTAGTGATGTCGGTTAAGGGGTAAATTAATACTCCCCTTTTCTTCTTCAAAACAGAACATGTGATATTTTACCTCCACCTGAGAGGACAGATGGGGCCTCGGTTTAAAATTCCATCCAAAAGACGGCAGCTGCAACAGTACTGCACTGATGTGTCAGCTTAGATTATGTGCTCAAATCTCTGGAGTGTAGTTTGAACCCACGATCTTGACTCTCCGGCAAATGTAACCACTGAGCCAAGGCTAAAACCTTTAAGGAGGCAATTAAAGGAGGAATGGGAGGTGCAAGGATTTAGGGTAAAAATTCCAGAGTGTGGGGTCTATGAAGCTGAAGATACAGCCACAAATAGTGCGGCAAAGGGAGTTGGGGTGAACAAAGGCAAGAGCCGGAGAAGCAACAGACAGTTTTGGAGAGGGCGGGGGGGGAAGGAGAGAGGGAGGGTTATAGGGCTGGTGAAGGTTAGAGATAGGGAGGGATGAGACCATTAAGGGAATTAGACACAAGGATAAGAATTTTAAATTTGAGGCACTGGGGGATCGGAAGCCAAATGAAGGTCAGCAAGAACAGGGGTGATGGGCAAGAGAGTTTTGAATGAGCTGAAGTTTAGAGGGAGCAAAAGATGGAAGGCTGGCAAGGAAAGCATTAGAATAGTTGAGTTGGGAGATGACAGTGGCACAAATGAAGATTTCAGTTAGTATGCAAGAATAGACAGATCTAGGGCAGGTTTGTGAGGGGGGGGTGGGGGGTGTAATGCCAGGTGATTTTGAAACAGAAGGGGGCAGGCAGTACTGAGGAGCGGAAACTATTTGTAATATCAAACAGTGTGGGAGCCAGGAAGGGAAGTTGGGTAGTCAGTTTAATGGAGATGGAGTCAAGGCAGCAGGAGGTGGGCTTCATGGATGAGATGTGATCAAAGTGAGTACGGGAGGTGTGAGCGAGACAGTAGTTCAGGGCTAGGACAGGGGTTCCTGCACGGAGGTTGGCTTGGTGGAGAAAGGGGGACAGCGGCAGAGCCAGCTGAATGTTACCAGGATTGACGTCATCCAAAGAAGTCTATAAGCTCTTTGGACTTGTTGTTAAAGGTGAGGACAAAGGAGTCAGGGGAAAGACGTTTAAGTAAACAGTTGGTAGTGGAGTAAAAAAGCCAGGAGTTATCTTTGCAATATACCAACAGCAACATCTAATCCAAAAATAACAGCACTGCATTTTCTTATTAAAGATAGATTAGGTGCAACAGTTTAAAATCTATTCCTGACACAAGACTCCCAAAGCAAGCGCACTACTCGGAACTCCTTCACGGCAAACGAGCCAAAGGTGGGCAGCCGAAATGTTACAAGGACACCCTCATAGCCTCCCTGATAAAGTGCAACATCCCCACCGACACCTGGGAGTCCCTGGCGAGTGGAGGAAGTGCATCTGGGAGGGCGCTGAGCACCTCGAGTCTCATCGACGAGAGTATGCAGAAAACAAGCGCAGGCAGCGGAAAGAGCGTGCGGTAAAAACCAGTCCCACCCACCCCTTCCCTCAACAACTATCTGTCCCAACTGTGACAGAGACTGTGGTTTTCGTATTGGACTGTTCAGCCATCTAAGAACTCATTTTAAGAGTGGAAGCAAGTCCTCCTCGATTCAGAGGGATTGCCTATGATGATGATTCCCCAGAAATTAAATTTCCTCTTTTGAACAGCAACAGCATTTAAAATATAGAGGTAGAGGGCCCAAGTTCCGAGCCGCGCCTAGAACGGCGCAGTCCCGACCTGGACGCCCGTTTTTTCGCGCCACAAAGTGCGCCTAAAAAAAACATCCAGATTCTCCAGCTCCCTGCAGGTCGTTTGCAGCTCGGCGCGGCGCAGCACGAGCTGTAGGGGGCGGAGCCAGGTCCCTGCGCTGAAAAGTGCCGGGACCTCTGCACATGCGCGCTACAGTGGGCACGCATGTGCAGTAGCTCCAGGCGCCCAAAACTGTGTGGGAGGGGCCGAAGCACGCAGCCCCTAGCCCTGGCCCAATGGCCTCACTGGGGTTGCGTGAATAAGGCTCCTCCCACGGCCAGCTCCTGCTCCCTCTCCCCTCTCCCTCCTCTCTTCCCCCCCCCCCTCCCCCTTCCCCCTCCTCTCCTTCCCTTCCCCCCCCTCCCCCCCTAGTTAGTTTGGAGTAAGTTCTCACTGACGAAACTTTGAAAACAGGCGTAAGTGGCCGGACACGCCCCCTTTCCAATTTCTAAGATACTCCGTTCTACACCAGTTGCTCCTAAAAATCAGGAGCAAATCATGTCGAAACTTGGGGCCAGAGATTCTACTTTGGGCGCAATCGGTGATTCGGGCACAAATTGCATCAGTTTTTTCCCAAAATTTCTGCTCAAAACTCATTTGCATAATCACCAAACATAAAATGTGCCATGAACCGTCGCAAATTGTTTCAAAACGTAATTTTTTTTTACTTAAATATATCTAGGAATATTTTTCTTAAATGTGGTAACTTGGTGCAGTTTGATTGATGCAGCTGAAAATGTACTGAACACAAAAAAAATAAGCATTTTTAATCAGTGTCCAGTCCACTGCCTGTGAGTAACCAGATTTTAAATAACTTAAAATGACCCTAAAAAACTACACAAAATTATTTGCTAGTTACACTGGTGTACAGTAGTCAGTTTCTTAGTAAATTAAAAAAAATATATGCAAAAGCTATTAAAACATGCCTACTAGTGCCCCTGCATCCAAAAGAACCAGCTTAATTTTAAGAACCTCCTCAAAGGGCAAATGGGCAGAATTGACCGAAACTAGCAATGCTGATTCATTTGATGTGAGGGTGTGGCCAATTTTGTGGGCGGGGCCAGCTTCTAGCGCATTTTTTTTTTTTAATTGCCGCAAAAGATCACGGAAACTCAATTTGCACTTGAAAGTCCATGATCTTTTGCACTAGAAAGTCCATGATCTTTTGCACTAGTTTGGCCAATTTGGGGCGAATTGCGCAGGGGAAAAAAAAAACAGTGCAACCTAGCAGAAACTCCAGGCTATAATGTATAATTAAGGGGAAAAGTAGCAGCATCATGTTACTGGAGCCTAAAGCAATTTATCTGATGTTGAACATGTGCAGAGATATGTATACCTGCATTTAAGGAAATCTACATAATTTTGCAGTCAGGCTGCAGAAGAGCAACATCTTTACAAATAGCAACATTAAATTACAGTAAAACTTCCCTAAGGTAACTGTGATGCATTTTAAATCTTTCACTTATCAGTAAGAATTTACTTTTCGGTTTAGATATTAATATGGCACTTGGGATACAACAGTTTCAATTTCTATCAGTTCCACTTTCTATCAGGTCACTTGTGTCAAGTGCCAGGTCAACCACAAAAACAAGTCCATCATATCGGGCAATGGGTCAGGCTATGTGAGCAAAAATGTGCCATAGAAGGCTCTTTTTGTTTCTCTCACCCCAATCCCAGCATAGATCGAGAGGCCCAGTAAAGGATAGAACTTAAATATAAAATATGGAAAAAATTATATATTTTTTTTATATATAAAGTGTTTGATCAGGAAATAAATCCCAGAGTAGCAATCTTACAACCCTACCAGGGTCGGCATTCAATGTTGACAGTGAACAAACTAAAACTGCGCATCTTCGCTCATTTACAGCCTCACTTCAAATTTTGCTGACTGCCATGGGGAAAGCAGCAGATAATTGGCTAATCTGTCTGTCACACCAACTACTTTGGTGTCAGTTGGGTTAGAATTGCATTACAGAAATCTAATGTACAAAATAAACTCACAGTGGTACAATTTAAAAAATGCGTGCCACTTCTTAACAAAACAAATCAGCCTCAATATAAACGTATGATTAAAAGATCTCATTTATTGAGGGTTGAACTAAGCAAAACTACCTGCGTCAGTCAATGCAGATAACACACCAGAGTTTGTTCTTCCGAGTCAACATTGCAACTGCACTCAGCCTCGTTGTACCTTACCCACAGTGATAATTAGGGCCAGTTGTCCTTAAAGCTAATTGATTAGCAAGTGTAATCATTTTTCAGCGCAAGTATAATAGCAGAGAAAACACAGAGAATCGTGTAGGTAGGAGGTAAGAAACCAGACATTAATTTGCTCCGGACTTATTACCACTGTTTTCATAGTCTCCGATGTCTCTTGAAACTGGTATTTCTTACATGTGTTTCCTGTTGGTATAGCTGTTAACAGTTAAAGTATACTGAATGATGGAGACATCTTTACAGTGTCAAAAACACAAAAACTCCTGTCTAGTAGAATGGAGTGGAGACTGTAATCAAACTAGTTACTTTAAGCTGCAACTTAATTTTTTAAATGAACTAAGTAGTGCAATCAGTTTTGGTAAGTATTTTTAAATTTTCCCACAAAAAGAAAATTGTACTCAATATTTTACCATCAAGTATGTAACACTAGTTGCCAGCTTGAGATGTGTAGGAACAAGAAAGCAGTGATTCTTACATCAGCATGGATACCCATGGCCAGCCCTTCCACTGCATGCATTTGGGTCAACTTTTTCCAATTAATTTTCATTAACCCAGACTGGATATCTGCACTGTTTCATGTCAACTGTTCAGTACATTTTCTTTATATTATCTGCATAGTGAGTTATTTTCATAACTTAATTAATTTCAGAATCATGAAGTATCTATGACATTATTACAACTTTCACCCATCCAGATGGTCCTTTAACAATCTCGGATCTAGAGAATTAAGCTGACAGCTTCACTATAGACTAGGTTGAAATTTTAGTCTTGTTGAGTGTAAACAATCAAAAAAGTTTGGTACCATAATAGATCAACATGCATTTCTTACATTGTAAGGATACATGAATGTAGGAACAGGAGTAGGCCATTCAGCCCCTCAAGCCTGTTCATGGTTGATCTGTACCTCAACTCTATTTACCAGTCTTCGCTCCATAATCCCTTGATACACTTACCTAACACAAATCTATCATTCTCAGTCTTGAAAATTTCAATAGGCCGAGCCTCCACAACCCTTTTTTTAATGGGGGTGGGGGGGGGGGGCAAAGAGTTCAAGATTTCTATTACCCTTTGTGTGAAGAAGTGCTTCCTAATTTCACTCGAGTCGCCTGGCTCTAATTTTAATATGCCCTTTGTTCTGGATTCCTCCACCAGAGGAAATAGTTCCTCTTTATCTACCAACCTATTGAATTCTTCTACCATTTTACACACCTCAATTTTATCACCCCCTCAAACATCTATATGCAAGGGAATACAAGCCAAGTTTATGCAACCTATCCTCATAATTTAACCCTTTAAGCCACAGTATCATTCTTGTGAATCCGTGTTGTACTTCCACCTAGGCCAATATCTCCTTCCTGAGGGGCGGTGCTCAAAACTGCATGCAGTGCTCCAGTTGGGGTAAAACCAAGGCTCTCTATAATTGAAGCAGGACTTTCTCCCCTTTGTCATTTTTGATCACAATTTGTATCTGTCCACTAGCTTCTATTGATTTGTGCACATGGACACCCGAATCTCTCTGCTCTTCCACATTCCTAGTTTCTTACCATTTAGAAAATACTCCGATTTGTCTTTCTTGGATCAAAAGACAAATAAAGGTTGGGATTCAGAGGGATTTGGTTGTCTTGTACATGAATCACAAAGTTAACATGCAGGTACAGTAAGCAATTAGGAAGGCAAATGGTATGTTAGCCTTTATTGTAATTGGGTTAGGAGAAGAACAAGGAAGTCTTTCTGCAATTATGTAGGGTTTTGGTGAGACCACACATGGAGTATTGTGTACAATTTTGGTTTCCTTACTGAAGGAATGATATACTTGCCTTCCAAAGGTTCACTAGAATAAGGAGAGATAGAGTAGAATGGGCCTATATTCTCTGGAGTTTAGAACAAGAGAGAGGTGATCTCATTGAAACATAACATTCTTAAAGGGCTTGATGCTGCTAGGCAGTTTCCCCTAAGCTGGTGAGTTCAGAACTAGGGGGCATAGACTCCGGATAAAAACACAATTAGGAGAAGTAGGCCATTCAGCCCCTCGAGCCTGGTCTGCCATTCAATAAGATCAGAACTGATCTTCTACCTCAAACTCCACTTACCTATACTGTCCCCATTTCCCTTAATATCCAAAAATCTATTGATCTCTGTCTGGAATATACTCAAAGACTGAGCCTCCACAGCCTTCCGGGGTAGAGAATTCTAAAGATTCACCACCCTGAGTGAAGCAGTTCCTCCTCATTGCAGTCCTAAATGGCCGACCCCTTATTCAGAGACTGTGACCCCTGGTTCTAGACTCCCCAACCAGAGGAAACATCCTCCCTGCATCTACCCTGTTAAGCCCTGTAAGAATTTTGTATGTTTCAATGAGATCACCTCTCATTCTTCTAAACTCTAGAGAATATAAGCCTAGTCTACTCAATCTCTCCTCAAAGGACAATCCGGCCCCCGTCCCTGGAATCAGTCTGGTGAACCTTCGTTGCCCTCTAAACACCAACATTTCCCAATCTCTCACCATTTCAAAAATACTCTGATTTTCTATTTTTCCTACCAAAATGAATAACTTTACATTTCTCCACATTATATTCCATTTGCTCACTCACTTAGCCTGTCTATATCCCCTTGAAGCCTCTTTGCATCCTCCTCACAGCCTACATTCCCACCTAGCATTGTATCATCAGGAAACTGGGATATATTACATTTGGTCCCCTCATCCAAATCATTGATATAGATTGTGAATAGCTGGGGCCCAAGCACCAATCCTTGCGGCACCCCAGTTACAGCCTGCCAATCCAAAAATGACCCATTTATCCCTACTCTCTGTTTTCTGTCCGTTAACCAATCCTCAATCCGTGCTCGTATATTAGCCCCAATCCCATGAGCCCTAATCTTGTTTAATAACTTTGTGTGGCACCTTATCAAATGCTTTCTGAAAATCCAAATATACCACATCCACTGGTTCCCCCTGATCTATTCTACTTGTTACAACCTCAAAAAACTATTAACAGATTTGTCAAACAAGATTTCCCTTTCATAAATCAGTGTTGACTCTGCCCAATCCTATTATTTTCTCAGTGCCCTGTTACCACATCCTTAATAATAAATTTTAGCATTTTCCCTACTGCTGATGTCAGGCTAACTGGTCTGTAGTTCCCAGTTTTCTCTCTCCCTCCTTTCTTAAATAGTAGGGTTACATTTGCTACCTTCCAATCTGCTGGAACCATTCTAGAATCTCTGGAATTTTAGAAGATGACAACTAATGCATCCACTACCTCGATAGCTACCTCTTTCAAAACTCTAGGATGTAGGCCATCAGGTCCAGGGGATTTAGCGGCTCAGTCCCATTAATTCCTCCAGTACTATTTTTTTTTACGAATACTAATTTCTTTCAGTTCCTCAATCGCGCGTGACCCTTGGTTCTCCACTATTTCCAGGAGTTTTTTGTGTCTTCTTCCGTGAAGACAGACACAAAGTATTTGTTTAATTTCTCTGCCATTTCCTTATTCCCCATTATAACTTCTCCTGTCTCAGCCTGTGAGGGACCCACCTTTACTTTTGCTAATCTTTTCCTTTTTATATCTCTCGCTAGTTTACTCTCATATTCTATTTTCCCTTTATCAATTTCTTGGTCATCCTTTGTTGAATTCTAAAATCCTCCCAATCCTCAGGCTTACTGCTCTTTTTGACAACATTATAAGCCTCTTCCTTTTATCTAATACTATCTTTAATCTCTCTTGTAAGCCACAGTTAAGCCACTTTCCCTGTGGGGTTATTGTGCCTTAAAAGGAATTTATTTTTGTTGTAAATGATGTCTTTTTCTTTAAATGCTAGCTATTGCTTGTCTACAGTCATACCTTTTAATGTAGTTTCCCAATCTACTTTCGCCAACTCGCCCCTCATACCTATGTAGTTTGCTTTGTTTAGATTTAAGACCCTAGTTATGGATTTAACTAAATCACTTTCAAACTCAATATAAAATTCCATCATATTATGCTCACTCTTCCCAAAAGGCCCCTTTACTACAAGGTTATTAATTAACCCTTTCTCATTACACAATACTAGATCTAAACTAGCCTGTTCCCTAGTTGAACATACTGATCTAGAAAACCATCTTGTATACATTCCATGAATTCATCCTTCACACTATTACTGCATATTTGGTTTGCCCAGTCTGTGTGTAGATTAAAGTCCCCCACGATAATTGTATTACCCTTGTTACATGCACCTCTAATTTCCTGATTTCCACTATGCCCTCGGGGGCTTATAAACAAGTCCCACCAACGTTTTTTGCCCTTTGCTATTTCTTAGCTCCATCCAAACTGATTCTACTTCTTGATTTTCCGAGCGAAGATCATTTCTCTCTACTGCCTTTATCCCATCCTTTATTATCAGGCTACCCCCTCCTCCTTTTACCATTTTGCCTATCTCTTCTAAAAGTTAAGCATCCTCGAATATTTAGTTGCCAACCTTGCTCACATTGCCACCATGTCTCTGTAATGGCTATTATATCAAACCTATTAATTTCTATCTGTGCTTTTAATTCATCTACTTTGTTGTGAATGCTTTGCGTATTCAGAAATAGTGCCTTTAGCTTTGACTTTTTTCTCTTTTTCCCTGATGCCACCTTAGTCAATGATGCCCCAGTACCTTTGTTACTCTCTCTGTCCCTTTCTGACCCACTCTGCTTATTTTTACCCAAACTCTGCTGAGCCTTGACATTTCTCTGGCTATTTATAAATGTACTCTTTCCTGAATCCTCCCCCCCCGCCACTCCTCCTCCTCCTCCTCATTAGTTTAAAGCCCTGCCTACTGCCCTAGTTATTCGATTCGCCAGGACACTGGTTCCAGCCCAGTTCAAGTGGAGCCTGTCTCAACAGAACAGCTCCCTTTTTCCTCAGTGCTGGTGCCAGTGCCCCATGAAGCAAAACCCCTGCCTCCCAGCCACTCTTTGAACCATGCATTAAACTTTCTAATATGCGTATCCCTATACCAATTGGAGCGTGGCTCTGGTAATAATCCAGAGATTACCACCTTTGAGATTCTGCTTTTTAATTTGGACCCCAACTCCTCAAATTCTTTCAGCAAAACTTCATTCCTAGTTCTATGTTCTACTTATGTTGTTGGTTCCTATGTGGACCGAGACAACTGGATCTTCCCCTTCCCACTCCAAGTTCTTCTCCAGCTGGGAGGAAATGTCTTTAACCCTGGTAGGCAGGCAACACAACCTTCGGAACTCCCGGTTGCGGCTGCAGAGAATTGTATCCATCCCTCTGACTATACTGTCCCCTACCACTACATTCCTTTTACTTCCCCCCCCCACTTGAATGGTGTCCTGCACCATGGTGCCGTGGTCAGCTTGCTCATCCATCCTGCAGGCTTTTCCCTCATCCACTCGGGCAGCAAAAACCTCATACCTGTTGGATAAGGGCAAAGGCCGAGGCTCCTCCAGCACTGCACCTGGGGTCCCCTTACCTGCCTGAGTTGCAGTCACACTGTTATGCATAGAAAACACCACGAGGCTGAGTACTGTGAGCTAAACTTAGTGTGACCTTAGTCTTCTTTATTACAACTCCAGGGTGCCTAAACAACATGAGTTGGCCAGACCATTGCTGCACTGCACCGTGGCTGGTCTGACCGGACTGTCAGGAATGGTGGGTTCATCCTCGTGATTGACAGCGAGGTCAATTGCTGATTGGGTGTGTGTTGGTGGATCGTCGATGGTGATGTCCTCTTCAAGTCGTTCCTAGTTGTCAGTAAATCGCAACTTGGTCTGATCTAAATGCTTTCTACACTCTATTCCCTTCCTTGGCCAAAACAGTGCCAGCAACCCACTTGGGACCATGACCGTAATTCAGGACAAACATAGGGTCATTAACATCAATGTCACGTGAAACAGCTGCGCGATTGTGGTACATGTTTTGCCGGTGTCGCCAGGTTTCCACGTGATCATTAAGATCCAAGTGGACTAGCGAGAACCTAGTTTTGAGGGCTCTCTTCAATAATAATTCTGCCGGGGTTCGGTGAGTGGGGTCGCGTCCGGTAACTGAGCAGAATGCGAGACAAGCGGGTCTGCAGGGAGCCGTCCGTCGCGCGTTTCATGCTCTGCTCGATTGTTTGGATTGCCCACTCCGCTTGACCGTTAGACGCGGGCTTCAGCGGAGCAGACCTGACATGTTTGATGCCATTGCGGGTCATAAACTAGTTGAATTCAGAGCTGGTGAAACACTGTCGCTGACGAGGACATCGGGCAAGCCATGGGTGGCGAACATGGCCTGGAGGCTTTCAATGGTGGCTGTGGACGTGCTGGATGACATGATTGCGCATTCAATCCATTTGGAGTAAGCGTCCACAACTACTAAAAACATCTTTCCTAGAAAGGGGCCGACAAAATCTACATGGATCCTGGACCATGGTTTGGAGGGCCATGACCACAGACTCAATGGAGCCTCCCTTGGTGCATTGCTCAGTTGCAAATGTTGCACTGATGCACGCATGACTCCAAGTCCAAGTCCGATTCAATGCCGGGCCACCAAACATGCGACCTGGCAATTGCCTTCATCATGACAATGCCTGGGTGGGTACTATGTAAGTCGCGTATAAATGTTTCCCTGCCTTTTTTTTGGCTAAACCACACAATTACCCCATAAGAGACAATCCAACTGGATGGACATTTCATCTCTGCGTTGGTGAAATGGCTTAATTTCATCTTGCATTTCCCCGGGAACAACCGACCAGTTCCCATTTAGGACGCAACTCTTTACTAATGATAGCACAGGATCCTGGCTGGTTCAGCACGAAAAAATCCTGCAGCATTTCCCCCAACGCAGCTCCAAAATCGCAAGGTCCCGCAAGGCGACATAATCCGCCATGTCCTGGCCCCTGGAGCGATGGTGCGTGTAAAAACAATACCTGGCCACAAGAATACTCTCCTTTGGCTTGAGGTGGTCCCGAACCAGCGTGCACAACTCTGAATATTCCTTCTCTGTTGGTTTTGTCGGTGCGAGCAGATTCTTGATGAGGCTGTATATTTTAGGCCCACAGACGGTGAGGAGAACCGCCCTGTGCTTGATCATAGGCAGTCCCTCGGAATCGAGGAAGACTTGCTTCCACTCCTGAAGCGAGTTCTTTGGTGGCTGGCAGTCTAATATGAGAGCCACAGACTCTGTCACAGGTGGGACAGATAGTCGTTGAGGGAAGGGGTGGGTGGGACTGATTTGCCGCACACTCTTTCCGCTGTCTGCGCTTGATTTCTGCATGCTCTCGGCGTTGAAACTTGAGGCTCTCAACGCTCTCTCGGATGCACGTCGCCCACTTAGGGCGGTCTTGGGCCAGGGACTCCCAGGTGTCAGTGGGGATGTCACACTTTATCAGGGAGTCCTTGTAGCGTTTCCGCTGCCCAAAGACACCCTCAAAAACACTCAAGCGCCCTGCGCTTGACCACGTTAGTAACTGCTTCCAGCTCGTTGGCCACGAAGTACGGGTCGAGACGCTCAATGAAGGCTTCCCAATCATCACCCTCTATGAATCTCTCTAATATTCCAACGGCAGCCATGGTTGCGTGAAGGTTCGTATTCTGTTACTCGTCGCCAATTGTTATGTATAGAAGAACTCCACGAGGCCGAGTACTGCGAGCTAAACTTAGTGTGACCTTAGTCTTCTTAATTACAACTCCAGGGTGCCTAAACAACATGGCAGCCAACCTTTTATACTGGCCCTGCAAGTGTGTAGGTGACCATTAGGACTCCAACAGTCGCGCCCTCTGGTAGCAAGTATTACATAGTTGTATTCATAACACACACCCTCCTGTCCCTGACCACTAACTAACCAAAGAGGTGTGACTGCTTCCTGGATGAAAGTATCCAGGTAACTCGCCCCCTCCCTGATGCATTGTAATGTCTGCAGCTCGTACTCCAGCTCAACAACTCTGAGCCAAAGTTCGAGTTGCAGACACTTACTGCAGATATGGTTGCTCAGGATCATGATGCTCTCTGCCAACTCCCACATGCTGTAGTTACAACACACCACCTGCCCTGCCATCTTTAACCTTGTTTTATTAAAGCTTTTATTCAATCAATATTTTAGTTTTATTGTTTAATTATTTTATCTGTTCTAAGTTATTAATTTAATAAGTACTAGCAAGTTACAGTTTCTTAGCTCTTAGTTTAAAACCCTTCCCTAACTTAGAGAGCAAATAAAAGCTGTAATACTCACCAGTCACCTACCTGCTCTCCTGTGATGTCATGCCTTGATTTTTATTTTTGCTCTCAGCGCTCACTCTTTTTAAACTCTCCGCACCGGCTTTCGGCTCCCGCGCTTTTTAAACTCCTCTCCGCACCGGCTCGGAGCTCCCGCGCTTTTTAAGCTCCTCTAAGGGGTTGGTCATTTAAGATTGAGATGAGGAGAAATTTCTTCACTAGAGGGTTGTAAATCTTTGGAATTCTCTACTCAGAGCGCTGTAGATGCTTAGTCGTTGAGTATATTAAAGACTGACATCGATTGATTTTTGGGCACTAAGGGAATCAAGGGATATGGGGATAGGGCAGGAAAGTAGAGTTGATGTAAAAGTTCAGCCATGATCTTATTGAATGGCGGAGCAGGCTCAAGGAATCGTATAACCTACTCCTATTTTTTATGTTCTTATGAAAGTGGATGATTTCATAGTTTCCCACACTGAACTGCATTTGCCACAGTATTGCCCATTTACTTAACCTGACTATAACCCTTTGTACCTTCTTGCTCCCATCAGCAGTACTTAATGTGCCTCCAACCTTAATATCATTGCAAACTTGGATATATAACTCTCTTCCTTTATCTAAGTTATCGATAAATATGGTGAAAAACTGGTGCCCCAGTACAGATCCCTGGGGAACACCACTGGTCACATCCCTCCAATTAGAGTACGTATCCTTTATCGCTACTCTGTTTCCTACCTCCCAATCAATTTTCAACCCACGTTGCAAGACTGCCTCCAATTCCGTGCGCTTCCATTTTTGTTAACAATCTCTTGTTCGGAATCTTATCAAATGTCTTCTGGAAGTCCATATAGATAGCACCCATTGATACTCCCTTATTCACCATGTCAGTGACCTCCTCAAAAAAAATTACTAGATTAGTCGGACATTATTTACTCTTCACAAATCCATGCTGACTTTGATCAAATCATGTTTGTCCCTATATAGGTTCACGCTCAAGACTATGTAGCTGACTTTCCAGTATTTAGCAGGAATTGTTCGGAGAAATTCAAGTGGAAGGTGGGGGCTTCCTAGCTGGCAAGAGCAAAACTGCATTAAAAGCAGAGGATTAAGTCAATGACTTGTTGCCCAGTACAGGGTTTGTTAGAACTGAGTGGCTTGCTAAGCCATTTTAGAGAGCATTTCAGAGTCAGCCACATTATGGTGGGTCTGGAATCACATGTAGGCTAGACAGGGTAAGGATGGTAGATTTCCTTCCCTAAAAAAGGACATTAGTGAACCAGATGGGTTTTTAATGACAATCCAGTAGTTTTACCATTACTGCTACTAGCTTTTTATTCCAGATTTATTTAAGTAACTGAATTTAAATTCCACAGCTACCGTGTTGGGATTTGAATGTATGTCTCCGGAGCATTAGTCCAGGCCTCTGGATTACTGGTCCAGCAACATAACCACTATGCTAGAGGACATGAAGATGAACACATAGAACAAAGAATTCCACCAACACCACCTCCAACCCCATTATTACAGGACATCTACAGAGATGGCTTTATTCCATCAGAATAACTGAGTTGTGTTTTCTGGTCAAGACGAAAACAGCAAACGTTACTCATCTATGGTGTCTGCATTGTTGCTTTTCCTGCTATTAAAAATAGATGAACTTCTAAAATAAAAAATGAAATCCAAGAAAATTCAGTTGGATTGTGCATATTTTCCAACAAACTTGACAAGAATTTTTGTTTTGCCTAAATTCTATTTGCTCCATTCTCCCACCGAGATAGGAAAACTGGCTGCTGGTGTTAGCAAAGATTCTGTAAAAGCGAAACAATAAGTTAAATCATTCTAATCTTGGATCAAAGTGTCCTTCCTGTACACACATTTGAACACACCAAAAAGAGAAAAAGGGTGTTTATGACGTATTTTGATGTCTTACTGGTATATGCACAGTAAAATATGAAAGCATCAAAAACGCAATAGGAAATTTGATCATGATCTGGAAGTGCTAAAATGGGAAAAATCAATTCAATTTGACCAGTACAAAGAATATTTGAAACAATTGAGATATATTTTGGTGAAATGTTCATTTATCCCTTGCAAAATTTGATCATAAAATTTGTACTTACAACTTTAGTTACGTGCTACAGGTAAGACATCCAAAATCCGTAGTTCCGGAATCCAGAATGTTCCGGAATCTGGACACCAGGCCGATCCAAGGCGAGGTCGTCCGGAAAAGAGAAAATGTTCTGAAATCCGGCCCCCTCCGGCCTGGCCTCCATCCCAACCTCAGCCCATTCAGGCTCGGCCCAACCTCCCTCCCCGGCCCGTTATATGACAAAACACAGAAAACTTTACCCAGCAAACAATAACAGCATTACATAGACTAGAACAACAAACTTTAGAATGCAGACTTTATGAATGTGTGTACAAGTTAAGGTCAGCTTTATAAGCGAATTAAATGCAAAGCACAGTACCAAACGGAGCATTTTCTTTGTAAACAAGAATCTCTACAATGAGAATAATGCATTTAAGATTTGGAAATGAACAGAGCACCTATATTTTATATGTAAATTATTTCATCCAGCAATTTTACATTTAACAAATACATCTTCCTAGCTCAATTCTTGAAGGAATCTAAAATAAACCTTCAAAAAGCAGAATGGAAAAATGAATTAACTTACATTTCTAGCACTTTTCAGGTCCTCAGGATGTCCCAAAGTGCTGAATAGCCAACGTATTACTTTTCAAGTGTGCGGAAAAAGGACAGCAAAGTCCCACAAATAGCAAATGAGATCAATAACCAAATGATCTGTTTTAATGGTGTTGGCGGAAGGAGAAATGACGACCAGGAATCCGAGAGAACGCCACTGCTTTTTCTTTGAATGATGCCGCAGGATCTTTTACGTCCACCTGAGCGGGCAAATAGGGCCTCAGTTTAATGTCTCTTCTGAAAGACAGCATTCCTTCAGTACATTAGAACAATGATTACATAAAAGTACTTTATTGGGCTTGGGATATTCTGAGGACATTAAAGGTGCTACACCCCCGACCTACCTTGGCTCCCGGTAAAGCAGTGCCTCGATTTCAAAATTCTCATCCTTGTTTACAAATCCCTCCATGGCCTCTCCCTTCCCGGTCTCTAATCTCCTCCAACCCCACAACTCCGAGATGTCTGCACTCCTCTAAATCTGCCCTTGAGCATCCCGGATTATAATCGCTCAACCATTGATGGGCGTGCCTTCTGTTGCCTCTGCCCTAAGCTCTGGAATTCCCTGCCTAAACCTCTTCGCCCCTCTCCCCTCCTTAAAGCTTACCTCTTTGACCAAGCTTTTGGTCACCTGCCTTAATTTCTCCTTATGTGACTCGCCATCAAATTTTTGTGTCTCATAATACTCCTGTGAAATGCCTTGGGACATTTCACCATGTTAAATGCGCTATATAAATACAAGTTGTTGTTGCTGATTGTCGCATTTCACTAGTTATTGCCATTCCACAGGAGCAAGATGAAAGCTACAACTTCCATCATGTATCTCTCACACTTATACACACAATATTTGTCCACAGCAGCTGGCAGCAACCAGACCCAGTTAACATTTCCAACTCAATTCCTATGGCCCCAATAAGGGCAGAGTAATGTTGAGGAAAGTTCGTGCAGACATTTCCTACATTAAATAACCAAGAGAATACAAGGTCCCTGATAATTTCACAGTGTATATGTGTAAACGTGCAAAGCATGGTAAATAAGGCTGTGACCTGCTGGTGCAAATAGCCACATGGGAATATGATGTTGTGGCGATAACAGAGACCTGGCTGAGAAAAAGGTCCTAAATATTCCTGGATACAAGGGGCTAGATTTTCCACTAGGTGGCCATCGCCAAAAGAAATGGGCTTTGTTCCAGCGATGTACAACGTCTCTGCCTTACTGATCGCTGGAACATGGCCCATTTTTCCACTCGGCGATAGGCCAACGATGTGAAATAGGCAATCCGAAAGGTCAGCAATGTGACGTTCTCCCACCGAATGTCCATCAATGTGGAAGGCAAAAGCTTCCCGAGCAACGGGCTTCTGCACATGTGTGGGTTTTTATCTGGCCGACTGGCTTTCCCGCGTTTCGAGGTGTCAGGGGTCATCTACACGTGCCGACAGGAAGGGGCAGAGAGAGAGCACGAGAGGATAGAGAGCACGAGAGAGAGAGCTCACGAGAGGATAGAGAGGAGGAAGCCAGCGAGGAAAGAGCAAGTAAAGAATCGTATTAAAGAGCATAAAGATCATATAAATCATAAATCTAAAAATAAATATAATATTAAAAATGTCTCTGGAAGGAGAAAGGGAGAGGAAAAGGGCAAAGCCCTTCAGTGACAGATCCAATGAGGCCCTGGTAAACAAGGTGCATTCCCGGTGGGGAGAATTGACTCTGGGTGTGCATGGGAAACCCCCACCCTGTGTTTACTTGAAAATCTGGGCGAAGATCACTGTGGTGGTGTCCTCGGCATCCCATGAGGCGAGGAAGTCAGACCAGTGCCGAAAACGCTGGAATAGTTTAGTAGCGGCAGCAAGAGTAAGTTGCATTTTATAATTTACTGATGCAAATTTTTATTGTAACAATGAATCTCCGGTATTGAATTTAAGTTTGTCATTCATAAATGTATTAAGTAAACCTTGTTAAGATCCACAGTGCTCAACCAGCAGCATGCAACGTTTTAAACTGTTGTGACTTTATGATACTACCTAGTCAATTAGCTTATGCTATGCTCTTTTCTCGTTTGCAGAAGATATCTATCAACCGGGCCGAGCAAAGGCAGACGGTGGGGGTGGGGGGGGGGGGGGGGGGCGGCTCTGCTCACCTTCAGCCCCTAACTGAAATTGAGGATCGTGCGGCCACGCTAGTTGGCCATGAGCGCCGTTTAGCCACCACCCGTGGTCTGGCGGAGCCCAGCCATGCGTCTCGTGAGTAATGTGTAATATGTCAAACAGTATTAAAAACTTAAAGAAACTAATCTAATGTCCTGTAATTATAATGCAATATACTTGTAATGTACTTATGATATACTAATGATGTCATGCATGTATGAATGTATGCAGCCCTTGTGTATAAGCAAGGGATGCAGCTGCTACAGCTTTCTGGGGTAGTGAAAAGTTTGATATGCAATGTCTCGTTAATGTTCACCGTTATGTTCTAATAAGCTCTGTAAAAAGGTCATGTGTTAAGGTCATCCTGAGATGATCGTGCAGGTCCAAGTGACACCATGAACTGAGGAGGAAGGAGGAGGAGGAAGAGGAGCACTTTCCTCACCTCGAGGGGAAAGAGGAGCAGGAGGAGAAGCTCGAGCTCCAGCTGGAGCCGTTAATTGCTGGGGGTTGGGGGGAGAAATGAACTTGCGGTCATCTCTATTGAGATTGAAGGATGCACCGGGACCAAGCAGTGTGCAGCCGGCAACACCAAGGCGCAATATATTGCGCACGCCAACCCCACGGAGGTCGGGTCAGCGAAGCCAGCAAACACCTCTCCAGGATGATCAGTTGGTGGGCCTGATGCCCGTGTGTTCAGAGACGGTCACGAGCTGATCCAGGCGTTCACTCGATTCGCGCAAGACTTCTTGAAGGTGTCTGCAGTGCAAATCGAGCTACTGGAGGTAGCACGGCAGACTCTTGAAGGGGTGCACGAACTGACCGCCGCAATAAATTCCCTTAGGTATGTGCTGCTGGCGGTTCACAGCGCTGCGCCCCAAGGTGGTGTTGTTAACAAATCAAACGCCGAGCACTCAGGCGAGTACGGAGGATACAGTTTCTCTTGACTCGGAAGGCAAGCAGCCTGCTTCGCCTCCCACGCCAACACCTCCACCACGGCAGAAAGTCTTTCCGTCACCCGTTGCACGCCAGCTCCGTCTCGGATTGCGAGGACCAAGACGGGCAGGTGGTGCTACTACATGGGGGGGTAAATGACCTGGAGGGAAAAGTGGCCGCAGTTAGGGAGAGGGGGATTGATTTTTACTGTTAATGTTTGTTCATAGTTGGGGGTGGGGGTTGTGGGTGGGGAGTAGGGTGTTGAAAAATATATTACAAAATTTGTTGGCAATAACATTTTTTATTAATTTTAACAATTGTTGTGCATTTTCTGATTAATAAGGTTAGTTAGCTTCATTCTCTTGTAATAACATTACTTAAGTTAAGCATTAATGCAAATGTTGAACTACAATGGCCAGGCCAGTGCAGGCAAGGCTAAAACATAACTTAAACGAAACTCACGCAAATGCAACTTTTGTTGAAGTGTATCGGTGACTATCCCCAATGTAAGTTCATGTAAAACGTTCATTTATGAGCTGCTGACGCAACATCTTTGCAGTCGTGGAACTCCTGGGGGGGGCGGGGGGGCGGTTGACGGAAATGGCTACATCGCCAGGTTGGTCCTCCCCAAAGTCCTCACCAGCCTCCTTTTCCACCTCCTCCTCTTGCTCCCTCGCCTGCTGGCTCTTCTGGAGGTGGACCTGCAGCCCCATCAGGCATTTGCTGTCCTCTCCTTATTGCTAGGTTATGTAGCAAGCAAAACACCACAATAAACTCAGCGACCTAATCAGGGTGGTACTGTAGGCTGCCACCAGAGTGACCCCTGCATCTGAAGCGCTGCTTTAGGACTCCAATTGTCTTCTCAACGATGTTGCGTGTCGCTATGTGGCTTTCGTTGCAACGTTTCTCTGCTTCAGTGACAGGATTACGCAGTGGGGTCATCAGCCAGCTGGCAAGACCATATCCCTTATCCCCCAGCATCCAACCGTGACCTTCTAGCTTATTGACAAACAGGTCAGGGATAGCACTCTCACGTAGGATGGACGCATCATGAATGCTGCCAGGAAATGTCGCATTAACTGTCAGAATGAGTTGGCTGTGGTCAACAAGCAGCTGCACATTTAGGGAGTGGAATCCCTTTCTATTAAGAAACACCTCCGCGTTCTGTAAAGGCGCTTTCAGGGCGATGTGCATGCAGTCTATTGCTCCCTGCACTTTGGGGAAGTTTGCTATTCTGGAGAAACCCAAAGCCCTCTCCGCCTGTGCCTCCCTGGTCATCGGGAAACTTATAAAGTTCATTAAAAGCAGACAGGAAGCAAAGAGTAGGAGTAAATGGGGACTTTTCAGAATGGCAGGCAGTGACTAGTGGGGTACCGCAAGGTTCTGTGCTGGGGCCCCAGCTGTTTACATTGTACATTAATGATTTAGACGAGGGGATTAAATGTCGTATCTCCAAATTTGCGGATGACATTAAGTTAGGTGGCAGTGTGAGCTGCGAGGAGGATGCTATGAGGCTGCAGAGCGACTTGGATAGGTTAGGTGAGTGGGCAAATGCATGGCAGATGAAGTATAATGTGGATAAATGTGAGGTTATCCACTTTGGTGGTAAAAACAGAGAGACAGACTATTATCTGAATGGTGACAGATTAGGAAAAGGGGAGGTGCAACGAGACCTGGGTGTCATGGTACATCAGTCATTAAAGGCTGGCATGCAGGTACAGCAGGCGGTTAAGAAAGCAAATGGCATGTTGGCCTTCATAGCGAGGGGATTTGAGTACGGGGCAGTGAGGTGTTACTACGGTTGTACAGGGCCTTGGTGAGGCCACACCTGGAGTATTGTGTACAGTTTTGGTCTCCTAACTTGAAGGACATTCTTGCTATTGAGGGAGTGCAGCGAAGATTCACCAGACTGATTCCCGGGATGGCAGGACTGACATATCAAGTGGGCTTGTATTCACTGGAGTTCAGAAGAATGAGAGGGGATCTCATAGAAACGTTTAAAATTCTGACGGGTTTAGACAGGTTAGATGCAGGAAGAATGTTCCCAATTGGGGAAGTCCAGAACCAGGGGTCACAGTCTAAGGATAAGGGGTAAGCCATTTCGGACCAAGATGAGGAGAAACTTCTTCATCCAGAGAGTGGTGAACCTGTGGAATTCTCTACCACAGAAAGTTGTTGAGGCCAATTCACTAAATATATTCAAAAAGGAGTTAGATGTAGTCCTTACTACTAGGGGGATCAAGGGGTATGGCAAGAAAGCAGGAATGGGGTACTGAAGTTGCATGTTCAGCCATGAACTCATTGAATGGTGGTGCAGGCTCGAAGGGCCGAATGGCCTACTCCTGCACCTATTTTCTAAGGTTTCTATGTTTCTATTCTGTGAGCGTAAAGGGCTTCAGTCACCTGCCGAATACAGCAGTGTGTGGCATGCTGAGAGATACGACAGATGTCGCCAGCTGAAGCCTGAAAGTATCCCAATGCGTAGAAGGCTAGTGCTTTACCTCATTGGGCACTGCGGTTCTGGAAGGCTGCAAATCCCCCTTGATGAGCTTGCAAATCTCATCGATGACCTCCTTCCTGAAGCGCAGCCTCTTAAGACACGTATTTTCAGACAAGTTGAGGTAAGATTGCTTTTCCAAGTACCTTCGTTGGCTGTATGCTCGCCTCCTCTCTATTACTCTGCCACCTCTTTGATTGATCCTTTCAGAAACCAGCGTGTGAGCAGTTACGAGTAATGGCACAGAAAGCATAGGCCCCATCACTATCAATTATTATTTTCACTTGCTATAAATGCACTTTTCATTAAAAAATGCCTAATCTATTAAACTACTCTCTCTATACCATCCCCAGTCTAACACTAGGCCCAATCACTATCAATAATTATTTTCACTTGCTATAAATTGCACTTCACTAAAAAAATGCCTAATCTATGAAGCTACTATTAGTACAATTAAATATAAGTAATAATCTGAGTAGATCTATCTATAAAGGACCCTTAAATAAAACACAACTATCTTAGATCGATTTTTTTTAAGCTGTCTCCACCCTTTCTCCGAACTTCAAAATGGCGTCCGTAGTGCCCAGTTCATTCAGTAAAGCCTGGGAAAAGCAACCATTATCCAGCAATGTTCTCGGCGAGCGATCAGCCCGGCCATGTGATGGCGATGGGCCGAAACTTCAAATCGGCCACATGTGGGCGATCAGCTCGGCGATCAGTTCGGCGAAGTGATCTGAAACTTGGGGGCTTCTTTTTCCGGCAATGTTTCTGGCCTAGTTTCCATTTGTTGCTCAAAATGGGCGATACAGGTCCGTTTTGGGCAATATATGGGTCATATATGGGCGATGTAAAGTGGAAAGTCTAGCCAAGGTGTTCAGGAAAGATAGGGATGGAATGAAAGGAAGTGTGGCAGTATTGATTAAGGAGAATGTTACAGTGCTGGAGAGAGAGAGGATGTCCTGGAGGGGTCAAGGACAGAATCGATTTGATTGGAGTTATGAAACAATAGAAGTGCCATTACAGTACTAGGTGTATTCTATAGGCCACCAACTAGTGGGAAGGATATAGAGGAGCAAATTTGCAGGGAGATTTCAGAGAGGTGCAAGAACTATAAAGCAGTGATAACTGTCCTCATATAGAGCTCAATTCTGGCCAGGAGTTGCTCCATTTTTTATTGGAGTAACCTGTTTTTTCTGGCTTAACTTAAAAATCCCCAGTTTCCCCAATCAATTTGCACCAGCGTAACTCACTTTTTTTAGGTTAGTTTTTTTTTCTCAAAAGGGGGCATTACAAGCCACCTACGCCAGTTCTGCCCATTTAGACAACTTTGGCCAGCTAATAGTTACTCCATTTCTAATTAGGCCAGCATATGTGGCCACTTGAGAAAACCCTTGCGGAGTTAAAAAAAAAATCGACGCAGCTAAGTACATTGGAGGCCATTCGGCCTGGGATAGGGGTGGGAAGCGGAGAGGACCTGCACCTAAACCAACGAAGCCTTATCCTTAGCAATGTTTGCAAACAAAAAGTACTAACAATTCAATAAGAAATAAAAAATTGAAGTCCTACCTTCGTCTTCAAACTCGGCCTGGGAAGGCAGTGGGCTGGTGTGGGAGGTCACTCTGCCTGGGCTAGGGGCGGGCAGGAGAATTGATAGTGCTCCTGCCTGCCGGTGATTTCTATCAATTCTCCTGCCTGCCCCTAGCCCAACAAAGGAGGCAGAATAAATGTAAAGGATTTTACCTAAAAAAGGAGCCCAGCAACACAGAGAGGAAGAATTTCGTCACGCTCTGAAACTGACAGAGACCTGCATCAATTGGGACTGTTGTTGCAGACTCGCAGCACTACTGCTCATGCGCGGACATCATCAGCAGATTCCACTTCGCATGTGCAGACGTCCCGGTACATTTTCTAGCGCAGAACGCAGGCTCCACCCCCGACTCGACTGACCACGCTGCGCGACTGCAGTGAAGACGCCGGACAGCGGCTAAAGTTGCAACATTTTTTTTTCGGTGCACCTCGGAACGTAGATAAGCAGCACAACACTGGTAAGTGCGCCGAAAAACGGGCTCGGCCAAAATTGAGGCCAATGACTGGGATAGTAATAGTGTAAAGGGCAGAGAGGGGAAAGAATTTCTAAAGTATGTTCGGTAGAACGTTCTTGATCAGTACTTTTCCGGCTCAACGAGGATTGCTGGGGAATGAGATAGGTCAAGCAGAACAAGTGTGAGTAGGGGAACAATTAGGAAACAGTGATCATAGTATTATAAGGTTTCAGTTGGCTATGGAAAAGGAAAAAGAGCAATCTAGAGTAAAAATACTTAACTGGAGGAAGGCCAATTTCAGTGGATTGAAAATGGATCTGAACCAGGTAAATTGGAATCAAAGATTGGCAGGCAAATTAATAAATGATCTCGTAGTAAAGGATCCTCTAGGAATGAGTGACCATAACATGGTTGAATTTCAATTCCAGTTGAAAGGTGAGAAAGTTGGTTATCAAACCAGTGCCCGAAGCTTAAATAAAGGAGACTACAAAGGTATGAGAGCAGAGTTGGCTAAAATGGACTGGGAAAATAGATTGAAGTATGGGACGGTTGATGAGCAGTGGCAGACATTTAAGGAAATATTTCATAATTCGCAACAAAAATATATCCCAATGAGAAGGAAAGACTGTAAGAGAAGGGATAACTATCCGTGGCTAAGGAAATAAGGCATGGTATCAAATTGAAAACAAGGCCATACAATGTGGCTAAGACTAGTGGGAGGCCAGAGGATTGGGAGACTTTTAAAAGCCAGCAAAGAACAACTAAAAAAATGTTTATGGGCCCAAAATTGGCCAGGAGTTGCTCTGTTTTTTTTGGAGCAACTTGATTTTTCTGAAGTATCTTAAAAATCCCAATTTTGCACATTCAATTTGCGCCAGTGTAAGTGAGTTAGTTAGGATTTCTTTAGTTTAGTTTAGTTTTTTTCCAAGAGGGGGCGTTACCAGCCACCTACGTCAGTTTTGGCCATTTAAGCCACTTTGGACAACTAATAGTTGCTCCAAACGAACGTCGGCCAGCGTATGTGGCCACTTGTGGCTGCACAGAAAACCCTTGGAGAGTTAAGAAATCAGCGCAGGTAGCCAGAGATAGGAGCGGGAAGGGAAGCGGAGAGGACCTTAAAAAGCACAACAACATTCAAGAAGCATAAAAACCATCAAGAAGAAATATAAAATAAAACTTAAGTCCTACCTTCCTAACTCGGGCCCGGGAAGTCAGCGGGCCAGCCGTTGCAGGTGGTCACTAGGCTGGGGATAGGTGCGGGATGACGGGGAGAGCACAGGCTGCCGACATCCAAACAGAAAAGATAAACTTCTAAGATAAACTGCCAATCTGCCAAAGGAGACATGGAACCTCTACTTCTAATCTCTCTCTCTGACTGACTCTCTCTGACTATTCCTGCAATCTGACTCTCTCTTTCTCTGACTATTCCAGCAGCCAGCCCACGCGCGTCGTGAGGCCACTCGACCGGGGATAGGGGCGGGACGCATCGGGTCCCATGCTGCAGCACGGCTGGGGGCAGGAGCTACCGCGCATGTGCGAAACCTCCAGTGCGCATGCGTTGAGCTGCCGGCACCGTTTTTCGCGCAGGGCACTAGCTCCACCCCTAATGGACAGACCACGCCGCGCCAAGCCATGGGAGAGGCCACAGAGCGGCCAGAATCCGGAGAGATTCTTTTTGGTGCCGTTTTCACCCGAGGAAGTCGGCGCATCTCCAGTGAATGCACCAAAAAAACGGGTGGGCCAAATTTGGGCCCAAAGAGAGGGAAGATAGATTATGAAAGTAAACTAGCAGGAAATATAAAAACAGATAGCAAGAGTTTCTACAGGTACATTAAAAAAAAAAAGAGTGGCTAAAGTAAATGTTGGTCCCGAGAGAATGAGACTGAGAAATTAATAATGGTGAACAGGGAAATGGCAGAGACATCGATACAAAATATTTTGTATCGGTCTTCATGGTAGAAGACACTAAAAACATCCCAATAGTGGATAATCAAGAGGCTATAGGTAGGGAGGAACTTAATACAATCACTATTAATGAAGTCGTACTAGGTAAAATAATGGGACTAAAGGTGGACAAGTCCCCTGGGCCTGATGGCCTGCATCCTAAGGTCTTGAGAAGTGGCTGCAGAGATAGTGGATGCATTGGTTGTAATCTACCAAAATTCCCTGGATTCTGGGGCGGTCCCAGCAGATTGACCCTATTTAAAAAAGGGGGCAGACAAAAAGCAGCAAACTATAGACCAGTTAGCCTAATATCTGTCGTTGGGAAAATGTTGGAGTCCATTATTAAGGAAGCAGTAGCAGGACATTTGGAAAAGCATAATTCAAATCAAGCAGAGTCAGCGTGGTTTTATGAAAGGGAAATCATGTTTGATAAATTTGCTGGAGTTCTTTGAGGATGTAACAAGCAGGGTGGATAAGGGGGAAACCAGTGGATGTGGTGTATTTGGATTTCCAGAAGGCATTTGATAAGGTGCCACAAAACAGGTTACTGCACATATTAAAAGTTCACGGGGTTGGGTAATATATTAGCATGGATAGAGGATTGGCTAACTAACAGAAAACAGAGAGTCGGGATGAATGGGTCATGTTGCAGTTGGCAAACAGTGACTAGTGGGGTGCCGCAGGGATCAGTGCTCAACTATTTACAATCTATATTAATGACTTGGATGAAGGGACAGAGTGTAATGTAGCCAAGTTTTCTGATGATACAAAGATGGGTGGGAAAGCAAATTGTGAGGAGGACAAAAAAATCTGCAAAGGGATCTGCCCACAGGCTAAGTGAGTGGGCTAAAATTTGGCAGATGGAGTATAATGTGGGAAATTGTGAGGTTATCCACTCTGGCAGAAAAAAATACAAAAGCAAATTATAATTTAAAGAGAGAAAAATTGCAAAGTGATGCAGTACTGAGACCTGGGGGCCCTGGTGCATGAAACACAAAATGTTAGTATGCAGGTACAGCAAGTAATCAGGAAGGCAAATGGAATATTGGCCTTTATTGCAAGGGGGATGGAGTATAAAAGCAGAGAAGTCCTGCTACAACTGTACAGGGTATTGGTAAGGCCACGCCTAGAGTACTGCGTACAGTTTTGGTCTCCATATTTAAGGAAAAATGTACTTGCATTGGAGGCTGTTCAGAGAAACATAGAAAATAGATGCGGGAGAAGGCCATTCGGCCCTTCAAGTCTGCACTACCATTCAATATGATCATGGCTGATCATGCAACTTCAGTACCCCATTCCTGCTTTCTCGCCATACCCCTTGATCCCTTTAGCCGTAAGGGCCACATCTAACTCCCTTTTGAATATATCGAATGAAATGGCCTCAACAACTTTCTGTGGCAGGGAATTCCACAATTCTCTGAGTGAAGAGGTTTCTCCTGATATCAGTCCTAAATGGCTTACCCCTTATCCTTAGACTGTGACCCCTGGTTCTGGACTTCCCCAATATCGGGAACATTCTTCCTACATCTAACCTGTCCAATCCAGTCAGAATTTTACATGGTTCTATGAGATCCCCTCTCATTCTTCTAAATTCCAGTGAATATAAGCCTAGGCGATCCAGTCTTTCTTCATATGTCAGTCCTGCCATCCGAGAATCAGTCTGGTGAACCTTCGCTGCACTCGCTCAATAGCAAGAATGTCCTTCCTCAGATTAGGAGACCAAAACTGTACACAATATTCAAGGTGTGGCCTCACCAAGGCCCTGTACAACTGCAGTAATATCTCCTTGCTCCTATACTCAAATCCTCTCGCTGTGAAGGCCAACATACCATTTGCCTTCACCGCCTGCTGTACCTGCATGCCAACTTTCAATGACTGATGTACCTTGACACCCAGGTCTCGTTGCACCTCCCCTTTTACTAATCTGTCACCAGTCAGATAATATTCTGCCTTCCTGTTTTTCCCACCAAAGTGGATAACCTCATTTATCTACATTATACTGTATCTGCAATGCATTTGCCCGCTCACCTAACCGGTCCAAGTCACCCTGCAACCTCTTAGCATCCTCCTCACAGCTCAGACTGCCACCCAGCTTAGTGTCATCTGCAAACTTGGAGATATTACATTCAATTCCTTCGTCTAAATCATTAATGTATATTGTAAATAGCTGGGGTCCCAGCACTGAACCTTCCGGTACCCCACTAGTCACTGCCTGCCAGTCTGAAAAGGACCTGTTTATTCCTACTCTTTGCTTCCTGTCTGCCAACCAGTTCTCTATCCACGTCAATACATTACCCCCAATACCATGTGCTTTAATTTTGCACACTAATCTCTTGTGTGGGACCTTGTCAAAAGCCTTTTGAAAGTCCATATACACCACATCCACTGGTTCTCCATTGTCCACTCCACTAGTTACATCCTCAAAAAATTCTAGAAGATTTGTCAAGCATAATTTCCCTTTCATAAATCCATACTGACTTGGACCGATCCTGTCACTGCTTTCCAAATGTGTTGCTATTACATCTTTAATAATGGATTCCAACATTTTCCCCACCACTGATGTCAGGCTAACCGGTCTATAATTCCCGTTTCCTCTTTTCTTAAAAAGTGGTATTACATTAGCTACCCTCCAGTCCATAGGAACTGATCCAGAGTCGATAGACTACTGGAAAATGATCACCAATGCATCCACTATTTCTAGGGTCACTTCCTGGAGTACTCCGAGATGCCGACTTTCAGGCCCTGAGGATTTATCGGTCTTCAATCCCATCAATTTCCCCTAACATAATTTCCTGATTAATAAAAATTTCCTTCAGTTCCTCCTTCTCCCTAGACCCTCTGTCCCCTAGTATTTCCGAAAAGGTTATGGGTGTCTTCCTTCGTGAAGACAGAACCAAAGTATTTGTTCAATTGGTCTGCCATTTCTGAAGATCTAACAAGACAAATGGAGAATCATGGCAAGGTACTTTCCTTCCACGGAATATTTGGGCATTATAGCCTTCTTAAAGCCCTCAAGGCCAAGTGGCCACGAGTGTATCTGCAGATCTCTTTCCAGCACAAGGCCCAGCCAGTGAGCTAGCCTACATCATTTAGGTGCCTGAATACAAATTACTCAGCCAGATAATGCAAGTCCAACCCCTACTCTGACAGACGCAGCGCACCTCAGGTATGCTGTGTCTGGCAGGTGCACAATAGGTCGCAGATGAAAATTTATCATTTGGCGTACAATGACAGGGGCGCCAATCATGTGAACTGCTCCGTTCTGCACAATATTCACCCAGAGTGCTGTTGTGTCTGCGTCCACCAACAAGTGGTGAGTATTCCATCACAGTCCTGAATTCAGTCTTACAAATGGTAGAGAGGCTGTGAGGTGTCAGGAGTTGAACCTCTGCCCTTTTCTTGTAGCCACTGTGTACATATGGCTGGCCCAGTTAAGCTTCTGGTCAATGATGACTTCTTGGATGTTGATGTTGGACAAAGTGGCACAGGTGATGCTACTGAAGGTCAGGAAAGTGGTTGGACTTTTTCTTGAAGATGGTCTTGCCTGGCCTTTACGTGGCACAATATTACCTCCCACTCGTCAGCCCAGGTCTAGAGGTTATCCAGGTCCCATTGTAGTTCAGCATGTGCTGCAACCTTAATTGGAGAAGTTGTAAATAGTGCTGAATACTGTGGAATCATCAGCAAGCAGACTCACTCCTGAGCTGCTGGAGTGAAGGTCATTAATGAAGCAGCTGAAGATGCTGCCATAACTCCTATGCATCCATGTCCTGAGGCAGCAATAACTGGACTCCGACCACCACAACCATTTTCCTGTGCATCAGGTCTGAATCCAGTCACTGGAAGGATTCCCTTGGACCACTCTTTGACCTTAGTTTCACTAGGGCTCCCTGGTGCCGTATTCGGTTGAATGCTGCTTTAATGTCAAGAGCAGCTATTCTCACACGCATCTGGCATTCAGCTCTTGCGTCCATGCCGGCATAGAGTCTCTAATGAGGTCTGGAGCCATGCGTTTCTTTCATTTAATTCTATCCCAGGATGTGGGCATCGCTGGCATTTACTGCCCATCCATAGCTGCCCTGAAGCAGTTTGATATTACAGAGTGGCTTGCTAGGCTACTTTATGAGCAGAAAGGAGTCAACCACATGTGTGTGACTGTAATCGTATACAGGCCAGACTGGGTAAAAACAGCAGTTTTCCATCCGTAAAGATGATGAGTGAACCAGTTGAGTTTTTGTGACATGGTCATTTTTATTGATACCAGCTTTTCAATTTCCACATTTATTTTTTTTTAAATATAAACGGAATTCAAATTCTCAAACTGTCACGGTGGGATTTGAACTCATTTTCTGGATTAGTCGTCCAGGCCTCTGAATTACTCAGCCAATAATATAACCACTACACTACCGCACCTTGTTCTGTTGGAACCCAAACAGAGTGTCAAAGATCTTATTGATGGATAGGTGCTGCCTCATGGCACTGTTGATGACTCCTTCCATTACTTTGCTAATGATTGGGAAGAGGTTGATGAGGTGGTAATTGGCTGAATTAAAGTTATCCAATGTTTCGGGACAAAACATACCTAGGCAATTTTCCACATCACAGGCAAATACCATCTCTTGGGCAGATGTCGGGTGGGGGGAGGGGAAGAGAAAGAGAAGGTTTGCGATGGAGAGTCAAAGGGTGGACCTCATTCTAGTGAGCAGGTCTTCAACACAGCATGCAAGGTCCATAGGCTTTTACTGTGCCCACTCTTAGGGCCCAAGTTTCCACAAGAAAAAAAACGGACGCCCGTTTTTCGCGCCTAAAAAAATCCTCGGTATTCTCCACCTACTTGCAGGTCCTCTGGCCCTCGGCGCAGCCAGCACGAGCTGTGGGGGGCAGAGCCAGGTCCCTGCGCTGAAAACAGTGCCAGGACCTCTGCACATGCGTGCTACAGTGGGTACGCAAGTGCAGTAGCTCCAGGCGCCGAACTGTGTGGGAGGGGCCCGAAGCACGCAGCCCCTAGCCCTGGCTGAATGGCCTCACTGGGGCTGCGTGAATAAGGCTCCTCCCACGGACAGCTCCCGCTTTCCCCCCCCCCACCCCCGACCGGACCCGACACCCGCTCCCCCCTCCGGGTGGGTCGGTCGGTCTCTCTCCCCCTCCCCTCTCTCCCCTCTCTCTCCCTCCTCCTCTCCCTCCTCCTCCTCTCCCTCCCCTCCCTCCCCCCCTCCTCCTCCTCTCCCCCCCTCCCCCCCCTCCTCTCTCTCCCTCCCCCCCCTCCTCTCTCTCCCTCCTCCCCTCCTCTCCCCCTCCCCTCCTCTCCTCTCCCTCTCCCCCCCTCTCCTCTCCCTCTCTCCTCCCCTCCCTCCCCCTCCCCCCCTCCTCCCCCCTCCCTCCCCCTCGACATGAACACTCCCCCCTCCCCCTTCCCCTCCCCCTCCCGCTCAGCGGCACGAACGGCTGCAGAATTCTCCCTGGCTGAAGCACTTTCACACAGGTAGGAAGATGGTTTATTTAATCTTTTCTTGGCTTATAAATGTTTATTCAGGTTGGATTTATTTGTATAATATTTGTAGAAATATAAATAAAGGATTTATTGTAGAATTTAATGAGTTCCCTTCTCCCACCTCCCCCACCTCGTTCTGGACGCCTAATTTGTAACCTGCGCCTGATTTTTTAATGTGTAGAACAGGTTTTTTCAGTTCTACAAAAATCTTCACTGGCTCCATTCTACTTTAGTTTGGAGTACGTTTTCACTGTGGAAACTTTCAAATCAGGCGTCAGTGGCCGGACACGCCCCCTTTTGAAGAAAAAATTCTGTTCCAAAGTAGAACTGTTCTACCTGACTAGAACTGCAGAAAAAAAAAAGTGGAGAATTGCTATTTCTAAGATAGTCCGTTCTCCACCAGTTGCTCCTAAAAATCAGGCGCAAATCATGTGGAAACTTGGGCCCTTAATGTCATGTAGAGTGAACCAAATTGACTGAACAGTGGCATCTATGGACAGTGGCATCTAATGACGAGGCCGCCAATTAGGATCATCCATTTAGCACTTTTGGCTGAAGAGGCTTCTAAACACATCAGCTCCTACTCTGACATTCAGATACTAGGATGCACCATGGGGTTTCCTCCTCCCATAGGTTGCCATTACAGATTAGGTGCAGTAGAGCTACAGTGCTTAGAACTGTGGGCTGTGGGACTGCATAGCTCTGCCGGTCACATTCACATTCACATTCACTCATTGAGACCTCGTCTCATATGCATCCATCCATTTCTCTCCCTCTTGCACGTACCTCGATACCTCTCTCTCATGCATACACCCCAGTCCCCCATTTCTCCCTTGCCCAATCTTCTGACCCTTACTAGTTCAATGCTCTGCTTGCTGGCCACCCATTCTCCACCCTCCATAGATTCCCAACTGTCCAAAACTCGGCTGCATATATATCCTGACCCACACTATGTACTGTTTGCTCATCACTCCTATCCTTGCTGGTCCTCCAATGCCGCCCATTTAAGATACTTGTCTTGATCTATAACTCCTCCATGGCCTTACTCCACCTAGTCTCTGCAATCTCCTCCAGCCCTGCACTCCCTTCACAACACCCTGCTCTCTGACCTCCTCTGCAGTGCAGCACTGCCATCCGTTTCTTTTTAATTATTCATTCATTCACAGAATGTGGGCATTTCCAGCAAGGCCAGCATGAATTGCCCATCCCTAGTTGCCCTGGAGAATGTGGTGGTGAATCACCTTCTTGAACCACTGCAGTCCGTGTGGTGACAGTACTCCCACAGTGCTGTTTAAGACAGCTCCAGATTTTAACCCAGCAGCGATAAAGAAACGGCAATATATGTCCAAGTCAGGATGATGAGACTTGGAGGTAGTGGTGTTCTCATGCACCTGCTGCGCTCGTCCTTCTAGATAGTAGACGTCACGGGTATGGAAGTTGCTGCAGTATATCTTATCGATGAGGCTGTGTTGTAAACTTAAACCATGGTGTCCTTGGTCTGTTTAACATAACTCCAAAGTGAGGCAGCAACGTGGTGGCCTGCCTTTTATACCTGCTTGCACCAGGGTACACACCGGTAACCCATAGGTCTCCCACAAGTGTGCCCTCTGGTGGCAAGTCTTACACATAGGAGAGATTCACATACATAACATCACTTCCCCCCAAAGTCTCAAGTACAAGTTATTTACAGGTTGAGACGATCTGGCGGTCTGCGTTCCCTGGTCGATCGCCTGAGTTGACATTCTGGCATGGGTGAGTTGGTCGGGTCATCGCTGCACGGCAGCTCGACTGGTCTGGTCGGACTGTCGGGCAAGGTGGGTTCATTCTCGTGGTTGACAGCGAGGTCAATTGCTGGTTGGATATGTGTTGGTGGACCATAGATGGTGGGGTCTTCCTCAAACTGTTCTTGGTACTCCATGAATCGCAGTTTGGTTTGATTCAAGTGCTTTCTGCATGTAGCCCATTCAACAATTTCACAATAAACACTCTATTCCCCTCCTTGGCTAAGACAGTGTCAGCAATCCACTTGGGACCATGACCGTAATTTAGAACACCGGGTCACTGACTTCAATGTCATGCGAGACTGCCACGTGATCGTGGTATACGTTATGCCTGTGCCGCCAGGTTTCTACATGATCATTGAGATCCGGGTGGACTAAGGAGAGCCTGGTTTTGAGTGCTCTCTTCATTAACAATTCTGCAGGGGGAACCCCGGTGAGCAAGTGGGGGCGCGTCCGGTAGCTGAGCAGGACCCTGGATAACCGGGCCTGCAAGGAGCCGTCCGTTACACGTCTAAAGCTCTGCCCGTTCCGCTTGGCCGTTGGATGCGGGTTTAAATGGGGAAGACCTGACATGCTGGATGCCATTGCGGGTCATGAATTCATTGAATTCCGAGCTGGAGAAATATGGTCCATTGTCACTGACAAGGATGTCAGGTAACCCATAGGTGGTGAACATGGCCCAGAGGCTTTCAATGGTGGCAGTGGACGTACATGATGACATTACACATTCAATCCATTTTGAGTAAGCGTCCACTGCTACTAGAAACATCTTCCCTAGAAAGGGGCCAGCGAAGTCTACGTGAACCCTCGACCATGGTTTGGAGGGCCATGACCACAGTGGAGCCTCCCTGGGTGCGTTGCTCAGCTGTGAGCAAGTGTCGCATTGGTGTACGCATGACTAATTCGGTGTCGATGCTGGGCCACCAGACCTGGCGATAGCCTTCATCATGACTATGCCTGGGTGGGTACTGTGTAGGTTGCGTATAAACGTTTCCCTGCCCTTTTTGAGCAAAATCACGCGATTCCCGATAGGAGGCAATCCGATTGGACTGACAGTTCGTCCTTGTGTCCGTGAAAAGGCTTAATTTCGTCTTGCATTTCCCCGGGAACTCCCGACCAGCTCTCATTGAGGATCTGGCAAGTTGTGACGGGCAACCCCTCGCTCTCAAAGGCATCCATTACCAGAAGCAAGTCTGCGGGTTACGCCATTTCCACCCCGTGGTGGGCAATGGTAGCCAACTGAGGGCGTCAGTGCAGTTCTCTGTGCCTGGTCTGTGGCGGATTACATAATCATATGCAGACAATGTTAGTGCCCGTCTTTGGATGCAGGACGAAGCATTGGTGTTGATACCTTTGCTTTCTGAGAGCAGTGATGTGAGCAGTTTGTGGTCGGTTTCGAGCTCGAACCAGAGACCAAATAGATATTGGTGCATTTTCTTAACCCCGTATACACAAGCCAGCGTTTCTTTCTCAACCACACTATAGGCTCTTTCAGCCTTGGACAAACTTCTGAACACGTATACAACTGTGCTGTAACACACCCGACCCCGTATCACATGCTAGTACCGAACATTTACATGGGTCATACAATACTAGTAATTTGTTGGAGCATAGCAGGTTTCTGGCCTTGTTAAAGGCTGTCTCGAGATTTACCCCAAACCCAGTCGTCACCCATGCGTAGCAGCAAATGCAACGGTTCCAGCAAAGTGCTCAACCCCAGTAGAAAGTTACCAAAGTAGTTGAGGAGTCACAGGAACGAACGCAGCTCCGTCACGTTTTGTGGTCTGGGTGCATTCTTGCTGTCTTCAGTCTTGGAGTCCGTGGGTCTGATGCCGTCAGCCGCAATCTTTCTCTCCAGAAATTCAACCTCTGGCGCCAGGAAAACACACGGAGTGTTTCAGCCTGAGTCCCACTCTGTCCAGTCACTATAGAACCTCTTCCAGGTTGTGCAAGTGTTCGTTGGTGTTTCGACCAGTGATCAAGGTGTTGTCCTGGAACACCACTGTACATGGAACCGATTTCAGCAGACTCTCCATGTTCCTCTGGAAGATGGCCGCCGCCGAGCGAATCCCAAAGGGGCATCTGTGATACACAAACAGTCCTTTGAGAGTGTTGATGCACATCAACTTCTTCGACGGTACAGCCAGCTCCTGCGTCATGTAAGCGGAGGTGAGGTCTAGCTTGGTGAATGACTTTCCCCCTGCTAGCGTTGCGAATAAGTCCTCCGCTTTGGGTAGTGGGTACTGGTCCTGCAACGAGACTCGGTTGATCGTCACCTTGTAGTCCCTGCAGATTCTGACCGTCCCATCGCTCTTTAGCACCGGCACGATTGGACTGGCCCACTCATTGAACTTGACTGGCGATATGATTCCCTCTCATTGAAGTCTGTCCAGCTCGATTTCGACTTTCTCTCGCATCATATATGGGACTGCTCAGGCCTGGTGATGAACAGGCCATGCCCCAGGAACAAGGTGGATCTGCACTTTGGCGCCTGTGAAGTTGCCGATGCCTGGCTCAAATAACGCCGGGAATTTGTTTAGCACCTGGGCGCACGGGTCGTCATCCACCGAGGACAGGGCTTTGATGTCATCCCAGTTCCACTGGATCTTGCCTAGCCAGCTCCTGCCGAACAGCGTAGGGCCATCGCCTGGTAAATCATGCACCATTCTGTCATATGATACTTTCACTGCCGATAACAGGTATGCGTTCTTTGGTGTAAGTGCGCAGTATAGTGTGAATCGGGCTCAGTTTTGGCCTCTGTGCCTTGTTACTCCACTGTTTCTCAAAAGGCCTTCTGGCTCAATCGATTGGCTTGCTCCAGTGTCCAGTTCCATGGAGACTGGAATGCTGTTACGTTTGACTTTTAACATTATTGGAGGGCTTTTGGTGGGGAAGGTGTGTAGCCCATACACTTCCTTCTCATCCTCTGGCTGAGTTGTCTCTCCTGCTCTTTCAGCGTCATCCACGCTGGATCGGTCGCTCTCTGCTGACTTTGCCACGTAGAGAGTCTGAGGTCGCTTGCACAATCGCTGGTGGTGCCCCATTGTTCCACAGCCCCTGCACACGTAGTGCTCGAAATGACATTGATGGGCTCGGTGACGTCCCCTGCAGCGCCAGCATGGCGATAATGGATTCACATTAGCACTCCCCAGCGGCCTCAGAGTCATCCTAGGCCTGGCCTCTGGGGCCGTGTGGGCCCTATCGTGTACAGTCCTGCCTGCTGAAGGCATTATTTTAAGCACAGTACTTGCCGGGGAGCCTCGATTCTGAGAAGATATCTGCTTCGTGTTGTCGCTCGTGGATATGAAGGCCTGGGCTATCGTGATGGCCTTGCTCAGATCCAGGGATTCGGCAGACAGTAGCTTGCGAAGGATGCCCTCATGGCCAATTGCAAGCACGAAAAAGTCCCGCAACGTTTCCCCCAAGGATTCTGCAAAGTCGCACTGCCCCGCAAGGCGTCTAAGGTCAGCGATGAAACTCACCACGTTCTGGCTCTCGTGTAAAAGCGGTACCTGGCCATCACGATGCTCTCCTTTGGCTTGAGATGCTCCTTAGCCAGCATGCACAGCTCTGCATACGATTTGTCCATTAGTTTGGCCAGTGCCAGCAAGTTCTTAAGGAGGCCATATACCGATGACCCACATATGGTGAGGAGAATCGCCCTGCACTTGATCTCTGTTTCAGCCGTGTCCAATTCGTTGGCCACAAAGTACTGGCCAAGGTGCTCAACGAAGCCTTCCCAATCATCATCCTCTGTAAATTTCACTAGAATACCAACGGCAGCCATTTCCGCTTGAAAGTTCATGATCTGTAACTCGTTGCCAGTTATGATGTTTAGAATAACTCCATGAGGCTGTGTTGTAAACTTAAACCAGTGTGACCTTGGTCTGTTTAATATAATTCCAAAGTGAGGCAGCAACGTGTGGCCTGCCTTTTATACCTGCTTGCAGCAGGGTACACAGGTGACCCAGAGGTCTCCCACAAGTGTACCCTCTGGTGGCAAGTCTTACCTGTTATGTATGTGAACCTCACCTGTGTGTATGACTCAAACCAGTGGAGTTTTCCCCTGATCCCCATTGACTTCAGTTTTAGTAGGGTTCCTTGGTGCCACACGCGGTCAATTGCTGGCTTGTTGTCAAGGCCTGGAACTCAGCTCATCTCTGGAACTCAGCTCTTTTGTCTGTGTTTGGACCAAGGCTGTAATGAGGTCTATGCCGAGTGATCCTGTCAGAACCCAAACGGAGTATCAGTGAGCATGTTATTGGCGAGTAGGTGCCACTTGATAGCACTGTCGACGATACCGTCCATCACTTTGCTGATGATTGAGAGTAGGCTGATGGAGCAGTAATTGGCTAGATTGGATTTGTCCTGCACCTTGTGGACAGGACAAACCTAGACAATTATCCATACTGTTGGACAGATACCAGTGTTGTAGTTATACTGGAAAAGCTTGGCTAGAGGAGCAGCTAGTTCTGGAGCACAGGTGTTCAGCACTACAGCCAGGATGATGTTGGGGTCCATTGCCTTTGGTGTGTCCAGTGCACTCATGGAGTGAATTGAATTAGCTGAAGATTGGCATCTGTGATGGTGGGGACCTTCGGAGGAGGCCGAGAAGGATCATTCACTTGACACTTCTGGCTGAAGATGGTTGCGAACGCCTTGACTTTTGCACTCACGCTCTGGGTTCTGCCAGCCTGGAGGATGGGGAAGATCATAGCGCCTCCTCCTCATTAGTTGTTTAATTGTCCACCACCATTCATGACTGAATGTGGCATCTATGTCCTTCAGGACTTGGCCAGGTCTATCAGTAGTGGTATTACTGAGTCACTCTTAATGGACATTGAAGTCCCCCACCCAGAATACATTCTGCTCCCTTGCTACCCTCAGTGATTCTTCCAAATGGTGTTCAACATGGAGGTACTGACTCATCAGCTGAGGGAGGGTGGTAATCAGCAGGAGGTTTCCTTGCCCATGTTATATCTAATGCCATGAGACTTCATAAGAGTCAATATTGAGGACTCCCACGGCCACTCCATCCCAACTGTATGCCCTCCACTTCTGGAGGGTCTATCCTGCTGGTGGGACAGGACATATCCAGGGATGGTGATGGAACGGTCTGGGACATTGGCTATTAGGTACAATTCTGAGTGTATGATTATGTCAGGCAATTGCTTAACTAGTCTGGAGGACAGCTCTCCCAACTTTGTCACAAGTCTCCAGAGGATAGTGAGAAGGACTTTGCAGGAGCGTCTGGGCTGGGTGTGCCTTTGTCGTATCTGAATCCAATGCCAAGGTTGAAGTAGAGTGGTCTGTCCGGTTTTACTCTCGTTATACTTCTTTGTCATGGTTTGGTACAACTGAGTGACTTGCTAGGTCATTTCAGAGGGCAATTAAGAGTCAACCACATTGCTGTGTGTCTGGAGTCACATATAGGCCCGACCAGGTAAGGACAGCAGGTTTCCATCCCTAAAAAAAGGATATTAGTGAACCAGTTGGGTTTTTACAACAACCTGATAGCTTCATGATCATCACTTCTGATACCAGCTTTTTTATTCCAGGATTTATTAAATTGTATTTTTTTTTTAAAAACTGAATTCAAATTCATAATCTGCCATGGTGGGATTTGAACTCATGTCTTCAGATTGTTCACCCAGGCCTCTGGACTCCTAGTCCAGTAATCTGTGACACACTCATTCTTTCCCTCTTGTCAAAAGGGAAAGCGTGACAGAGTCACAGATAAACCCAGAGATACAGAATGACAACTGAAGTGTACAAGAGACACAGATAATTATAGGAGACAAGCAGAGATACAGGGCCAGAATTTCCTCAATGTGATTTACATCAGTGCTGCATCTTTAAAATAAAAAAGGTGTGAGCATCTGAGCCTCCAGGATATTTCTGTGCAGCCTTTTAAAAGTGCTGTTCAGCTTGCACACATCATCACGGCTGGAAGACAAATAGGTAAGTCACAAACACGGGCTCTCTCATTTCTCCCTCAAATCACTTCAATGCATTTCTCACCAATGTCTTGATTATATTTTGCCAGCAATATGACCAATCAAATCCCATCTGTGCCCAGAGGGCAGCAGGGCATGGACACAGCCAAAGAAAGGGCATAGAACTTCTATTTCTCCAAGTCCTCCTGGACGAGACCAAAAGCAGAGAGCACAAACTCCGCCAAGCTGGCCAGGAACTTCAGTGGTGTCATGTGGAGGTCGGTGGCAGTGGCAATGACTGCCAACTTCCTCACTCCCAAGACTGCAGAAGAGTGGCAAAAGAAATTCAACGATTTAACCAGAGGTGGCGAGGTAACACACTCCCCACACTCTCTCTTTTGTTATCGCCCATCTGGGCAGCAATGTTCCCTTTAAGCTGCGCAGCACTCTGCAACTCCTGCGCAGCCGGCTCACCGGCTTTCAAATTGGAAAAACCGTGCATGCGCAGTATTTTGAATGGGCCACACAGCCCCTTAAAGAGGCCATGCACCCCCCCAAAAATTAAAAGGGAACACTGCTGGGCACCATCATATTCTTCATCCCCAGGCACCAGACTTTCAGACAGTGGGGAATTAGATAGTGCTAGTGAAGAATTGGTACCAGGTAATTCGCCGAGCACAGGGATCCAGGGGGTCTTCCCTCTTCCCAGCAGAGGCAGACGAGACAGCTGCCTATGGCTTCAGAGTTGTGTAACCAAAACTCATGGGTACTTGCCTGAAAAGGATATTTGAGAAATATCATATCTACATGTAGGCTCCGAGGACAATCTCTCACGATGTGCAGCAGCTGACAGGTGTCACTGTCCAGTCTACAGATCTCCTTTGCGATATCTCAGAAGATTTGTTTCCCTTGCGGGTACCAATGCAGCAAGTGGTAACTGCATCAAACTGTGCGGCAGGTCCCCAGATAAGAGGCAGCCAGAGGCCAAACTGTGGCATCCAATTCCATGGAAGCACAGACCGCAGCTCCGGAGGTTATATGGACAGATTGGCGTGCAACATGAATCACAGCTTCCAGACCATGGGCACAGCTATATCTAATGCTTTCAGGATCTAACAGCTGTCATTAGATGAGCCATTCCACTGATCAGTGGGGCCGCAGAGCCAAGGATTTAATTTTAATGAAAAATTAGTGGCAACCTCTAACCTGAATTAAAACTAAACAAATGTGCAGGATGGGGCACACAACACCAAAGAGAAAGAGATGTTTTATGTGAACTGAAGTGCTGATATACTAAACATGCCTGCAACAGTCCACATCACAACAATTTGTATTTATATAGCACCTTTAACATAGTAAAGCATCCCAAGGCTCATCAAAGAAATTATCAAAGAAGATTTCACACTGAGCCACATAAGGAGATATTAGGGCAGGTGACCAAAGGCTTGGTCAAAGAGGTAGGTTTGAAGAGGTAGCTGTCAGCCGCAGATTAGCGGGTAGCACACTTGCCTCAGAGTCAGAAGATTGTGGGTTCAAGTCCCACTCCAGGGACGAGCACAAAAAAATATAGGCTGACACTCCAGTGCAGTACTGAGGGAGTGCTGCACTGTCAGATATGCCGTCTTTCGGATGAGACGTTACACCGAGGTCCCGTCTGCTCTCTCAAGTGGACGTAAACGATCCCAATGTACTTTTTCGAAGAAGAGCAGAGGAGTTATCCTCGGTGTCCTGGCCAATATTTATCCCGCAATCAACATAACAAAAGATTATCTGTTCATTATCACATTGCTGTTTGTGGGATTATGCTGTGCGTAAATTGACTGCCACGTTTCCCACATTATAAATGACTACATTCCAAAAAGTACTTAATTGGCTGTAAAGCTCTTTGAGACGTCCGGTAGTCGTGAAAGGCACTATATAAATCCAAATCTTTCTTTCAAGGAGCATCTTAAAGGAGGAAAGAGAGATAGCGAGGCAGAGAGGTTTAGGGAGGGAATTTCAGAGTTTAGGATCTAGGCAGCTTAAGGCACGGAAGCCAATGGTGGAGCGATTAAAATCAGGGATGCACAAGAAGCCAGAATTGGAGGAGCTCAGATATTAAGTAGATGAAATAACCACTTTTCTTTTTTTTTTAAATCATTGGGTAAAGGCTGCAGCACCAAAAAAAAGAGATGTGGTGTATATACTCCACAACTGAGGATGACTTAACTTTCTTATAAGTTAACGGCACTGAAAACATTGAAGCTTAAGCACTTTTGAAGTTTGCAAATGTCCACATGCACCTGCATATAAAAGATTCATCTCTGAATACAGTATCAAGCTTCCAGATCTCTGCCCTTACTTTTTTTTTTATGTATTTGTGTGATACTGAGCTACAGATCTGGAATCTCCACATTTGATCTCTGATTTGTGCCAAGTAAGTTCACCTTATCTCAGCTGACAAATGGCAGAGGTACAACCATCCTCAATACTCCATGACTCGGGTGTGTTAATCAGCCAAGATGCCCACTCCTGATCCCCATCCAGTGACAACAGGGTCAGTGTATACAGGTCCCATTAGGAAATAACAGAAATTAATATGTTTTCATTGATCAAAGTAACACTTATTATTTTGGTTATTTTTCTTCGCCTCTTAAATTTTCATGGTTTTTCTGTCAAACTGTTGATGAATAACCTGATAACTGTTTTTAAATCATGAAATATTTCACAAAACAATCTTCCAATTGCAGAGAGAACAGCAGTAAAAGTTTGCCTTGTGTATATATTTACTGCCAGCAGTCAGGCATTCATGTGGGTGCCAATTTCAGGATGGCAGCAAGCAGCTAATTAAAGTTTTACATCAAATAACAGTTAAAGGAACTGAAAGTTTATTTTTAGAATTGAAATATAACACTGGAGTAATGCGCCTTTTAACATACTCATGAAATACAGAAGAGACCTCTCAGGTTTCCTCGTTATAAATATTCCATTAATACACATAATGCAGCTGTGTTTACAACTAGCTATTGTGCAGTTTTGTGTTCCATTTCCATAAGCAAAAAAAATCACCTGCTCAGAGATAATAAACACGAAAAGGTCCAACTTGCACTACAATATTGGTGCTACTTCTGATGAAGCTGCAACTTGGAAATAAAGCATTTTTTTTAAAACTAGATTTGTCTCGACTCAGCTCTGGCTCGACCATCATCTCATTTAACTACAAAAGTGCAACACACAACTTATTGAACTAAACGGGTAAAACAAAGAGCTGTCTGTGTCTGGCACGGCGGCGGAAACCTCTGGAGGGGAGAATCACGAATGGCAGTGTTTTGAACATGCGGCAACCGACTCGGGTCGGCCTTAAAGGTACAAGCGGCATGGCAACATGCTAGAAGAATAAATACATACACACACACGCCAGGCCTCCCATTCAAAAGCAAAGGCGTGCGACTGCCCGGCGGGCCTTGCTGTGCGGGCTGGCCCAGTGAAGGGGGCCGCGCCGGCTATCATTCGGGCAGCAGGGACATGATGAGAACCGTTGCTCTCCGGCGATGGCACCGACCCTCCAGTCAGTCACACCCCCGCCATCGGCTTACCTTCCAACTAC
The DNA here is from genome assembly GCF_044704955.1 of Pristiophorus japonicus. Classification (NCBI taxonomy): domain Eukaryota; kingdom Metazoa; phylum Chordata; class Chondrichthyes; family Pristiophoridae; genus Pristiophorus; species Pristiophorus japonicus. Next base: position 39,323,409 of record NC_091988.1, on the reverse strand, counting down.
CGCTTCTCCCTCACCGTTATTCCAAGGAGGATGATCACCTCGAAGCCGCTGCCGCCCCCTTTTTACTGGTTGTGGCAGGGCCGGAGCTGCGGCCGAATGGCTTCGGGAGCCGGTCCCACCGCACTCGGGGCTGGAGCCGGCTCGCGTCACGTGACCGAGCGCTGGAGGGGCGGGACGGGGCGGCTCGGCACTGCGGGCACTGCACCTCACTTCCACAGTGACCTGACAGGGCACAGGGTAAGTGTGTGTATATACATGCAAATCACAACCACCCCACAACATCTGTATCAGCCACTAATCTAGGAAGATGCAGTTAACGTTTGCCAAATTTACATCAGCTATACATATAGCAAATTACAATTCGTGCTGACAAATGCAGAGTACTGGACATGTTGGGAGAAAGAACGAGCACCAAAGGTATGCAATTGAAGGGAATTGAATTAGCAGAGAACCTTGAAAGGGACCCAGAAGTGACAATAGGCTCATTTTCAGGGTGTCTTTACACTGAGATTTAGCATCAGTGTCATTTTAGCATTTTCACAGACACTGACTAAACTGACTGTGTCAATCCAGAGTCTGGAGTGGGACTACTCGGAGGTGTGAATAATGCATGGAGTGTAAGTCCAGGGTAGCACCACACCTGTTATGCAAAATTCTTCGGGGTCTACCTCCTGGACAGTTTGTAAACCTACCTGACCTGACCTTACTTTAGATGTTTAGAGAACAAAGATTCTCTCTGCCCTGTTCTCTCAACATTTAAATGTCTAGCTTTTAAGAGGTAGCTCTGCCCATGCACGTACCCAGGCATGCGTAGAACTTTCCTAATCAGGATATTTAAAGTTCCATTCAGGTAGAAGCTAAGTAGGCTTTTGGGTGGCATGAAACATGAAACTGCTACAATTGATCTCGACACTGTAAATGGAATGTGACGACAATATACAGAAGCAATTTAAAAAGTGAAAATACCACCTAACTAGAACAGAGCTGAAGCTTTATAATGAGGTACAAATGCACACTTTGGATATAGTTATACTGTAAATTTAGATTGGTGCAAAATAATTTCCACTTTGCATCAATGCTAAACTTGCACTGTAAATCTGGAATCAGGTGAGCCTTGACTCTGGAGGAGGAAGTATCATATCATAGAATCATAGCAATTTACAGCACAGAAGGAGGCCATTCGGCCCATCATGTCCGTGCCGGCTGACCAAGAGCTATCCAGCCTAATCCCACTTTCCAGCTCTTGGTCCGTAGCCTTGTAGTTTACGTCACTTTAAGTGCACATCCAAGTACTTTTTAAATGTGGCAAGGGTTTCTGCCTCTACCACCCTTTCAGTCAGTGAGCTCCAGAGCCCCACCACCCTCTGGGTGAAAGAATTCCCCTCAAATCCCCTCTAAACCTCCTACCAATTACTTTAAATCTATGCCCCCTGGTTGTTCACCCCTCTGCCAAGGGGTCAACAACCACGAAGTGTCACAGCACTTGAGTTTGACAATAGTACAAAATGTAAATCCAGTATGGTGTCAAACTTGATTTCCAAACTACTCAGGGGATATGTGACACATCCTCCGTCCCCACCCCAAACCCCGGTCAATGTTTTAAGCTACCTGACATTAACTTAAATGTTTTAGACACTGGAAATTCTCACCTATTATGCATACGCGGGGAACTTTCTTTGGAATGAAAGCTTACATGCCTCTGTCTTTGGCCAATATACCTCACATTGGCCATTACATAGAAACATAGACACATAGAAATTTACAACGCAAAAGAAGGCCATTTCGGCCCATCGTGTCCACGCCGGCCGACAAAGAGCCGCACGGCCCTTGGTCAGCAGCCCTAAAGGTTACATGTAAACCTATGAACAATGACGGAAAGGCAAAGAGCACCCAGCCCAACCAGTCCGCCTCACACAACTGCGACACCCCTTATACTGAAAACATCTGCACTCCACCCCAACCGGAGCCATGTGATCTCCTGGGAGAGGCAAAAAACAGATAAAAACCCAGGCCAAATTAGGGAGAAAAAATATGGGAAAATTCCTCTCCGACCCATCCAGGTGATTGAAACTAGTCCAGGAGATCACCCTGGCCATATTCTATTCTCTTCAGTACTTACCATTATATCTGCACCGTCCAACAAAAGGTCGTCCAGTCTAATCCCAATTACCAGCTCTAGGTCCATAACCCTGCAGGTTACTGCACTTTAAGTGCCCCTTCAACCATCTCTTAAATGTGGTGAGGGTTTCTGCATCCATCACTCTTCAAGGCAGCGAGTTCCAGATCCCCACAACCCTCTGTGTAAAGAAGCCCCCCCTCAAATCCCCTCTAAACCTTCCACCAACCACCTTAAAACTATGCCCCCTCGTAATAGACCCCTTCACCAATGGAAATAGACCCTTACTATCCACTATTTCCAGGCCCCTCAATATTTTGTACACCTCAATGAGGTCTCCTCTCAACCTCCTCTGTTCCAATCAGAACAAACCCAGCCTATCCAATCTGTCATAACTAAGATTCTCCATTCCAGGCAGCATTGTAGTAAATCTCCTCTGCACCCTCTCTAGTGCAATCACGTCCTTCCTATAATACAGTGACCAGAACTGCACGCAGTACTCCAGCTGTGGCCTAACCAAAGTATTATACAATTTAAGCATAACCTCCCTGCTCTTATATTCTATGCCTCAGCCAATAAAGGCAAGCATTCCGTGTGCCGTCTTAACCACCTTATCCACCTGGCCTGCTACTTTCAGGGATCTGTGGACAAGCACTCCAAGGTCCCTTTGTTCATATACACTATTAAGTGGCCTTAATGTGTATACCCTTTCCTTATTAGCCCTCCCAAAGTGCATCACCTCACACTTCTCTGAGTTAAATTCCATTTGCCACTGCTCTGCCCACCTGACCAGTAGATTGATATCCTCCTGCAGCCCATGACTTTCCTCTTCATTATCAACCACACAGCCAATTTTAGTGTCGTCTGCAAACTTCTTAATCATACTCTCTATATTCAAATCTAAATCGTTGATATATACCACAAAAAGCAAGGGTCCCAGTACTGAGTCCTGCGGAACCCCATTGGAAACATCCTTCCAGTCACATAAACGTCCATCAATCATTACCCTTTACTTCCTACCTCCAAGCCAATTTTGGATACAACTTGCCACTTTGCCCGGTATCCCATGGGCTTTAACCTTCATGACCAGTCTACCATGTGGGACATTATCAAAAGCCTTGCTAAAGTCCATATATACTACATCGTACACACGACCCTCATTGACTCTCTTGGTTACCTCCTCAAAAAATTCAATCAGGTTAGTCAAACACGATCTTCCCTTAACAAGTCTGTGCTGACTGTCCCTAATTAATCCTTGCCTTTCCAAATGCAGATTTATCCTGCCTTTTTCCAATAATTTTCCCACCACTGAGGTTAGGCGGGACAGGCCTGCAATTACTTGGCCTATCCCTGTCTCCCTTCTTAAACAAGGGCACTACATTAGCAGTCTCCAATCCTCCGGCACCATGCCCAGATCCAAAGAGGACTGGAAAATGATGGTGAAGGCCTCTGCTATTTCCTCTTTTACTTCGCTCAACAGCCTGGGATCCATTTCATCCGGGCCTGGGGACTTATCTACTTTCAAAGCTGCTAAACCCCTTAATACTTCCTCTCTCACTATATTTATTTCATCCAGAATATCACACTCCTCTATAGCAGTATCTGCATTACCCCTTTCCTTTGTGAAAACAGATGCAAAGTATTCATTAAGAACCCTATCTACATCTTCCGCCTCCACACAAAGATTACCCTCATGGTCTCTCATAGGCCCTATCCTTTCTTTAGTTACCTTCTTACTCTTAATATATTTATAGAATATCTTAGGGTTTTGCTTAATTTTACTGGCCAAGAATTTCTCATGCTCTCTCTTAGCATTCCTAATATCCTTTTTAATTTTGCCTCTTAACTTTTTATATTCCTCTAAAGATTCTAAAGTATTTAGCCGTTGGTATATGACATAAGAACATAAGAATATAAGAATTAGGAACAGGAGTAGGCCATCTAGCCCCTCGAGCCTGCTCCGCCATTCAATAAGATCATGGCTGATCTGGTCGTGGACTCAGCTCCACTTACCCGCCCTCTCCCCGTAACCCTTAATTCCCTTATTGCTTAAAAATCTATCTATCTTTGACTTGAAAACATTCAATGAGCCAGCCTCAACTGCTTCCTTGGGCAGAGAATTCCACAGATTCACAACCCTCTGGGAGAAGAAATTCTTTCTCAACTCGGTTTTAAATTGGCTCCTCCGTATTTTGAGGCTGTGCCCCCTAGTTCTAGTCTCCCCCACCAATGGAAACAACCTCTCTGCCTCTATCTTGTCTATCCCTTTCATGATTTTAAATGTTTCTATAAGATCACCCCTCATCCTTCTGAACTCCAACGAGTAAAGACCCAGTCTACTCAATCTATCATCATAAGGTAACCCCCTCATTTCTCGAATCAGCCTAGTGAATCATCTCTGTACCCCTTCCAAAGCTAGTATATCCTTTCTTAAGTAAGGTGACCAAAACTGCACGCAGTACTCCAGGTGCGGCCTTACCAATACTTATACAGTTGCAGCAACACCTCCCTGCTTTTGTACTCCATCCCTTTCACAATGAAGGCCAACATTCCATTTGCCTTCCTGATTACCTGCTGCACCTGCAAACTAACCTTTTGGGATTCATGCACAAGGACCCATCCCGCCTGCAATTTCTGCGGTCTGGAGGAGTCCGTGTTCCATGTTTTTATTGAGTGCACGAGGTTGCAGCCCCTGTTCCATTATTTGAAGGGGCTGCTCCTGAAATTCTGGCTGCACTTCAGTCCCACTCTCCTGATCTTTGGGCACCCTGTGCGGAGGGGAGCGGGTAGGTCCGAAGGCCTCCTCATAGGACTGCTCCTGGGCACGGGAGCCATCAGCCGGTCCAGGCAGCGGGCGGTCGAGGGGGTCGTTCAACCTGACTGCCTGCCTCTCTTCCGCTCTTACATCCGGTCCAGGGTGTCCTTGGAGATGGAGCATGCGGTGTCCACCGGTACGCTCGCGGCCTTCCGCGAGAGGTGAGCACCGGAGGGACTGGAGTGCATCATCACGCCCGGCAACCAAATTTTAATTTGATTTTACGTTTTAAAGTTTAATTTGTTTTAATTGCCGGTGCTTTTAGTGCCCCCCTCCCCTTTTATAGGGGGCACTTGGAAAAATGGGATTTTAGCGCCCAAAAAAAAAACCAGAAAAAAAAAGAAAAAAAAAACCACAAAAAAGGAAAAAAAAAGGGGCCTTGAAAATGTCTGCTGTGTCATCCAGGGCGGGTGGCACGGTTTAATGTTTATGTTTTTTTTCAGGTAAACTCAAAAAGAGTTTCATGCACAAGGACCCATCCCGCCTGCAATTTCTGTGGTCTGGAGGAGTCCGTGTTCCATGTTTTTATTGAGTGCACGAGGTTGCAGCCCCTGTTCCATTATTTGAAGGGGCTGCTCCTGAAATTCTGGCTGCACTTCAGTCCCACTCTCCTGATCTTTGGGCACCCTGTGCGGAGGGGAGCGGGTAGGTCCGAGGGCCTCCTCGTAGGACTGCTCCTGGGCACGGCCAAGGGTGCCATCAGCCGGTCCAGGCAGCGGGCGGTCGAGGGGGTCGTTCAACCTGACTGCCTGCCTCTCTTCCGCTCTTACATCCGGTCCAGGGTGTCCTTGGAGATGGAGCACGCGGTGTCCACCGGTACGCTCGCGGCCTTCCGCGAGAGGTGGGCACCGGAGGGACTGGAGTGCATCATCACGCCCGGTAACCAAATTTTAATTTGATTTTACGTTTTAAAGTTTAATTTGTTTTAATTGCCGGTGCTTTTAGTGTCCCCCTTCCCTTTTATAGGGGGCACTGGGGAAAAAATGTGATTTTAGTGCCCAAAAAAAAAAGAGAAAAAAAAGAAAAACACAAAAAAAAGAAAAGAAAAAAAGGGCCTTGTAAATGTTTGGTGTGTCATCCAGGAGGGTGGCACGGAGTAATGTTATGTTTTACAGATAAACTCCAAAAGAGTTTCATGCACAAGGACCCCCCAGGTCCCTCTGCACCACAGCATGTTGTAATTTCTCCCCATTCAAATAATATTCCCTTTTACTGTTTTTTTTCCCAAGGTGGATGACCTCACACTTTCCGACATTGTATTCCATCTGCCAAACCTTAGCCCATTCGCTTAACCTATCCAAATCTCCTTGCAGCCTCTCTGAGTCCTCTACACAACCCGCTTTCCCACTAATCTTAGTGTCATCTGCAAATTTTGTTGCACTACACTCTGTCCCCTCTTCTAGGTCATCTATGTATATTATAAACAGTTGTGGTCCCAGTACTGATCCCTGTGGCACACCACTAACCACTGATTTCCAACCGGAAAAGGACCCATTTATCCCGACTCTCTGCTTTCTGTTCGCCAGCCAATTCTCTATCCATGCTAATATATTTCCTCTGACTCCGCGTACCTTTATCTTCTGCAGTAACCTTTTGTGTGGCACCTTATCGAATGCCTTTTGGAAATCTAAATACACCACATCCATCGGTACACCTCTATCCACCATGCTCGTTATATCCTCAAAGAATTCCAATAAGTTAGTTAAACATGATTTCCCTTTCATGAATCCATGCTGCGTCTGCTTGATTGCACTATTCCTATCCAGATGTCCCGCTATTTCTTCCTTAATGATAGTTTCAAGCATTTTCCCCACTACAGATGTTAAACTAACCGGCCTATAGTTACCTGCCTTATGCCTGCCCCCTTTTTTAAACAGAGGCGTTACATTAGCTGCTCTCCAATCCGCTGGTACCTCCCCAGAGTCCAGAGAATTTTGGTAGATTATAACAAATGCATCCCTTTTTTTCTTAATCCTCTCCTGTAAATCCCTGGACATCCATGGGGCTGTAGAATTATTTTTCCCAGCCTTTTTCTTTAAGGGTACATGTTTGGCCTGAGCCTTCCGGATCACCTCCTTGAATACCTCCCACTGTTCCGACACTGATTTACCCAAAAGTAGTTGTTTCCAGTCCACCACGGCCAAATCACTCCTTAATTTAGCAAAATTAGCTTTTCCCCAATTTGGAACTTTTATTCCAGGCCTATTCTTGTCCTTATCCATAACCAAATAGAATCTGACTGAATTATGGTCACTGGCACCCAAGTGCTCCCCAGTCAAAATGAAGAATTATGTCAAGCTAGCTATCAGATTTGCTGATTAATTGTACATTATAACATTTAAAATTGTTACCATCTTCTCAAAAAGAGAGTCAACAATATTTTTACAATATTTCAACAAAAAAAAACTGGCCAATCAGCCTAATATTGGCAGTGGGAAAACTTTTAGAGGCATTAATCCAGGACAAAATTAATTAGCACTTGGAAAAACTATGGGTTAATAAATGAAAGTCAGCACGTATTTGTTAAAGGCAAATCATGTTTGACGGACTTGATTGAGTTCTTTGATGAAGTAACAGAAAGGGCTGATGAGGGTAGCGTAGTTGATGTAAATATGAGCTTTCAAAAGGCGTTTGGTAAAGTACCACATAATAGACTTGATAGCAAAATTGAAACAGATGGGATTAAAGGCGCAGTGGCTGCATGGATACAAAATTGGCTAAGGGACAGAAAGCAGAGAGTCATGGTAAACGGTTGTTTGTCAGACTGGAAGGAAGTGTGCAGTGATGTCCCCCAGGGGTTGGTAGTGGGACTGTGGCTCTTTTTGATATATGTTAAGGATGCGTCTATTTGTACTAACTGAAAGGCAGCTGTTTTTCTGATTGGCTCTGCACTTTCACATGACCTACTGCTGATTGGTCCACTTGGAGAATAAGCCACATCCTGAAGTTCCTCTGGAATGTGTAACTGGAGCTGCTCAAGTTCTGACTGACTTTCCAATTTGTAATTCGATCCATTTTGACTTCAGAAGCCACCAAGTTCCAGCCTTACCCCAGCGCAAATGCATCTCTCCCCCAGCCGAAGTCCCTTACCCCAGCACAAGTGCTCCCTCCTACAGCCAAAGTCCCTTACCTCAGCACAAGTGCATGACCTTACCTCATCGCCCACCCGCATTGTGTGTGCATTGTTAACAGGTTTATTGGGTATGAAGTGAATAGTGACAGTGACTTCTAGATTTCATCGACGCCAACGATGTTCCTTGTAACACACGCACCGAGCTTGCACGCACCAGGGGGTTGGAAGAACATGATCTATCTTCCTTGGGTTCCCTCTCTCCCCTCCAATCCACCCCCTGCACTCTCTCTCTAACCCCCACAAACTTTTTCTCTCCCCCCAGGCTCTCCCTCTCCCCGCCCCCACTCCAAGCTCTCTCTCTACTCCCAGTCTCTCTCTCTCCCCCCAGCTCTTTTTCTCTCTCCACCCCGTGTCTCTTTCCTCACGGAGCACTTTACTGTGTCTTCTCTTCACAAAAACGAACTATTCCTGGCTGACCCGCTTCTCTCTCTCCCCGCCAACCTGCTTTTCTCTCTCCTGCCAACTCAGTTCTCTCTCGCCCCGCCGCCCACTCTACACTCAAACTGCCACTGAGGCTCGGGGCTGCAACGTGGTGTTCGGCGCCGGTTCTGGTTTCGGATCGGGCGTTGGAGACGAGGATGCATGTGTAGAAAAGGGTTAGTGTAAATTGCACTGGGGGGGGGGGGCAGGAGGCGGAGTCGGTGACTATTTGTCCTAACTCTCGCTTCTGCGCATGCGTTGCGAGAATTAGGACAAATAGTCACTCCGATATGTAATTTGATCCAGTCTTGCCAGTGAGCCTACAGAAAATGGAAGTATAGTTAGCTTTGTGAAGATCCTCTGTTATCTAGTATTCTGCAATTGTAATTATAGTTGTCCTTGACTTGTAAAGTAAAAGACTTTATACACTAATTAGTGGGTTAGTTAATTCTTTGGAATTTTATGTTTTGTTCCTTCTGGAAGTGATAAAAATTCTTCAATTCTGAATGAAGGGGCCGTGTGTGGGGTCCATGTGTTTGGGGTCCGTGTGTGTTTCCATTCTTGCTCTCATCCCCCTTTAGACATGGGTCATGTTCTTTCCCCATCCCTACCTTCTCTCCATGCTCTACTTCCCCCACCCCACCCACCCCAAGTTCCTGACCTTCCCTGTCCCCTCCCCCCGAGTTGCAGACCTTCTCTCCCTGAGTTCCTGACCTCCCTGCCCGAGCTCCTGATTTTCTTTCCCCATGTTCCTGACCTCCCTCCTGTGAGCTTCTCAGCACCCCACCCCCCCTCCCGTCCAAGCTCCTCTGCATCCTGCATCTGCGCTCCTCTCTTCTCCACCCCTCCCAGTCTCCCCTGCCCCTCCCAGCTCCTCTCTCCTCCACCCCTCAAAGTTCCCATCTCCCCCGCCCATCCGATCCCCTGACCTCCACAGGGAGGCGAGGATAGCGTGCCGGTTGAGGCCGCAGCTGCCGCAACGTTGGGTACACATCCGCGGTAGCAAAACGGTCTTCAGACTCCGCAGATGATTTTCAGGTGCCCCATGGGGGCACATGCACAGAGGGACTCAGCCCGACTGCCTGCCTCTCTTCCACGGCTACGTTCGTAACAAGGTGTCCCTGGAGATGGAGCATGTGACATCCACTGGTACACTCATGGCCTTCTGCGGGAGGTGGGCACCGGAGGGAATGTAGTGCATCATCAGCCCCGGGAACAGAATTTTAATTTAATTTGGCAAAGTTTTTAGTTGATTTGGAAATTTGTGGGTTCTAGTGCCCTTACTAAAATGGGGTTCTTAATTTAAAAGTTCTATCTAAAATAGTTGTATTGCATTCCTAACACAGATGAGGCTGCAGACAGGGAGGTTAAAGTAACAGTGACCTCAGTCTTTATTAAGACACTCCAGAGTGAGGAATAGGCCTTAGGGGCCGGCTTATATACAGTGCTCCCAAGGGATGCTGGGATTCCTTGGAACTTCAGGGGATGAACTCCCTGGAAGCAGAATATGGGAGTGCATGCTTTACAGATATACAACATCACTCCCCCCCCCAACCCCCCACCCCCAAAGTCAAAGTGAAAACTATTTACAAGGTGAGGAGGTCGGGAGAATTTATTTCCCTGGTGGACCGCCTCGGTACAAATGTCTGTTCTGGTGTGTTGGCTGTGCCTTTGCTGGGCTGGTGTGTTTTTGGCCCTGCAGGGCAGCTAGGTGAGCCTGGCCTTGCTGGGCTGTTGGACACGATGAGTTCGATTTCCTGGTCTGGCGTGGTGTTGTTGATCCTTTGGGTGTGTGTTGTGGGCTCGAAAAAGGTGGTGTGTGCTGTGGGTTGCTCAGGGCAGTCTGTGAGCCGCAGCCTCGTTTGGTCCAGATGCTTTCTGCAAATTTGTCCATTGTCTAGTTTGACTACAAACACCCTATTCCCTTCTTTAGCTATCACCGTGCTCGCGATCCACTTGCTAAACCATGTCCATAGTTTAGCACTTACACAGGGTCATTCAGATCAATTTCCCATGACACAATGGCACAACCATAGTTTACATTTTGTTGCTGCCGCCTGCTCTCTACCTGATCATGCAGGTTGGGGTGAACCAGCAAGAGTCTGATTTTAAGTGCCCTTTTCATGAGTAGCTCAGCTGGGGGCACCCCTGTGAGCGAGTGGGGTCTCGTGTGGTAGCTGAGCAGTACTCGGGACAGGCGGGTTTGGAGTGAGCCTTCTGTGACTTGTTTAAGGCTCTGTTTGATTGTTTGTACTGCCCGCTCTGCCTGCCCATTGGAGGCTGGTTTAAACGAGACCGAGGTGACATGTTTGATCCCATTGCGGGTCATGAATTCTTTAAATTCGGCACTGGTGAAACATGGCCCGTTGTCACTGACCAGTATGTCAGGCAGGCCGTGGGTGGCAAATATGGCCCTCAGGCTTTCAATGGTGGCGGTGGTGGTGCTTTCCGACATTATTTCACATTCAATGCATTTTGAAAAAGCATCCACCACCACCAGAAACATTTTACCGAGAAACGGGCCCGCATAGTCGACATGGATCCTCGACCATGGTCTGGAGGGCCAGGACCACAAACTTAGTGGTGCTTCTCTGGGCATGGTGCTCATCTGAGCACATACGCTGCATTGCCGTACACAGGACTCTAAGCCAGAGTCGATACCGGGCCACCACACATGGGATCTGGCTATCGCTTTCATCATTACTATACCCGGGTGTGTGCTGTGGAGATCCAAGATGAACATCTCCCTGCCCTTTTTGGGTAGCACCACGCGGTTACCCCACAACAGGCAGTCTGCCTGAATGGACAGCTCGTCCTTTCACTGCTGGAACAGCTTGATTGGCTCTTGCATTTCAACGGGAATGCTGACCCAGCTCCCATGCAGTACACAGTTTTTTTACAGCAGAGGATCTTGGCTGGTCCAAGTCCTAATCTGGCGGGCCGTGACAGGTGATTTATCATTTTCAAACGCTTCCATGACCATCAACAAGTCTGCGGGCTGCGCCACCATCAACAAGTTCGCAGGCTGCGCCATTTCCACCCCCGTGGTGGGCAGTGGTAGCCGACTGAGAGCATCCACACAGTTCTCGGTGCCTGGCCTGTGGCGGATGGTATAGTTATACGCTGATAGCGCGAGTGCCCACCTTTGTATGCGGGTTGAGGCGTTAGTATTTATCCCCTTGTTTTCAGCGAACGGGGATGTGAGGGGCTTGTGATTAGTTTCCTGCTCAAATTTGAGGCCAAACAGGTACTGATGCATTTTCTTTACCCAGAACACACACGCTAATGCCTCTTTCTCAATCATGCTGTAGGCCCTCTCGGCCTTAGACAAGCTCCTAGAAGCATAGGCGACAGGTTGCAACTTCCCCGCAACGTTAGCTTGTTGTAATACACACCCGACTCCGTACGACGACGCATCACATGCTAGCACAAGTCTTTTGCACGGGTTATACAATACAAGCAGCTTGTTGGAGCATAAAATGTTTCTGTCTTTCTCAAAAGCAATTACTCATTTTTTTCCCCATATACATTTCTCACCTTTGTGCAATAACACATGTAGGGGCTCTAAAAGGGTGCTTAACCCCGGTAGGAAGTTACCAAAATAGTTGAGTCCCAGGAACGACTGCAGCTCCGTGGCCTGGGCGCATTCTGATAGCCTCTGTCTTGGCGTCTGTGGGCCGAATGCCGTCCGCCACGATCTTTCTCCTCAAAAACTCCACTTCTGTTGCCATGAAGACGCATTTCGACTTCTTCAGCCGCAGCCCTACATGATCCAGTCGTTGGAGGACCTCCTCCAGGTTTTGTAGGTGCTCGGCGGTGTCCCGACCCGTGACCAATATGTCGTCCTGAAAGACCACCGTGTGTGGTAATGACTTGAGTAGGCTCTCCATGTTTCTCTGGAAGATCGCTGCAGCCGACCAAATTCCAAACGGGCATCTGTTGTAGATGAACAGTCCCTTGTGAGTGTTGATGCAGGTGAGGCCCTTTGAAGACTCCTCCAGCTCCTGGGTCATGTAGGCCGAAGTCAGGTTGAGCTTGGTGAACGTCTTGCCTCCTGCCAGCGTCGCAAATAGGTCATCTGCTTTAGGTAGTGGGTATTGGTCCTGTAGCGAGAAACGATTAATAGTTACTTTATTATCGCCGCAAATCCAGACCGTGCCATCACTTTTGAGTACTGGAACAATCGGGCTGGCCCACTCGCTGAATTCCACTGGGGAGATGATGCCCTCGCATTGCAGCCTGTCCAGCTCGATTTCAATTCTCTCCCTCATCATGTGAGGTACCGCTCGCACCTTGTGGTGAATGGGTCATGCCTCTGGGACCAAGTGGATCCGCACCTTCACCCCGGAAAAGTTTCCAATGCCTGGCTCAAAAAGGGAAGGAAATTTGTTAAGAATCTGGCTACATGAGGTCTCATCGACATGTGATAGCGCTTGGATGTCATCCCAGTTCCAGCGGATTTTGCCCAGCCAGCTCCTCTCAAGCAGTGTGGGCCATCGCCCAGAACAATCCAAAGTGGCAGTTCGTGCTCTAAGCCTTCATAGGTGACCTTGACCATGGCGCTGCCCAGGACAGTAATAAGCTCTTTGGTGTACATTCTCAGTTTTGTGTGGATGGGACTCAGGGCTGGTCTGAATGCCTTGTTGCACCACAGTCTCTCAAACATCTTTTTTACTCTTGATGGATTGGCTACCACCAGTGTCCAGTTCCATGGCTATGGGTAAGCCATTCAATTTTACGTTTAGCATTATAGGTGGACATTTCGTCAAAAATGTGTGCACCCCGTGTACTTCAGCAGCTGCCTCCTCTCTCTGAGGCTCAAAATTGCTTTGATCCACCATGGACCGATCTTCCTCTGCCACGTGGTGGTTAGCAGGTTTTGCAGAGCTTGCAGCTTGTTTGCAAGCTCGTTGGAGGTGCCCCATTGTTCCACATCTCTTGCAAACATACCCTTTGAAGCCGCATGAATAGGCTGAATGGAAGCCTCCACAATGCCAACAAGGTTTGAATTGCCTTGCATTCATCCTTTGTTGAGGACTCTGAGTCACCTGGGTCACCTGAGGCCTGTTGGCAGTTGCTGACTCATGGCTTCTGCCCTGTACATTTCTGCTCGCAAACACAGTTCCAGTTAATTTATGAACATTGCTAGCACTTGTGTGCTGAGAGATTTGTTTGGTGTTATCACTGGTGGACATAAACACCTGTGCTATTGCAATGGCCTTACTGAGGGTCGGTGTCTCTACAGTCAAAATTTTTCGTAGGATGGTCTCGTGGTCAATGCCCAGTACAAAAAAGTCTCTGAGCATTTGCTCCAGGTAGCCATCGAACTCACATTGTCCTGCAAGTCGCCTTAGCTCAGCGACACAGCTCGCCACTTCCTGACCTTCAGATCGCTGGCACGTGTAGAACCGATACCTCGCCATCAGCACGCTCTCCCTTGGGTTAAGATGCTCCCGAACCAGTGTACACAGCTCCTCATACGACTTATCTGTGGGTTTCACCGGAGCCAGTAGATTCTTCATGAGGCTGTAGATCGGTGCCCTGCAGACTGTGAGGAGGACCGCTCTCCTTTTTGCAGCGCTTCCTTCTGTTAAAAAACAATTCTATCAACTTTAATTTCTGTAGTGTATTTATGTGAGTTTTTTTTTAATGTTTTATGTAGTGTTTGGGTGTTAGGGGGTGTTTCTCATTCATAGTAACAGGAGTTTCAGACTTGCGAAACTCCTATTACTATGAATGAGAAAGTACTTTCGTGTGATTGGGTGTCCAGGCCCGTGTGTCTCCTGCGGATGTCCCAACATGAATGCACTCCGTTGCGCAAGAAGAGGAGGCCTCGAGTCCAGGATCTCTGCCGGACATTTGACCAAAAGGTAGGTGCGCATCTTCTCTCCTATTTTTAGTCGAGTGCCCGCAGGAAGAAGAAACAGGGATTTCTGGTCTATTAATTAGCTCAGCATCAACCAGCGATCAAATGTGGTTTTGCATGGCCTATTCTGGTGGTTTCACTTCATTGAAATTCAACTGGCAGGGTGAAGGTTTTGAGAGTTTAGAGTAAATAAGTTGGATGCGTCCATGAAAGTGCAAAATGTAAGTGATCAAAATTTTCTTTATTGTAGTTTATTATGTGTGCAGCATTATACATTGATTTGTTATGTTTATTCTACTTGGTTCCGCACTAGGGCCATATTTTAGAAGTTAAGTTAAGGATTCATCCAGTTGCTGAGACTGATACTGCATCAATTTAAACATCATCGTTTAGCTAAAAATAACAACTAATTGCAAGAACAATAGAATAACTATTGTGCAGAAAACTAGCTCTCTACATCAAAAGAGACATTCATTTTTTATGAGAAGTATTTGTTAAACATTCTCAAAAGTTAATTAACAAAATAGCTGTGTATTAAATAAGGCCCACTACTTTGTTTTTAGACTATATTAACGAAACATTCAAAATCAATAGAGATTTTTATAGTCCTTTAACATTCATGAAGATTTTTTTCAATGTAATTTTGCAGCTAAAGTCGAGAGTTGGAAACCCAGCTGGAGACTTTTGTCATGAACTTGAATCATGGCCTTGAATGAAAATGTTCCTAACTGGATAGATTTTGTCATTTCTGAAGAAAACCACAAGATGGAGCAATGTAAGAAAGTGGAGGATAAGGCTCCAAAGACTTCTCCAGCCAAGATTATCCTGTCCTTCCAGCTAAAAGAGTAAACGTGGAAATTGCACACAATAGTGAGACACTATGGGAGTGAGAAAAAGTGTGTGTATGTAGAGAAGAATCATCATCATCATAGGCAGTCCCTCGAAATCGAGGAAGACTTGCTTCCACTCTAAAAGTGAGTTCTTAGGGAATTACAGCCTCTGTCACAGGTGAGACAGACAGTTGTTGAAGGAAAGGGTGGGTGGGACTGGTTTGCCGCACGCTCCTTCCGCTGCCTGCGCCTGTTTTCTGCATACTCTCGACGACGAGACTCGAGGTGCTCAGCGCCCTCCCGGATTCACTTCCTCCACTTAGGGCGGTCTTTGGCCAGGGACTCCAAGATGTCAGTGGGGATGTTGCATTTTATCAAGGAGGCTTTGAGGGTGTCCTTGAAACATTTCCTCTGCCCACCTGGGGCTCGCTTGCCATGTAGGAGTTCCCAGTAGAGCGCTTGCTTTGGGAGTCTTGTGTCAGGCATGCGAACAATGTGGCCCACCCAACGGAGCTGGTCGAGTGTGATCAGCGCTTTGATGCTGGGGATGTTGGCCTGAACGATGATACTAATGTTGGTGCATCTGTCCTCCCAGGGGATTTGCAGGATCTTGCGGAGACATTGTTGGTGGTATTTCTCTAGCGATTTGAGGTGTCTACTGTATATGGTCCACGTCTCTGAGCCATACAGGAGGCGGGTATCACTACAGCCCTGTAGACCATGAGCTTGGTGCCAGATTTGAGGGCCTGATCTTCGAACACTCTCTTCCTCAGGCGGTCGAAGGCTTCGCTGGCGCACTGGAGGTGGTGTTGAACCTCGTTGAATATCTTAAATAACAATTTGTTATATAGGTTACAATTAAGTGGAGTTCATAGTGACTGCAGAAAATATCAATTTTGTCCTTGCGCTAATGGCAAATAACATGAGAGATAACCTGAAACTTTCCTCCTCCCCCAACCCCGACCCCCACCCTGGCACCGGACAAAGCAGTGCACTGTGCCTGTCCAGGACGAGGGGCACTGCTATTGCCAGTCCTGAGTCATCAACATGGCTGAATCTAAAAAAACAGCACAAATGTAAACACATCAGGACACCAAGATCGTGGCCTTTAGGCTGCTGGTGGAGACTAGCAGCTAGAAGGCATTCAAACATCCTAGGAGGAAATGTAAAATCAGTTTTCTGATCTGCTCCAGGACCACCACACATTCACTATCCAACAGGAATCCCGGGGCAGACAGAGCGCCAGAGTAATGGGCCTGCACCAGTTCTACTACCCCTTCCCCACCCACAGGGACGCTCCAGTTATCCCAAGGCAATATATAAGGGAGGAGACTCAATGAATCAGGTCTTTGCACCTTTTTCTTGACCTTTGCACCTCAAGAAATTGCAATTGCCAGGGACAAAGGCCAGAAAAGTAGGCCCTTTATTTTTTTTTGCCATTTTTAATTACTCTGATAATTGTTATCATCCAGATTCTATATTTTGCCTTTCACATTAATTTCAATTATCAATAGCCTACCTTCAACATCCCACATGCAAACACTGAAAACACTGATAGTTTCAGACAGAAAACATTTTCCTAATTCTAGGCCAGTTGTAATTGTTTAGTGTGGAAATCTGTGTGCAAACCAAAGAGAGGAAATCTTACCTTGTGTCAGTGACATCAAAATTATAACGGGAAGTTTTCCTCTGATCACTGTTTCTAGTGACATCATAAACATGTTCTAAAATAATGCTTTCATGATTTTTCTAGAAATAGCAATCAGATTCAATTTTAACACTCTGCTTATAATGTACATGCTCTTCATCAGCACTCATTTGTTCACTGAGAGTGTATAATCAGGAATCCATGCATGTGCCACCTTGATTCTCTGCCCCCCTAAATTTAATGGACAGACAACCATTGGGTGTATCTGGATTCTCAAATATATTCCCTGTGCACAAAGCCGTGTGCTGGCTGCAATGAGGATGAACATTTACCCCAATGTCAGCAACATACGAACCCAAAGATGGTAAATTGCACATTCCAGACTTTTTTCTGTCATCTCTAGGGCAAGGGCTAAATGGTTACAAGGTTACAACTTCCACATTAGAAAAAAATTAATTGGCACTGTGACAAATGTCTTTTTCAATCATATTTTGGACTATTTTAGTGAAGATTTTGAAAACTGCAGTAATATTTATGCACCAATTTAAACATTTAAAAGAAGACACATTTCTGTTAATTCCAAGAACACTCAAAAGTGTCCCATTATTTTATAACTCATCTATTAAAATTTATGCCAAATTAATGTTGCTGCCATTCTGTGAGAAAAGGAGTGGGGAGTAATGTGCCACACTGTACAATATAGGCCTCCAACATAATTCTCTGTATTTCAGTCTCAGTTATAATGTCAGGTGAGGCACTGATTCGATAGCAGCTACATCTCCACAGAGAGTATAAATCACATCAGAATACTCTCACAAGAGCAGATATAAGAGAAATAAAGTGTAGACCAGGATTCCTAAAGAGAGGGGCAAAAACAAACATATTTTAAAAAGGAGATGGACAAAGTCATAAGCGGAGCACATTTTAAATACTGAAAAACTACATATTTAAAAGATTGATTATCTATTTCCACCATGTCTGCCAATGATATTAGTAAATAAATAAATATCATGGGATCTTACTGCGACTTAGAGTTTACCAGTGCTGCAAAACAAAGACAATTGGGGGCAAAAGAGAAGTCAGTATGTCATTTGTAATTTATGATTTCAACAGACTTACTGATAGCCTTTATCCTTTTCCAAATACAGTATAGAGCTTTTAAAGTTTAAAATACTTTCGTGATATACACTAAATATTATCTGTAAACAGATGTTTGCTATGATTTCCAAGACATGTGACTGTGAGTCAGGTAACTTTTTGTCCATCTCATTCATATTTTGCCTAGACATCACCTTGATTGACAGCAGGCCTTTGTTAATGGTCCAGCAATCTGCAAGTGAAGTTTAACTTAACCTCTGTCTTTATCTTCTTCTTGTCCCCATGTCATTGTCTGGCCATAAAGTTCCATCCCTGGGGCTTTCATTAGGAGCAGTTTTCTGTGGCAGTTTAAGAACTGTGAGGGAAGCAATGGCTATTAAGTTGAAGGAAAACTGGGAGATAAGCTGAAACAGATAGGGTTTTTTTTCTGCACTTGTGCTTGTTCTCTACCTAAAAGAATGAAAATCATCACATTTAATAAAAAAAACATTCAGTGAGCTATTTACAAGCTTGTGTTGAGGTTTGATATTTTCTGCAATATTCATTTCAAAACAAACCTGGAGTCCAATTTAAAATATATATATATACTAAAGCCAGTTAAAACTTTGTTAATGAGATTCTGGAGAAAGTTGCAGCAGTTTACCATTGGGAAAGCAAAACTAATCATTGTTCTTGTATACTCATTTCACAATGACAAGCTTCATGTGCAGATGACTGTAGCTAGGATATTCACCACATTAAATTGGTTCTGGTAGATACTGGGACTTGAGCCACTTTTATATTGACACTCACTTAGTTTGAATTCCAAAGGACTGATATCTATGTGATTAGTCCTTGAGTTTATACAAGTAAATCTGACTGTTTTATCACAGCAGCAGAACCATAGATCCAAGAGTAAATGGATGATGTGCCAACTTGATTTAGTAATATAAATCATAAGAACTTGCTCCCAGAAGTTGATCTCCCAGATTCCGAAGTAAACAAATACCAATGCAAAAGTAACTTTTGAGAAATTATGCCGAGACACCAATGGTAACACATTTGTGTAATTTCCCATATTCCTTAACTTTGTTTTCAGCAGCAATGGCTAACTCTGACTTTCTCCCATATTTCTAACAATGCTGCTTTTGAACTAGATGTTGGGAGACAAATAAGGACAAGAAGGAAAGCACTTGCATTTAGTCCCATCCATGTTCTCAGGATGTCGGAAAGAGCTTCAGATCTCTGAAATGTAGTCACTGTTGTAATATATGAAAATGTTGCAGTCAATTTGTGCACAGCAATGTCCCACAAACAGCAATGAGATAAATTACCAGATAATCTGTTTCTGTGATGTTGGTTGAAGAATAAAAGTTGGCCACGACATTGGAAAAAAAAACGCTACTCTTCTTCTAATAGTGCCATGATGTATTTTACATTCCCCTGAAGGGTTTAATGTCTTATCCAAAATATAGCACTTCTGACAGCGCAACATTCCCCCAGTACTGCACTGAAGTATAAACCTAGATTATGTGCTCAAATCTCTGGCAATAATCAGAGGCAAGAATGTTACTACTTAACCAATGTTGAACAAAATCATCCAAATATTGGGAATGGGGTCCAAGCATGCATTTTGCTGGTCTGCAAAATACAATGACATGCCATGAACTTATTAATGATGCACAAACTTTAAATCATTGAACCAATTTGTTCTTCGTCATTTTTTTATTTTTGAGTTTATTATAGATGTTTTGCATGTGAATAGCTGTCTTCTGAAGTGATGCTTTGCAATGTAAATTAACTGTCAATAATAAGTCACTGTTTATGAAATATTTAATAATATTATGCTTAAGCAAAATGGCACTATAACTGCAATTCTTTACCAGCATATTGAAGTGGCAATATACTATTTACAACCACATATGTGACCACACTGGTTGATATTTCGTATATTGCTCATTTCAATCCGCGCTTCTGACTTCAACGAGTTTAAGTTATTTTTTTAGTTATTGACGGTAATACTGTGAATCAGAACGTTCGCTGCACATTTCTGTAAATCCGACTTTAGCATCGTCAGCGCTAGAAATACCTTAAAGAGAAAGACGATTTTGTACTCAAATGAATAATGTTAGTTTATGCTATATTACTAACTAGAATATTTTCCGGAAGTGCAATATTTTTAAAAAGCATCTCAAAACTTCAGACCTGTCTCAATATTTTAATTAAGTTTTTACAAAAAGCATAAAAGATATGAATAATTATTGCAGGGTTTTAGAAGATTGTTACCACCTGGATATATTTCGGCAAAATAATTACAGATAGTTTGAGTTTACAGACCAATTAACTGGACAGCTAGAGCTTGAAAACGTATAATAAATTTGAAAGGGTAAGTCGACAAGAGGTTTGGAACCCGAAAGGTTACTAACAAAGCAAACAGCCGGTGCCACTGCAATGAACAGCCTCTTTGCGATTGGAATTAATCCATTATATACCATATATCTTATATCAATGTACCTTGCTACATACTTCCATTTGTATGTTTAATTTTAATCAAAATATAATCAAAATATTTTAATTAAAATATTCTCTTCACTTACTTCAATTATCAGGTACCATTTTATTTGCTATTTGGAAAAATGTTCTTCTTGCCGTGTGTCCAAGCCACCTGTAGCACTGCAGCGCCTCATGTAGTATTTCCAACATCGATAACTCTTCTATTCAAGTTGAGGAATTTCATATGGACAATGGGCCGAACGATTTACCCACTGTCCGTATTTGCGCTTTGATTTGTTGGACCAAAGTTGCATCAATGCATCTAGTTTCGTACATCATAAAAGACAAATGTATAGAGTACCGAAAGATCATCAGTATTTGATCACTTCCAACCACAGAATATATTTTGCGTTTAAACTCAGCGGTGAATATGAATGGCTAAACAATTTGTAAATATTTTAGCGAAGTCATTTTTATCCATCGATGTATTTCTTTAAGTTATTGGCTGGAAGCAAATCTCTAGCAGTTATTCCAAATTAATAGAATAGTTTGTCTAAAATTAGCTCTTGATTATTCAAATTATTTTGCTTTGTGTATTTAGTTCACAAATTGTGCGCAAAACTAGTCTCCGGTTTATTACAGAATATTTGTATCAAGCAATGTTCTGGGTGGTTCACTATATTTAGCGAATTCTACCTTGTAATATTTGGAGTACTGATAGATGACAAAGAACATATTTTAAAGTTGAAAGAAGAGTTTCAATGTTAAACATTCTAGATTTCCCGGGGAGATAATGAAGATAAATAGATAGGCGAATTCAAAAATTATTTTAAACTTTGTTCAATTTTAATTTGTTCAGCGGTACACTTTCAGACCTAGGAGAAGATTGTTGAGAACAGATATGTTCTTCAATTTTTCTAGAGTCAGGGCTAGGTTCCTGGAGATATCGACTGGAGGAAAGTATTTTCTTGGAGGCTCTTGCCTGATCTGTTTGATTCCCAGAGTGTCTCACCAAATCCTTAGCAAATGGATCACTGGTAAAATAATAACGGAATCCCAGTACTAGTACCCGCTTATCAACTTAAAGTGGGTAACTTTGACTTGTTAAATGTTCTGTAGAAACGAACATTTGATGTAAATTCAGAGTGCTGAAATTATTTGAATGCGTGATAGAAACGAACGGTAATCAAGGTTAAAAGAAGTTAAAGCAGTTAAAAGTTTTATTAACCATGATATGTAATTTCTGTTCATCAATAATCTTCGTTTTCAAAAAGTTTATTTGAATAAAGCTTTCGATAAATCATAAATGTTTGTTTGTGGGAAATATGAGTGTGAACAATATATTAGTTCAGCAGATGTTTGTGATACGCTATTATCACCTATAATGTCGCTGCCCACCCCAAGCCCATTGTAATTCTTATTTCGTTTTCCTTCTAATTGTGCAGACGAAAATCAAGCGGCAGTTTCCGTCATCGGATGTTGCAATGCAATGCAATGCTCCGTTATTGTTAAATAATTTCATGTGTTTCGTTATAAAATAGATCCTGCGTTCAAAACAATATGTGGTGTTTAAAATGAAGCTTCGTTGTTTTACAGTGAGGAGAAAAACAAATAAAGCAATACTGCACGGTGCATTCATTGCATTCGCTTCCACAGTTCCAGTTTTTATTAAAAATAACCTAAATGAGAATTACTAGCTATTCCGGATGAAGTTATGAACTGCACACATTGGTATCAACATTTATAAAAACACATTTTGAAAGTTTATTGTTTATCACACAATGTTATAATTTAGTTGGTTTCAATATAGTGACTACATGGCGAGTAAGTTATTTCTTGCACTTGATGTGCTAGTGGCGAAAAGAATCAAGTACCTATTGAGCTCGTAAAATTAAATGGAGAGAACAGACCAACCCGATTAAAAAAAAACGTGTCATCTGGTTAAAGAAAAGCAAACTGGACAAAGAAATTCGTTAAAACACCAATTAAAAAGCTCACCCGCACCAGAAGTATTGTAATTTTAGAGTAATTATTATGAATCTATTTATGGGTTGTACCTGTATTGTACCACAATAGCTTTGTGTAACCTAGAAGCATTTATGTCTATCAAATAGCTGAGGTGATCTTTAGTGGGTCTGAGGCACCTGCCAGTACTTTGAATGATCACTCACATTTGTTTCAATAAAAAATCCATATTTAAATCACGTTTATTTCGCCGGTAAATGTGCGGAAATCAAACATTCTCAGTCCCCAAGGATAATTGCAGCATAAGGGCAGTTGTCAAATATCCTTTAAATTGTCAGCAGCTCACAAAGTCAGTAATCTTACAGCCCGTTTACAAGACTCCAATACGCAATTCATCTGCAAATTATAACGAACGGTCCGATGTTGTCCCAGTAATTAGTAGAAATATGCAAGTAATCTTTGCTAGTTAGATAAATAATATTTTTAGGAAGTATCTGACGTCTTAATACCCAGATCTGGTACCAAAGATCGAAAGACCCAAGTTCATCACAGCTAAAAGCATCAGATATGCAATAGGTATTTTTAATCTTTGAAAAAGTCACAGTTTCCACTTCAGGGAAGCAGTGGGAATTGAGATTATATTGTAAACTCGTTCACATTGGACAGGGATCTCAGACTTGAGAAATCTCGGATTCCAAGAGTGAAACATAAAACATCTGCCCGGGTGCTGTATATGATGGAGGGCATGAGAGGGTCGGCTGAATAATACCGTAGAGCAGTGATCCACGATCAGCAAGATAGATTATAGCGTTTCTGGGGGAAGGGCGGGGTGGGGGGCATTACGAGCAAGGGATCAGTTATCAATTAGTCAATCGTTAGACAATTCTTACAGCACCAGTGAGTTTATAGATGGGTCCGCAGAAAATAACAGTTTCTGTAGATTAATATAACGAATGTACATGAAGTATTGAATAGAGAGATGACCTAATTCAATGAAAACATTTGCTCAAGGATTGAGAGGATCTTGACACATAATATTCTAAAATAAGGCTCAAGTAAACTTGTCATTTTATTACGTCGACATGTTTTGTTATTGAAAAGTAACTGTTGCACATTGTCCCGAAAGATTGCACTGATTTCCCTAAAGGCGTTTCGAAATGTTAAGTATCGTTTTGTAAACAGTAATTTGATTCAACCGCATTCCTTCATATCGACTATGTCACTGCAATACTATTTTCAATAAAACATCTCACCGTTCCCAGAAAATCAAAACAAGGCACGGCCCCGCCATGTAAATGGAAGGAACATTTTAGTTTGGGATTTAATGGAAATTCGGGCATCATGGAAGCCGCGGAACTTTCAATCATTGTGGCGTAATCTGATACCTTTTTGTATTCATCTTCGAGGTTCTCATCCCAAATAAAACTACTATTTAGATTCCGAGCAAGGATCACACTTGGAGACCACTAGCAATCAATCTATGACTTTATGTAAAAGACTGAAACCAAGCAATGAGGTTTCATATCACTGCTATTTAAAAATATATTGAGCGTGTTATTTTCTACTGTTTACAATGGTTGATGATATTCACAAGTTCCATCTGCAGAAACGTATTTAGCTGTCAGTTTGAATTAAAGTTTCAAAAAATTATAATGTTGTACTCTAAATGTCAATCAGAAACAAATTATAATGGTCCCAAGTGAACTATTTGTGTCACACCAGATACACTGATATCTTGTGATCGACTTCATTTTATATTTGGAAAACGCTGTTGATACTTTATCCTGTCACATAAGAAATAAGCACAGCAACCATAGGGCTAAGCAATGTTTAGAATATCGAAGTTTCATTAAAAAATTGATTGAAGGGCCACTCTTAGCAAAGGTATTTTTAATGCAAAGAATTCGCCGTGTTAATTCTTAATGTAACTAACCAATAAGCATGTACAGAACTGAGCTATTTTAATTGAGGTTTCAATTCCATGCCGTAAATTTGTGTGACCATGTAAATAGTAAAAATTCATCTCTGAGCTAATATTTGTAGATTTTTACCCGATTGTAATTTTTCCGCCAATTTACTATATAAGAAGAATCTAGGAATGTGCTATCTCATGTTTTTCTCACTAATGTTATTACAGTTATAATAAAATATTTAAAGTATTTTGTCGTCATTACAAGCCGCTGATGGTTCTTATTCAATAGTACACACTGGTAGTTCATAGTTTTACTAAAGGTAACATCCCTTGTCTTACAAGATCAATCAAGCCTTCTCAATAATAATCCATTTTAAAATAAAGTTTATTTTTCTCAAAGGCTGTAGTTATATATTGATATTGACTTGATGCGAAGCAGTTTCTGGAGTCAAACTGTCATTTCACGTAAATGTCACTGCTTTGAGCATAAACAAACTGTTTGTGTAGCTCTGGAATCAGGTTCGCGGTTTGCCGCTCCAGCACTTTAAAACCAGGGACATGAGATGACTTTCATCAAAGCTGATGTTAAATCAATAAAGTATTTCTAAAAGGAAATACAAAAGAAAAATACTGCGGATGGTGGAAACTGAAATAAAAACAGTGAATGCTGGAAATACTCAGCAGGTCAGGTCGATGACCCTTCGTCAGAACTGTTTCTCCCTCCACAGATGCTGCCTGACTTGCTGAGTATTTCCAGCATTTTCTGTTGTTATTTCTAAAAGGAGTTTGATGCAGATATGGGTAGAAATTGGATTGCCAGTTATAAGGATACATCAAGGTATGGATGATTAGTTTACGGAGCACCGAAGCACATTATTTTACTAGAGGAACTTCACAGTTTTGGCTTCTTGGATGTTTTACCTGTGTTTAAATTCCCTACCAGCGGTGCACAGCTCATTAGAGGTAATGGGTTCCATGGGTCGATTGGCCTTTTACTATTCTATAGTTTCCTGTAATGTTATCTCTGATAGGCAACGCCACACTTCTATATTTATACTCCAGCTACCGGTCTCAAACAAGTATCAGCAGTCTAACTTCCAGCCAAGCTGCATCCTGTTTACACTACCTAAGAAAGTTATGTGCCTGCATGGCTAAGTGCATGCACAACCTTCCCTTCGCAGCTGTCCATATGCGCTTAAACGGGCAGCAGAGTCCGCGCTGTCTAAATAATTTAAACCTACCAGCAGTTAATTTAAAATTGACCAGAAGATTCAAGCATCTATCCAGGCATTTTTAAAAAGATCCGCTGGAGTTACAGTGCATTTACGCATCATATCTAGCGATGCTGTGAACCAGTTTCCCTTTGTAGTACAGTAATGCTAAAGATGGTGTGTAAACAGGGTTGGTGGCAGATAAATGCAATCGCCAGATCGACTAACTAACTCTAGCACCTGTTGGTTTCAGATGCATAATTGCATATTTCAAACTACGGTGTAAACATCCCAAGGGGCGACGTTTACCAGCGCTAAGCAGTCTTTTCATGTCAAAAATCAATCCCCAGTTGAGGATAGAGTTCAAACTATTCTGGGATATAGTTACAAATAGTTCTAAACAATAAAAAAATAACCGACTGTTTTGTTGACATGGGTTGCGAGGTCATGACATCATAACATCGCCACCAAAGCAATCCTCATGGGCCCAGACCGGATTTTGGGTGTATCTGTGTGAATGGGGCCTACAACCCGAAAAGGAAATTGGGAGCGATTTGCTCGGGATTCCATGGACGATATGAGTACGATGTTACAACGTTACAAAGTATTTACAGCACAGAAGCAGGCCATTCAGCCCAATAGGCCCATGCCCGTGTTTCTGCTCCACAAGAGCCTTCTCCCATCCCTCTGCATCTAACCCCATCAATATATCCTTCTAATCCTCTTTCCCTCATATGCTTATCTAGATTTCCCTTGAATGCATCAATTTTCGCCTCAATTGCTCCCTGTGGTAGCGAGTTCCACATTCTCACCACTCTCTGGGTAAGGAGGTTTCTCCTGAATTTCCTATTGGACTTATTAGTGACTATCTTATATTTATGGCTTCTAATTCTGATCTCTACCACAAGTGAAAAGATCTTCACTACATCTATCCTATCAAGCCTTTCATAATCTTGAATACCACTATCAAGTCCTCCCTCAGTCTTTTCTTTTGTAGAGAAAAGCGCCCCAGCCTGTTCAGTGTTTCCGGTTAGGTGTAACCTCTCAGTTCTGGTATCACTGCATGTGACCTCAAACTGAAGTCTTATTCTGTTTCTGTCAGGGGTTAGGTCGGCTCACTCTGGATCTATACTACATCTTTATCATTGCTACAGGGGCACAAGGTTTGCAGTGTAAATACACTCTTACATTTCACACAGGGTATCGTTTCACGTTCCATCTGCCGAGATGGTGCGGGGATACCCCACAGGAGAGTGCAGAAATTGTCACCTCTCCTAATATTAAAACATCTTCACATAGTGAGCAGACAGTTCGATTTCCTTTGTGGCTGAAGTCGGTGCAAGGTGCAGCCGACAGTGTAACTGGATCCTGCCGCCTGAAGATCGCACTGTAAAGACGCAAGTCTGAGACCAGCAGCTGTAGTATTTCTGCGGCCTAAAAGTGTCTGTGCAATAGGCCCTCCGTCAGAATGGTGGAAATTATTATAGACCCACAGAAACGTCCCTTTTATTTGATAGCACTTTAATACCTTCGGATTTACTATTCTTCAAATAACTGCACCTTTACCATTACTTTGTGGTGTGGGATTGCAAATGTCAAGTCGTTTAGATTTTGCTGCTTTGGAATTTCCAAGGGACGCAGAAACAAAATCTGTTTTAAAATAATGAACAATGTGGTACTCACAGTTGGATCTTAAAAAAAAAATCCTCTTCAATTGCCCGTTAACTGCAGAGTTGTAATTTCCCTCTGTACATTACTACTATAATAAAAAGTGGTAAATGTTTATGTTCTCATTTTCCTGAAATTCAATTAACAGTCATGTGACAAGAGGACCCGTTCTATGTATTAAGACACAAGTAATTTTTAAATGTCGTTGTGTTCTCTGCCGTTTCCCCATCGACTTTCTCCCGTTATCCTCCCTCTCCTGAAGACGCGACCCGTGCAGGGATACCTTTCAAAAGAGATAAATCATTCTTATCCATTATGGTTTGCACAGCTTTTATGCCTTTTTCCATATGGCATGAATGTAATCGCCCTCAACGTGCATCGGTTAGTTTTCGGTACTTTTCTACCGAGCCGGTTGGGGAAAGTGAAGAGGGAACAGGAAGATGCCACGGTTTCTGCATGCTAACACAGTATGGACTGCAGATTTTGCAAAATGTAGCTTGTGTGACTAGATAGAGATGCAATTCTACCATAAACATAATCTTCTCCATAAAGTGATTTAATCCAGTAATGACAAAATTGCAGAAATGTGTAGCTCGGTAATTATTCTGAAATATATCTGAAAACCATTAATCGGCATTTATTGGGTCAATTTATAAGTTGTTCGCGCACATTTTGTTTAGAAAAACTGTTAATACAATTAGATTATTGATTATTGGTAAGGAAACTTTAGTACTGGAGAGCTTTTCTAAGCTTCCGGAATATCAAACGCCGTTAGAATGTTAAAGTGGAAGTTATATTGACTAATTGTCCCATGCTGTTGCCCTTGAGCCATGGTTTTCCCTGGAATACCGTAGAACTTCCCAGTGCGGTCACTTCCAATTGAAAACACATGTTGTGCAGGTATATCACTGCTGCAATGGGCATACTGACTACCCACCCACATAGTATGCCAACATAGCGCTACAACTTAGAAATACTGCCAACTGCGACACTTTTGTGCCCATACTGTCCATATTTGTGAAATGAATAATTAGATGTGTTCCATAAACTTCGTTCCTAGTCATAATTATACCAATTGTATGAATGTGTTCGAAGCCTCAACTACAATTACAATATAATAAACCTCGAAATATGTCGTTCCAGCTAATTTCGTGATTATTCTGACTTTAATATGAATGAAAAAGGAATATATAAAAGGAATATATCAAAGATTGAAGCCACGCTTTGTATTATGAACAATTGACCTCGATTCCTTTCAAAAATTGTACACTGTCCCCAGGCTGTCTAAAGTGCTTTAAGCCAGAAACCCACTGTAAAAAGGTGCAGTTAACTCGATGTTAAGTGAACTTCACAATTTTGACAATTGCATGAAGATTCGCACTTTATCCGATTTCATTCGAATCAGATGATTGCAAAAGTTACGTTTCTCTACGCCAGGATAGTTAATCCGATCTAAATTCTAACAAGGAATGTCTAGCGAATAGTTGGCACTCAGCAACGCGTGTATGTGATTGCCAAATAAGAAAAAAAACAGCATACTTTTTTGAAATATTCCAAGATCCATTCGCTATGTCCAGCATCACTGGCAGAATCGGCCGAATGAAAACGTTTTCAAACGTCAAACTTCTCCAAAAAGCCGCAGTTTTCACAACCCTGCATCTAATAATCCATCATCATCAACAACAACATCTTGCATTTGTATAGCGCCTTTAACATAGTAAATCGTCCCAAGGCGCTTCGCAGGAGCGTTATCAAAAAATAAATGATTTGGATCCTTTCCTAAGTGACTCAGGACAGGATACTTGCTGATCTTCTGCTGCAATGGCTTGCAGCAATGTGTGAGCTTAGTGTGCCTTGTAAAGAATTTAGCCGAATGGATGGAAAGCGCACTTTTCCAATCTGGATTCAGAACAGGTGTCGCGCTATTTTAATCCGCAATCTTCCTTTTTTAAAAGTCAAATCGGGCAGTAATGACTAATAATATCTGAATGCTGTAAGTATGCGCACAATATACTTCAACAACACGAGAATTGTTTAAAGGTATCGATTTCTTACATTTCATCTTCTATCACTTATACAAATATAGAAAATTAGAAAAAACTATCCTTTTAATTTAGTTTCAACTTTAATCGACCATCTTGAATCTAGAAAATACATGCTTTCTTACCTTTCTTGTCATGTCTCTTAAATTCAATTGAAATATGTGTGTTCTCGCACAGCTACAGTCTGCTGCAACCATTCACCTCACACAGAACATTTGGTCTAACTCGAAAGCTCAGGAGTTGGGATACAGCTCCTAACGTTGATGGTCGTATTCGAATTTTATTATAAGGCAATCGACGCGTTCAAACCGTTCTGCTAATGCAGCATTTTAGCGCGAGAGGTATCTTCAGAAGTGGAAGGCCACCTGGTTAAGAGCGAATCACAGGCAAAAATACCCCAGGAAGACAGATGCTTTGTCACTTGCAGTACATTTTATTTTACTTACAATTGTTTCGAATGGCAACCAAATGAATTACCAGCTGCAGCATAATTTCTTACATAAAGCCTTAACATCAAAAACGGCGCATTTCAATTATCCTCAAAATATTTAAAAATAGAATGCCAAATAATTTGTTTCTCTGCGGTCTAAAATATTATACATTGCATGGCAATAATACATCCTGATAATATTAACAGAGTAAGCAAATAATGCACAACATGTGTGTGTAAATGAATTGATAGCTGTATAATTCTATAATTCACGATGGAACTGTTCCATTTCCCAGGCAGTTTAAATAAATAATTTTCTGTTCGTATTCGGCTTCCAGCACGCAACAAGAACAACTTTCGACCCCGTGTCAACATGTGGAAAAGGGATTCGTAGCATGTTAGGGTTCAAGGAATGTCTGTACTTGTTGAAACCTGCAAAAACACACGAACGTTGCAATGATGGTGTTTTATATGATAATAAATGTGGCTCATTAATTGAACTTATATTCCGTCACGTTCACTCTATCTATGAAGTTATTTACTTTCTATACTTTCCTAATATATTATCACTTATTACTGTACCTGTCCAAGCACATTCACTTTCCCATTGCATAACTGATCTACCACTAGAGTCTCCTTTTCGATTTAACGGTATTACTAATTGCACACTGTATTGAAGCAATGTGAAATGTCTTGTGGATTAGTTTTAAAATTAAAAGATAAACCCACAAACGTGACAGTGGAATCAAGCAAAAACTGTACACGCGAAATATGCCACTTCTTCTTGGAAGAAAATAAGATTTATTCTGTGAAAAAGGGATAAGGCCAAAACCAAGCTAGAGTTCTGTGCCGAAATAAAGAATGTAAAGCTATCAGCACGGATTGGTCTGCTTGAAGTGACAGATTTATATGTTCATTTCTTTTCTGCGATTTTCTTTGTGCCTCACAGTGAGACTCCACAGGGTCTAGAAACATTGTTGTGCCTGAAGAAACGGGATCCAACTTTCGCGGTCACCAATTTGGTTTTATACCAACAATAAAGTTGTACCAAGATTCAAAGGTTTTCCATGTGGGATATTTCAAGTCTTTTGACACTACTGTTTTTTTGACAGACCAGAAAAATAATATTCTATTGCTTTAACGGTAAATAAAAACGCGGGTTTACATTATAGGAAGCTACAATTTATAGGCCTAAAAGTGCGGAAGTAACGCATCGGAGTGAACCGCATATTATGCATCTGGAACGATGCATTTAGTTGTCCTCACAATCAAACTTAATGACGGTCAGTGATTTAGGAAACTTAAAGAAAGATTGATTCACCAGAGTAAAAAAAAGTATTTATCTTTGTGACTACACCAAAATGCAGAAGTATCAATTTTCAAATGTTTTAAAATGTAAAAGGTTTGAATTGAGGGAGTAATGATACAAACAGTTAACAATTCGTTTAATCAAAGGGAAAGTAAACAGGGCATTAATCAAAACTTGCCCACGTGTCTGGTGCCCTAATTACGTTACAGGCATAATACATTATCCTGACACTTACATTTACAAAATATATTCTAGGTCATGTTCTGGGGCCTTATAACTTCGGTTTAAAATGGAAAAAAAAGTTGCCCGATTCTATCTGGGCAGAAACATGGGATGTGTGCAGGGGCCCTTTTAATTACTTTATTTAACGTTCTCCTTTAACTTCCAGGTGCTATATCGTGTAATATAATTGGAACTGTCATAGCATTAGAATCTGGCATCAAATTTCGTTATTAAAACATTTCGTATAGTTTGTGTTTTATCTGGCTAAAGTGTAGGTTGCAATTAAAATATTTATTTTATATTGAAGCGGGTTATTTCGAAATGTATCACTGGGAGCGATTTAAAACAATCTCTCCTTTACTCTACTAATAGACATGGGAAAGCAACATAATTAGACACATTTTCAATCTTTAATTTCACTTTGAATTGCATATCAGAGTTGTTCTTCATTTAACGAGGATTAGAGAATGCGACGTTTGGTTGTAATTAGCAGCTCTCGATTATTCCGTTTTAATCCGAGAAAAAGAAAGAAGTGTGTGGATTGATGCAAGTAAAACAAATACTTTGTAAAAATGAAATAAAACTATTTCATAAATAAATATACTTAATAAAAAATATTATAACATAGCTTATATTTTTCTGGCGATTTTAATGCAGCATTTTCCCCTTATTGTACTATGTAAACTGGCACGGAAAAGATCAAATTCAGTAACAAAATGTTCCAACCATACCACCCACCCGCTTTGCATTCATTTATTATAACATGTACCCAACTGTAAAGATGCAATTTTATGATTACAGAGGAACTTCATTATAGGAAGTCTTATAGATAGAAGCTACCTGGGAGGGACCACTCTATTCCGGACTCCCCGTCATGGCTGCCTATCATAGGATCCCCAGTCTCCACGGACATCGGTTTCTGGCTGCCTGTTATTTCAATATGTGTAATTTCAGCAAATATCAGCAGGACGAATTATGTATGGTAGAGTTTCATTTGACACTCTCCATAAACTCAAAATGAGACTGAAATATTTGTAACACCAGATTTAGTGTATCTTTCTTTAAAAGTTGGCTTGCTCGCGAGTTCGGACCCGGGGTCACAGTGTTGACAATTGCTCACAAATTCAATAATTATTATAAAATTCCGATCAAGAATTCGGACTTCTGCAAAACAAATTGGCGACCCCCTCTCCCCCACCCTCCTCCACATTTTAAAATAAGGCATGGAATAAGATCCTCGCATGCTGTAAGTAAAAACGAGCCTGTTCACATATTTGTTAACCAAACATCACGCGAGGTGCCTGGTCGTCATTCAGAAAATGGACAAAAGAAAAAAACGTATCTGAAAACCCACATTTCCAAATGTGCGGGTCGAGCGCCACTCACATTGTTGTAACATTTTACGGGCTCGGATTGCCAGGAAATAATGCTGAGCCTGGCGTGATGCATAGAAGAAAATTGGAAGACTGTATTTTTCGGGGAGGGGATAAATAGCTACTTGTGATCTGACATCCTTAGTCCTGTCGATCTAGGAGTTAGGTTTACAGGGATTTGGGCCGTAGAAAACAGTAATATATTCGGCCAACTGGACGGGACCAGTTTGCATCCTTAACTTGGGACTTCACATTACTTTAATGGTTGGCAATTGCCGCAAACCACCTTTAAATCAGAAGGAAATCACCATCTCGCTTCCGAAAGCTACATTTCCAAAATCTTGACTTGCCCTTTATGACCGAGCATTCAATAAAATACTGCTTCTGAAAAGTATTCGATGTGCCAGTGTAAACTGTTCTGCGAGTTCTGCTAGTACTTGAAACTCGTCTCGAAATGGGGCAATCCGCGGAGAACGTGACTTTACACAAGAAATGGGGTCGTTACAAAAGTCGCGAATGTTTAAAATATTAAGAGAAGGAAGCACTATATTCGCGATTACCAATTGTCCCCGCATTGTGTAGTCCTGCAGCAGCAATGTACACGGCACAGCGGAAGACAAGTGGCTTTGCGCTCAATGTCAAACCTCCATTTTCACCATCCGAAAGTGGCCCCTTTCGGGGGCGAACGTCATGTGACACCAGAAGCGGAATTGTCGGGGTAATCAGACTGATTAAAAAAAACACATTTAATTTATTTGTTGTGCCATATTTCGCTATTGGCCGTGCGAATGGTTGGAAAAGTTAACGAGGCAGAGCAAAGGAAATAAATCAGAGCCGCGCGTCGCCCTTCTTACGCGGCGCTTCGGAGCAGACACGTCGCGCAGTGCTGAACAAAATCTAAACTCTTTTGTTATAGGATGGCTTTCAGTAATGTGCGCGATATCGTCAATAACTGTAGTATTTGATGAAATGGCAAACCGTCTACATTCATATTAAGTGAAAGAAGAACTCATTGCAATCCCAAACACTAGCACTGGTTTAATTAGCATGTTTGCCATTGAACACGACCGATTATTGCTATTTTTTTGTGCATTTAAGTTTTGGTTAAATTCACTCGGTTTAATAAAAGTGGGACGCGCCGGTTTGGACGCAGGGTTTGCGAGCAGCCCAGCCCTGACTTCTGTGAGTGCAGCCGGGATGTTTTCCAGTTAATGAGCAATAAGGAGGGCAGCTATAGGCTGTGTGAAGTGCTGGGTGGCTCCCTCCAGGGCGGAGAGAGAGAGAGAGAGAGAGAGACGAAATCACGTGAGTTAATGATGTTGCAAACCTCCCAACTCTCGCTCTCCCCCGACAAGATCGTCGGGCTCCGAAATCCGGAAAAGCTGCAAATCAGCACAAGTGAATAAGCAACAACACGGCCGACCGTGCGCCAGCCTCAAAGAAAGGATCGGGCTCTTTAACATGACCACTTTCTTTGCATCCTACAAGTCCTAAAAGAGAACGTGCAAAAATGAAGCTACTCCTCGCGTCGAAATGAAAAATCGCTGTAGTGTGGAGCACTGAGCAGCTCGGAACTTGTGGAATTCAGTCACCCGCCGCACTGAAGGGGAATCAACCTGCATTATTGGTGCTTTCTTTCTTTCACTTCTTCTCAGTTGGATTGTGGCATAAAGAAAATGATGCAGCATCCCCTGGAGCTGGGAGCTCATTACCTGCCTCATGAGCCGATCCATGATTACAGGTCACACCGATACAGGAGCTTTATGATCGAGGAGATACTGACTGATCCCCCGGGCTCAGGCAAAGTCACCACCGGGGGAGAGCTCCTCAAATTCGGGGTTCATGCCCTGCTCAACAGTCGGCCCTACCACAGCCATCTAGGTAGGTGGGAAAACTTCCCTAACTCTCTCTTCCTTTATGTAAGCTTTTCTCTCCTTTATGTAGGTTGCATCAACATTATTAAAGCATGGTTTCCAAATCACTCATATCTGCTCCCTCCGATTTTTTTCTCTTTGGAACAAATTTAAAAAGTGGTCCACAGTTTGCAGTTAGCGCCCAAACCCGCCAAGTTGGGTTACTTCACAGATGGGATATCAATTCTCCGGCGATGACATTGTCGATTTAATTTAGCTTTAGGTCGCAAGTGGCATACAGTGCGCAATAAACACACAATGGAATTATTCCGATAAAATAATTACACAAATTGAAGCAGAGAATGAAAGAAATGGAAGCACAGTAATGAAATAGTAGACCGCCGTAAATATTTTCAAGAGGCCTAGGAAACGAGGTCCAGAAATCCAGGCAATGCGGAAAACCTGCCGAGCGTTGTAAGCAAACGGCGAGATTGTTATTATACATGCTGCATGTTTCACACGGTATCTGTAATCTGAACAAAACATATATCCAGTTTTTAATTTTCTCTTAATATTGCCGAAGATCCCAACCATATTTGCCTAGAATAAACAGTATGTCTCCGGGTCGGAAATGTATGGTTGAAAAGTATTCTAACCCCCGAACCCCAGTTCAATCGCAGCATTTATTTTTGAAGCGGGGAATCTCACCCCTTCCAAGATACAAATACACGCGCACATAAATGACCAGTATTCTACCAAACTTTAACATTCTCCAAAATCAACCCTAATTTAAACTAGTAAACTTTTTTTCACAAAAATGTCAAAATCGAATACTACAATTCTTTTAATCCAGATCCTGAGTAATGTCATTGCACATTATGGAAATACATTAGTGAATGATGTGGTAAATTGAATAATTTCCTGTTTCCTACAAGACAACTAGCGCATAAAGGCAACTTTGTAGTCCTGCTGTAATAGATAGTATTTATGATTTATTATACTCAATGCTATAAAGGAAGGCAAATAATTAACAGTTTCCTATAAAGAGTGCAATCTAATTTTACAATGTGTATTGCTAGATAGTAATTAATTTATCAGCCATTAAATGGCTGCTTTGAAGAATTGTGAAATATTATTTTCCAAAAAGATAAACAAGGCCTGAATATATTCCAGATATTGCTGTTTTTTTAGATCTGATTTATTTCATATCATGACGGAGTAATGCAAGCATTGTAGGAACACTGCTCGTTACTTTTAAACTAAAAATTAAAATAATTTCGTCGTTACGTGTAACCAAATAGCACATGGAGAATGTACTTTAAAATGTTACATTATTTCACTGATAGGCATCATTCTCTTTGTTAACTGTGCTGCGCAATCAGGACATTATACATTGTGTAGACGAAGGCAGGTTTAATTTGAATGCATTTAATTACAATCTTTGAGTTCACTACAACATTGGCAGTAACATTTGTGCCCGAAATGCTTGCAGCTGGCCTGAAATCAGATCACGCTGGAGTTTTTAAGTTCCCGCTGGGTCCGATCTCGTGTAGCCTTGCCGCTCCATTGGGTTCAGCGTTGGTATCCGGAGGATCGAGCCTGCCCACCGGCCCCGGAGGACCCCATCTTCCGCTAGACCTACATCTCCGGTCAAAGCTCGAACAAGGTCCAGAACCAGGAAACAAGGCAAAAAAAGGCAGGAGGAGCCGGACAGTCTTCACTGAGCTACAACTAATGGGACTCGAGAAACGATTTGAAAAGCAGAAATATCTATCAACACCCGACAGGTAACTTTGAACAATTTCCCTTTATTAAAAAATATATAGGGTTGCTACAAAGCACAACAGTGGCACTTTTTACAGACATATACAACTCAACAGAGAAAGATACACTTTGCACTCTGCTGCCTAGTAACATCTATTATTTTAAACATTTAATTTATATGATATTATTTTAAACAGTTTAACTGGTTGTTGCATTAAACCCGGTTGCTTTTAGTTTAAACAGATCGGACAAGTTCCCCGCCCCTCCCACCTTATAATCACTTTTGATGTTGTGATAATCTTTTTGTATCTTTTCCCTTCCCCCACCAATGAACAGTAGGGAAGAAAAACAAGACACAACAAGCGAGGGTATAAATATAAAAATACACAAAGTAATTGAACCGTCCAAACTAATCAGCAGTCAACAGTGTCTGAAACATACACATAACAAGTGTGCGGAGCCAGTGACAGACAGCACCCATTTCATCGGTGTTGATATCATAGTTTGACTTTCTATCACTCCCAATAAATAGTCTCTCCACAATCTAAACATGCAGAGGAATTCTAATAGCAATTTGTATATTAGAATATTTCCTCCGGGTTTAGTATTAGTATTTTCGGCCGGAGAGGTAGTAACAGGCAGCCGAAATGCAGTTGATTTTTTTTTTTAGCTACACCAGCAGTTATTGCACAGGTCAATTGATTTTCAAAGTGCAATGTTCATTTACAAATCTACAGACGCTCCAAAACGTGAAATAATTGTAACATCGACACATTTATTAACGGGTTCATTTCTCTTTCAAGTAAATGATATTTTGATTTGCCCCAAATATATTTACGTATATATATTTTAAATACAGAATAGACCTAGCAGAATCGTTGGGTCTTAGTCAACTTCAGGTGAAAACTTGGTACCAAAATCGAAGAATGAAGTGGAAGAAAATAGTAAGTATTCTATTTAATGAACGTTCAATAACGGAAACACTTCCCGGGAGTGGCCTGTTGCTAAATGATATTTTTATTTAAAGGTACTGCAAGGTGGAGGCCTGGAGTCCCCGACAAAACCCAAAGGCCGCCCAAAAAAGAACTCCATTCCTTCAAGTGAACAACTTTCAGAGCAAGAGAAGGTAAAAGAAGCCGAAAAACAGATTGTGAATTCCCCATCACCTTCCGAGGTTAATCAGGAAGAATAACGCGTCAAGGTGGTTGACACAAAACTGATTTCCACACTGCTGGGATGACGATGCCAATTGTTACAGACTGACCTTGAAACTCCAGCGAGCCACGTGTCTAACGATTTGAGCGCGTCATATATGTGGAATTTACACCCAAACTGTAAATGTCAACTCCACCTTTGAATTAAACTGTTTTCTCTCTCTCCACAAACCAGCTGATGGAACTTACCGCTGACAGAATCACCATTATTATATTTGAATAAGTAATTAGTCGCATTTGGAGTTTGGATCAATTTGCCGTTGACTCGGAAGTTTGTTGCAGAACCGCATATCGAGGTTTATGACATTGTTTTCAGTCCCTACGTAAGATTATCGAGAAAGAAACTGAGAATTGTTTAGTGGATCAAAGTGATCAGATTTCCCTTCGACTGTACGTAATTTAGCATTTTAGCGCCGTCCTTACGTTTTGGCTACATAAAATTAAAGCTCAGAATCGTTACTTTTACACTTTGCAGTCTTTCAAACACGTTCTGCTTATTTTTAACAAAATGTCAGTATTGTTGAGGGAGATGCAATTATCGTGCCTTCTATTTTAGGTTTCAGCCTACAATCCAGTGGTGCCTCTCTGTCAAGTTCGTTTTATAAATATTTTGACCAAACCAGTTCGATAGTAAGTACAATATGTTATGGTTCAGTGCAAAAGAGCCACAGCTGCAGTAGCAGATTTGAAGTGTTTGTACCAAGTACCGAATTTATAAATGATTTCATACACTTGTGAAAGATAAGAGAAACTGTAAATAATTCTTGCAGCAATGACTGTGGCATAATGCCAAGAAGTGTGTCTTATGCCTTTCAACAAGAGAAAACTACAGAAACTTTGATATCTAATTAAATGTGCTTGTACTTTTTAAATTTATATTTCCGTTTATACTACCCTTACACGGATTCCAACAATAAAAGATTAGTCAGTCCTCGTATTTATATTTTTTATTTTAACGCTTTGATTTTAAAAAATTGCGCGCGTATAGACTAGAGAATATATTCAACCTTTATATTTAGACATGGATAGGTACTTTTTATGTGCAAGTTTAATCCTCAGGGCGCATGTTGTAAAACAATGTTATATTTATATTAAACATATCCCTCACAGCATTCCTTCCTTAAATGTTACAGCGTATTTTGTAATTGTTTAGCCGGCTAGATTTTTTTTGCTATGATACATAAGCAACAAACTAAACCGTGCAGTGGATGCTAAGCAATTACAAATGGTTCTGATTCCACATATTCAGGAAGGAAAATGTACTCAGTTAACCACAGGTGAAGCTGATATTTAAATACTTTTAATGTTATATATAGTCAGCCTTGTTTGCAGTTAAGTGCAGCTCCTTTTACATATTAATACAAATCATTGCTTTCCCTGCAACTGTTCACTTGCAGTTTGTGCTCGCTTCCTTCGCCAATCCGGATCCGATGGTTCTGTTTCGAATCAGCCCGCACGCAGTTTCAATTTGAATATATATTGGCTATATTGGTAGCTGTCACATAATTTAAAAAGAACACGTTCTGATTTGTAATTTCTTCATCGGCGATAATTGCATATGATTGAAATCAAACAGCTAGGCATAGCTATATATTCTGACTGATTTTATTGGTGGAAACCCCAAATTTTAATAATGCTTGTTAATGTAAAATTATGTAAAAATAATTAAAGACTCCAGAAATGTACTTCTGCTGCCCTATGCTGCAAGAAGCTCTGAATAGAAATGTAAAGGCTCACGGAAATTGTTCGGGCCTTCAGCTGAAACATTTGACGTTTAGAAGACCAACTACATTTTCTACAAAAGTGGGGACGGATGCTGACAAAACCGAACTGCTGCTGTGTGCAGGACATTGCTTCACCGTTGCGGGTCTATGATTTGCTTTTAAGTGGTCCAGTGCCACATGACCTATGGCCCGCTCAATTATTCAGAGAAAGTTAAGCATGTATAAAAGTCTGCGTCAGTCAAAAACATTACACATTAATGATATGTGATCTACTGGAAAGCATGCAGGACTCCTGCAGGTAGCCGCCTAAGTAGAACCAACATACTTGGTATTTTCCATTTTTGTTACCCTTATTGAAGTTTTAAAATGCCAGTTCAATTTTGGATTATGTAAAGATATGACTACTTTATGAAAATAATCGATACACTGTATATTTGTGGATTACTGCCAATGCATACTTCAAACAAAAACGACACTAATTTAAGCGATTAAACAATTTTCTCAATGTCTGACATCTCTCAGTTTTCCTTAATATTTAATATGGGTATTTAACTAAAAGTGCTTTGACTGGTTTTTACTATGTCTCGTGCGAGGAAAACAAACGTAATTGGAAATCCTTTAATTGTCATTTCTGGCATGTCACGACAAGTTTAGGTTAATGATAATAGAATACATCCTACATCTCTGTTGTCAGTGATAACCAATCCGAAATCGAACACCTGTAGTGTAACAATATTATTGTAGTAAGAATGGATTTTGGATCCCGTTTGGATCCCCGGAGTTCAGGACTGAATTTTGAAGTAAATTGCTTTACATAATAAGGTACAAAGTGTATCTGCAAGTTTACTTCAAAGACAAGCTCCGATGAATGGTACTCAAATAACCGTGGCATCACAATATATTGAAAATTGAAAGAGTTTTAAATACAAAAATACAAATAAGGCAAGAGAGATATCCACCCGCAGTATAGCACTCCAA
Organism: Pristiophorus japonicus; assembly: GCF_044704955.1. Taxonomy (NCBI): domain Eukaryota; kingdom Metazoa; phylum Chordata; class Chondrichthyes; family Pristiophoridae; genus Pristiophorus; species Pristiophorus japonicus. Next base: position 39,283,346 of record NC_091988.1, on the reverse strand, counting down.
ATCGTAAAGGTTTAACTCCGCGTTTGACCCATTCTGGTTGCTCTGGTTCTCCAGTGTTCACGTGATACGCACACCACGCATCTGGAAACTCAAATCCGAGCAATGAAAAGGAAATCACTGCATTTCTACGAAATCAATTTCGAAAAGTATTTTCCTTAAAAACTGTTTAAAATTATTAACGGCACTGTTTTATTAGTGTAAGCAGAATTATTGTCGGTTGGTCGGTTTAAATGTAGTTATCTTTAGCAATTCAAACGTAACATTATCAAACATGATCTAATTTTACTATGTTATTTATATATATATATAATTCATAATATTCTTGAATGAATAACAGGTTAGAGACGTCAATACTGATCAAAATAAAAAAAACGCATTTGTCCCTGAAAATACGACATTCATATATGATTTGAAAATCAGCATGGGGGAGGATAATGTGGAAATGTTAGCTGCTACTCGTTTAATTAAGCTGGGATCATTGCAGTACTTAAATATAATAATATAATAATAAATATTCACACAACGTTTGGCAAATAATAATTTTATTCAAGTCAGTTGAAACAATTCATGCTGAACCAATTCACACTCCTATCGAGTCGGCCACTCTTTCGCCCACACTGAACTTAAAAAGAACTCCGGCTCCGTAAAGTCCGATTGCTTTCTATTTATCAGATACCTGCACTGAACCGCACGTGACAACATTAAAATAAAGACTAGAAAAGAACGCTGGATAGGAATCGCCCTTCTTCAATGACGTTTCACCACAATTAAAGGACGCCGAAAATGAGGAAAGCGCTAACTTTCCCCCAGAGTTATATCAAATGGAGGTTTTTTTTAAGCAGGCAAGGAAAGCCAGGAGTCAAAAGTTGAAAAGGTGCGCCATACAGGTGTGGAAAGCCAGGACTGCAGTTGGTGTGATTGACATCTGCAGAATAACAATGTCAGCACTGTGCTCCCGTGAAGGCTTCGATCTGATGGTTATCAGATGAGCCACTGGCCAAACCCACTGAAATCAAACACAGCTGGCCAACATTATGGCAGCATCCTAACACTTTGCAATGAAGTAGCGTCCAAAATAAGCATTTCCCTCGGTGTCTTTAAACATATATTTTTTTAAAGAACTTAGAAGGCTTAGAGCGCACTGAACCGCAGTTTTCTAGCTTTTCTAACGATGTACAACATAGAAACTCAAGAGAAACATGCCTATTTTAAAGATAGATAACATTTAGTACCGTGGTTATACTATCAGAAATCGGATCTAAATTGCTTTCAAACATATTTCGGCATACAAAATAACCCAGAAAGTTATTTAAAATATTTAATACTGTATAAACTATATTTTGGCAGAGATATTTTCTCAGCTTTGCAGCAATGTCTTGTTATTTTTACTAACTTAAGCTTACTAAAGCAAATTAGGTATGTAAAGCAAGGTTATGTCGTTCTAATTGTATTTTTAGATGTGAAATTCAGCCTACATTTGCCTATTTGGTATACTGTCGATGCAATCATTTATTTCCAAGTTAAACAAAAAAAGCCGTCAGGTCGACTGACCAACGCATAGTAAGATTCAAATCAAATCACGGATATAACTCATGCAGACCAGTACACACGCAACTGCATTGCAACACTAATGAGAAGGGCAAAGAAGAAGTGACACACCGCGCAATAACGGTTGGTATGCAGCGAGCACATGTTAGAATTAATGCAGTGGGATGATTAGGTTAAATGGGCAATTAACCTTTCATTTCATTGGAGAATTTCTCCTAATTTGGCCTAATGGGTAAAATTATTACCACTATTTAGTAGAATAAGTGTAATGACATAACCCGTTTTAAAAAAAACATTCAGAACACATCGTTAAGAAAATAACCAAGGCTTCTCAGAGAGAGAGAATGGCGAGCTGACTGTTTACTTCTGGACCCGCCATTCCAGCTAATGTTTCTAGCCTTGCACTATGTCATATCACTTTCTTCGGTAAAGAACATATGCCACATAAACGTTGAATAATTTCCTATTAGTTTGTCTGCTGTAGCGAATTAGGGTCGACGACAATGCGGCCTCATAACAAGGCCGGAACTGTATCGTCCTAGACTCGCTCTGTTTTGGTTTCGTGATGTTTCAAGAAGCCTCAGCAGTTGATTATTGTTTTTCCTCGGTGATTGTTGTGATGCGGGAATATTTATAAACACGCAATTCCCTTTCGCCTTTCACTGCCTTTCTTTCACATAAAATCCAATGAATGAAACGTATTGAATTTTAATACAACAATGTTGGTCAAAGACGAGGTTTCTTACAGTTCACGATTACAACATTAGATGCATTTAAAGCAATATAATAAACGTGTAAACACGAATTAATAATGAAAACACCCATACAAGTGCTATGGATCTCACTTTAAAATTCACTTAAAAATTCACTGCCTTAAAATATTTATTATGTTAGTGATCTGATTTAACAATTACTCTTTCCAAAAGCTTGAATTTATTTTATCTTTGATACTGTAAATATGCAATCTCTTCAATGTTCATAATCACGCCGATTTGTTGATTTAAAATATTAGTTCAATAGAATTAAACAGTGTTTGACGCAAATTGGCCGCGGAGTTTGTCTATTACAACAGAGACCACACTTCAAAAGTACTTCAGTGACTGTAAAGCGCTTTGGGACATCCCGAGGACGTGAATGGCGTTTCATAGATCCGCAAGTTGTTTTCTCATCTATCAGAACACATATTAAATATATTTGAAATAAGAGTACCACAATAATTAGTATCTGAATAACGTTCTGTTTTATTATTTAAATATTCCACCATTTAAGTCGCGATTCTTCGCGTCATAGCAATACTGACAGTTTACATCATGTGTAATGAATAATTGTGTCCTAGATATCAATTATTTTGAGTTTGAATGCGAACGTTCTAAAGCTTGCAACCGCGCCGGAAATATGTATACATTTGGCTGAACATAAATACAATGCATTATACCTTGTAATGAGGTCTCGTGTAGACGCGCGTTTCTATGTTACATCTGACACACATTTCTGAATTACTGTTAATGTGTGTGATACCGCAGTTTTAAAAAAATAGTCATATGCCATTATTATGAGACATGTTGTCAAGCAGTTCCCACCCTGAGGAATAGTAGAAGCCATGAAAAGTGTAATAAAATTGCAATAAACAAAGCCTGGTTTGTACCAAGTTACTGAACCGGTTACAGTTTCGCCATTCACAAATTTCACAGGCGACAGGATGCAATCCTGTTTCTTACAAGCTGTCGCTGCTGCAGTATACATTTACTAAATTGCTTTTCCAGCCTCATAGTAACGTGTGCTGGGGACAGACTTTTAATTTCCACATGGTCAAAGCGCAAAAGATAGAGGTATAGAAGCAGTGCAGATGTGTGCATTGCCCAATTCACAGCGGTTTCCAGATTACCCAAGGCATGGAGTGCATGTCTGATGGTGAATAACTGACCTGTTAACAGCCAGCAACATACATTAGTGTCTGGGTGTTTAGCTTAGACATGGTTAGATACATCCGGCCTTTTTATGTTTGAGATCTCAGACCAGGATTCACAGAGCAAGACGCACAGAATCTATGTGCAACCCCGAGTGGATAGAGTTCTGCTACTTGCGGCCTCGGAAGGTTTGTTTTCCCGTTTGCACTCGTGATTCGCTGTGATTAATACATTCATATAAACTGCATGCTGGCATCCCGGAGGTTATTTTAGTCCCTAATATTTGAAGGTGTTACTGTAGGCAGCAGACGTTTTGTTTTCCTGCAGACAAATAAACTCTTCGACTGAACCATCTTGTCCCTGTACCAAAGGGAAACACACAGAATTTCAGGTCCAACGGTGGGCAAGAGAGCGCAGGTACTGTCCTAGATCAACAATGTCTGAAATCGACATTTAACACCTCCCCCCCACCCCCGCCTCAGAAAAAAACTATTTCTCAAAGAGCAGTTGAATTCGTAACATGTCATAAAAGAGCCCCCTTTCCTAGAACCCACGGCGTCTAATTTAACATGCAGTCAATATCCCTGTAAGCTTTCCAGCTTCAGTTTATACATTTTCCTTTCAATATTATTTACAGTTTAATTCAGTAACCCATTTGCTTCTTCACAGCGTTTATCAGACAAAGCGGTTTTTTAAAAAAACGACTGATTTGAAATGGATATGATCACCCGGATAAAGGCCGCTCCAGTTTGAAATTGCCTGTCCAGAGCTTTATTGAAAATAACGGAATTCTGCTGATGGATGAAGAAGACTAGTTATACCCCACCCCCCCCCCCCCCCTACTTGGGTTTTCTATTTGTGCATCTGTCTGACAGAGACTACGAGAAATCCGCTCTCCACATTCTCCGAGTTTCAGCACAGTTTAAGAGGTTTTAGCGAGCCAGACTTTTAGAGGAGTACATCTCGGTTGGGATCCCGGAGTTCAGCAGGTGTTGGTGGACAGGATTCAATGGCTCATAATTTTGTGTTGCAAGTTGATTTTTTTAAAAACCAAATCTTCTCACGGGCACAATCTTCAACATCGCTGCCACCGACATCCCGCTTCCCTCAAAGTACACAATATCCACTTAACCTGCGCGCCCCATCCAGTCACCGCCACTCCTTTTTAGATAAGCGGTAAATGCTCACATTGAAGGGAAATTGAACTCATAGAAAGCAGAATCCCATGTGAAAACCTTTAGGCACTTCGTTTGATAGTCCACACAATGGTTGTTCCGCGGCAAGCAGACGTCTCCCGAAAGATAAAAGTGTAAAATGGGTACTTTTATAATAAAATATTTCATTTAACCAGTTGACTCCGCGCTAGGACTGAACTTCAAAACTCCCACATCATTTTGAAGTGCCGTAATGCTCGAAAACTGAGTGTGGAACAAGTTATGCTAAGTTCAACAAATTATCTTTTCCCATCGGAAACATGGATATGCAACCTATATTATACGTCTTCCCAGGAGTAAACACTTCCATCTTATACACCTGTTATTAGGTTGGCCTTGTGCTATTAAGTCGATGTGATATGCAGTGGGCTCGGCAGCGCCCTGACGTGAAGGCAGCATAATAACTGGGCAGTTAGATCCCAGTTTGAGTCCACCTCCATTATTAGTGCCACCCCACCTAGGGTTGACATGGAGTCGTGGAACTCCTGCCGGTATGAAGCCACATTTTAAACCTGCCCAAGATACCAAAGGTATCCATTAAGTCTCCTGGGAAGTATTCATGAACGATTCCCGTTAATCCCGTTAAGAGGAGTGCTGCTCCCGCCCAATCTCAAACTTCAGTGAAATTGTATTATTTTTAATTTTAATGAGAATATTAACTTCGAGCATGACCAGTGCTTTCCTGTCTCTGAGCGCAGTACAGCCGGTACTAGGAGCCAGGTTCGTTTCCTGGGCCTTGGAGTCTACCGCCGCCGTTCACAGACCGGTAGCTTCAGTGCAACGTAATTGCATCATTTTTTATGGAGCTCTTATAACCGGCGCCACACGTTCCATTGCGACCTCAAACCTCTATAGTAGACCTTCAATAAGAATAATCTAAAGCATCGTCGATATTTTGTAACAATGAAGTGGCACTGTATTTAACTAACCCGCACAATCACTTCTGACTGAAAGGTGGTTTTTAGAATGTTGTTGTTTGGATACGATCTGTAAGAACAACTGTGTAGGTAATCTTTATTGTGAAGAAATACTTATACTGAACACATTTTAATACACCTCCTTTAAACAGACTTACACAAGACTAAACTGATATACAGGTATAATGGATTGTGAAGCATCGTTAACTAGCATAGCGTTTTTGCATTTTATTTCAGCGTCTGTTCGAGTTCATGCTAGTCCTATATGCCATTCAACCCATCCTTTAGGAGTAGCTGGCTCCTGCTAATAATGGGGAGAGTTACTGTCAGTCATTGTAAAATCATGCAAAAGGCTAACCAATCTTTTTGTTAAGTATAAAATCCCAGAAATTACATATAATTTTAAACACAAAAATAAAAAAACAATTCTACAGCTCCCTACACACCTAATCAGAAGTCAAATAAATCCCAACAGAAGGTGTTTGGAAGGAAAATACCATAAAACACAAACTTTTTCCAATTGACAGCATAACCTAATACAAAAACAGTCAGTTCTAATTTCTGCCTAAATAATATGTGCCCAGGGTTACAGCATGGATTTAAACCAGGAGCATTCCTTTTATAACATCCCCAATATATGATGTTCAAAGTTCACATCTTGTTTTTTAATGTTGCATCCTGAATCTGATTTCTCTAATTAAAAAGTATAGAGGATTAATATTTGAAAAATTATTTTGAGAGCTGTGATAAGGTGCCATAAAAATGAAAGTTCTTTCCTTGAATTTTTTTGAAACCTTGACACCATTAGGAATTGTACCCAACAAGAATTATTGAGATGGGCAATGTGAGGGAGCCAAACTAACACCAGTACAAATGCAGTCACTAATTCAGTTTACATTTACTCCCTGATAAAGTGGATTTAACTTCAAAATATTATTGAAATAAAGAAGCTTAAAAAGGAAGAGAAAATATACATTGAACATTAAAGTTAATGATAATTGCTGATAAATAGTTTCATTTTTAATAGTCCTAATGGCAACACTCACTCTTTAAGTAAATAATCTTTTTATTGTTGTGCTAACTAATCATTTGGAGAGTGCTGCACTCTTTTGGTCTTGATCTTAAATATATTCCAATTTCCAATGTTTCAAGAACTTTGAAAACATTCTGAGTACCATAATGTAATGGATTTTGAATACACTTTAACCAGAGAAGGTGATCTGTGCCCTTAAATGTGCTAGTTCAGGAAAGATAAGTGCCTATTTATCCATTAGAATATATTCACCGATCATTTTATAAATAGCTAATGCTGAGCAATGGTGCCCTATGGGTTTTTACCACTAGTGCATAGAGAAGGTCATGCACTTGGTTACAGAAGAGATTTGGCACACCAATTTTTACAAAGCCATACCGTAAAGAACACATTATGCTGTCATAACTAAATGCGAGGCACACACATACAGAATCTAGACCTCAGTGAAGTCTGTGGTTGTCTGTCACAAAAAAACAAAGTAGCTTTTGATTAGAACATCTCATTGTAATTTAAAAATTACTGCAAGTCCTCAAAGGTCTCATATTTTGAAATCATTTCAATTGACAAAATTTAAACCAGTTATCATATTTTAAAACCAAATTAATAAAGTTTTACATATTGTTCATGCAATCTGTCCAAGATAGCAACAACAACAGTAACTTCTATTTATATAGGGCCTTTAACATAGTAAAATGTCCCAAGTCATTAATGTATGACAATTAATAAACAGATTTGCTCTGTTCTCCTCTCATTGGATAGAGTTTGTGTTATGTACTTTAGAACTTTGTAGTTTGAATGCCAGCTTAAACTCAGAGAGCATCTATTATGTGCAACAACTTCCACTAGAATATTCTCTGAGAGGAGAACAGAGCAAATCTGTTTATTTTTTTTATAACACTCCTGTTAAGTGTCTTGGGACATTTTACTATGTTAAAGGCCCTATATAAATACAAGTTACTGTTATTGTTGCTATCTTGGACAGATTGCATGAACAATGTGTAAAACTATTAATTTGGTTTTAAAATATGATAACTGGTTTATATTTTGTCAATTTAAATTATTTCAAAATATGAGACCTTTGAGGACTTGCAGTAATTTTTAACATTAACATTTTCAGGTAAATTTTAGTTTTTTAAATATAAGCACTGAAGTTAGTTGTTAACATCTTCCCAAAGTAAATATTTTACTTTATTTGTGTTTCCCATGACAACAGCTTAATTACTGTTATAGAACAGAAGGTTATCAGGACAACTCACCATTATTCTCAATATGCATTGCAAAAATCCAAGTAATAAGTTGCAGTGTTAATTAGACCTTTTATCAGACTAGTATGTATGGCACAACTCTCTACAACAAACAGGATTAGGTGATAAAAATTCTGAGATTACTTTATTCCAACATAGTTATTGCAAATGAAATATAATTATTATGGTATCCAAAGTAATGTCTGTGACATTTCTACATATATCCTGCAGGAGGTGGAGTGTATAAGTCATTACTCCTCAGAACCTCTGAAACTGAAACTTATTGGCAGTTCTAGGCCCGCTACTATTCACTGGCCCCGAACTTGGTGAAAGCTAAGACCCGCCCAAGTGCCGACCAAAGGACCGCTGAGATCCTAACAGTACTTTGGGCGGAAGTTTCATGAAAAAGTCCTGGACAGACCACCCGGCAGAAAAAAATGGACTTACGCCCTGAATCTGGGCGGCAGCGGGTGGGAGCTCCCATTCTCGGTGGCAAATGAGGATTGAGTGGCGCCCAGGGAGGGGGGCAACAGATAAAAAATTAAAATTTCCCCCAAAATTAGAAAAAACACTAGAAAACCTTCAGGGCACCCCATCCACCTGAATCGCTGCAAAAAAAAAATTAAATAAAGAAGTGTACTAACCCTTTTTTGCAGGTCTTCTTACTTATCATTGAGGTTAGACCTGCCTCCACATGGCGGTCCTTTCCCCTGCTGGAGCGGAGGACCGCCTAGACCAAACTGGCAGCTTGGCGAGCCAGCGGATGTCAGCGGGCGGTCCCCAGCGGTCTTCCCTCCCCATCGGTGGGAAGCTCAGAGGGGAGACCGCCCAGAAAATCCGGCAACAGCGGATGGTAAGTCCACCAATTTCAGCCCCAAAGTCTTTATTAATGACCAGGATAGTAGTTTTGGGAGTATGGTCAGTTTGCAGATGACACTAAAATCTGTGCAAAGGTTGACACAGTGGAGGGGTGCAATCAAAAGTAAAACGATTTAGATGCACTTGGGCAGTGGTCCACACAATGGCAAATGGCATTTAACTTGGATAAATAGTGTCATGCATGTTGGGAGGACCAACACAGAAAACATGTATCATTTGCAGGGAACAATATTTATAGGGGATGAAAGAGAAAAAGATCTTGGTGTTAATACACACAGATTCTTTGCATGCCTTCAAGAAGGAGCTGGACTAGTTCTTCAAGGGGCAGAGATTGCATCATGTCGAAGGTAAGTGTCTTTATAGACAACACTTGGTCCACGTGATCTTCTGGACTGGTTTCTATCACATGAAAGGGCTGTAGAGGAATTTTCCAGAGTATTTTTCCCTTATTGGCCCTGTTTTTTTTCACTGTATGTTTGCTTCTCCCAGGAGATGACATGGTTGCAGGGGTGGTGGCAAGAATTGCTGGTCGAGCGGGAAGTGTCTAGTCAGGATGCTTCAGCCATGAGGTGTGAGGCAGTCTCTGGCATGTCTGATACGCAAAATGAAGATTGCTGGTCTTTTCCTTCCCGTCTATTTTGTACGGTTCCTAGGAATTTGCAGAGCTCTGTGGCAGTCAGTACAGGAAGTGCTTTTGATATGTGCACTACTCTGCAAAAACACTTTTTTCCGTAAAAACAGTTTGAGAATAAATTTACTGGCCTCCAGTTCTTGGTTTTATAGCCAGTTTTCAGTCAGCAAAACTACAATATTAAACGTAAATACCAAAGTATTTATGAGGTCAATATTTTAAAGTTGCTCAATCCTTTGCGGAGTAATGGGAAATGTTTAGAGAATGTATAAATTAATAAAGACATACAGATTGACTTACATTTGTGATGTAATTTAGAATTAAATAATAGAACAATTGTGGTGATACACTTTCAGGAGTGGTGATGGATTAAAACTGAGCCAATTAGTATCGGCTGCATAACTCAAGGTCATCGCAGGTACAAGTGAATTATGTCACCGCAGGTACAAGTGAGTTATGTCACCTGTGGTATATGAGTGGTTTATTCTCTGTAAACGACTTGGAATCATATGTACTCTTGATAACTAAAATTACAAATTAAAAATTTTAGTTAGGAATTTGGGCAATTTTGTAAGGCAGATAAGGACTGGGCGAATTAAAAAATAAAATTAGATTACTTTTGTACTGACACTTTAATAAAAGTTAGGGTGGCAGCTTGGTAATGTGCCAAATATCAAAGGCAAACCATTATATAGACCATTGTATAAGTTGTCATTACCCTACTTGTCTGGGCTATCTGCTTATAAAAGACTTTTTAACCTAAATTATTTTACATTTACATAGCTTATGTGTTTAATAAGTTTGAAATGTTGATATTTCTTGTTTTAACCCAGCTTTGTAATAAATACCATCTTTTTTTGAATAAGTAGCATTTATCTTAATCTTTTAATATTAACTAATCTGTTATAAAACTATTTTTTGGAACACGCTTTGCTGTATAAATATATAAATAATGACAAGCTCTGCACATTTTAAGGGTGTTTAGGGTTAATTAAACAGAGGTTTTATTAAAAGAAGGAATACGGGCATAAATCAGGAAAACACACTAATAATTAACTTTGCCTTTAGAAAAATCTGTATAGAAGCCAAAAATGTGTCAGTAAATTACAAGTTGATCTACTATTAGGTAAGTATGAGTGCTAAATCTACTTTTTACTCATTGATGGTTTACTGAGGGTGTCATAATATCTACTGGAGGTAAGGGTTCATACCACAGAATGTCACGCAGAGATTTTTTCACTTGCTTACAATTGATTTTTAAATTAAATTCTCATCTAATTTACACTCAATAGAAACTTTCTAATGCCCATTCACACTGTAATATTTCAAAAAGGGGCTGTTATGATTGAGTGGGTTTAACGAAAAAGATTGATTTACATACTCACTCCAGCCTGGGCAACAGTAAAAGTAAAAACAAAGTACTTATTTACTGAGTAATAGCTTTTCAGTTCAATCACAATGAAGGTAAACTTTCACTTTAATTTTATTTACATAAACATTAATAAAATATAAAGTATAATTTTAAAAAAAAAAGTATGATATCTATTGTGTATTATAGCAATTCATTTTTTTACCCCAACAGGCTCAACTCAATGCTGGAGTGATCTCTATTAAACTAACAGTAATAGTCTTTGCATTGAACCGTTTTCATTAATAAGAATCATCATTGTTATGAAGCAGAAATCAGAATAACCTTACATTACTAGATTAATATCACGGAATCTTAACATTCTACTTTACCTATCCATTAATGTGCATTTGAATCTGTCCTGAAACTAACAAAGAACAATTCCAGAGACCTTTCAGCTCAGAACATTGATGATGAATTATTTTCTCCTGTTTATTCAGGAGGCTGCAATGCATCTCCTGGAAATATGATGTAATGTGCTTTGTTATGCAATTAATATCCTGTCTGCATCTGTAAATGATATTTTGGAAATACAGCTGGCATGTTTAATTCAAATTATAGACTTAAAATCTCTTTAATATAAACTAAAGAATGACAAGCTGGTAAGCAACGGATTAAAAATACATCAAAAGAGAATAGAATTGGAAATAATTGCATGCCAAAAATATAAAAATGAAGAAACAAAGTACACTGCGAGTCTTGATTTAATGCCTTTCGAAATATATACTGAATTACCCATTGATTTCAATCAATCAAGTTAAAAACAAAATGGTGTGGTCAAATCAGTCCAAAAGGATAGTGAATTGTATGTCTGGCTAAATCTCTAAACAGACTCCAGACAATTCTGATCTCATTATCAAGTGTCCACATTAGAAAAATATTATAACCATATATTATCGCATTTCTCTATGGTTCCTTCCATGCGCATTAGGCAAATACACCCTTAAATTAGGTTTGATACCTGGTCCATGCTAAATTGGCTAATGTTGCCTTAGATGATAGTAAAAATACCTTCATGCCCTTGGCCTATACATATGAAAAATTAAATGCAACCAGCTTCCCCACTTCTGATTGTTATCCAGTGACCTCTGTTGGAAAGTGTGTAAGAATGAAGAAGATCTGGCTCCGTTCTGATGTTTTCTATAGTCAAACAGCCTGCAAACACTTGAAGGGTGAATTTCCATGGGGGTTCTCCAGCTCGGCCACCCTAACTTAAATAAAAGAGCCAGGGAAAACCTGGAACAACAGCATAAAAAGCGATTATGTCATTTTTTCCAAGATTTCCACGGCTCTTCCACTGAAGTAATGGCAGACATCAAAAGAGTCCTGTGAATATTCAGCCCCTCACTCTCTAGGTTCACACTGGCCACATGGACGATATGCAAGAGGGCTGGTGGCCTTTCTGGAACCGTATCCAGTACATGCCACTACTTTCAGGAAAAGAGAGGAGAAAATTAGAGGAAGAAACAGGAAGAATCCTGATTTTATGAATCAACAATAAATTTTGCCATTGTACCATTTTTTAAACACAGCATAGTCAGGTCCTCACCTATTGAAACAATTTGCCTTAGTTTGGCCAGAAAAATCAAAATTATACAAAGTAACTAAAATGGTAAATTTAGTCAAGTTCAACTAAACTTTTGAGACAAAATAAGTGCAACAATAAAATCAATTTTTGTTATCATCTTTATGTTATTAGTATAATTAACACTATAAAAAAACTAATGTTGAGAATAATTCTATTCTAGGATTCTTGGGACTCAGACTGAACACCAGGTGGTTCTAATGACCCATTATTGTAGTGATGTCGTCCCTAGCTGCACTGCCCCACAATAACATTTTTACTGAGCTGGCTCAAAGGAAGTTTTTAAAAAAGACGTGGTGTGCGACCTGTACATTTTTTTTTAGAACATTTGTTACCAGGCCACTCTTTGAATACATAATTCCATAATGAAGCTCCTCACAGAAAGTAATTCTGACAAGCTCGCAAGTTGTTAAATAGAATGACTTGTCTTCTGATTGGTTGGCATGTGCACTGAGAGTTTTGATCTGATAGTTTCCCGTCTTTGGGGTATGATCCAGTTATAATTCTAAGGGTGGAAGACTTTAGAAGAGACAGTTAAATGAAAAGAAGATTAAAAGCGAAAGAAATTAGAAAAATAATCTTTTGGCTGAGGCCAGTAATTATACCCACCCCCTCACACTTAGATATTTTAGTATTGAAAAAGTATTTTTCCTAAATGACCCATAGACTGCTAAAAAAAAAAGATTAATATTTGAAAATAGGAATTTTCACTTTTTGAGGAATGAAACAAAGACACATATTTTCAGCTTGATGATATCCTGAACAAATGATACAAAATGTTTTAGTGATGAACTGATGTTTTGACCCATCTTATCCTGAGCTGACAAACAGATGATAAAGGTTTTCCTACACTTTTTATTATGGCTTTGAAAGTCATGAGTAAACTTCAAAAGCTTCCATTTTATTTCAGTAAAGTCACAATTCTTGATGTTGCCTTGTCAGGTCTAGAATTCTAATTCTATCAGATCGAGAGTGGGGGGGGGGGGGTGGGGGCGATGTTGTGGGTGTGTGTGTGTGTATGTGTGTGTGTGTGTGTGTGTGTGTGTGGGGGGGGCGAGGAACAGCTTACACAGTGTCAAGCTTCCAATCACCAGTAATCAGGTTCTGTACTACAGGGGATGAGAAAGAGAAGATGGCCTTCTGATTGAGACAGAAAAAGGCCTGGAGCAAAAGAGTTTTAAGAACAGATGGGAGAGCTTATGGCTCTGTGAGAGGCAGGCACTTGGGAAATACCGTACAGCTTACTTTTGTAAGTGAGTATGGCTTTCAGCATCAAAACTAAGCACATGAAAATGTAACTATTCTATATCAACATATAAGTTTCGTGAAACACTACGACCCTGCTGCAGAGTTTTATCTCTGCCGTAAAAACAAAATATCTCGTTAAAGAATTGTGTTTGAACTTGAACTTTTGGAAACAAACATTTTACTGTAACATTTAAAAAAAAATGAAAACTACTCCAATTCTGGGGGTTGCCTTTCAAAGTGAAACCAGAAGTTTGCTGATGGTTCAGTAGGTAAATCCATCCCAGGTATTGTACCGAGCCATACAAGCCAGACAATTCCAGGTTCTATGCCAAGTCTGTGCTTTAGCTAATCCCAGCGACAACGTAATATGGGCAATACAGTGTTCTGGCCTAGGGAGAGGGAACATTGTTAATTAGCCATAATTCCTACTCTTGATTGTTATCCAGTGATGCCCTACTGCAAAGTGAACTTAAGAGGGTATAATGGGAGGACAAGTCAAAGCTTTCCTGTGATGCCCTTCACAGTTGAATAGCCTGCTATCATTCACTGTTTAGGCTAACACATGAAACATTGCCACTTGGGAGAGATACTAGATAGCTGTCGCTCTGTGGAACTGGAAAGTAGGGGAAAAAATTGAAGCTTGCCTGGCTCAATTATAGGTGCTTCAAGTGACCACATCAGGAAGTAAATTATTCACTGTTAGAAAAGACAGGACTACTTAATGCACAGAAAATACAAAATGGGCGTAATTTATAATATGCACTGTCAAGGGGTGAGGTTCCCCATCAGCAACACGAACTTGGAAAATTTCCCTCAATAGTTAAATATTAGGAAGGTCAGGGAAGCACATTTTAAGATAACTGATTTTATCCAATTGCTGTGCACAAAATCTATTTCCTTTCAACAGCAAAAGTTATTTATTATGAAGAATGCTGTCATTTATAAAACGCACCCAAATTTTCACTTTTCTGCCAAGAGTCTTGTGGCTATGTAATGATAGTGTAATGTAAGTATTTCATTATTTTTCATTTATCCCACACAATTAAAGGTAATGCTTTTGACTGATTACATAACAAAGTAAATACTGAATCAATTTAGCCTGACTTGAAATAAACTTTAGTGATACCTGTGACACTGCTGCATTGTCTTATATATGAAGACTTATCTGAATGTTCAATATCTGTATCCCCAACTTATCCAGCACTTTTTAGCACAAACTCCAACTCACATACCTGCGCAATTCTTGTTGACCTCCATTGTTCCCCATCATTCAGCACATTGATTTGAAAACTCTCATCTTTAAATATTTTAACAGGCTCATTCCTTTCTACCTTTGCAACACCCCCAGCAGATACATACATGAACATTCAGACATGCGAGCATCATCATGTCCCTGTTCTGAAAATGGGCACAAAGCCAGCAGCAATTTTCACAGCACCAAAGCTTTAGCAGAGTGGGTGGACAATATAACTCCAGTCTATTCAATCACTATGCAGTCAAACAAATATCTGATCTCAAAACAGTATGTAGAATATAATTCTTACATGTATAAATAATTATTTATAACAATTAAATACACTTCAAAATCACACCAACTTAATTACGTGCTATTATATATGAGCTTTAACCTCGTTCAATAATTGAATCCTTATTTCACCATTATCTTAAGGCATACCTTTACCCCCTTGTCTGGAGGTACATTATTTTTAAATAGTTTACCTCACATTTTGAGGAGATCAACAGTTACTTCAATTATAAAATCATAAGAACATAAGAACATAATAACATAAGAAATAGGAACAGGAGTAGGTCATACGGCCCCTCAAGCCTGCTCCGCCATTCAATAAGATCATGGACTCAGCTCCACCTCCCTGCCCGCTCCCCATAACCCCTTATCCCTTTATCGTTTAAGAAACTGTCTATTTCTGTTTTAAATTTATTCAATGTCCCAGCTTCCACAGCTCTCTGAGGCAGCGAATTCCACAGATTGACAACCTTCTGAGAGAAGAAATTTCTCCTCATCTCAGTTTTAAATGGGCGGCCCCTTATTCTAAGATCATGCCCTCTAGTTCTAGTCTCCCCCTTCAGTGGAAACATCCTCTCTGCATCCACCTTGGTCCCTTCATCCAAGTCGTTAATATAGATTGTAAATAGTTGGGGTTCCAGCACAGATCCCTGCGGCACCCCACTAATTACTGTTTGCCAATCCGAGAATGAACCATTTATCCCGACTCTCTGTTTTCTGTTAGTTAGCCAATTCTCTATCATACTAATGTATTACCCCCAATCCTGTGTACTTTTATCTTGTGCAGTAACCTTTTATGTGGCACCTTTTCGAATGCCTTCTGGAAATCCAAATTCATCACATCCACTGGTTCCCCCTTATCCACCTTCCTCATTACATCCGCAAAGAACTCCAGCAAATTTATCAAACAGGATTTCCCTTTCATAAAACCATGAGAGAGGCAGAGGCGGCAGTGGCGTTGGGGTGAGGGGGCGGGTGGGGAGAGAGGCATATGCTTGGGTTAGGGACTTCGGCTGGGGGAGGCAGCACTTGCGCTGGGGTAAGAGGCTTCATCCACTGGTTCCCCTTTATCCATAGAATCATAGAATTGTTACAGCACGGAAGAAGGCCATTCAGCCTGTTGAGCCCTTGCCGAACCTAAATTAGTCCCACTACCCCCCTTTTCCCAATAGCCCTGCAAATTTCTTTCCTTCAGATACTTATCCAACGCCCTTTTGAAAGATATAATTGAATCTGCCTCCACCACCCTTTCAGGCAGTGCATTCCAGATCTTAACCACTCGCTGCGTAAAAAAGTATTTTCTTATGTCGTCTTTGGTTCTTTTGGCCAATCACCTTAAATCTGTGTCCTCTGGTTTTCGACCCCTCTGCCAATGAGAACAGTTTCTCTCTATCTACTCTGTTTGGACCACTCCTGATTTTGAACACCGCTATCAAATCTCCTCTCAATCTTTGCTGCTCCAAGGAGAACAACCCCAGCTTCTCCAGTCTATCCATGTAACTGATGTCCCTCATTTCTTATTAGGATATTAGAATATTAGGAATAAGATTAATACAGTAATATATATATATATATATATATATAAAACATTACTTTTATTTCTTTTTTTCCTATTTTCTCTATTTTATATTTTATTTGTTGTTATTTTGTCTTTATCTTTGGCATTTATTTTTTTCCTCTGCCCTCACTGACATACACTTAATGTTTGGGGCTAGGACTCGTCTTGTATAAAAGCCATTGCTGGTTGGCTGAGCGCCAGTTTTAAAGTCTATTATTTCTGCCAGTCGGGAAATGGCTTAATAAAATTTGACCTAGTCATGTGATGATAACAATCAGTCAAACTTTTATATCTATTTTGCCTCCAGGAAAGTGAAAGTGGCAAATGAGATAAGTCATTGGCACCCCAGTTCCTGCCAAAATGAATTATTTATTCAGTGGTGGCTGAGGTTGGATTAATAAAAGTAAACAATTCCAGAATAATGAATTTCCATCTTTTTACAGCCTTGTAAGAAAGTTATATTGTAATATTAAAATCAATTTTTTTACAGGAAAAATACTACACAGCATTTCTTTGGTATGGCTGGAGGAATTTTTAACATTTGGTTAATAGTTGAACTTTTAAAGAGTTTGAAGTAAAGCAGGCCAAACAAAAACAGGCTCTGGGCTGTATTTTGTATTTTTAACAATATCGCAATCAAATTTTGCCCAATGTTGGTGCTTTCATAGAGAAAATCATTTTTACTGGTGGGACTGTTTAGATCTTGCAATGCAAAATTATATTTTGTATTTGTATGCTCATTAAAATCAAAACTGATGTGATGTACACCCAATAATCGGCTGACCTATATTTCTGGTGGTTTTAGCCGACATTAGTATTGTAGCCGCAGGTCTGAGGCAGATAGCTATAGAATCAATTCTAACTTAGCAGTACCTGTTCCATATCGCATGGCTCCTCATCAAATTCTCTGAGCCAGGAGCGCGGATACATATATACAGAGCTCTTCTTTCAAACAGTAAAGAAATATTTTAAGAGCATTGGCTGGAATTCCCAACTGCTCAAAACTTTGTCTTGCTTGTAAAGTGCTTGGGATCTGATTCCTTAGCAAGAATGGTAATGTCACTGCAGCTTAAATGTCTCTGTGAAAGAAAGGTTCTGAGACACTGCGAGTACTATGCTGTTAGGACACAAGAACATAAGAAATAAGAGCTGGAGTAGGCCATTTGGCCCTTCGAGCCTGCTCCGCCATTCAACAAGATCATCCTACATTATCCCCATATCCCTTAATTCCCTTAGTTCCCAATAATGTATTGATCTCTGTCTTGAATATTTTCAACGACTGAGCATACACAGCTCTCAGGGATAGAGAATTCCAAAGATTCACAACCCTTTGAGTTAAGAAATTTCTCAGCTCAGTCCTAAATGGCCAACCACTTATTCTGAGACTATGACCCTGTGTTCAAGATTCCCCAGCCAGGGGAAACATTTTATCAGCGTTAACCCTGTCAAACCCCTTAAGAATTTTATATGTTTCAATTAGATCACCTCTCATTCTTCTAAACTCTAGAGAATGTAAGCATAGTCTACTCAATCTCTCCTCATAGGAGAATCCCCTCGTCCCAGGAATCAGTCCAATGAACCTTCATTGCACGCCCTCTAAGGCAAGTATGATTTTCCTTAGGTAAGGAGACCAGGGGACTGAAATTCAGGGTCTCGCTAAGGCCCATCACCGTCCATTTGTAGCGGTCATACTGTCCGTTTCCAGAGGCTGCCGCTTTGCCGTCAACTGGCCGCTGTGACTGAAATTTGGCATGGGAGGTTTTGAGGCGATGTGGCCTTCTGCCCCGATCGACTGCCTTTGGTGGCGGTATGGGGCTTGCGACAGTGATGACGCGATCAAAGTGTGCACCGCTGCCGCTCCAACCCAGAACCCATTTTCAGTACAAAAAAGCCGGTCCTTTGACTGACAGCACTCCCGCCAGGCTTTTGGGTCAGAGCACTATTGGAAACTGCCAGCTGGTGTTTTGCAATCGTTTTTTTGTGGATCAGAATTTTTCAGAGCTTTGTGTGCAACATTTGAAAAACGGCAGCAGGATTCTGAAAACTTTTATTGAATTATCAAACTTTTCCCTCTCTCTCATTAATTGTGGCCGTTGGGAGTCGTTCTCTGCTGCACAGATGCCACCAAGTGAGGGCGGAGCCTGCAGCCATTATGGGATCAGTTTGGGCAGGGGAACGGCTGCAGCACATTGTCAGAGGCAGGGAGACATAAACGAGGAGGCATTGCCATCACCAATGGGCCCTCAGGCAGCGGGCAAGGGAGGCAGTAGCCATGGCTGCCCAACATGTAGAAGGGCCTGCAGATGGCCACAGATGTCTACGTCGAGAGGCTGGCCAGGTGGGCGATGGCATGAGGAGGAAGGTCAGTTACGCTGACCCCCCCTCACCAGATAGTGGGCGAGGAGCCTTGCCAGCAGCAGCCTGCAGAGGCTCCGCACCATCAGCAGGAAGAGGGAGAAGGCGCTCAGCCAGCTGGCATGGGAGGGGTCCAGCACATACCTCTGGCAAGGAGGCACTACTGTCCAAAGGTCTACTGGTGTCAGTTCTTCAGCAACGAGCAATGTGTGAGAAGGCCGTGATTCATGAAGGACATCCTGACTGAGCTCTACAATGCCCTGTGGCCAGATCTGAGGACAGCTCTCAGCGTCGAGACAAAAGCGACGATAGGTCTGAAATTTAACGCCAGGGGCTCGTTACAGTCTGCAAGTGCAGACGTCTCCAATATCTCCTAATTCTCGGTCCATCGTTCCATCCAGCAGATCTGGCAGGTCACCAATGCGCTATACAAGAGAAGATTCCAATATATCTCCTTCCCTATGACCAAGGAGAAACAGGTGGAGCACCAGGCCAGATTGTCCAGATTGCAGGCTTCCCCAGGGTGCAGGGGGCCATCGACTGCACACACGTTGGCCTGAGGGCGCCACAACACCATCCCGAACTCTTTATCAACAGAAAGGGACACCACTCCCTGAATGTTCAATTGGTGTGCGACCACCAGCGAAGGATCCTGGCAGTTGATGTCGGGTATCCAGGCAACAGCCGTGATGCCTTCATTTTGCGCCAGAGCAATGTGCCCGCCATCTTCACTGGCCCTGTGGGTGGCTGCTTGGGGATAAGGGATATCCCCTGTCCACTTGGCTGCTCGCTCCACTTCACAACCCCAGGACTGTGGCCGAGCATGCCTAGAACAACGCTCATTGTGGGACCAGGTGCATCATTGAGCACTGCATTGGGATGCTTAAACAAAGGTACCGTTGCCTGGACCACTCTAGTGGCGCATTGCAGTACTCGCCTGAACGGGTCTCCATCTTTGTGGTCGTCTGCTGCATGCTGCATAACCTGGCTTTCATGAGGGGACAGCAGCTGGAGGTCGATCCAGCAGTACCATCGCAGGAAGAGGAGGAGCGGCAGCAGCAGGAGGAGGAGGAGGAACGTCCTGAGCCACCCAGGAGGCGTCGTCGCCATCCCAACCCTGCAAAGGAAGTCCAGACTCGTCTGATTACTGCTCGATTCCGATAATTTCATCCCCACATGAGCATTCAACTTTTACTTTCCATGTCCATCCCAATGAGTGCCTTGATACGTCATTGCCCACCATCACATTATATAGCAGCCCAGATATAGGTGCAAAAAATAAAGATTTAATACCTACTCAATATAACTCCAAACAACTAACAGAACAATAAACAGTGCAGAAAAATAACATATAAACATCATTTGCCACGCTTGTGCATCTCCTTACAATCCCCCTTACGTGTGCCTACCCTACTGCTGCGCCTCAGTGTCTCCCCTGTGGGTGCCTCATGGGTCTGGGAAGGCTGCTGTGTTCCCTGTGTGGAAGCTGCAGATGTCCTTCTAGGATGCCCTCGAGCAGCTTTGGCCCTGGAAGGCCCGGCAGCAGACTGGTCAGCACCCTCCAGGGAGGGTTCAGTCTGACTCAGGCGAGGCCATGCGCGGAGGCACTGGCAGAGTGACAGGTTTGGGGCCAGGAATGCTGCGATCCTGAGGGAGCGCATCATCCTTATCCTGGTCTGAGGAGCCTGAGTCACTCAATGGAGGCGGCACGACGCCACCACCACCAATCTGAGGGAGCTCAGGCGCCACACCGGAAGGTCCCCCGTGGCCCCAGCCGCGAAAGCAACACTGAGGCGTTGGGTGGCATCGAGCTGCCACGTTCTCAAAGCCACCAAATATGACAGCACTTAGACGCTCCGCGGCCTGGTGCACTGAGCCTAAGTGCTTAAGAGCATTCTGAGCTTCCAGGGCTGCGGCTTTCCTCTCCAAACCAGCAACGATACGCTCGTTCCCTCGCTCATGTGCTGAAATGGCAGCTGCCACATCACACACAGGTTGCGGCCTCACAACTGGATCTGCACGGTCACTCTGGGAGTCCGCACAATGGCAGCGATGGGCTCCATGGAGTGCGTAGTGCTGTCGACTATGCGGGAGGTGGACTCCTCCAAGCTCCTCACCAATTCTGACAGCCTCTCTGGCACCCTTGCTAGTGCCCCCAACATCTGGGAATGCATGGCCTCCACCCTTCTTTTGTATACTGCAACATCGATGGGCTCGTCTGAGTCCTCCTCTGCAGAACCCCGATGCGGACTCGCCCCCCCAGAGAGATGGCACATGAGGTAGCCTTGCCCTGTCACCAGGGCAGCCCGCTAGGCCCCGGTGCAACACCCAGTGCAGACCCATGAACTATGAACTATCTGAACTAGATCGGACCACGCATTCCCAGTATCTGAGCTGACACGTGTGGGTGGAAGCAGTGACGTGGTGCTGCCAGCAGTGTCCTCCTCTTCCTCTTCCTCATTGCATAGGTCCCCAAAAGATGGAGTGAGATCCAGGGTGTCAGCAAGGCTCGAACACTCAATGTCCTCAATGCTGTCAGTACGCTCATCTCTCTGGCTTTCATCAAGGGTCTCCTCCAGGCCTGGCGATGGTCTCTCATCATCCGGTGTCTCAGGAGGATCCTCTCTCTCGCCTCGGCTGCCATTCGGCCACTCGTCTGCTAGCATCAATGGGAGAAGGGTTGCCGGGAGGGGGAGGTAGGGGATTGATGCAAAAAGTCTGCAACTGGCACACTTTCAGATGGATCGGCATAGTGTGCTCTGTCACTTTCAGGGAGAGATAATATTAAAGGAAGGCCTCACTTACCCATGCTGCTCAAATCAGCATCGCCAGCACTGGAGGCCACAGGGGGAGTCTCATCTGCAGGCATAAATGGGAGAAGGGCTGCTGGGAGGGGGAGGTGGAGAATTTACGCATGGAGTCTACAAATAGCAGACTTTCAGTGGTTGAGGCACGGTAGGTGCTGGAGCATTCAGGGAAGGATAGCATTAAAGAATGGCCTTCACTTACTCTCATTGGCATCGGCAGTGCCCTGGGCAACAGGGAAGACACCATGTCGACAGCCGAGTGCCTTGACCCTCACCTCCAACAGTGTGAGGATTTGTATTTCAGCCTTGCCATACCGTCCCCCTTTGCTCAATGCGATCATAAGCAAGTTTGGCCTGCAAAACAAAGAATGGTTGGTTTGTAGCACCGTGATGCATCAGAAATGAGAGCACAAGTGTGAGATGAGAGGGCCTCCATTTTGAACACATGCACACATATATATAGGTCTCAGCAATGAAATGCTGCGTCAGTGACTAAAGAGTGAAGGTGGGAAATAAGAGAAGGATGAAGGAGAGGCTCGCAAATGGAAGGTGAGCATTTGGTGCAACACGTACTCACTTTCATCAAATGGATGATGTCGTTCAGCCTTTTTCTACATTGGGTCGCCGTCCAATTATAGATGACACCTTCACAGCGATCTCCCTCCAGGCATTACTGAACACTTGGCGAGTTGGTCTCCCTGAGCCTGGATAAAGGACTCACCTCCTTCCCTCAAAACCCAGCATCAGGGTCTCCCCACAGCAGCACCAGCCATCCTTGCTCACAACTCCTTCCCTCCTCAGGCCTAGCTGCAAACCCGGGCCTTTCAGAAGGCCAGGGCGCAGCTGGCTCATTGGCTGCAAATCACCATAGGGTCAATTTTCCTGTGGGAATACTGCTCCAATCAACCCACCCACAGTGCTGCGAACTATCAATTCTCAAGGGCAATTAGCACTGGAGGATATTTTTTGCTTTTGTGGATCCATTGGCCGCTGCAACCATAGCGGCGCTAATCGTGGGAAAAAGGCGGTAAGTCCGCCAGCTTTCTGTCAGCACTGAATTTCGGCCCCCAAAACTGTACACAGTACTCCAGGTGTGGCCTCACCAATGCCCTGCATAATTTATGGTAAGACTTCTTTACTCTTGTACTCTAATCCCTTTGTAACAAAAGCTAACATAATATTTGCTTTCCTAATTGCTTGCTGTACCTGCATGTTAACTTTCTGTGATTCATGTACAAGGACATCCAGGTCCCTCTGAATGCAAACATTTCTCAGTCTTTCACCATTCAAAAAACATTCAGCTTTTTTGTTTTTCCTATCAAAGTGGATAACTTTACACTTCCCCCACATTGTATGCCATTTGCCATATTCTTGCCCACTCAGTCAACCTGTCTATGAACTAGAACCTCCACTTTTGGGCTTATCACTGGCGTGGGCGATAAAAAAGGATTTTCAGATTGCTAGCTTCTCGCCCATTCTCAAAACACCGAGTTTGCACTTTTGAAAATAGGCGTTAACATGAGCGATATCAAATGGCCGGTAGCGTTACATTTTTTTGACCTTCTGCTGTAAAGTGTGGCCGTCCTTAGCAACGGCATGGCAACGCTTGATTCACGCGATTCTGGAGGTCAAGTGTCACCATGACATGCGCAGAAGAGGAGTCAGAGAGAGAGAGAGAGCTCAGAGGGACTGAAGGCGTGGCTGGGTGTTGTGTGGCTGCTTTGGGAGGAAGGAGGGAGACTTTAGAGCTTCACAGCAAGCCGGCAAACAAAAAGTAGCTGTTACCAGCCACATATTTGACCAAATTTGCCCTACAATGGAGGGAGAGGAGGAGGCATCACAACACACTGTGGAGACTGGCGCTGGAGAGAGCAGTGAGGTGGGTGAGGAGCACATTGGAGGCTGCAAAAGAACCAGGAGGGTTTTGGACGAGGAAAATGCCTCCCTCCTGCAGGAGGTCGAGATCCGCTGGGGGGATTTGACACAGGGAGGGTGTGGGAAGCCCACCCCAAAGGCCTACCAGAGGATATGGACCAAGGTAGCAGAGGTGGTCTCGTCAGCGACCAGCAAGGTGCATGAGGGCAACCAATGCCGCAAACAATGGAACCACCTTGTGGGATCCGCAAGAATAAGTATTACATTGATTTACATGTACTTATGAATTTATATAATTTAATTTGTAACAGTCATGAGTGACTATCAGCAGATATGAGGTCTTGCACTTTTACCGGGAATGTTTTACTCAAAGCCTGCGGTCACGGTATACGTCTTTAGGTAAAGAATGATAATAATCATAATAATCATGATTACATCTGTCGATTATGTGTTGTATCAGTGTCTGTGACAGTACTTAGAAATGATATCATGCCATGATCTCATGCCATGTCGTCCTGTCACCTTTTACAGAAGAAGCTATCGACGATGAGGTCCGAGCAGAGGCGAACGGGTGGGGGGCCACCAGTCCCCAGCAACATCACTGAGATGGAGGAACGAGTACTCGCACTCGTGGGGAAGCACCCCCGGACAGCCACGTTCGCATCTGCAGACCCTGAAGTGATGCCCCGTGAGTAAAGCTTACACCATTGCATGAAATAAAGTCAAAAGATACCACACCAACTCATATCCGAATAATCATATATGATAACTGATTTCGAAAAATGTCATAGAAATAATGCTGGCCTAATGGAAATCAATGCAATGCACAATGTGTTGATGGTCATGAAATGTGATGTCTGCGATGATTTTGAGAGCAGTGGTGCTTTTGTCGTGCATATGCTGTGTGTAGGGCTGGACTCACCTTGTCACCCTAGCACCCCCTTCTCCTCTAACAACCTCATTTGTGTCTTGCAGCTCAGTCAGCAGCGCAGCCCCAGGTAAGGCCACAGAGGACAGAAGGTGGGGGCATGGGGCAGGAGTCGGTGGACAATCCTACTACATCTGGCTCTGAGGAGCTTCGATTGTCGTCCGTCAATCCGCTGGGTCTGTTCTCGATGGATGAGAGCACAGACCTCGAAAAACCTGCATCGCCATGCTCCAGAACCCATTTCACCCCAAGGCCATCTAGTGGTCCTCCGGTCATTCCCGCCTCCACTCTGGAGGTGTCGGCCCCAAGCACCTCTCCACAGGGCACCCCATTTGTCCCCAGGACGGCGACGACCCCGCAGATGCCTCATGGACACGGCAGGTCTGTTCCACGAGCGCGACATGACAGCGGAGAGTTGATACAGTTGTCCACGAGGACTGTAGGCATTGGTGAGCATATCCCGACACCTGGCCATCAGGCCCGAGTTCATTCCGTGAATGGCAGAGTCCCTGGATGCGATAGCCAGGAACACTGCTGCCACAGGCCTCCCAGTGGTCCCCAGTGCGGCACTCCACCCCAGGTTCCGCACCACCACTGCGAACGACAGATGAAAGCAAGGATCAAGATCCTGCTTCTGCATCAGAGAATGTTACCCCCTCAGCATTCCCCGCTCCCGTACCCGTGCAACCAACGCATCTGCCTTCATCCCCCACAATGAGACACCACCTGAGGAGCTCCTCAGCCAGGCACCATGGAGCAAGGAGGGGAAAGGGTAGAGATGGGGAGAAGGAGAGGGGGGAAGGAAAGTGAGGTGCATGTGCGCAGGTGATGGCTGTGTTATATCTCCATCTGGGTGTATGCAATTTGTTGCAATGTATGGGGGCTGGGGACCACGCTCCTGCTTTGCCTTTGTATTCTGTGTTGCTGGACATGTTGAACATGTGATTGATGTCAATGGTGGAAAAAGTGGGGTGTGGGTGGGGGTTGGGTGTGATTGTCTGTGATAGTTATGATTTCAGACCAATGTTGGTATTAAACTTTTGTTATTGAACATAACCTTGTTGCACATTGTCTCACATAGCTGGACCGTTACATAATGGTGATTCCTTACCATGAAAGGGTTAAATACAACTTAACATCAATTAACATAAACTTTAACTGGCACCAAGGTGATGGGCACCATTGATGTCTGAGCTGCACACACACAGCAGTGTATCAGCGTTGTCACTCACATCAGCGCTCTTTCAGGCAAATCTTTCTGATATCAGCTCCTCACGTAATAGTGGGATTTAACAAGTACCAGCCGCACCGCTGGTGTTCATCCCGGTTACTTCCACTTTTTCTGGGCGGTTTTTGAGTGAGTGGTATTCTGGGTGATATGTGTGCGAGGTGGTGAAATTGACGATGGGCGATCTCCATGGGTGCTAATTTGAGTAAATATGCTCTTTACGACAAAAAACAGTGGACGGGCGTTAATATTGAATCTCGGCGTTAATTCCGTGCAGAAAATATCGCTGGTGGGCGTTGAATTTGCCCATTCTGCTGATTCCGCCGCAAAAAAGTGGGCAGGTGGTAATATTTATTCTCGCCGTTAACCCCATTGGGAAAATAATGCTTGGCAATAAGTCTTCTAAAAAAGGCCGTCAGTTTCCATTTTGTGCCAAAATGGGCAATATCTGGGCGTTATACGTCATTTCAGCAGTAAAATGGGTGTTAAGTGGGTGTTAAGCATGCAAAAAAAGTGGAGATTCTAGCCCTATATCTCTCTGCAGGCTTTATGTGTCCTCCTCACAGCTTACTTTCCCACCTAACTTTGTTTCATCAGTAAACTTGAATACATTACACTCACTCGCTTCATCTAAGTAATTAATAGGCCCAAGCGCTAATCCTTGCAGTACCCCGCTGGTTACAGCCTGCCAACCTGAAAAAGTCCTGTTTATTCCTACTCTGTTTCCTATTCATTAACCAATCCACAATCCATGCTAATTTATTACCCGCAATCCCATGAGTCATAATTTTATATAATAACCTCTTGTGTGGCACCTTATTGAATGCTTTTTGAAAATCCAAATACACTACATCCATTCTACTAGTTACATCTTCCAAAACCTCTAACAGATTTGTCAAACAGTATTTCCCTTTTATAAAACCATGTTTACTGTGCCTAATCATATTACAATTTTCTAAGTGCCCTGTTACTACTGATGTCAAGCTAACTGGCCTATAGTTCCCTATTTTTTCTCTTCCTCCTTTCTTAAATAGCGATGTTATGTTTGCTACCTTCCACTCCTTGGGAACTGTTCTAGAATTTAGGGAATTCTGGAAGATTAATACCAATGCATCCACTATCTCTGCAGCTACTCCTTTTAAAACCCTTGGATGCAGGTCGTCAGGTCCAAGAGATTTGTTGCCACTTAGTCTCATTAATTTCTCCAGTACTATGGGGCTGAAATTGATGGCCTTACCGCCCACTGCCGCTGAGATCCACCGACATTCTCCTCTGGGTTGCGCCCAGTGCCAGTTTGCACTTGGGAGTGGCGGGAGGGGAGGTCCGCTGGGAACAGCCTGCTGACATCAGCGGAGGGCCAAGTGGCGCAAGTGCCCTCCCGCCCGCCGAGATGCGAGATTGGTGCAGGTGGGAGTCGGTGCCAGCAGGGGGAAGGACTGCCGTAAGGAGGCTGGTCTAACCGCCAAGGTAAGGTAAAAACTGAAAAAAAAGCTTAGTGAACTTTTAATACATTTTTTTTCACAGTGACTTACCTTAATGGGTTCCCCTGAAGGTCTTCTGGTAATTTTTTTTTTCCAATCATTTTTATTTAAATTTCTTCGACTCTACATGGGCCCAACTCCATTCTCGGCGGCACTTTAGTGGCAAGAGCCTTTGCCGCCGAGATTGGGAGCTCCTGCCCACTCCTGCCCAGTTTGACAGCGTACATCGCTCGTTTGCCGCCTGCCCAACCTTTAAATTATTTTTCATCAATTTCCTGCCCAAAGTGCCGCCCAGTCTCTCGGCGGCCATCGGTGGCCTTTTGGGCGGCACTTGGGCGGAACTTGGCCTTCACCAAGTTCGGCCCCTATGTCTTTACTTATACTGATTTCTTTAAGATCCTCGTTCTCTCTAGACCTTTGGTTCCCCATTATTTCCGGAATGTTTTTTGTGTCTACTACCATGAAGACAGATACAAAGTATTTGTTTAATGTCTCTGCTGTTTTGTTATTGCCCATTATAATTTCTCCTGTTTCTGCCTCTAATGGGCTCATGTTTACTTTCATGAATCTCTTCCTCTTTACATACCTATAGAAACATTTAGAATATGTTTTTATGTCTCTTGCTAATTTATGCTCATATTCTTTTTTCTCTTTCCTTATCAATTTCTTGGTCCACCTTTGCTGAATTCTAAAATCCTCCCAATCCTCAGGCATGCTACTCTTTTTGGCAACATTATAAACCTGTTCCTTTGATCTAATACTATCTTTAATTTCTGTTGTTAGCCATGGTTGGACCACTTTTCCTGTGGGGGTTTTGTGCCTTAAAGGAATGTATAATTATTTTAAATTATGTATTAATTCTTTAAGTGCTTGTCTACCATCATACCTTTTAATGTAGTTTCCCAATCCACCTTCACCCCCTCATACCTACGTAGTTTGCTTTGTATAGATTTAAGACCCTAGTTTCAGAGTTAACTAAATCACTTTCAAACTCAATATGAAATTCTATTTATTATGGTCACTCTTCCCTAAAGGCTCCTTTACTACAAGGTTATTAATTGACTCTTTCTTGTTGATATATATGGAGACTTCTTGTTGTGCTGCTGACAAAGTGTAATATAATGTAACTGAAGTTCTCTTCTGGTGTGTCTCTGGACTGCAGCAGTGCGAGACTCTCTTTGGCAGTGCCTGTCTCACACAGCTCGAATTTGACAATAGAATAATAACACCCGTGCAGTGTCAAATGCTATTTAGGAATGTTCAGGGAGTCTTTTTGACCAAGTAAGCATTTTATAAACGGAGCCAAGGGGATAGTGCCTTCAGTTTAAAATTTGGGAAAGCAGGAGACCATCTTTCTTATTTTTGATGAAAAAAATATAATCTCGTTAATATATAATAATCTCATTAGTCCAGTTTAAGCAGCACAAAATTCAACAGTAGTATAAGAGGGGTTTGAGCATGAATCGGGATCTGAGTGTCTCACATCAGTGAATGCTTTGCATTTGCACCAATGTGCAAACAATGCTAGTACTGCAGAAGTATGGTCACAGTAACTGAAGCATAAGACTGGGGTTATTTCTTCAGTCAACGCTCAGTAAAAATAAGTTCCAAAACTATTAACATAGGAAAGTCAATGCAACATCATAAATATCACACTCCCAAGCACTGTGCTGTCATGCCAAAGAATACAAAAAAAATCCAACAATAACATTGCCGCAGAAAGGAGGCTAGTCAGAGCTTACTACCACACGTTTAGTATCACTGACTAAAATGAAGGAAAACTGAACGGGGGGGGGGGGGGGCGGGGTTGGTGGGGAGGTGGCGGGGGAGAGGGGAGGGGGCATGTAAGAACTATGCTGGAAGAGCGAGTTCCAACATAACAACTAGCACTGGTAAAAGCAATATTTATTCATCTTAAGCCACAAGAAAAAGGAAGCAATAATTTCTCCGTGATGGCTCAATGAAGCAAGACAAGTGAAATAGAAAAATATTAGATTAAAACTACTGAAGAGCAACCATAGAGGATCCTGAATGAATGACATAGGAAGGAACTGTCTGCATAGTCTGAAGTTGCTCTCGGTTCTCTCAGTGACAACCATCCTATAGGCCAACTCCAAGATAAGCTCCAGCGTTTTAACCAAATTCTTTTACTGTTAATTTAATACAAACAAGTTGGAGAAGTAAAGGTCAGTATTAATTTTATGATTTGCATATTAAGGAATTGTTTAAAGCCTTCACTTTTCTGAAATTTCCCCTCAAAGCCAAGTTGCATTTTTAATGAATTACTAAAAAAACAAGAATTTATTGTGTGTCGAGTTCCTCAAATATATCTAGATTAAGTTAGTTTCTTTAATTTCTCATCTGTTCAGTTTCTTTGCACTTAAAAAAACATTCTCTGCCCCTTCATTTTCTCTTTCTCCCTTCCTAATTTGATTTCTTGTCAGAGTTTTATTTTTCCCAGCCTCTGAACAGATGGATTTATTATGCCCAGTACTGAAACACGAAGCACTGCTATACAAATTCAGGTGAAGAATTCTTGGATGTCCAAGAGTCTCGGACGATTGGTTGGAAGTCGGTAATGGCAATGGTCCAAGGAGGATAGCTGTGGGCCAGAAATGATCTCAGTCAAATAAAACTGCAGAAATCAACACATATGGTCAGATTTGAAGTGCAGGGTTTATGGCAGTTGAATTGGAAAATTGGTTGTAAAAACATTTATTTCATTGCTATATTATACCGTAGTATTTTCCCCATTGAGCAACAACATGTAATATCAAAAAGCTACGAGAGACTTTTATAAATAGTGTTAGACATCAATCATAAATACGGCACTGCTAGAATATAATCCTAGTGTTTGACTGCCCTCATGGGGTGTAAAACCTTCATATGAATCTGGTATAAGTACTGAGAAACTGCTGCTCCCTGGTTAATAGGAAATGTAATATACAGAGGCACATCCAACTGTACAACCAGGGGCAGACTAGAGGCATGCCTTCATTTTATTATTCTTTATTTTGTTAAGAGGTTAATTGTTGTTTATGTGTGTTGTTGGGCCAACCAGTGCAACAAAGTTCCATAAATTTTACAGCACAGAAACATGCCATTTGGCCCAGCAGGTCTATGCCAGTTTTTATGCTCTACACAAGGAGTGGCCAAAAGTTTGGTCAAAAAGGTCAGTTTTAAGGAGGGTCTTAAAGGGGAAAGGCTGGTGAAGAGGCAGAGGGGTTTAAGAAGGGACTGCCAAATTATGGGATGTAGATGGCTGAAGACTTGGCTACCAATGATGGGGCAAAGGGGGAGGGGGATGCACACAAGCTCAGAGTCCCAGGAGCAAGATTTCAGAGGGAAGAGGGTTGTAGCACTGAAGAGGTCACAGAGATAGGGAAGACCACGGTCATGAATTAATTTAAATACAATGATGAGAATTTAAAATTTGAGATTCTGGGGAATGGGAGCCGATGTAGATCAGTGAGGACAGCAGTGAGATGGTGCAGGATAGGATATAAACAGTTGAGTTTAGGATAAGTTGAAGTTTACAGTGGCAGATAGGCAGAGGTTGGGGTATAGAAGGGTGCTGTGTCAGTCGTGGCTCAGTGGGTAGCACTCTCACCTCTGAGTCAAAAGGTTGTGGGTTCAAGTCCACCCCAGGAACTTGAGCACATAAATATAGGCTGACACTCTAGTGCAGCACTGAGGGAGCGCTGCACTATCAAAAGTGCCGTCTTTTCCATGAGTCTTTAAACCGAGCCTTCGTCTGCTCTCTCAGGTGGATTTAAAAGATCCCACGACACTATTTTGAAGAAGAGCAGGGGAATTATGCCCAGTGTCCTGGCAATTATTTACTTCTCAATCAACAAAACAAAAACAGATTATCTGGTCGTTATTACATTGCTGTTTGTGGGATCTTGTTGTGTGCATTAGGCTGCCACATTTCCTACATTAAAAGAGTGACTACACTTCAAAAAAAATAGTATTTCATTGGTTGTAAAGCACTTTGGGATGTCCTGAGGTTGTGAAAGGCTCTATATAAATGCAAGTCTTTCTTTCTTCCTGCTATGTTACCAGAACTGGAAGGAGATGGTCTTTGTGATGGAAAGAGTATGGAGTCAGAAGCAAACAATCTGGTTCAGTCTGAGACAGTGGCCAAGGAGCTAAATTGAGTCAGTTGCAAGGGCACCGAGTTTGTGGTGGAGATAAAAGACAATGGCTTTGGTCTTCCCAAAGTTTAGATGGAGGAAATTGTAGCTCATCCAAGTTCAAACTCTTTACAAGTTCCTGCTACTCAAATGAAGCTGTTCAGGGACCAGAATATCTGAGTGCTACTCAAACACTGGAATATTCTATCAATAAAGACTCTAAATATAATTATAATTCACAATTTTAAGAAAGCAATTAAGCACCATTTGTTTCAGCTCCCTGATTTATCTTTGAAATAACCAGATAAGGAATCACTTATACTAATCTTGCAATACAAACTGACATAAAGCTTGCCATTTATAATATAAATAAGTTGGTGCGTGCAATCATTTCAATACCTTGTAAATCAAAAGTTTTTAGTTTCCATTACCTGAAACTTTCAGTCCTCCCCACCTACCCTTATGAAAAACTTATTAATAAAAAAAGTGATGAATAGTAAATCACTTGTTTTGTAAAACATATGTAACCTTTCCTTACGATTTATCTGTCTTCCAGACTCAAATCATCATCATCATTGGCGGTCCGTCGTATCGAGGATGACTTGCTTCCGTGCCAAAAAGGAATGAGTTCGCAGGTGTTTCAATGAAGGACCTAATATTCTAGGTCCCGAACTACATCCTGAAGGGTGGAAGATGCCTGTGCATGGATTTTTTTAACGTGTGGTGACTGTTGCACACCAGCCACCACACGGGCTTGACAGAGCTAAGTCTCGGTCCAGTGGCAAGAATTAACCAAGACGACTGGAGACCAGCTCTTCAGCACGTGCCAGTGCAGAACGCTAATATCACACACTTGTAGCATTCTGGTGATAAGCTTGGGATTTGAAAAGGAGGACAGAGAGAGGTTACCGGTTTTAAGGTCTTGGGAAAGCAATGGTTAGAGTCGGAGTCAGTGTGGCGAGTCTCGATTCCTGCACCATGAGGCAGCAGGGAGGAGGAACAACGGGTAGAACGGGTAGAACTGATTCCAAGACTCAAATAGCCCTCCAGGAGCTCATCAAAATGGCCATTTTTCATATGTCAGTTTAGTCAGTGTTGGCATACTATTCAATCATGGGAGGGTGGTATATCAGCTAAGTCCAATCTTTTCCTCACCAGACATCAGTGCTTTAAAACCAAGGTCACAGGAATAAAGATTTGGCTGATATTTATTTAGCTGTGGCTCAGTGGGTCTGAGTCATAAATCTAGGCTGACACTCCAGTGCAGGGCTGAGGGAGTGCTGCACTGTCGGAAGTGCCGTCTTTCGGATGAGACGTTAATCCGAGGCCCCATCTGCTCTCAGGTGGATGTAAAAGATTGCATGGCACTATTTTGAAGAAGAGCAGGGGAGTTATCCCCAATGTCCTGGCCAATATTTATCCCTCAATCAACATAACAAAAATAGGTTATCAGGTCATTATCACATTGCTGTTTGTGGGAGCTTGCTGTGCGCAAATTGGCTGCACATTTCCCATATTACAACAGTGACTACACTCCAAAAATAATCCATTAGCTGTAAAGTGCTTTGAGACATTTGGTGGTTATAAAGGGCACTATATAAATGCAAATATTTCTTTCTTTTCTTTCTTTTCTCATCCCTACAGCAAGGACACCAATGACCAGTTAATTGAGAGCAGTTAACTCAGTACAGACTGGGAACGGATCCTGGGACATTGTGGTGTGAAGGGCTGCTAGTACCTGTGGAATTGTACCTCAGTGGGGGCCAATATATGTACTGCCATGTGTATTTCTGGTACTGTGGTCTCCCAGAGTAAAAGAGTCAAATTTAAAAGCATTGTTACAAATTGAGCAACTCAATGTTGCAGACTCGCATCATAGAAACATAGAAACATAGAAAATAAGTGCAGGAGTAGGCCATTCGGCCCTTCGAGCCTGCACCGCCATTCAATGAGTTCATGGCTGAACATTCAACTTCAGTACCCCATTCCTGCTTTCTCGCACTACCCCTTGATCCCCCTAGTAGTAAGGACCTCATCTAACTCCTTTTTGAATATATTTAGTGAATTGGCCTCAACAACTTTCTGTGGTAGAGAATTCCACACAAGAATAAGAATAAAATATAGTTGGAGCAAAGATTAACTCACCAAGCCCATCTGCTCACCCTTTCATTCATTCCATTCTTTGATTATTTTCAACTCCCTACTCCCTTAGTATCAAGCCCATATCCCTGTATTCCTTGTTGATCAGGAATCTGCTCTTTTGAATGCTTCAACCAAGATCACAATTGCTGCACAAGGTGACACTTTTAAACCATAATTTAACTGCATGTGTGAACATTACTGTGAGTTACATTTTGTGTAAGATTTCCTTTTGTTAACAATCACGTTCTCTTCTGGATTTATTACAGATTTTTTTCATGATTTAAAAAACTGGATCATGTCTTCTCCTTGCACTAATCTTCATTTTCCTCGAGAGAATTTAGTCCTTTAACTCTTCTAATTAGTTTCTGGATTTAAAATCTAGTACCATCTTTTTAAACTTTTCCAATGACTTTACATCCAAGTGTAGTGTTTAAAATTGAGTAAGTTGAAGATTGATGGTGTAATTCATGCTTTCTGCCATATCAATATTATTGGATTAGGTTCATAGGGCTAGAACCTCCACTTTCTTCCATGCTTATCGCCCACTTAACGCCCATTTTACCGCTGAAATGACGTATAAGGCCCATTCTGGCACAAAATGGAAACTGATGTGCTTTTTTAGGAGACTTATCGCCGAGCATTATTTTCCCAATGGGCTTAAGGCCGAGAAAAAATATCACCACCCGCCCACTTTTTTGGGGCGGAATCAGCAGAATGGGCGAACGCCCATAATATCGGCCAGCGTTACTTTCCGCACGGAATTAACGCCGAGATTCAATATTAACGCCAGGCGACAGTTTTTTGTTGTAAAGAGCATAGTTACCCAAACTAGCGGCCATGGAGATCGCCCACCTTCAATTTCAACACCTCGCACACATATCACCCACAATATCGCTCACTCAAAAAACCGCCATCAAAAGTGGAACTAACCGGAACGAATGCCAGCGGTGTGGCTGGCATTTGTTAAATCCCACTCTTATGTGAGGAGCTGATATCAGAAAGATTTGACTGAAAGAGCACTGATGTGAGTGTCAACGATAGCACACTGCTGTATGTGTGCAGCTCACACATCAATGGTGCCCATCACCTTGGTGCCAGTTAAAGTTTACGTTGATTGATGTTAAGTTGTATTTAACCCTTTCATGGTAAGGAATCACCAATGTGTAACGGTCCAGCTATCTGAGATAATGCACAACAAGGTTATGTTCAAAAACAAAAGTTTAATACCAACATTGGTCTGAAATCATAATTATCATAGCCAATAACTCCCAACCTCTGCCCACATCCCACTTTTTCCACCATTGACATCAATCACTTGTTCAACATGTCCAGCAACACAGAATACAAAGGCAAAGCAGGAGCGTGGTCCCCAGCCCCCATACATTGCAACAAATTGCATACACCCAGATGGAGATATAACACAGCCATCACCTGCGCACATGCATCTCACTTTCCTTCCCCCCTCTCCTTCTCCCCACCTCTACAGCTTCACTTCCTCGCTCCACGGCGCCTGGCTGAGGAGCTCCTGAGGCGGTGCTTCATTGGCGGAACATGAAGGCAGGTGCATTGGTTGGACGGGTACGGGAGCGGAGAGTGCTGAGGGGGCAACATTCTCTGATGCAGAAGCAGGATCTTGGTCCTTGCACTCATCTGTCGTTCGCAGTGGTGGTGCGGAACCTAGGGGTGGAGTGCCATGCTTTAGCACCACTGGGAGGCCTGTGGTAGCAGTGTTCCTGGCTATCACATCCAGGGACTCCACCATTCATGGAATGTACTTGGACATGGTAGCCAGGTGTCGGGATATGCCCCCCAAAGCTTCGGTGAGCTGGTCACCAATGCCTTTGTATTCTGTGTTGCTGGACATGTTGAACATGTGATTGATGTCAATGGTGGAAAAAGTGGGATGTGGGCAGAGGTTGGGAGTTATTGGCTATGATACTTATGATTTCAGACCAATGTTGGTATTAAACTTTTGTTTTTGAACATAACCTTGTTGTGCATTATCTCAGATAACTGGACAACTGTACCAACTCTCCGCTGTCATGTCGCGCTCGTGGAACAGACCAGTCACGCCCATGAGACCTCCGCAGGGTCGGCGCGTCCTGGGGACAAATGGGGTGCCCTGTGGTGAGGTGCTTGGAACCGGCACCTCCAGAGGGGAGGCGGGGATGACCAGAGGACCACTAGATGGCCTTGGGGTGGAATGGGTTCTGGAGCGTGGCGATGCAGGTTTTGAGAGGTCTGTGCTCTCATCCATCGAGAACAGACCCAGCGGATTGACGGGCGACAATCAGAGCTCCTCAGTACCAGATATAGTAGGATCGTCCGCCGACACCTGCCCGCGTCCCCATCTTCTGGCCTCTGTGGTCTTACCTGGGGCCGCGCTGCTGGCTGAGCTGCAAGACACAAATGAGGTTGTAGAGGAGAAGGGGGTGCTAGGGTGACAAGGTGAGTCACACAGCATATGCACGACAAACGCACCACCGCTCTCAAAATCATTGCAGACATCACATTTCATGACCATCAACACATTGTGCATTGCAATGATTTTCATTAGGCCAGCACTATTTCTATGACACGTTTAGAAATCATCTATCATATATGATTGGTCAGATATGAGTGGGTGTGGCATCTATTGACTTTACATCAGGCAATGGTGTAAGCTTTACTCACGTGGCATCACTTCAGGGTCTGCAGACGCGAACGTGGCTGTCCGGGGGTGCTTCCCCATGAGTGCTAGCACTCGCTCCTCCATCTCTGTGATGTCGCTGGGGACTGGTGGCCCCCCACTCGTTCGCCTCTGCATGGACCTCATCGTCGATAACTTCTTCTGTAAAAGGTGACAGGACGACATGGCATGAGATCATTGCGTGATATCATTGCTAGGTACTGTCACTGACACTGATACAACACATAACTGACAGATGTAATCATGATTATTATGATTATTATCATTCTTTACCTAAAGACGTACACCATGACCGTAGGCTTTGAGTAAAACATTCCCGGTAAATGTGAAAGACCTCATATCTGATGATAGTCACTCATGACTGTTACAAATCAAATTATATAAATACATAAGTACATGTAAATTAATGTAATACTTACTCTTGCGGATCCCACAAGGTCGTTCCATCGTTTGCAGCATTGGTTGCCCTCACGCACCTTGTTGTTTGCCGACGAGACTACCTCTGCTATCTCGGTCCGTGTCCTCTGGTAGGCCTTTGGGGTGGGCTTCCTGCGCCCTCTCTGTGTCAAATCACCCCAGCGTGTCTCGACCTCCTGCAGGAAGGAGACATTTGCCACTTCTGAGAAACTACTGGCTCTTTTGCGGCCTCCAATGTGCTCCTCTCCCACCTCACTGCTCTCTCCAGCGTCTGTCTCCACAGCGTGCTGGGATGCCTCCTCCTCTCCCTCCATTATAGGGCAAATTCTGTCAAATATGTGGCTGGTAACACCTACTTATTGTTTGCCTACTTGCTGTGTAGCTCTAAAGTCTCCTTCCTTCATCCCAAAGCACCAACACCACACCCAGCCATGCCTTCAGTCCCTCTGAGCTCCCTCTCTCTCTGTCGCCTCTCCTGCGCATGTCATAGTGATCCTTTACCTCCAGAATTGTGGGAATTGAGCGTTGCCATGCCGTTGCTAAGGACAGCCACACTTTACGGCAGAAGGTCAAAAAAATTTAATGCTAATGCCCATTTTATATCGCTCATGGTAACGGCGATTTAAAAAAATGTAAACTAGGTGTTTTGAGAATGGGCGAGAAACCGACGATCTGAAAACCCTTTTTTTACCGCCCATGCCAGAAATAGCACCCATTTTGGGTGATAAGCTCAAAAGTGGAGGTTCTAACCCATAATCTTTAGATTTACTTCTACACTCTTTGGGCTAGAAATTCGGGTATCTGCGATATTGCTATTTTTTGGCGATAATCGCGGAGGATTTTTTTGTGACCGCCGGGGTACTGCTATCACTGGACCTCACAAAATTCGCCAAACAGTGAACAGTGATAGCGATAGCAGTAAATCTGACGTTGCATACAGCAACCACAATGCAAGGAGAGTTCAGCAGGCAGAGTGCCAAGAAATTCAGCAATGAGGCAAACAAGGCCCTCATCACAGCTGTGCAGAGTGGATGGGGGGATTTTAATAGGAGGGGTGCAAGTAAACCCCTCCCAGCTGTTCTAAAGTGTCTATGGACCAGCGTGGCCGAGGAGGTTTCCTCAGTGGACTACATCAGGAGGGACCACAAGCAGTGTCGCAAAAGGTGGAATGACCATTGCAGGGTCGTCAGAGTAAGTAATATTTTTATTGATGCACTCTTTCATTACTTAAATTGTAAATCTGACACGTGTTGCTATAGGTAGGCTTAGTGTTGCACCTTATTTGCCATGAATGATCACTACACATTATTAAGACTGCTTTTTGACGCCTTAAAAGATGTTTCTGCACTTCGATGTCTTCCTCATGAACCATGTGCAACTACCAGGGCCATTAAACAGAAGACTGTATTAAATGCACACAGTATGGTATATGTGCTTTGATAGCTATCTGTGTGTGCCGCAAGAGCAGAAGGGCCCTCTGGTAACCATTCCTATTGTCAACTTTTCAGGGAAAGTTGTCGCATAACCGTCGGGAGCAGCGGTGCACAGGCGGTGGTCCACCCCAGACACTACTGTTAACGGACCTCGAGGAAAGAGTGGCAGCTCTGATCGGTGCCTCAGGGAGGTTAACTACCTGTAGGGATGCTGATCCCTTGTTTGAAACTGAGGGTAAGTCCTGCAAAATCCCCAGGCTGGGTTGGGGCAATGTGATGCAGTGTCTGTGGGCGAGGATTGGGGCAATGTGATGTAGAATCTGTGGGCGAGGGTTGGGGCAATATGATGTAGAGTCTGTGGGCTAGGGTTGGGGCAATGCGATGCAGTGTCTGTGGGCTAGGGTTGGGGCAATGTGATGCAGTGTCTGTGGGCAACATATAATGCAGTAGCACCGGTCCTTCAAATGAGCCTGTGTTATGTGATCTTGCTTATGTCACACTGTCCCCTCCCCTGCTGCTAACCACTCATCTGTTGTTTTCTATTTCCAAATGAGGAGGCGCTAAACCGCCGATGGAAGCCTCCATCTCAGCCCATCGTGTGGGGATGCAGGAGGGGGACCACGAAGACACTGAGGACAAGGAACCTCCACGGGAGGAGGAACTATTCCGGGGGGGGTTGAGGGTGGGGGGTGTTGGTGGGGGGGGGTTGCCGATGCAATCGACACCTCATTTTGCTGTGACCACTAGTTCTTCTGAGGAAGAAACATTCTCCGGCTTTCGCCCATCCGAGGCCCCAGATCCAAGTGGTGTGCAGCAACGCAGTCCCAGGGTTGAACCCCGTATGCCGTCTCTCCGGAGGGTGAGTTGGCAAAGCCAGTCTGCTGACAGACAGGCAGACGCACACCTGGACATGGTGGGACTGTCACAGGGAGAGCATCCAGCTCAGCCAACAGCTCCTGGAGGTCTTGGGTGCTTTTCCCACAAGCACTGCGGTGGCACTATCGGCGGACAAGAGGGAGGACATGTCGCAGATTGTCGCTGTGACTAGCGAGAACACCGAGGCTGTCAATGGCATTGCGTAATTGATGGTGTCAACCTTTGGCACTGCAGTCCCCAGTGTCACAGCACCTGTGAGTGGTGAGGCCGAGCAAGAGCCTTGCCACTCAGAAGCTGGGCATTCCATACCCCGAGCTTCTCCCGGGGATCCACACATGGCACCTCCATTGTTTATCCCCCTTTTACAGCAGGACTCTGGCCGCGTTGCTGCCCGACATGTTGGTGCCACCTTGGGTACGGTTATGGCGCGAGGGAGGAGGGTTAGGATGGGGGTGTGGGAGAGGGGCAAAGTGAGGCCGCGGGTAAAAGATGTTCGGTGCAGGGGTTGTTGTTGTTTTCTTGTTTTATTGTTATCTTGTTGCTGTTGTTGTTGTTATTTTATAAAAGTTTTAAAAATGTCATAATTGACAATAATGTTTAATAAATTTTATTCCAGTTTTCAAATGTTTAATAAATCTTATTCAAAATGTATGTTTAATAAGTTCTTTTGTTCACCTTAACCATTCCTGTGTATTGTCTCATTTGTAAAATAAGAGGGGGAATAGTCAACATGGTGGGATAGAGTGGGCAAGTAATGGTGAAACATGCTGTTCAGGCAAAGCGATGAATTATGAGCTGCTGACGTAAGGCTTTTTGCAGTGGCAAAAGTGCCACGTGACCTCCCCTGTGGTTGTGATGGGGGTGGTGGCATGGGTTCCTCGTCAGGCTATTCTTCCTCCTCATCGTCCTTGTCGTCGTCCTCCCCCTCCTGAGGTGGTCCTGCAGCCCCCAGTGGCAAATCCTGTTCCCTCGTGATGGCTAAGTTGTGTAGCATGCAGCACACCACAATGAACTCAGCGACCTGCTGAGGGGAGTATTGTAGGCAGCCTCCAGACTGGTCCAGGCATCGGAAGCGCTGCTTGAGCACTCCAATTGTGTTTTCGACGATGTTACGTGTGACTGTATGGCTGTCATTATAGCGATGCTCGGCTTCTGTCTGAGGGTTCCGGAGGGGTATCATGAGCCAGGTGGCGAGGCCGTAACTTTGTCCCCCAGCATCCAGCTCTGGCCTTGTGGCTGACACTCGAACGGGTATGAGACACTACCCTCATGGATGCTCATGGAAATTGAGCATTTACTGCCATGTTGCGCTGAGTATGGTCACAGATGATCTGTACGTTCAGGGAATGGAATCCCTTTTGGTTTAGGTAAACTTGTGAATCCTCTAAATGTGCTCCCAGGGCGATGTGCGTACAGTCAATGGCAGCCTGAACCTTGGGGAAGCCAGCAATTTGTCCAAAACCTATAGCCCTCTCATTCTGTGCCTCCTTGTTCATTGGAAACTTTATAAAGTCTATCCTGCGTGCGTACAGTGCAGTAGTCACCTGGCAAATATCCTTGAAAACAAATTATAAACTCACATAAAGCTCACTGTGTACAACACAGCCTTCTCATCAAATCCTTTTATGCAATGAGCTTCTGCTACGTTTCTGCCATTAGCACCGAGTAAATCAGAGAATCAAAGTCCAAATGATATTCTGTGAGTCAATAGTGGTGATGAACATCAAGGCTAAAGTTCAGAAAGATGCCAAGCAGGACCAAAAACTGGAGTTGCTGTGATTTACATAAGAACATAAGAAATAGGAGCAGGAGTAGGCCATTTGGCCCCTCGAGCCTGCTCCACCATTCAATACGAGCATGGCTGATCTGATCATGGACTCAGCTCCACTTCCTTGCCCGCTCCCCATAACCCTTTATTCACTTATCACTCAAAAATCTGTCTATCTCCATCTTAAATGACCCAGCCTCCACAGCTCTCTGGGGCAGAGAATTCTACAGATTTACAACCCTCTGAGAGAAGAAATTTCTCCTCATCTCAGTTTTAAATGGGCGGCCCCTTATTCTAAGACTATGTCCCCTAGCTTTAGTTTCCCCTATGAGTGGAAATATCCTCTCTGCAGCCATCATGTCGAGCCCCCTCAATATCTTATAAGTTTCAATAAGATCACCTCTCATTCTTCTGACCACCAATGTGTATAGGCCCACCCTACCTTCACAAGTCAACCCCCTCATCTACGGAATCAACCGAGTGAACCTTCTCTGAACTGCCTCCAATGCAAGTATATCCTTCCTTAAATACAGAGTCCAAAACTGTACGCAGTACTCCAGGTGTGGCCTCACCAATACTCTGTACAGTTGTAGCAGGACTTCTCTGCTTTTATACTCTATCCCCCTTGCAATAAAGGCCAACATTCCATTTGGCTTTTTGATTACTTGCTGTACCTGCATACTCATTTTTTGTGTTTCATGCACAAGGACCCCCAGGTCCTTCTGTACTGCAGCACCTTGCAATTTTTCTCCATTTAAATTATTATTTACCTTTTTATTTTTTCTGCCAAAGTGGATAACCTCACATTTTCCCACATTATATTCCATCTGCCAAATTTTTGCCCTCTCACTTAGCCCTTTGCTAAGCTTTGGAGAGAGGACTTACTATGACCAATATTTGATAGAAAATCCTAAGTATATTATTTATAAGCGCAGAGGAAACCTTTATTTCCTCTGATTTTAAATTGTGCAATGAGAAAATAATGTAAGAAATATTTATGAAGTAGGAAATCCCTCAGGGATATCTTAAGGTGGATTTTTTTTTATTCCTTTGCAGATTTGTGTCCTCCTCACAAATTGCTTTCCCACCCATCTTTGTATCATCAGCAATCTTGGCTACATTACACTCTGTCCCTTCATCCATGTCATTAATACAGATTGTAAATAGTTGAGGCCCCAGCACAGATCCCTGCAGCACCCCACTAATTACTGTTTGCCAACCAGAAAATGACCCATTTATCCCGACTCTCTGTTTTCGGTGAGTTAGCCAATCCTCTATCCATGCTAATATATTACCCAACCCCGTGAACTTTTAATATGTGCAGTAACCTCTTATGTGGCACCGTATCAAATGCCTTCTGGAAATCCAAATGCACCATATCCACTGGTTCCCCCTTAACCACTCTGCTCGTTACATCCTCAAAGAACTCCAGCAAATTTGTCAAACATGATTTCCCTTTCATAAAACCATGAGAGAGGCAGAGGCGGCAGCAGCGTTTGGGGGGGGTGGCGGGAAGAGGCACTTGTGCTTGGGTTAGGGACTTCAGCTGGGGGAGGCAGCACTTGCGCTGGGGTAAGGGGCTTCGGCTGGAACTTGGGAGGCTTTTGCTGGGTTGTTTGAGATCTGTCCTCTATGGCTTCAGAAATCAGAAATGATCAAATTACGATTTGCAATGTCAGTCAGAACTTGGGCTGGGCGGTTCCATTTACACATTCCAGAGTAACTTCAGGGTGTAGTTTATCCTCCAAGGCGACCAATCAGCAATAGGTCATGTGACAATGGCGAGCCAATCAGAGGCATGGCGGCCATTTTATTAGTACAATTAGTTGTCTCCTTGAAAGTACCAGAAAACACATAATTCTCATTAGATCACATCTCATGCAGACAGAATTAGGGACTGGACCCATAATCACTGAAAGAATGGCAGAATATGGATGCATGCGAAGTATCAGGCAATTAATGATTGCTCCTTCCAGCAAAAGTAAAATGATAATACATACCCCATGATTGAGTAGACCAGTCAGAAATAATTGACATGGAAGCACGTAACATGCATTGGGCTGGATATTTAGTTAATTTGCGCTCCATTTAGCGCCTCAGGGGGCGCAAAAATGTTTTTGGGGGCGGCAAATGAGGCGCACAAGATTTTGCACCTGGGTGGCACTTTCGCCAATGGTTTTGCGGCAGCGCTAAAACTTACCACCCTGCCACTGTCTTGACCGTTGGGATGATGTAAATCGTCGTGCATCGCTGCGCTAGTGCTCCTCCACGAGTTTACAGGGAACATCGCTCATAACTCCAGCTCTCTGAGACACAGTGCGTTAGAAAGCTGCGCTTCTGAAAAGAAGTGCTGACAGAGATATGCCAGTTCCTACAGGCAGACCTACAGCCTACCAGCGGAAATTGGACTGCACTGCCCGTCGAGGTGAAGGTGACTGCGGCACTTGCCTTCTCTGCCTCCAGCTCCTTCCAGGCATCAGCAGGGGATATATGCTCCATCTTGCAGCACGCTACACATTGCTGCAATCGCCAGGTGACTACTGCACTGTATGCACACAGGAAGGACTTCTTAAACTTTCCAATGACCAGGGAGTCCCAAAATGAGCGGGCTGTAGGTTTTGGATGATTTGCTGGCTTCCCCAAGGTTCAGGGTGCCGTTGACTGTACATACGTCGCCCTGTGAGCACCTTTAGGGAATCCAGAGGTTTTCCGAAACTGAAAGGGATTCCACTCCCTGAACGTACAGATCGTCTGCGACCATAGTCAGTGCATCATGCAGTCAATGCTCGATATCCAGAGAGCATCCATGATGCTTTCAGCTTGCGTGAGAGCAGTGTCTCACGCATGTTGCAGCGTCAACCACAAGGCCAGAGCTGGATGCTTGGGGGCAAAGGTTACGGCCTCACCACTTGGCTCTTGACCCCCCTCCAGAACCCTCAGACAGAAATCGAGCATCGTTATAATGAGAGCCATGCAGCCACACGCAACATTGTCGATCAGACAATTGGAGTGCTCAAGCAGCGCTTCCGATGCCTGGACCACTCTGGAGACTGCCTACAATACTCCCCTCAGCAGGTCTCTGAGTTCATTGTGATGTGCTGCATGTTACACAACTTAGCAATCATGAGGGGACAAGGATTGTCATGTATCTCACACTACTGTACATAACTGTATCTTACCATGCTATACATGACTGTAACTAAATATGACATGTAACCACAAGCATACCTTACCACCAGGGGTGCACTTGCAGGAGACACTGCATACCTGTTCCACACAGGTATATAAAGGCAAGTCTCAGGCAAGTGCGACATTCGAGAGCTGTGAAATAAAGGTGCAGGTCCTGAGTGCCCTTGACTTCAGCATGTGTCTCTTGTGAGTCTGTACTGCAGGGACAGGACTTTACAGTGGCGACGAGGATGGGATCACAGAATCTACAGAATGGCGACCAACGGCTCAGATGAAA
Organism: Pristiophorus japonicus; assembly: GCF_044704955.1. Taxonomy (NCBI): domain Eukaryota; kingdom Metazoa; phylum Chordata; class Chondrichthyes; family Pristiophoridae; genus Pristiophorus; species Pristiophorus japonicus. The sequence continues at coordinate 39,239,048 of NC_091988.1, read as the reverse complement.
AATACAATGCTGGAGATAATTGGGAGGACTTTATAGAAAGGCTCCAGCAAAGCTTTGTAACCAAAGACTGGTTGGGTGACGATAAGGCAGACAAAAGAAGAGCCCATCTCTTGACCAGCTGTGGCTCAAAAACATACGCCTTAATGAAGGACCTGCTGGCACCCGAGAAACCAGCAAGCAAGTCGTTTGAAGAGTTGAGCACATTGGTAAGAGACCACCTGAAGCCAGCGAACAGCCTACACATGGCCAGACACAGGTTCTACAACTACAGACGCTGTGTGGGCCAGAGCATACCCGACTTTGTGGCGGAACTTCGGAGGCTGGCTAGTTTATGTGAGTTCTCCGATGAACTAAGGAGAGAAGTACTGAGAGACATTTTTATTGAAGGAATAGGCCATGCAGGCATATTCCGAAAGCTCATAGAGACCAAGAACTTGACCCTAGAGGCAGCAGCACTGGTCGCACAGACATTCTTGGCAGGAGAAGAAGAAACGAGATTAATCTATACTGTGGGTACGACAACTAACGAAACATCGGAACAAGGGGTTCACAGCGCGAAACAAGCCGCTACCCCCACACACAGACAAAGGCAGGAGAGCAGGCCTTCAACAGCAGGCAGTGGCGCCAGAAGCCATCAAGGGCCACATGAACGGCCGTTCACACCTCATCAACCCACAATGCGAGCAATCAACTACAAACTGAGAGAAGCTCAAGAGAGATCAGCCAGACGCAGCTCATCCTTCGGAAACAATGGAAGCGGTCTGTGCTGGAGATGTGGGGGAAGGCACTCATCAAGGGGGTGTCGATTTCAGCATGCTGTTTGCAGAAACTGCAACTATACAGGGCATCTGGCCCGCATGTGCAGAAAAACAGCAGCTCGGCTGATATACGAATCGGAAGGGTCGGAAAGCAGACCAGAAGACGGTGTGGACAGTGCCCGGGACACCGAGGTACAGCGGGTCAACACGATCAATGGCCACTGTTCTTACTACAAGACGCCTCCAATAATGATGAGGGTCCTACTCAACGGGATACCCGTCAACATGGAACTGGAGTCAATCTCTCATGAGTGTTCAACAATTTGAACAACTGTGGCCGCACAAAAGCAACAGACCAAAACTCAAAAGGGTCGACACCAAACAAAGGACCAATACCAAAGAAATCGTCCCAGTCCTTGTCAGCGCCATGCTCTCAGTCACACACAAAGGGACAGTGAACCGACTTCCCCTGTGGATTGTCCCCGGAGATCTCCCAGCACTGTTAGGGAGAAGCTGGCTGGCAAAACTAAATTGGAAATGGGACGATGTTCACGCCATGTCATCAGAGGAACAGACCTCCTGCTCAACAGTTCTAAGTCGATTTGAACATCTCTTTCAGCCAGGTGTGGGCACCTTCAAAGGGGCTAAAGTTAAAATCTACATCACACAGGATGCTAGACCGGTCCATCACAAGGCTAGAGCTGTGCCCTATGTGATGAGGGAAAAGATTGAACAATAACGGGACAGGCTTCTGCGGGAAGGCATTATCTCACCCGTGGAATTTAGCAACTGGGCAAATCCCATCATCCCAGTCATGAAACCTGATGGATCCGTACGAATCTGTGGGGATTACAAATCTACCATAAACAGAGTCTCTCTACAGGACCAATACCCGCTGCCCAGAGCGGAGGGCTTATTTGCCACATTGGCTGGAGGAAAACTTTTCTCGAAACTAGATCTCACATCTGCGTATATGACGCAAGAACTGACCGAAGAGTCTAAGCTACTCACCACCATCAACACACATCGAGGCCTTTTCATGTACAATCGATGCCCATTCGGCATCAGGTTGGCAGCTGCTATATTCCAGCGCAACATGGAGAGTCTGCTCAAATCCATCCCGGGGACAGTTGTGTTTCAAGACGACATACTCATCACGGGCAGGGACACCGACTCCCATCTCCGTAATTTGGAGGAAGTACTAAAGTGGTTGGATCGGGTAGGCCTAAGAGTTAAGAAATCCAAGTGTCTGTTTCTCGCGCCCGAGGTTGAATTTTTGGGCAGAAGGATTGCCACTGATGGAATCCGACCAACAGAATCCAAAACCGAAGCAATTCGTCTGGCACCCAGGCCCCGGAATGTCTCGGAACTGCACGCCTTTCTTGGGCTACTCAATTACTTTGGGAGCTTTCTGCAGAACTTGAGCACACTGCTGGCGCCTCTCCACGTGCTACTCAGAAAGGGGTGCGATTGGTTTTGGGGGGACGCCCAGGAACGCGCCTTCAATAAGGCATGCAACCTTCTATTTTCCAACAGAGTTTTGGCTTTTTTTGATCCAGGTAAAAAGCTAGTTCTTACATGTGATGCGTCAGCGTATGGGGTTGGGTGCGTTTTACAGCATGTCAATGATGCGGGTAAATTACAACCCGTTGCTTATGCCTCCAGGTCACTTTTGCGGGCGGAGCGCGGGTACGGTATGGTGGAGAAGGAGGCGCTCGTGTGCGTGTACGGTGTCAAAAAGATGCACCAATACCTTTTCGGGGCCAAGGCCCTCACGTCCCTTCTATCTGAGAGCAAGGCAATAAACGCCAACGCCTTGGCACGCATTCAACGGTGGGCACTTATGCTGGCGTCTTACGACTACACAATAAGGCACAGACCAGGCACAGACAACTGTGCCGACGCGCTTAGCAGGCTGCCCCTGGCGACCACGGAAGGGTCTGACGAACTGGACTGTGAGATAGTCATGGCAATCAATTCCTTTGAATCCACAGGTTCGCCCATGACGGCTCACCAAATCAGAGCCTGGACGACCAGCGACCCCACGTTACCCTTAGTCAAAAGATGTGTTATAACCGGTGACTGGGCAGAGGCTCGCGATGCCTGCCCCGAGGAGATCAAACCCTTCCATAGGCGCATGCATGAACTATCACTACAGGCAGACTGCCTGATGTGGGGCAGCTGAGTAGTTATGCCTCTGCGAGGCAGAGAAGCGTTTGTCCGGGAGCTCCACCGCGAGCACCCGGGGATCATCCTTATGAAGGCCATAGCCAGATCCCATGTCTGGTGGCCTGCTATTGACGCGGACTTGGAGCTCTGCGTCCGACGGTGCACCATTTGTGCCCAACTCAGTAATGCCCCCAGGGAGGCCCCCCTGACCCCCTCGCCCTGGCCCACCAAACCGTGGTCGCGGGTGTACGTAGACTATGCGGGCCCATTCATGGGCAAAATGTTCCTTGTAGTATGCATTTTCAAAGTGGATCGAATGCACCATTTTAAACTCGAGCACCACCTCCACCACTGTGGAGAGCCTTGGAACCATGTTTGCAATGCATGGCATTCCTGACATATTGGTCAGTGATAATGGTCCGTGCTTCACCAGCGCAGAATTCCAAGATTTTATAGTTGACCACAGTATAAATCACGTTAAAACGTCACCGTTTAAGCCGGCCTCCAATGGCCAGGCGGAGCGAGCAGTGCAAATCATTAAACAAGGCATGCTTAAAATCCAAGGTCCCACGCTGCTGGGCTGCCTGTCGCGACTGCTGCTGGCATACAGATCTCGTCCGCATTTGCTGACTGGAGTTCCCCCCGCGCAACTATTGATGACACAGACCTTGAAGACAAGGCTCTCGTTAATCCTCCCAGACATGCATGAAAGCATTGAGGCAAAGCGCAGGAAGCTAACTGAGTACCATGACCGAAATTCGAGGGGGAGGTGGAATGAGATAGGGGACAAAGAGTTTGTGCTAAACTATGGCAGGGGTCCCAAATTACTTGCAGGGACAGTAACAGGCAAGGAAGGAAACAGGCTACTGGTTGTACAAATGGACAATGGCCAAACCTGCCGGAGGCATGTAGACCAAGTAAAAAGTAGATTCACCAACAACACTGCAGAACCAGAGGCAGACTACAATGTGGAACTCACACCACACCTGGTGGACAGACAGAGGGAACAACCTGAGGAAAGGGCAGTCTCAACAGACAGCCCAGGCGAGATACCAGCAATCATACTGAATGAAACAGACAGCCCAGGCAAGATACCAGCAATCACACCGAAAGAAAAACAGGCACCAAGGCAAACAACTGAACCACAACTAAGACGCTCCACGCGAGAGCGTAGACCACCTGAGAGACTGAATCTATAAAGACAATAGGACCTTGGGGGAGGGTGATGTCATGTATCTCACACCACTGTACATAACTGTATCTTACCATGCTATACATGGCTGTAACTAGATATGACCTGTAACCACAAGCATACCTTACCACCAGGGGTGCACTTGCAGGAGACACTGCATACCTGGTCCACACAGGTATATAAAGACAGGTCTCAGGCAAGTGTGGCATTCGAGAGCTGTGAAATAAAGGTGCAGGTCCTGAGTGACCTTGGCTTCAGCATGTGCCTCGTTTGAGTCTGTAATGCAGGGACAGGACTTTACAGGGATTGCCAATGGTGATTGCAGGACCACCTCAGGCGAAAGAGGAGGAGGTAGAAGACGAGGAAGAGGAGCCTGGCGAGGAACCCGTGTCACCACAACCACCACAACCACAGGGGAGGCATCGTGGAGATTTTGCCGCTGCAAAAGCCTTATATCGGCAGCTCATAGTTGAACGCTTTGCTTGAAGAGTGAACGGCAGGTTTGAGTGTTGCCTGGCTACTCTATCCCACCGTGTTGACTATTCCCCCTATTATTCTGCAAATGAGACACTACACAGGAATGGTTAAGGTGAAGCAAAAAGGTATTGAACATTGTAACATTGTAACCTTTTTAACCTTCATTGTGATACTTAAATTAAATAAAATAACAGGCTGCATCCAGCAGTGTGATACTTCCAGAACAGAAGAAGAACATAATCCAGCACTGTGATACTTAAGTAAAATCCTGCCCATTGGCCTAGAAATCCCGGTCGAGGCCTTCCCGCGGGCAAACGACTGAAAAAAACCCCGCACTTACCTGTTCCAGCTGCGCCCGCTCGAGATCCCGGTCCTGAGGCCTTCACACCCTGCGCGTCGCAGCGCATGCACATTGGGACATCCGTAAACTGGAGCTGGAGTCACATGGCTCTGGGCAGCCAATCAAGATACAGTATTTTCTCATTCATTATAATGGGAACACCGTAAGTTGGAGTTCCCATTATTATGAATGAGAAACTCGCCAAACACCCAAAACACTAATAAAAAGTAGAAAATATACAGTACATATTTAAGATTCATTTAAATTAAAGTTATTAATATCATAAAAAATACTTATCTGATTTTTTAAGAAGTTTTTAAAATTATGGTTTTAAATAAACTTTAATTTAATTTAATTGTGTTTATGTATGTTTTAAAACACATGTGCTTGTAAAAGTAGGCTATACGCCTGCTTTTATCAGGCACAATAATTTTGAGGACATTTGCTGGGCAAGATATGCGTAAATCCCGCAATCCCGCAAGCAAATGTCCTCGCTCCCGATCTGCGGATGATCTGTCAAGCTCTAGCTTGACAGATCGGAAAAGCCGGTTTTCAGCGCATGAGCATTGCACGCTGAAAACCGGCTGTTCCAATGCCTTCTGGGTCCGTAGAAACTTCGTACGGCCCCGGGAGGCTGGGATTTCTGCCCCATTATTTTTTGCCACCTTCTTTTGTCACCCTTCCCTTCATCCTCCTCCCTTGCCTGATGTTTCTTATCAAAGTAGCACCAGGGCGTGCAGTAAGGCTGCCAGAGCACTGCTGTGTTGGGGGTAGAGACAATGGAGACAGTGTCTGGGGACGCACTGGACCGGCTCGTGGTGTGGAAGGCCCGACTCCTGACTGGCTAGCCTCTTCATCGGCATCGCCAGTCACAGGTGGTTTGGGTGACAACTGTCGCTGATGCTTGGTTAGCGATTGAGTGGGGGGAGACAGAATGCTGTCACCCGGAGGAATGAAACCACCTCCCATATCCCTAGAGCCACTCAGTCACCGACGGGACTGGCCCCTAGCAACTGCAGCACGATGTAAACTAACACCTTGCTGACCTGCTTCGGAACTGTCACTTCCCCGTGTGACAGTGGGGAACGCAGAGGGTATGGAGGCAGGCATGGACTGCATCACCTGCCCAAGCTGAAGCAGAGCTTGTGCCTGTGATGCGCCATATTCTGCAAGGGCTCGCGCCACACTCCCTGGGACTCCAGTGTCATTGCTGGAGGCCACCAGCCTTGTGTGGACATTGATGGCCTCGCTGGTATCACGTCTCGCACTCACAATCTGCGACACTACCGCCGTAATCGACGCTTTCAGACTGTCAATGCTCGTGGGAATCCTTCCCAAAACATCAAGGAGCATTCGGTTGATTAGGATGCTCTCCCTGGACATTCCCACCATGTCCAGGTCCACGTCTGCCTGTCTGTCAGCAGACTGATTTTTCTGACTCACCCTCCGGAGAGATGGTCTGCAGGATTCAACCCCAGCACTGTGTTGATGCACGCCACGGTCCCAGGAACCTCGCAATCCTCGAACCCCGAAAACGTCACGTTGTCCCCAGAGGAGCTGAGTGCCAATGGTGGAGCAGGTGTCATAGGATGCTGCGCCAGAGTCGGCTCATCCGTAACCTCTGTCATGTATTTAACCAGCATTGTAACCCATGTATAGTAAGGACGTATCAATGACGACAAGAAACTGGGATTTAAACCACGCGAGCATGGCCACTAGCGGAACAAACGAGAGGTACTGTATTAAGGAATGGTTGGGACAGAGATTCAACAGTGTTAAAGCAGCACACACTTCTCCAGGCAGACAAGGGCAGTCGGGCATGCCCCAACATGTAGTCGAACCCAGAGGGGGAGTTCGACAGAGACAATGGCAAGCTGAACAGCGATTCATGCCATTGCAAGGGACAATGCGGCCAGTAATGGGGCCATCAACACCTGTTAATGGTGCACTCAAGGACAATAACAGGGGCAGTCAGGGACGATCGACTGGCAAGGGACCTTTTGTTTCAAACCGCAACTCATGCTGGAGGCGTGAAGGCATACATTCAGCCGGAGTTTGCAGAGATGAGCAAAATACCTGCAGAAATTGCAGAAATGGACACTGGGGGAAATCGCTGGAAGCTGAAGTTCAGCGAGTTCGTGTGGAGCACGTATACAGTTCATACACCAGGACGCCACCGATAATGATGAAAGTGCTCCTCAATGGCATCCCAGTATCAATGGAGTTAGACACGGGTGCCAGCCAGTCCCTGATGGGTATCAAACAGTTCGAAAAGTTGTGGGCATCCAAGGCCAGGAGGCCAAAATTATCGCCGATTGACGCACAGCTACGGATTACATAAAGCAGATCATTCCAGTGCTAGGCAGCGCCACGGTAGTCGTGAACCACAAAGATTCGGAGAACAGACTGCCACTCTGGATTGTCCCAGGGGATGGTCCCGCACTACTGGGGAGGAGTTGGCTTGCTGTCATGAACTGGAAATGGGGCGATGTCAATGCAATTTCCTCTGTGGAGCGAGTATCATGCTCACAGATCCTGGACAAATTTGACTCATTATTTCAACCCGGCATTGGCACTTTCATGGGGGCCAAGGTAGTGATTCACATAAACCTGGACGCCAGACCAGTACACCACAAGGCCAGAGCGGTGCCGTATGTGATGCGGGAAAAGATAGAAGGCGAATTGGACCGCCTGCTGAGGGAAGGCATCATCTCGCCAGTCGAATTCAGTGACTGGGCGAGCCCGATTGTGCCGGTGCTCAAGGCGGATGGGTCGGTCAGGATATGTGGCGATTACAAGGCCACCATCAATCGGGTGTCACTCCAAGACCAGTACCCGCTACCGAGAGCGGAGAACCTCTTTGCGACACTATCCGGTGGCAAACTTTTTTCAAAATTGGACCTGACCTCAGCTTACATGACCCAGGAGCTGGCGAGTGAGTCGAAGAAGCTGACCACCATCACGACACACAGGGGTTGTTTGAGTATAACAGATGTCCGTTCAGGATTCGCTCGGCCGCCGCGATCTTCCAACGAAATATGGAAAGCCTCCTCAAGTCGATTCCAGGGACGGTGGTTTTTCAGGACGACATCCTTATCACGGGTTACGATACTGAAGAACACCTCCACAACCTGGAGGAGGTGATACGCAGACTGGACCGGGTAGGTCTGCGACTGAAAAAGGTGAAGTGCGTCTTCCTAGCTCCAGAGGTAGAATTCCTGGGGATGAGGGTAGCAGCAGACGGGATCAGCCCTACTGCGTCCAAGATGGAAGCGATCCAGAGAGCACCCAGACCCCGTAACACGATGGAGCTGCGTTCGTTCCTGGGGCTCCTGAACTATTTTGGTAACTTTCTTCCCAAATTGAGCACGCTGCTAGAGCCGCTACACGTGCTCCTACGCAAAGGTCGCGAATGGGTCTGGGGGGACAGCCAGGAAAGAGCTTTTAATAGAGCACGCAATTTGTTATGTTCCAACAATCTGTTAACGCTATATGACCCATGTAAGAAACTTGTGTTTATGTGCGATGCGTCGTCCTATGGTGTCGGGTGTGTGTTGCAGCATGTCAATGCCAAGTGTCAGTTACAGCTGGTAGCTTATGCATCCAGAAGTCTGTCCCAGGCAGAAAGGGGCGACGGGATAGTAGAAAAGGAGGTGCTCGCATATGTATTTGCAGTAAAGAAAATGCACCAGTACCTGTTTGGCAGGAAATTTGAGCTGGAGACAGATCACAAACCCCTAACGTCCCTTTTGGCCGACAACAAGGCCATAAATGCAAACGCATTGGCCCGCATACAGAGGTGGGCACTCACGTTAGCCGCCTATGACTACACAATTCGGCACAGACCGGGCACCGAAAACTGCGCCGATGCACTCAGTAGGCTCCCACTAGCCACCACTGAGGGGGCTACCGAGCATGCTGCTGAGATGGCCATGGCTGTTGAAGCTTTCGGAAGCGAAGGCCCACCCGTGACAGCCCGTCAGATTAAAGTCTGGACAAATAGAGACCCGCTATTGTCTCTAGTCAAGACATGTGTCCTGAATGGGGACTGGGCAGCTACGTACAGGGCATGCCCTGAGAAATTTAAACCATTTCACCGGCGCAAGGATGAACTCTCGATTCAGGCCGATTGCCTAGTGTGGGGAAACCACATAGTCATGCCGCAGATGGGCAGAGAGGTGTTCATCAGAGAACTCCACAATGGGCACCCGGGCATTGTCACGATGAAGGCAATTGCCAGGTCACACGTTTGGTGGCCAGGGATAGACGCAGATCTGGAACTTTGTATTCGCAGGTGCAACACGTGTGCCCAGCTGGGCAATGCGCCCAGGGAAGCCCCCCTTAGCCCCTGGCCATGGCCCGCCAAGCCTTGGTCACGCATCCATGTGGACTACGCAGGTCCTTTCATGGGGAAAATGTTTTTGGTTGTAGTAGACGCCTACTCCAAATGAATCGAGTGTGACATTTTAAATTCAAGCACATCCTCTGCCACGGTAGAAAGTCTACGGGCAATGTTCGCCGCCCACGGTCTACCGGACATCTTGGTCAGCGACAATGGCCCGTGCTTCACAAGCACTGAATTCCAGGACTTCATGGCAGGCAATGGAATTAACCATGTTAGAACGGCACCGTTCAAGCCAGCCTCAAACGGCCAGGCAGAACGAGCAGTGCAGATAATCAAACAAGGGATGCTCAGAATCCAAGGGGGTTCCCTACAAACCCGCTTATCACGCCTCCTGTTGGCCTATAGATCCCGACCACACTCACTCACAGGGGTTCCACCCACAGAGCTACTAATGAAAAGGATGCTCAAAACCCGGTTATCCCTTATACACCCCACCATGAAAGAAATTGTCGAGAGCAGGCGCCAATCACAATATGACTACCATGACAGGAATGCGAGGGCACGATGTATCGATGCAAATGATCCTGTTTTTGTCCTCAACTACGCTGCAGGGCCCAAATGGCTCGCAGGCACTGTGATTGCCAAAGAGGGAAATAGGATTCTGGTAGTTAAACTTACCAATGGACAAATCTGCCGCAAACATGTGGATCAAACAAAAAGGAGGTTTAGCAACCCCATAGAAGAAGCAGAGGAAGAACACGATATAGAGTTCACTCCACCACAGGTGACCGAACACCGGAACCAAAGGGAGGAGAGCCCAGTCACTGTGGGCAGTCCGGACAGGCCTGAGGCACCGCAAACAGCAGACACTCAGGCCAGCGCCCAACAACCAGAGCCCCAACTCAGGCGCTCTACAAGGGAGCGTAAACCACCAGAGAGACTCAACCTGTGATCCCAATAAGACTTTGGGGGGGGGGAGGTAATGTCATGTATTCAACCAGCATTGTAACCCATGTATCGTAAGGACGTATCAACCTCCTCTTCCTCCTCCACACGATGGGCTGATGTGGAGGGGTCCCTTGAGAAATGTGGTGCCTGGGGCTGGTCATTTGGAAGTAGAAAGCAACAGACAAGTGGTTAGCAGCAAGGAAGAGGGCATTGTGACATGAGGAAGATTGCATAGCACAGGTTTATTTGGAGGACTGCCACTACTCCATTATATCTAGTCCAGAGGCACTGCAGGACATTGTCCCAACCCAGCCCAGGGAGTGTGCAGGACATTGTCCCAACCCTAGTTCAGAGGCACTGCAGGACATTGCCCTAGCCTATCCCAGGGAGTGTATAGGACTCACCCTCAGTATCCGAGGGAGGTTCAGCGCCCCCAGTGACAGCTGCCTGATCTGTGACTCCGATGTGGCCTGTCACTCTCTCCTCGATGTCGGTGAGTGACAGTGTCTGAGGCGGTCTGCACCTGCTCGCGGCGATTATGAGATTTCTTTGCCTGCAAAGATGAAAATGGGAATGGTTACAAGAGGGTCCATCTGCTCTTGTGGCATAGATAGCCACCAAAGCACATATGTCTGAATGTAATAGAATCCTCTGTTTAATGGTCTTGGAAGTTGCACGTGGTTCATCAGGAGGACACCGAAGTGGGGAGACATCTTTTGACATCTCAGAAAGCAATCTTAATAATGTATAAAGATCATTCATGGCAAATAGGGTGCCAAACTAAGCCTACCTATGTGTCACGCATTTTAGGAGGCAACCCACAGAATGTTGAGAGGCACCAACAGCTTGAAAACAAATAGTGTGTGAGATTTTTCCTTGAAATAATGAAGGAGTGCATGAATGAAAATGGTACTCACTCTGACAAGCCTGGTGAGATTGTTCAATTTCTTTCGGCACTGCATGCCAGTCCTCACCACAGTGTCCGAAGCAGAGACCTCCTCTGCTGTGTATCTCCAAATTCGTTTGAAGATGGCGGGCAGTGGTCTAGAACTGCCCTGAAGCTGCAACTCCTGCCATCTCTGTTCAACAGCCCCCACTAAAGCTTCATTTGCCAAGTGGCTGAAGTGCCTGGCACGCTGTCTTACCTCGTCCTCCTCTATCATCAAAATCCAAACCTGAAAAGGCTGTTTCTGACCCGATTGTACTACGCATGTGCGCTGGAAGCGGCCACGCCCTGCATTAGCGTTTGCAACAGGAACAGAAACGGAAACCAGAATATGGAAGCTCGGGGAAAAAAAGCGCACATTCAAAACAGCAGATTGCATCAACGCCGGAACTTTCGGCTCCGGCGCACAAAGTCTGTGGTGCAACGTTGGAGTTAACGCTAACGCTTCTCGGGAACTTTCATTCAGCAAAGGTTTCTCGCTCTGGCGCTAAATTTATCCCGGCGCTATCTTTTTTGCTCCGCCGCGAATTGCACCCGGAAACACTCAAAAATGCAAAGAACCGAAAATCCAGCCCTATAAACTCCAATCAGTTACCAAACCAATCACAATGGATGCAGGGAACATAAGTCTGGACACAAGATGACATTGTATGTGTATGGCTCAGAGTGTGTGGACCATATACAGTAGACACCTCAAGTCGCTGGAGAAATACTGTCAAGTATCTTACATTATTATATATAACTGTATCCTAACATGCTACACATGACTGTAATAAGATATGACCTGTAACCACCAGCATACTTTACCACCAGGGGTGCACTTGCAAGAGACAGGTATATAAGCACAGGTCTCAGGTAAGTGCAGCATTCCAGAGCTGTGAAATAAAGGTGCAGGTCAAGAGTGACCTTGACTTCACTACATGCCTCGTGTGAATCTGTACTGAGGGGACAGGACTTTACAGTGGCGACGAGTTACGGGATTACAGAATCTACAGAATGGCGAACAACGGATCAGATGAAAAGTACAATGTGGGAGATAATTGGGAGGACTTTATAGAAAGGCTCCAGCAAAGCTTTGTAACCAAAGACTGGTTAGGCGATGATAAGGCAGACAAGAGAAGAGCCCATCTCTTGACCAGCTGTGGCTCGAAAACATATGCTTTAATGAAAGATCTGTTGGCACCCGAGAAACCAGCAAGCAAGTCGTTTGAAGAATTGAGCACACTGGTAAGAGACCACCTGAAGCCAGCGAGCAGCCTACACATGGCCGGACATAGGTTCTACAACTACAGACGCTGTGTGGGCCAGAGCATACCCGACTTCGTGGCGGAACTTCGGAGGTTGGCTAGTTTATGTGAGTTCTCCGATGAACCGAGGAAAGAAATGCTGAGAGACTTTTTCATTGAAGGAATAGGCCACGCAGGCATATTCCGAAAGCTCATAGAGACCAAGAACCTGACCTTGGAGGCAGCAGCACTGGTTGCACAGACATTCTTGGCAGGGGAAGAAGAAACGAGGTTGATTTACAATGTAGGTACGACAACTAACGAAATATCGGAACAAGAAGTTCACAGTACGAATCAAGCTGCTACCCCCACACACAGACAAAAGCGGGAGAACAGGCTCTCGACAGCAGGCAGAAGTCATCAAGAGCCACAGGAACAGCTGTTCACACCTCATCAACCCACAATGCGAGCAATCAACTACAAACTGAGAGAAGCTCAAGAGAGATCAGCCAGACGCAGCTCATTCTTTGGGAACACTTTGAACGATGGAACAGGTCTGTGCTGGAGGTGTGGGGGTGGGCACTCGTCAAGGGGATGTCGATTTCAGCAGGCTGTTTGGCCCAGCATGTGCATAAAAACGGCAGCTCGGCTGGTATACGAATCGGATGGGTCGGAAAGCGGACCAGAAGATGGTGGGGACAGTACCCGGGACACTGATGTATAGCGGGTCAACATGATCAATGGCCGCTGCTCCTACAACAGGACGCCTCCTATAATAATGAGGGTCCTACTCAACGGGATATCTGTCAACATGGAGCTGGATACGGGAGCGAGTCAATCTCTCATGGGCGCTCAACAATTTGAACAACTGTGGCCGCATAAAAGAGACAGACCAAAACTCACAAGGGTCGACACCAAACTAAGGACATATACCAAAGAAATCGTACCAGTCCTCGGCAGTGCCATGCTCTCTGTCACGCACAAAGGGACAGTGAACCCACTTCCCCTGTGGATTGTCCCCAGAGACCCCCAGCACTGCTGGGGAGAAGCTGGCTGGCAATACTAAACTGAAAATGGGATGATGTCCATGCCATGTCATTAGAGGAACGGACCTCCTGCTCAACAGTTATAAAGCGATTTGAACATCTCTTTCAGCCAGGTGTGGGCACTTTCAAAGGGGCCAAATTCAAAATCTACATCACACAGGATGCTAGACCGGTCCATCACAAGGCCAGAGCTGTACCCTATGTGATGAGGGAAAAGATTGAACATGATCTAGACAGGCTTCTGCGGGAAGGCATTATATCACCTGTGGAATTTAGCGACTGGGCAAGTCCCATCGTCCCAGTCATGAAGCCTGATGAATCCGTACGAATCTGTGGGGACTACAAATCTACCAAAAACAGAGTCTTCCTACAGGACCAGTACCTGCTGCCCAGAGCGGAGGACTTATTTGCCACATTGGCTGGAGGTAAACTTTTCTCAAAACTAGACCTCACATCTGCGTATGTGACGCAAGAATTGACCGAGGAATCCAAGCTACACACCACCATCAACACACATCGAGGCCTTTTCATTCGGCATCAGGTCGGCAGCTGCCATATTCCAGTGCAACATGGAGAGTCTGCTCAAGTCCATCCCGGGGATGGTTGTATTTCAAGACGACATACTTATCACGGGCAGGGACACCGATTCCCATCTCCGTAATTTGGAAGAAGTACTAAAGCGGTTGGATCGGGTAGGCCTACGAGTCAAGAAATCCAAGTGCCTGTTTCTCATACCTGAGGTTGAATTTTTGGGCAGAAGGATTGCCGCTTATGGAATCCGCCCAACAGAGTCCAAAACAGAAGCAATTCGCCTGGCACCCAGGCCCCGGAATGTCTCAAAACAGTGCGCCTTTCTCGGGCTACTCAATTACTTTGGGAACTTTATGCAGAACTTGAGCACACTGCTGGAGCCTCTCCATGTGCTACTCAGGAAGGGGTGCGATTGGTTTTGGGGGGACGCCCAGGACCGCGCCTTCAATAAGCCACGCAACCTTCTGTGTTCCAACAGTGTTTTGACTTTCTTTGACCCAGGTAAAAAGCTAGTTCTCACATGCGATGCTTCAGCGTATGGGGTCGGGTGCGTTTTGCAACATGTCAACAGTACGGGCAAATTACAACCCATAGCTTATGCCTCCAGGTCACTTTCGCGGGCGGAGCGCGGGTACGGAATGGTAGAGAAGGAGGCACTCGCGTGCGTGTACGGTGTCAAAAAGATGCACCAATACCTTTTCGGGGCCAAGTTCGCATTAGAAACCAACCACAAGCCCCTCACGTCCTTCCTATCCGAGAGCAAGGCAATAAACGGCAACGCCTCGCCGTGAATTCAACGGTGGGCACTCATGCTGGCGTCCTACGCCTATACCATAAGGCACAGACCAGGCACAGACAACTGTGCCGACGCGCTCAGCAGGCTAGCCCTGGCGACCACGGAAGGGTCTGACGAACAGGACTGTGAGATAGTCATGGCAATCAATGCCTTTGAGTCCACAGGTTCGCCCATGACGGCTCGCCAAATCAGAGCCTGGACGGCCAGCGGCCCCATGTTATCATTCGTAAAAAGATGTATCCTAACCGGTGACTGGGCAGAGGTTCGCAATGCCTGCCCCGAGGAATTAAAACCCTTTCACAGGCGCATCATGAGCTTTCACTACACGCAGACTGCCTGATGTGGGGCAGTCGAGTAGTCATGCCTCTGCGAGGCAGAGAGGCATTTGTCCGGGAGGTCAACCGCGAGCACCCAGGGATCATTCTCATGAAGGCCATAGCCAGATCCCACGTCTGGTGGCCTGGTATTGACGCGAACTTGGAGCTCTGTGTCCGAAGGTGCACCATTTGTGCCCAACTCAGCAATGCCCCCAGGGAGGCTCCACTGAGCCCCTGGCCCTGGCCTACCAAACCGTGCTCGCGAGTGCACGTAGACTATGTGGGCCCATTCATGGGCAAAATGTTCCTCGTAGTTGTAGATGCATTTTCAAAGTGGATCGAATGCACCATTTTAAACTCGAGCACAACCTCCACCACTGTGGAGAGCCTCGCAACCATGTTTGCAACGCACGGAATCTCTGACATATTGGTCAGTGACAATGGTCCGTGCTTCACCAGCGCAGAATTCCAAGACTTTATAATTGACCACGGCATAAATCACGTCAAGACGGCACCGTTCAAGCTGGCCTCCAACGCCAGGCGGAGAGAGGAGTACAAATCATTAAACAAGGCATGCTTAAAATCCAAGGTCCCACGCTGCAGGGCCGCCTGTCGCGACTGCTGCTGGCATACAGATCTCGTCCGCACTCATTGACTGGGACCCCCCCACGCAACTGTTGATGAAAAGGACTTTAAAAACAAGGCTCTCATTAATCCTCCCAGACATGCACGAAATCGTTGAGGTAAAGCGCTGTAAGCTGACTGAGTACCATGACAGAAATTCGAGGGGGAGATGGAATGAGATAGGGGACAAAGTGTTTGTACTAAACTATGGCAGGGGTCCCAAATGGCTTGCAGGGACAGTAACGGGCAAGGAAGGAAACAGGCTACTGGTAGTACAAATGGACAATGGCAAAACCTGCCGGAGGCATGTAGACCAAGTCAAAAGCAGATTTACCAACAACACTGCGGAACCAGAGGCAGACTACAATGTGGAACTCGCACTACACCTGGTGGACAGACAGAGGGAACAACCTGAGGAAAGGGCAATTCCAACAGACAGCCCAGGCGAGTCAACAACAATCACACCAATCGAAACAGACAACCCAGGCGAGATACCAGCAACCACACCCAAAGAAAAACAGACACCAAGGCAAACAACGGAACCACAACTAAGACGCTCCATGCGAGAGCGTAGACCACCTGAGAGACTGAACCTATAAAGACAATAAGACCTTGGGGGAGGCTGATGTCATGTATCTTACATTATTATATATAACTGTCTCCTAACATGCTATACATGATCATAATAAGATATGACCTGTAACCACCAGCATACCTTACCACCAGGGGTGCACTTGCAAGAGACAGGTATATAAGCACAGGTCTCAGGCAAGTGCAGCATTCCAGAGCTGTGAAATAAAGCTGCAGGTCCAGAGTGACCTTAACTTCACTACATGCCTCGTGTGAATCTGTACTGAGGGGACAGGACTTTACAAATACCACCAACGATGTCTCCTCAAGATCCTACAAATCCCCTGGGAGGACAGACGCACCAACATTAGCGTCCTCGTCTAGGCCAACATCCCCAACATTGAAGCACTGACCACACTTGATCAGCTCCGCTGGGCAGGCCACATAGTTCGCATGCCAGACACAAGACTCCCAAAGCAAGCATTCTACTCGGAACTCGTCCACGGCAAACAAGCCAAAGGTGGGCAGCGGAAACGTTACAAGGACACCCTCAAAGTCTTCCTGATAAAGTGCGACATCCCCACTGACATCTGGGAGTCCCTGGCCAAAAACTGTCTTAAGTGGAGGAAGTGCCTCCAGGAGGGCGCTGAGCACCTCGAGTCTCGTCGCCGAGAGCATGCAGAAATCAAGCACAGGCAGCGGAAGGAGCGTGCGGCAAACCAGACTCCCCGCTCACCCTTTCCTTCAACCACTGTCTATCCCACCTATGACAGAGACTGTAATTCCCGTATTGGACTGTACAGCCACCTAAGAAATCATGCGAAGAGTGGAAGCAAGCCTTTCTTGATTCCGAGGGACTGCCTATGATGATGATGATTAAGGAACATATCTGTGATTTAGTTTTAAGGGATAGTGAACTTAAAGATCTAAATATGGATTCATTTCAGATCTTCATCACAGTTTGAGTTCAGTTCACCAATCTTTTGAGAGAAAGCATTTTCATCCTATCTGTAGAGGCTACCCCAAGTTACAGAGCTTGAAGCAACCAATTGCCACTGTACATTCCTTTCTGTGAATGCATGTCACATAAATTATACAGTGCAATGCAGAAGTAGTGCAATAAGTTGTTTGAAAGTTAATTCATTATAGAAAATAATTGTAAAGTTGGTGTAATTGTAAAGTTGGAGTTGGATTCTCCTCTTTGGACAGAGGTACAGCAGCATTGGACTTCAACCCACCGCTCTAACTCTGCTCCAACTCCGACCCATTACTCAGGGTTGGGAATCATCTTGGTTTCTAGGCAGGGTTCCTGCTGCCAAGAGGGAGCCCACCAGTGCATGATCGCAAAATCCCAGGAATGCTGCATCAGAAAGACATTACAGCACCAGAAGAGACGGCTTGGCATTTAAAGGAGCAGAAGACCCTTAAGATCTGGAAGTCTAACAAGATGTGCCACATCTACTCCTGTTCAAAAATGTGTTTGATCCACTAACCCAGCATCCAAGCTTAGGTAAGTGGGGGCCATATTGGAAGGAGAGAAGACCATTACAATGTCCCCTCAATTTTGGGAGTCCTCTTTCAGTGCATTCCTGAATCTACTGCCACCTTCCATATTGCGGTCCTGCGAAGTGGCTAACTAGAGTGGTTACTAGAAAAATCCACCGTGGATTTAACCCCCCGCCCCCACCCCCGCCCCCCCCACCACCATAATTAGCTTCATTGTCCACTGCTACCCTCCCCCATTTCATGCAGGATTATAGAGAAGAATACAGGTCCACCTTATATGTAAATTGATAAAATATTATAAATAAGATTATTCCCCATATCATTTTGTTTTCTGAAAGATAGTCCATCCACCACATCTGCCGAATTAAACGTCATTGGGATAATCGCCCTCTAATAGTTTTATGTTCTCCAAAGTCTCATGGCCAATTTGATAGCTAAAAGGAATGCAGTGTATATGGCTTTTCAAAAGGCGTTCAATGAGGAATCTCACAAGAGGCTTGTTAGAAAAATTCAGGCCTGTGGTACAAGTGAAAATATATTGATAGATAGTTGGTTTACCGATAGGAAGCAAAGAGTTAGGGTAAATGGGTATTGCTTGGATTGGAGAAGGATTGTAATTAGTTTACACTGGGGTCAGTCCTCGGCCTACTTCTCTTATCAGTATATGTTAATGATTTGGACTTGAGCACAATATGGTGATGACACAAATGTATTGGGTTTGGCAAACAATGAGGAGGACTGTAAAAGATCTCAGAAAGATGTAGACAGGTTAGTGGAATCAGCAGACAGGTAGAAGATATAATTGAATGTGGATAAGTGTAATGTAATGCATTTTCGGAGGAAGAACGAGAAATGGGAGTATACACTCAATAGAAAGATATTGAAATGTGCGGATGAACACATCACTTTCAGCAGGGTTTAATTACATCATTTGGTAAAACTGCAAGATAAAGCTCATACAAAGGTTGATAGCATTTTATGTTTTTATAAATAGTTGAATAAAGTACAAAAGTAAAGAAGCAATGAAACAAATTTGTAGAAAACACTGGTCATGCCACTGTTAGTGCAGAGTGTGCAGATTTGGGTGTTCCATTATCGAAAGGACATTTTATTAATTGCATTTGCATTTCGATAGACTGTCAAATCTAGCATGTTAGTCTTAAGTTCTCTAACTATTCAATAGCTGATTAAGGATATTGTGCAAGTGCATTACGCATCTCTTACTGATGGGTGCAACCTACAAATATGTGGCCTACATCTTCTAACTGGCCACAGCAGCAAAAGAGTGAGTTATGAAGGCCCCATTTATAGTGATTTGCAGCACATCTGATCATTCGACATTTGAAGCAGTTGAGCTTTATCCACGGATGGCAAGCAAGGTCAAAACCAAAGGCTGAATTGTTGGATCTGTCACCAAATAGGCACTGGCTACTTTTGTTGCTTGTTCTTGCCACTTAGTATGCCATCTGGAGGTGACATCGAGGTTTCTTACAACAGTGATTCTTACAACAGCACTTCAAAAGTGATTCATTGGCTGTAAAGTGCTTTGGGACATCCTGAGGTTGTGAATGGCGCTATATAAATGCAAGTTATTCTTTTGCTTTTCCTGAGAGGAATTGTCCAAATCGGGTGCTTTGAGCTTGGATGGTGGCTTAGTAGATTAAACACACCTTTGAACAGGTGTAGATGTGGCATGTCTTGCACCTTAAGGAGCAGATTCTGCAAGGCAACCTGTTGCCTGAAGTCAGACGGGTGATTGGCAGTCAGGCTAGGTTAGTTACTCTTTTAGTAAAATGGGCGCCCAAGCATCCAATATGGCGGGCAGGGCACGTGTGCTCATTACGCACCAGAAGTGTGCCGCCCGCCATATTGGTAAAGGCAGGAAAAGAGGCATCCAGGGCCAAATGGTGGGTCAAAATGTCCTGAAGAAAACAGCTGTCAACAACACTGACAATGCAAAGAATTCTGAAATCATTCTACATCACGCAAACATTTTGTTTCCCTTTCTTACATACAGGGCCCCACTCTAAATATACTACTACTCAGTCACATTGTTTTAATAACTAGATTTTTGGACAGCATTATTTGTACTTTACAGAAATATTTCATAAAAGATAAATATAACATGAATGTCAGAGTCAGTGCAATCTTGAGGCTCGTTCCTCAGGTGTGATGTTGTGCTGCTTTCACGGAAGTGGAATGGTTCCATTTCTATAATGCAAACATTGGTCATATAGGATATTTCTGAAACTACAGGCTTTGTGTTCCAAACTTGAAACTTAAAAAAACCCTCCAATTTAGTTCCCTTTCCCTCCTCTCCTGAAAGCATCGACTACTTGGTGGGATATGGTTCCACAGGAGCCTTCCACTCTCTGATACCTCACTCAAGTGGTCCTTATTCATGTGTCGGAGGAGTGGCGCGATATCGTGGCGGAGGGGTGGCAAATGAGGGTATGGGGCCCAGAAGAGCCAAGGCCCAGGGGCTGCATGGGCCTGCCCACACTGCGATATGTGTGCGCACTAGGTCCCTGCAGCAGAGCAGGTCTCCAGTCATCCTGGTTAACCCTTGCCACTGGATAAAGGCCTAGCTCTGTCAAGCCCTTGTGGTGGCTGATGTGCAACGGTCACCACATGTTAAAAAATTCCACGCACAGGCATCTTCCACCCCTGGAATTCAGGCCGAGAATATCAGGTCCTTCATTGAAATATCTGTGAACTCATCCCTTTTGGTGTGGAAGCAAGTTACCCTCGTTCGAGGGACCACCTATGATGATGATCCATGTGTGAACCTTGTCAGTGAATGCTGCTAGACTATTCTAATTCAGAGAGCATTACATGTCCTCATTTTTGCTGGTATCATTTTAATAACTCCTAAGATCAGATAAAAGTTCACGGGGTTGGGGGTAATATATTAGCATGGATAGAGGATTGGCTAACGAACAGAGAACAGAGAGTCGGGATAAATGGTTCATTCTCTGGTTGGCAACCAGTAACTCGTGGGGTGCCGCAGGGATCAGTGCTGGGACCCCAACTATTTACAATCTGTATTAACGACTTGGAAGAAGGGACTGAGTGTAACGTAGCCAAGTTTGCCGACGATACAAAGATGGGAGGAAAAGCAATGTGTGAGGACAAAAAATCTGCGAAAGGACATAGACAGGCTAAGTAAGTGGGCAAAAATTTGGCAGATGGAATATAATGTTGGAAAGCGTGAGGTCATGCACTTTGGCAGAAAAAAATCAAAGAGCAAGTTATTATTTAAATGTAGAAAGATTGCAAAGTGCCGCAGTACAGCGGGATCTGGGGGTACTTATGCATGAAACACAAAAGTATAGCATGCAGGGACAGCAAGTGATCAGGAAGGCCACCTTGGCTTTTATTGCAAAGGGGATGGAGAATAAAAGCAGGGAAGTCTTGCTGCAGCTATACAAGATTTTGGTGACGCCACACCTGGAATACTGCGTGCAGTTTTGGTTTCCATATTTACGGAAGGATATACTTGCTTTGGAGGCAGTTCAGAGAAGGTTTACTAGGTTGATCCCAGGGATGAGGGGGTTGACTTATGAGGAAAGGTTGGGCCTCTGCTCATTGGAGTTCAGAAGAATGAGAGACGATCTTATCGAAATGTATATGAGGGGGCTTGACAAGGTGGATGCAGAGAGGATGTTTCCACTGATGGAGGAGACTAGAACTAGAGGGCATGATCTTAGAATGAGGGGCCGCCCATTTAAAACGGAGATGAGGAGAAATATCTTCTCTCAGAGGGTTATACATCTGTGGAATTCGCTGCCTCAGACAGCTGTGGAAGCTGGGACATTGAATAAATTTAGGACAGAAACAGACAGTTCCTTAAACGATAAGGGGATAAGGGGTTATGGGGAACGGGCGGGGAAGTGGAGCTGAGTCCATGATCAGATCAGCCATGATCTTTTTGAATGGCGGAGCAGGCTCAAGGGGCTGTATGGCCTACTCCTGTTCCTATTTCTTATGTTCTTATGTTCTTAATGAGTTCCCCTAGCTAAGAGGAGATGCTTCAATTCTAGTGATATGTTTGGGGAAGGGGTGGTGGGTGACAGACAGAAAGCGAACATTTTGCTAATTAGACTTGCGTGAGTTGGTACAAAATGCATACTGCACTATAATTAACAGACTAACGTTTAGTGCCACTGTCAATTACTCACTGAAAATAACCCACAATCAAAAAATCATGACTTAGGTTGTAACTTTGTTGTTGAGCAATGGGAGATGTTTTAAAAGTTGGATCTTTTAAATATCAACCCCAAATTCTTAAAATGCAGGATGCAAATAATAGGTAGACATATCACAGTCTAATTGTGAATAGTCTTGCAATCTGGGCCTGTATCCACAGGAATTGGGTTGATACTGCACAAACTTATTTCACTTAGGGCCTTGACAATGGACAAAGAAGAGGAGACTTTTGTACCATAATTCTGAGCTGAATTCAAACCGAGGTCTCGGAATGGAATGGCGGTGGACAATTCATCAACTAATGGGAGGAGGAGGTTCCATGAACATCCCCATCAATGATGGCG
Organism: Pristiophorus japonicus; assembly: GCF_044704955.1. NCBI lineage: Eukaryota > Metazoa > Chordata > Chondrichthyes > Pristiophoridae > Pristiophorus > Pristiophorus japonicus. The sequence continues at coordinate 39,216,704 of NC_091988.1, read as the reverse complement.
GAGCCCAGCACTCAAGTGCAAAAGACAAGGCTGAAGCATTTACAACCATCTTCAGCCAAAAGTGCCGAGTGGATAATCCATATTGGCTTCCTCCTGAGGTCCCCACAATCACCGAAGCCAGTCTTCAGCCAATTCGATTCACTCCACGTGATATCAAGAAACGGCTGAGCATACTGGATACAGCAAAGGCTATGGGCCCTAACAACACCCCGGCTGTAGTTCTAAAGACTTGTGCTCCAGAACTAGCCGCTCCTCTAGCCAAGCTGTTCCAGTACAACTACAACACTGGCATTTATCCGACAATATGAAAAACTGCACAGTTATGTCCTGTCCGCAGAACAAATCCAATTGGCCAATTACCACCCCATCAGCCCACTCTCAATCATCAGCAAAGTGATGGAAGGTTTCATCAAAAGTGCTATCAAGTGATACTTACCAATAACCAGCTCACCGATGCTCAGTTTTGGCTCTGCCAGGACTACTTGGCTCCAGACCTCATTACAGCCTTGGTCAAAACATGGACAAAGAGCTAAATTCTAGAAGTGAGGTGAGAGTGACTGCCCTTGACATCAAAGTACCATTTGACCGAGTGTGGCATCAAGGAGCCCGAGTAAAGTTGAAGTTAATGGTAATAAGGGGGGAAAACTCTCCACTGGCTAGAGTCATACCTAGCACAAAAGAAGATGGTTGTGGTTGTTGGAGGCCAATCATCTCAGCTGCAGGACATTGTTGCAGGAGTTCCTCAGGAAAGTGTCCTATGCCCAACCATTTTCAGCTGCTTCATCAATGACCTTCCCTCCACCATAAGGTCAAAAGTGGTTTTGTTCGCTGATGATTGCACAGTGTTCAGTTCCATTCGCAACTCCTCAGATAATGAAGTAGTCTATGCCGGCATGCAGCAAGACCTGGATAACATTCAGGCTTGGGCTGATAAGTGGCAAGTAACATTCGCGGCACACAAGCGCCAGGCAATGACCATCTCCAACAATAAAAAGTCGAGCTACCTCGCCTTGACATTCAATGGGGATTCCCCACCATCAATATTCTGGGGGCCACCATTGATCAGAACCCAACCGCATAAATACAATGCTACAAGATCAGGTTAGAGGCTGGGTATTCTGCAGTGAGTGACTCATCTCCTGACTCCGCAAAGCCTTTCCATCATCTACAAGGCACAAGTCAGGAGTGTGATGGAATATTCTCCACTTGCCTGGATGAGTGCAGTTCCAACAACACTTAAGAATTTCAACACCATCCAGGACAAAGCAGCCCGCTTGATTGGCACCCCATCCATCACCTTCAACATTCACTCCCTCCACCACCGGCATACCGTGGCTGCAGTGTGTACCATCGACAAGTTGTACTGCAGCAACTCGCCTAGGCTTCTTTGACAGCACTTCCCAAATCTGCAACCTCTACCATCTAGAAAGACAAAGGAAGCAGGCGCATGTGAACACCACCACCTGTAAGTTCCCCTCCAAGTCACACAACATCCTGACTTGGAAATATATCGCCATTCCTTCATTGTTGCTGTGTCAAAATCCTGGAACTCCCTCCCTAACAGCACTGTTGGAGTTCCTTCACCTCACGGACTGCAGCGGTTCGAGAAGGCAGCTCGCCACCACCTTCTCGAGGGCAATTAGGGATGAACATAAGAACATAAGAACATAAAAGCAGAAGAACATAAGAATTAGGAACAGGAGTAGGCCATCTAGCCCCTCGAGCCTGCTCCGCCATTCAAAAAGATCATGGCTGATCTGGCCGTGGACTCAGCTCCACTTACCCGCCCCTCCCCATAACCCTTAATTCCCTTATTGGTTAAAAATCTATCTATCTGTGATTTGAATACATTCAATGAGCTAGCCTCAACTGCTTTCTTGGGCAGAGAATTCCACAGATTCACAACCCTCTGCGAGAAGAAATTCCTTCTCAACTCGGTTTTAAATTGGCTCCCCCATATTTTGAGGCTGTGCCCCCTAGTTCTAGTCTCCCCGACCAGTGGAAACAACCTCTCTGCCTCTATCTTGTCTATCCCTTTCATTATTTTAAATGTTTCTATAAGATCACCCCTCATCATTCTGAACTCCAAAGAGTAAAGACCCAGTCTACTCAATCTATCATCATAAGGTAACCCCCTCATCTCCGGAATCAGCCAAGTGAATCGTCTCTGTACCCCCTCCAAGGCTAGTATATCCTTCCTTAAGTAAGGTGACTAAAACTGCACGCAGTACTCCAGGTGCGGCCTCACCAATACCTGTACAGTTGCAGCAGGACCTCCCTGCTTTTGTACTCCATCCCTCTCGCAATGAAGGCCTTCATTCCATTCGCCTTCCTGATTACCTGCTGCACCTGCAAACTAACTTTTTGGGATTCATGCACAAGGACCCCCAGGTCCCTCTGCACCGCAGCATGTTGTAATTTCTCCCCATTCAAATAATATTCCCTTTTACTGTTTTTTTTTCCAAGGTGGATGATCTCACATTTTCCGACATTGTATTCCATCTGCCAAACCTTAGCCCATTCGCTTAACCTATCTAAATCTCTTTGCAGCCTCTCTGTGTCCTCTGCACAACCCGCTTTCCCACTAATCTTTGTGTCATCTGCAAATTTTGTTACACTACACTCTGTTCCCTCTTCCAGGTCATCTATGTATATTGTAAACAGTTGTGGTCCCAGTACCGATCCCTGTGGCACACTACTAACCACCGATTTCCAACCCGAAAAGGACCCATTTATCCCGACTCTCTTGTTTTCTGTTAACCAGCCAATTCTCGATCCATGCTAATAAATTTCCTCTGACTCCGCGTATCTTTATCTTCTGCAGTAATCTTTTGTGTGGCACCTTATCGAATGCCTTTTGGAAATCTAAATACACCACATCCATTGGTACACCTCTATCCACCATGCTCGTTATATCCTCAAAGAATTCCAGTAAATTAGTTAACCATGGTTTCCCCTTCGTGAATCCATGTTGCATCTGCTTGATTGCATTGTTCCTATCTAGATGTCCCGCTATTTCTTCCTTGATGATAGCTTCAAGCATTTTCCCCACCACAGATGTTAAACTAACCAGCCTATAATTACCTGTCTTTTGTCTGCCCCCTTTTTTAAACAGAGGCGTTACATTAGCTGCTTTCCAATCCGCTGGTACCTCCCCAGAGTCCAGAAAATTTTGGTAGATTATAACAAATGCATCTGCTATAACTTTCGCCATCTCTTTTAATACCCTGTGATGCATTTCATCAGGACCAGGGGACTTGTCTACCTTGAGTCCCATTAGCCTGTCCAGCACTACCTCCCTAGTGATAGTGATTGTCTCAAGGTCCTCCCTTCCCACATTCCCGTGACCAGCAATTTTTGACATGGTTTTTGTGTCTTCCACTGTGAAGACCGAAGCAAAATAATTGTTTAAGGTCACAGTCATTTCCACATTTCCCATTATTAAATCCCCCTTCTCATCTTCTAAGGGACCAACATTTACTTTAGTCACTCTATTCCATTTTATATATCGGTAAAAGCTTTTACTACCTGTTTTTTGTTTTGTGCAAGTTTACTTTCGTAATCTATCTTTCCTTTCTTTATTGCTTTCTTAATCATTCTTTGCTGTCATTTAAAATGTTCCCAATCTTCTAGTTTCCCACTAACCTTGGCCACCTTATATGCATTGGTTTTTAATTTGATACTCTCCTTTATTTCCTTGGTTATCCACGGCTGGTTATCCCTTCTCTTACTGCACTTCTTTTTCACTGGAATATATTTTTGTTGAGCACTATGAAAGACTCCTTAAAAGTCCTCCACTGTTCCTCAATTGTGCCACCGTTTAGTCTGTGTTCCCAGTCTACTTTAGCTAACTCTGCCCTCATCCCACTATAGTCCCCTTTGTTTAAGCATAGTCCGTTCATTTGAGACACTACTTCCTCAGCCTCAATCTGTATTACAAATTCAACCATACTGTGATCACTCATTCCGAGAGGATCTTTTACTAGGAGATCGTTTATTATTCCTGTCTCATTACACAGGACTAGATCTAAGATAGCTTGCTCCCTTGTAGGTTCTATAACATACTGTTCTAAGAAACAATCCCGTGTGCATTCTATGAATTCCTCCTCCAGGCTACCCCGTGCGATTTGATTTGACCAATCGATATGTAGGTTAAAATCCCCCATGATTACTGCCGTTCCTTTTTCACATGCCTCTATTATTCCCTTGATTATTGTCTGCCCCACCGTGAAGTTATTATTTGGGGGCCTATAAACTACGCCCACCAGTGACTTTTTCCCCTTACTATCTCTAATCTCCACCCACAATGATTCAACATTTAGTTCATTAGAGCCAATATCATCTCTCACAACTGCCCTGATATCATCCTTTATTAACAGCTACCCCACCTACTTTCCCTTCTTGTCTATCCTTCAGAATTGTCAGATACCCCTGTATGTTTAATTCCCAGTCTTGGCCACCCTGCAACCACGTTTCTGTAATGGCTACCAAATCATACCCATTTGTAATGATTTGTGCCGTCAACTCATTTACTTTATTTCGAATGCTGCATGCGTTTAAGTAGAGTGTTTTAATACTAGTTTTTAAACCATGATTTTTAGTTTTGACCCCTCCTGCAGCCCCTTTATATTCATACATATTGTCGCTTCCTATCACCTTGTGGTTTACACTTACCCCAGTGCTACTCTGCTCTGTTGCCTCCTGCCTTTTGCATTCTTTCTTGGGGTCCTGTTCATCTGCGCTCTCACCCACTCTAACTAGCTCAGAGCCCTCTCCTAGGTTCTGAATACTCGTCGCATTGAGGCACCGAGCTTTCAGGCTTGCCTTTTTATTACACTTTGATACTTTACAATTTTGCTGTACATTGGCCCTTTTTGTTTTTTGCCTTGGGTTTCTCTGCCCTCCACTTTTACTCATCTCCTTTCTGTCTTTTGCTTCTGTCTCTATTTTGTTTCCCTCTGTCTCCCTGCATTGGTTCCCATCCCCCTGCCATATTAGTTTAACTCCTCCCCAACAGCACTAGCAAACACTCCCCCTGGGACATTAGTTCTGGTCCTGCCCAGGTGCAGACCGTCCGGTTTGTACTGGTCCCACCTCCCCAAGAACCGGTTCCAATGCCCCAGGAATTTGAATCCCTTCCTGCTGCACCACTGCTCAAGCCACGTATTCATCTGCGCTATCCTGCGATTCCTACTCTGACTAGCATGTGGCACTGGTAGCAATCCCGAGATTACTACTTTTGAGGTCCTACTTTTTAATTTAGCTCCTCGCTCCTTAAATTCGTCTCGTAGGACCTCATCCCTTTTTTTATCTATGTCGTTGGTACCAATGTGCACCACGACAACTGGCTGTTCTCCCTCCCTTTTTAGAATGTCCTGCACCCGCTCCGAGACATCCTTGACCTTTGCACCAGGGAGGCAACATACCATCCTGGAGTCTCGGTTGCGGCCGCAGAAATGCCTATCTATTCCCCTTACAATTGAATCCCCTATCACTATCACTCTCCCACTCTTTTTCCTGCCCTCCTGTGCAACAGAGCCAGCCACGGTGCCATGAACTTGGCTGCTGCTGCCCTCCCCTGATGAGTCATCCCTTCAACAGTACTCAAAGCAGTGTATCTGTTTTGCAGGGGAATGACCGCAGGGGACCCATGCACTACCTTCTTTGCACTGCTCTTCCTGCTGGTCTTCCATTCCCTAGCTGGCTGTGGACCCTTCACCTGCGGTAAGACCAACTTGCTACACGTGCTACTCACATCATTCTCAGCATCGTGGATGCTCCAGAGTGAATCCGCCCTCAGCTCCAAATCCGCAATGCGGTCCGTCAGGAGCTGGAGGCGGATACACTTCCCGCACACGTAGTCGTCAGTGACACCGGAAGTGTCCCTGAGTTCCCACATGGTACAGGAGGAGCATATCACGTGACCGAGCTCTCCTGCCATGACTTAACCCTTAGATACACTTAATTTGGTGACAACAATGTTAACAGGTTACTTACTGATATAAAAAAGAAAAAGAAAAGCTACTCACCAATCACCAGCCAATCACTTACCCATTTGGCTGTGACGTCGCCTTTTGATTTCTTTCTACTTCTTTTTTGCTTTTTCTCCCAGCTGGAGCTGTACAAGCTGGGCCTTTATAGGCCTCACCACGCACCTTGAGCCCCCGCCTCCGATCTGCCGCCTCCTCTGGGCCTTTATAGGCCTCACCACGCACCTCGAGCTCCCGCCTCCAATCTGCCACCACCTCTCGCAGCTGCTGGGCCTTTATAGGCCTCACCACGCACCTCGAACTCCCGCCTCCAATCTGCCACCACCTCTCGCAGCTGCTGGGCCTTTATAGGCCTCACCACGCACCTCGAACTCCCACCTCCGATCTGCCGCCGCCTCTCGCAGCCGCTGGGCCTTTATAGGCCTCACCACGCACCTCGAGCTCCCGCCTCCGATCTGCCGCCGCCTCTCGCAGCCGCTGGTCCTTTATAGTCCTCTCCACGCACCTTGAAATCCTGCCTCCGATCTGCCGCTGCCTTTCACAGCTGCTGGGCCTTTATAGGCCTCTCCACGCACTACAAACTCCCGCCTCCGATCTGCCGCCGCCTCTCGCAGCCACTGGGCCTTTATAGGCCTCTCCACGCATCTGATGGGCAATCAATGCTGGCCTTGACAGCGATGCCCATAAATGAATTAAAAAAGTGTAAGGATAATGTTCTCACTCACTTAACAATGTCATAAGAACAACATCACCTCCAAGTTCCCCACCAAGACACATAATTTCCTGACTTGGATAAATAACATTGTTCCTTCATTGTTCCGGAGTCAAAATCTTGAGATTCCCTACCTAGTACCAGTACCACCAAGGACTTTAGCAGTTTAAGCAGAAGGCTCATCACTAATTTCTCATGCATCAATTGTGGGGGAATAATGTGGCCTTGCTAATGTCACCCAAAAGCTGAGAATAAATTGTAAAATTCTCACTACACCACCCACCCAAAAAAAGAGGTCCTTGTAAATGTTAGAAATGTCCTTCTGTGAAATACAGAAAACATTTGATATTGAAATTGTTAAACACGTACACCATCCTATTAGTATCAGATCTGATTAAGCAATTTCTTTTTTGCATATTTTCCTTTGGAAGAGGAATTTGTTTCACTCTATACATCTGCTAGAAATGATCACAGATGACTCAGCATTGAAATGGTTAGACTTTTGAAGTAATGATATTTTTAGTAACATTACATTTCTTTTAGCCTAATTATAGAGTGGTTCTGAAGAAAGCACAAATAGAAAATTCCATATGAACTGAATATACTGTTAAATTGTTTATTTTTATGTAACAGGCCTAAATAAATAAGCTTTGAAATTTCAACAAAATCAAAGTTTAAATGCATAAAATATCCAGCTCCTTAAGATAAGGAACACCAAGTTCACTAAACCTTATTCCCCTCCAGCTATGACTTACATGAGATAAACTTTAAATTCTGTCAAGCAATGAGAAGCACAATTTACGTTCTAGGGAAATAAATGAATGCATCAATGAAAAGATTAATCAATGTTTTGGATGAAGGAATTGAGTGTAATATCTCCAAGTTTGCAGATGACAATAAACTGGGTGGCGGTGTGAGCTTTGAAGGGGACGCTAAGAGGCTGCAGGGTGACTTGGACAGGTTAGGTGAATGGGTAAATGCATGGCAGATGCAGTATAATGTGGATAAATGTGAGGTTATCCACTTTGGGGGCAAAAACGCGAGGACAGAATATTATCTGAATGGCGACAGATTTGTAAAAGGGGAGGTGCAACAAGACCTGGGTGTCATGGTTCATCAGTCATTGAAAGTTGGCATGCAGGTACAGCAGGCGGTGAAGAAGGCAAATGGTATGTTGGCCTTCATAGCTAGAGGATTTGAGTATAGGAGCAGGGAGGTCTTACTGCAGTTGTATAGGGCCTTGGTGAGGCCTCACCTGGAATATTATGTTCAGTTTTGGTCTCCTAATCTGAGGAAGGATGTTCTTGCTATTGAGGGAGTGCAGCGAAGGTTCACCAGACTGATTCCTGGGATGGCAGGACTGACATATGAGGAGAGACTGGATCAACTGGGCCTTTATGCATTGGAGTTTAGAAGGATGAGAGGGGATCTCATAGAAACATATAAGATTCTGATGGGACAGGACAGGTTAGATGTGGGTAGAATGTTCCCGATGTTGGAGAAGTCCAGAACCAGGGGACAATGTCTTAGAATAAGGGGTAGGCCATTTAGGACTGAGATGAGGAGAAACTTCTTCACTTAGAGAGTTGCTAACCTGTGGAATTCCCTGCCGCAGAGAGTTGTTGATGCCAGTTCATTGGATATATTCAAAAGGGAGTTAGATATGGCCCTTACGGCTAAGGGGATCAAGGGGTATGGAGAGAAAGCAGGAAAAGGGTATTGGCGGAATGATCAGCCATGACCTTATTGAATGGTGGTGCAGGCTCGAAGGGCCGAATGGCCTACTCCTGCACCTATTTTTCTATGTAGCAAAGGACGAGGCAGATGACAGAGGACAAATCATGTGACTTCTCCCATGCGTATGATACCATTAAACAAATGGCAAGAGCTCAGAAACTGCTTAGGATTTCGGGAAAAAAATAGCAGATTTCCAACAAGGATTGTGTCCAAAATAAATTAAATTAATGAGGAAGATTCAGTCTTCAGGAATCTGAAGCTGTTTTTGTTCCTGAAGTGGTGCTATTAAATCATTGGAGATGTCTTTGTGAAGGCACGGTACAATGCCTGCACACATAGGAAGTGGCCTTCATTTTGTAAACTGGTGTTTATGAAGTCAAAGGTGCAACACTTAAATAGAAATAAGATGTCAGGACAACTGAAGACTGCACATGTATGCTTCCTTATTTCTAGCACAAAGAAGAGAAATTATCCACGATTAAAGCATTTCTGATTAATATAAGTTACATGCCAAAAGTATACATGCAACGTATGATCTCAATTAGAGTGAAATTTAATTCTCTGCAACACGAGTGCCAGATTCATTCTGTAATTCTCCTTTGTTTGACTTGGAAGTTTTCTGACAACAGATTCTTTTGGAACAATAATAAATCATATTGCGAGTGAGAACTTCCTGCACAAGGTATATTTTTTAAGAAATCTTGGATTGGCTTTGGTTTTATATTGCTACAACTTAATGAAATTTTGAATGGGTAACTGAGGAGTAACAATTTCAGGGAATGTTTGAATGTTGATATATGAAAACAAAAAAATTGTTGCTTCTTGCCAAAGAAAACTGTTTTAAAGTGGAATGAAATATAACTGTATAATCATGCCACTGTCATTACCTCTGAAATTAGAAAAAAAGTAGGAAATGTCAAAGGCTCACAAGAAAAATAAGGCCTGGTTTAATGATTCCACAAGAGAGGGATAATCAACATCTATCACTCTGTCCACAGGCCAAGTATACATGGCATTTATGGAGCCACATGTTTCCTTTGTTTTCTTGTATAAACTTTTAGTGTAAAATTGCATTCGCCTAATGAAACCAGTTGATTCTGCTTTATTCCCAACAGTGTATAGTAATAGAAACATGGACTTTGATGGGGCACTACTAAAATCATTTGTGGTACAAAAAAAAAAGGGCAATTAATAGGAGCCATTTCTATTAATATAGTATCATGGCGCTTTGCAACCCAAATGAAGCATACCTTCCACATCCTGGGCCCAAATTTCCCAAGGAGTTGCTCCATTTTTTTTGGAGCAACTTGATTTTTCTGGAGTATCTTAAAAATCCCCATTCTGCAGATTTAATTTGCGCCAGTGTAAGTGAGTTAGTTAGGATTTTCTTTAGTTTCTTTTTTTTTTCCAAAAGAGAGCGCAACCAGCCACTTACACCTGTTTTGGCCATTTAAGCCAGTTTGGACAGCTAATAGTTGCTCCAAACTAACTTAGGCCAACGTATGTGGCTGCACAGAAAACACTTGCGGAGAGGTAAGAAATCAGCGCAGGTAGCCAGAGATGGGGTGGGGGGAAGGGAAGCACAGAGGATCTTGCAAAGCACTAAAAGCACTAAACACCTTCACAACAACATTAAAGAAGCATAAAAACTATCAATAATAAATAATAAATAAATAAATAATAAATAAAACTTAAGTCACCTTGTGTATGCAAGTGTGCACACTCTGCTAAGCGATTCACAATGGCTGCTGGTGCTTCTAAACAACAGGATTCCATGAACTCTGTGGGAACCTGTCTGACAGACATGCCACTCCTGCTATTGTCTCTGGAGGCTTTTGGTTCTTTGCTTTGCACAGGCACCCCTTGCCCAATCGCCAACTATTCCCGTGTAACTGAGTATTAGCAGGCTGTTCAGCCGCGGTGAGGCATCACAGCTGTGCCTGATCCCATGCTTGCTTGACGTTCACACGTATGCGATTCCAACAGGTGTCACTGGGTTGTGATCGGGGGCAGGAACACAGTGACTCTGAGGCCACATCTACACACCCTTACTGCAGCCGTGCTGAGATCCCTTTGGCCAGGAATCGGGGTGGCGAGCATCGGGTCGTCCCTTCAGCCAGGGATAGGGGCGGCGACGCGCTGGGAGGCCGAGGAGCTGCTGCGCATGTGCGCAGACTCCACTGCACATGCACGCAGCTGCCGGCACTGTTTTCGGCGCAGGGCTGTAGCTACGCCCCCCCCCCCCCCACTCGACGAGAAATGTCACGCCAGGACCCGAGACACAGAGCAGAGTGGCCTGAATTCTTGGTAAGTTTTTTGGTGCCGTTTTGAGCGCACAAAGTCAGCGCATCTCGGGGGAGTGCACCGGAAAAAGGGGTTGGGGAAATTTGGGCCCCATGAAACATAAAGCCCAAGTTCTATTTGTCATGTGGTGATCCATCCCATCTCCCTTATTTAAGAAACATATTTCTATGCAGTTACTTTTTATAATGCTAAACAATGACAATGAACAGGCGAGTTCTGATAGAAAGCATAGTATGCGCGTTGCTTAAAAAAATATACCTTGAGTGTCAACACACTGCAATTTACAAGAAAAGACTCTGGCTCCCTTACATTTCAGTGGGAAACATCATATGAACATTTTAAAGGCATATGTGATTGCTGCAGTTGTTTGCAATTAGTTTGTTGAATCCACCCCGCAATAATTGGAGAACTGGTTTAAGGAGAAACGTCGCTTGCTTTAATCATGGTTGATGTGAAAAGGCCATCACTGTGCAGAATATACAATGATTAGTTGAAAAATGCTGCTGGTCCTGCAAACTGCACGTACACTAACCTGTTATTACAAAGTTGAAGAATTTGGTTGCAGCTTTATTGATTTCTTCTCTTTAAATGGTAGCAAGTTTGTTTGATGACTAATTCCATTGCAAACACATTCTGTGGAGGGTAATGTTATACTTAGGCTTGGGTTACTTTTCCTATAACCTACCTGCACATTGAAAGTTCGACAAAGCAAATAATCATTACAGCTTGTGATCCGATGGGTAAGTGTGTTGGAAGAAGAATCTTAGAGAAAAACAATTTTATTATTTGAAAAATATATTAGAAAAACTTCTAATATGCTGGAGTTTAGATAAGGTGCTCCAATTAAGAACAAGTCTGATGAGAACTGTTGTGCTTTAGTCATGTATTTTTAGCCACTAATTTCTACTTTAAATGCTCAACTAAAAATGGTACTCCTTCAGTATGGCACTGGAGTGCTAGCCAAGATTTTGTGCTCAAGTCTCTGGAGTGAGTCTTTGAACCCACAATCTTCTGACTCAGAAACGTGAGTGCTACGTCTGACAGCCCAATATTGTTCATTATTGCCCCTCAAACACTACTTGTGCACATGCACAAACATACAGACATGAACTATCAGATAGCTTGATGGTGACCCTTCAATTGGTATCAAATTACACATTCCATTTTTTAAAAATGAATGAAATGTGTTATGGAATGCATCAAGCTTTGAATGCAATTGTGAGTAGTTGCATCTTGCATTACATGTGTCTGCACAAATGCAGAATGCTAAGGAGCCCTTAGTTCACTCCCTTGATAGTTGTATGAGTAGTGAGAATAAGTCAGTGGTTCCCACATGAAACACGATACAAACAAACTGGTACTGTACCAGCAAGCACAGTACAATGGAGGCATTAAGAGGTATTTATTATTATATATAGAGTTTTGGCTTAATTAGCCTGGGGAATTCAAGACAACAGCAATATCACTTCAGAGGTAGTGTTTCTGTAGTTAGAAAATTCAACTAACACTTAAGGAGGATTAAGAAAATATTAATATTTTTAAAATATGCATTAAATTTGTTTTATGGTCTACACCTCACTCTTTTACAGCAAATATTAATTGTTGATATCCTAAAAAAAATGCTTCTTAATGATTTCTTTATTGTTTGTATCAATAAGAAATGGATGAAATTGGCATTTTCTCGAGTGATGCGATCTGGTGTTGTGAAACGATCATTGGTCTTATAGTGATAATCTAAATTAATCAATGTATACAAAATGGTGAAAGTTCTATCTAAATAATACAGATCAACTCTAAAAGTAGACTGTTACAAGACCTTCTTTGTCGAAAAGTATGCGGATTGGTGTAAAAGTACCACATTAGCTGAGAAAAGACTGCAATGCCAAAATATATTCACAGAAGAATCATAGAAATTTACAGCATGGAAGGAGGTCATTTCGGCCCACCACGTCCGCACCAGCTGACCAAGAGCTATCCAGCCTAATTCCACATTTCTTAGAGCGAAGAAAACAACCTTGAGGAAAATTGAATTATTGAAATGCAAGGGAGCTTGATCCTATGTAAGTCAAATATTGTAATCTAAAAGAAGCAGAATGAAGAAGAATACAGGTACAACTAAATATTTTAACTAGACCTCAAAGGGTGGAAATTCATTTTGGCCAATTTTTGGGCCGGAAAGTGGCTAGGAGCCCACCTGAATTTGGTCCTTGGGTCTCATCAATATATTACTGGCGAACTGTGGAAACCAATTGGATGGCCAGAGGCAACTCGCTGGTTCAACGAGGCTGAATTTTGGGTGTCTGCTACCTCGGCAGCAGCCCTCAACAAGCAGGTCTTGGGAAAGAAAGAAAGACTTGCATTTAGATAGCGCCTTTCACGACCAACGGACATTTCAAAGCCATTTCCAGCCTACGACATATTTTTGGAGTGTAGTCACTGTTGTAATGTGGAAAACACGGCAGCCAATTTTAGCGCACAGCAAGCTCTCACAAACAGCAAATTGATAATGACCAGAAAATCTGTTTTTGTTATGTTGATTGAGGGATAAATATACAATTATATCCAGGACACCAGGAATAACTTTCCTGCACTTCTTTGAAATAGTGCCATGGGATCTTTTACATCTATCAGAGAGAGCAGATGGGGCCTCGGTTTAATGTCTCATCCGAAAGACAACACCTCCAACAGTGCAGCACTCCCTCAGTACTGACTGCAGTGTTAGCCTAGATTTATGTGCTCGGGTTCCTGGAGTGGGACTTGAACACACAACCTTCTGACTCAGAGGGTAGTGTGCTACCCACTGAGCCACAGCTGACACTGAGAGGGGAAGGTAGGCAATTGGGAGGGGGAGAGGGGTGTAATCAGGAGTGGCGGGTGGGGGCGAGCAACAGGTAGTGTAGTAGTTCATCCCCGCTGGAGTGGAGTTAATCTACAGGACAAGTGGGAAATTGGTCAACCTCCGACGCCTCTAGTCCAGATCCAAGGTTGCTCCAACCTCTGTCATTGAATTACAATATGCAGATGATGCTTGCGATTGCGCACACTCGGAGTCCAAACTCCAAACCATCGTTGACACATTCACCGAAGCGTATGAGAGTCTGGGCCTTACATTAAACATCAGTAAGACAAAGGTTCTCTACCAACCTGCCCCCGCCACACAGTACTGCTCTCCACTTATCAAGATCCATGATGAGATCTTGGACAATCTGGACCACTTCCCATACCTTGGGAGCCTACTATCAGCAAGGACAGACATCGATGACAAAGTTCAATACTGCCTTCATTGTGCCAGTGCAGCCTTCGGCAGCCTGAGGAAAAGTGTTCGAAGACCAGGATCACAAACTCAGCAGTAGTGATACCCGCCCTCCTATATGCTTCAGAGACATGTGGGTCAAAATTGGTGAAGGCCAAGGCCCACCCAAGTGCCGTCCAAAGGACCACCAATGGCTGCCGAGAGACCGGGTGCTACTTTGCCAGGAAGATGCCTATAAAGGAGGTGGCAGTACCACCCGGCGGCAAAATAACAGCTTACGCTGTCAAACTGGGCAGCAGTGGGCGAGAGCTCTAAATCTCGGCGGCAAATGCGATTGCCGTCCAAGTGCCGCCAAGGATGGAGTTGGGCCCAGGGAGGGTGGAAGAGCTTTAAATAAAAATCATCACAAAAAAAACCCACCAGACTACCTTCAGCGGAGCCTATCCAGATAAGTCGCTATAAAAAAATATTTTTTAAGATTTTCACTAACTTTTTTTTGTAGGTCCCCTTACTTACCATTAGGATTATACCTGCCGACACTCAGCGGTCTTTCACCGTGCTGGCACCGACTCCCGCCTGCACCAATCTGGCATCTCAGTGGGCGGGAGGTCACTTACGCTACTTGGCCACCAGCAGCCGTCAGCTCGTGGCGGTCCTCCCCTCCCGCTTGCTCGAGCCCAAGTGGAAACTGGAACGGAGGGGAGACCGGAGGCAAAACTCAGCGGCAGTTGGCGGTAAGGCCACCAATTTCAGGGCCATGGACTATGTACAGTAGGCACCTCAAAGCACTGGAGAAGTACCACCAACGCTGCCTCTGCAAATCCATTGGCAGGATGGATGCACCAATGTCAGCATTCTCTCTCAGACCAACATCGAGCCATTGATCATGCTCAATCAGCTTCGATGGGCGGGCCACATTGTCCACATGTTCGATACTAGACTCCCAAAACAAGCACTCTACTCCAAGTTACGTCACGGCAGGCGAGCCCCAGGAGGGCAGAGAAAATGCTTCAAGGACACCCTCAAAGCCTCCTTGAAAAAATGTAACATCTCCACTGACTCTTGGGAATCCCTGACCCACAACCACTCAAAGTGGAGGAGAAGCATCTGAGAAGGCGCCGAATACATAGAATCTCTTCGCCGGGAGCACGTGGAAGCCAAGTACAAACAGCGGAAGCAGCATATGACAAATCAAGCGCCCCACCCACCTGTCTCTCCAACCACCATCTGCCCCACCTGTGACAGAGACACTAGATCTCGCATTAGTCTCATTAGTCACCTTAGAATTTATTTTAGCGTGGAAGCAAGTCATCCTCCACTCCGTGAGACTGCCTAAGTAGAAGAAGAGAAGAAGTAGTTATGTTACTGGAACAGCAATCCAGAGACCTGGATTGTAATCCACAGAATGCAAGTTCAAACCCCACTTTAGAAGTTTGAGAATTTGAATTCAGTTTCACAAATAATAATTTGGAAATAAAAAGCTGGCATCAGTAGAAAAGTGACCATGAATCTATTAGATTGTTGTATTAACCCAGTTGGTCCACTAATGTCCTTTAGGGAAAGAAAACTGCTGTCCTTACCCTGTCTGGCCTATATGTGATCCAGTCCCATGCCAATGTAGTTGACTCTTAACTGCCCAGTTGTATCAAACTCGGGGCAATTCGGAATGAGCAATAAATACTGGCCACTGATACCCACATTCACAGAATGAAAAAAAAATGTCTTTAGCTCCACATTCATTTTTTGAAAGGATACCTTTTTGGATGCAACCTCCAGTGATTCCTTTAAGATTCACTGGTTAGTGTAGACATGGTTAACTTTAGTGCAGATGGCTCAGCAGTGGCTATGTTCAGGGCGGCCTAATTTCAGGAAGAGAACCTCAAATAGGCCTATTTCAGGCACAGGCCCTCGGCAGCTATACTGGAGCTTTTAACAATATGGCGCGTGGTACATTCTCAGCATGGAATGTGCTCAAGCATGCCACCCACCATATTGGATGCTTAGGCGCTTGTTTTTTGCCTGTTTAACAGGCACGGTGTCAAGAAATTTCTAGGCCCAAGAATTTGACATATATTTGCATATATGTGCTGCAATGAACTGACCTCCAACTACAAGAGAAACTCTTGGTGCTCTGTGTGAAAGCAGAAAAGCTGTGCATCTCGATTCATTTAAAATCCTATTTGTCATTTGTTTTTTTTTACTTTAAAAGTCAATTGTGAAAAGACAATTAATTGTTCAATAAAAATTCTCTTGTTATCTATATCTGCAGAAACTCTCTCTTTCATTAAGAGGGTGCAAAGCCTTTTATGCTACTGTATCAAGAGATTTACCCTTATTTATACAAGACAGGAATCCAAGTACATGATTTTTTATTAAAAATACATGAAATATTAGAACATGTGAACAGTAACAGTTATTAAATTCTTGTAGCTGGGGACTGGGCAGTGCAATAGTTTGGACCATTATATTTACCTCTGGGATCTGCCTCTAAATTGAGCCTGGGCAAATTGTATGAAAACCTCTCTGTGTTATGGGTCATAATGAATAATGTTGGGCTTTGAATCTAAATACATTTCCTAGTAAATATGAGCCAATTGCACAAAACTGCTTGGAACTTTGTCACACTTTGCTTTAAATTGGAATTTCCACTCAGAGGCAATGTGGCAAATGGAAAAATGAGACTGATGTTTAGTTTATATCTGACATGTATTGCTGGCCCAAAAGTGCATTCTTGTGCCTTCATAATGAAAATAAGCGATTCAGAAAAATGTTGCTATTTTTGAACTGTGTAAAATAATTCGATTTATATATTTTTAATCTACCTCTTCTCATTAACCCACATTTTCATTTCAGAACTGAGTACTTTCTTTCTTTCTTTTACTTGCAGTTTTTTTTTATTTTTCTCTCCGCTATTTTCTCCTCCAATACATTGCAACATCTCTTCTTTCAGCTGGGTAAACTGGGTAGTCTAGGGAACAGTCCTAACTGGTGCTTCAAGATCATTCAACAGGAAATTAATATTTTTGGCTGTAAGAGCGAGTTCTCCATTACAGTTAAGTGATTGATCTTGTAACTCTTTGATTTCCCCCAGCATATTGTAATATATCTCCATGTAATGTTATTAATCAAACATCCCTCCTTTATATTTCTCTTTCTTCATCTCCATTTTCCTTCTTTTGCCAGTAGTTAGGATTGTCTGGACCATTGACATCTTCTTGATCACATTGAATGACACTCCATGCCAACCAGCACTTGGAGCTTGAGATTGGTTCTCTTAATCATTTTCCTCTCCTATCCTTGATGTAGTGTTTTGCTATCAGAATCTAATGTCCCTAAAAAGAAAAGTCAAAATAATTGATTAGAGATGTCTGGATTTAAATCCAAATCAAAATTTCCATAATGGCAATTCAGAACTCTACTTGCATATCTACCAGGCCACCCAAACAAAGTATTCTTGTTGGTCTATTTCAATCTCTAGTGCAAGAATGTCTTGGAAAAATTAAATTACCGTATTTGAATTAGAATCCAATAGCACTTTAAACTCATCCTCAAGACAAATGTTTTGTATATACGATCTGGTGCCATAATTATGCTTATTTAGACACAGTTAGTCATAACATGTTTTATTTTACTCCCCATTAAAATTGTGAGATATTGGTGGTGTGCTTAAAATGACAAGAGACTATGTTATTGAGGTCACTGTCCTTTCCGTTAATGTTGCTGTGCTGGGAGGATGGACATTTTTCACTGAATGAGTCTTCAAGAACAGGCTTCAGAATACTTGGTTTTTCTGCAGTTCCAAGCCAAATACCATTTATTCTGATTGGGAAAAATTCCAAATGTGATTAAGCCACATGTTTTTGTTGTGGGGAGGGTTGTACTCTGCCAAGGAGAGGGATGCAATTTTTTACAGCTGTGCTCGCCTGCTTGTTGCATGGGATCCTTGTGCACTAATCAGCAGGCTCGGCCAGCATTGGGCTGGGCTCTATGGATTTGCAAATCAGGTAACAGTCCTTGCCACTACCTGGCCTGCCATTCACAGTGACTGGAAGTTGAGAGATAACTAGAACACATTAGGAGTGTGTGGTGGTAGCAGCAGCCCCTCTAGCTGTCATCTGGTAAGGAAGGGTGAAATATGTGCAGCTTGTGCAGGATGTGGTATTTGCAGTAAAAGATCTTGATTGGCCTTTGCACATTTTGCTATAGGTTATAACATTTTACCTTCCCCTCTCCTTTTCCTTCTTCATTAAATAATAGTCTAGTCTTTGTTCCTATCTCCCTTCAGATTTTCAGTGCTGCCCTGAGATCAAGAACATCAAATTGCCTTATGTATTGCTGAAGCACAACCAGAACCATGTGGAGAAACCTGACGAAATAAAAGTTCTCCTCCCATAAGCACAATGTGGCCTGTAATTTACGGTAGGTTAAAAACAGCGAACTAACAGCATTCGCTGTTATTACCCCTTTGAAACTGACTGATGTAGCACATGCGCATCTAAATGCGGAAATCCTGAAGTTGTGGGCTGCGCTGTGCACCCTGCCCCATAGCGGGCAATCGGTGTAATTAGTGAAATCGGTGAAACTGACAGAAACTTGGGCTTTTCTGCGGTAATATCACTGTTAATGTTACGTTTAGAATAACTCCACAAGACTGTACATCTTAAGCTCAAACTGTTGTGACCTTGATCTCATTATTGTAACTCCAGAGTGAGGAGGCAGCATGGTAGACTGCCTTTTATACCTGCTTGCCCAGGGTGTGCAGGTGACCCTTGGGTCTCCCATAGGTGCGCCCACTGGTGGCAAGTCTTACACATTGGTAATGTTTACATATATAACATCATTCCCCCCCCAAAGTCTTATGTCCAAGTTATTTACAAGTTGAAGTGATCCGGGGCTCTGTGTTCCCGGGTTGATCGCCTGAGTTGAAGTCCTGGCGTGGGTGAGTCGGTCGGATCATTGCTGCACTGTGGTGTGGCTGGTCTGATCGGACTGTCAGGTAGGTGGGTTCATCCTCGTGGTTGACCGCGAGGTCAATTGCTGGTTGGGTGTGTGTTGGTGCATCAGTGATGGTAATGTCCTCTTCAAACTGTTCTTGGTTGTCAGTGAACCACAGTTTGATATGATCCAAGTGCTTTCTGCACGTTTGTCTGTTCAAAAGTTTGACAACAAACACTCTATTCCCCTCCTTGGCTAAGAGAATGCCAGCAACCCATTTGGGACCATGACCATAATTAAGAATAAACACAAGGTCATTAACTTCAATGTCATGTGATACAGCCGTGCGATCGTGGTACATGTTATGCCGGTAACGCTGGGTTTCTACATGATTATTAAGATCCGCATGTGGACTAAGGAGAACCTGGTTTTGAGTTCTCTCTTCATTAGCAATTCTGCAGGGGGAACACCAGTAAGCGAGTGGGGTCGCGTGCAGTGACTGAGCAGAATCCGAGATAACCGGGTCTGCAGGGAACCATCCGTCACGCGTTTCAAGCTCTGCTTGATGGTTTGGACTGCGTGTTCTGCTTGACCATTGGATGTGAACTTAAACGGAGCAGACCTGACATGCTTGATGCCATTGCGGGTCATGAACTCGTTGAATTCTGAGCTGGTGAAGCATGGTCCATTGTCACTAACAAGGACGTTGGGCAAACCATGGGTGGTGAACATGGCCCGGAGGCTTTCAATGGTGGCAGTGGACATACATGACGACATTATTATACATTCAATCCATTTAGAGTAAGCGTCCACTGCTACTAGGAACATCTTTCCTCGAAAGGGGCCAGTGAAATCTACATGGACTCTTGACCACGGTTTGAAGGACCATGACCACAGACTCAGTGGGGCCTCCCATGGTGCATTGCTCAACTGTGAGCAAGTGTTGCATTGGTGTGTGCATGACTCCAATTCCGAGTCAAAGCCGGGCCACCAAATGTGCGACCTGGCGATAGCCTTCGTCATCACTATGCCTGAATGGGTACTGTGAAGGTCGCGTATAAACGTTTCCCTGCCTTTTTTTGGCAAAATTACATGATTCCCCCATAAGAAGCAGTCCGAATGGATGGACATTTCGTCCTTACGTCGGTGGAATGGCTTAATTTCATCTTGCATTTCCCCTGGGACCGCCGACCAGCTCCCATTGAGGGCACAGCTTTTTACTAGTGATAGCACCGGGTCCTGGCTAGTCTAAGTCCTGATCTGGTGAGCCGTGACGGGTGACTCCTTGCTCTCAAAAGCATCCATTACAAGGAGCAAGTCTGCGGGTTGCGCCATTTCCACTCCGGTGGTGGACAATGGTAGCTGACTGAGGGCATCAGCACAGTTCTCAGTGCCTGGCCTGTGGCGGATTACATAGTCATATGCAGATAATGTTAGTGCCCATCTTTGGATGCGGGATGAAGCATTGGTGTTAATACCTTTGCTTTCTGAGAACAACAAAATGAATGGCTTGTGGTCAGTTTCGAGGTCGAACGGGAGCCCAAATAAGTATTGGTGCATTTTCTTAACCCCGTGCACGCATGCTAATGCTTCTTTCTCAACCATACTGTAGGCCCTTTCAGCCTTAGATAAGCTTCTAGACGCATATGCAACCGATTGCAGTTTGCCTGACCCATTGGCTTGCTGTAACTCACAACCGACCCCGTATGTAGATGCATCACAAGCTAGTACTAAATGTTTACACGGGTCATACAATACAAGTAACTTGTTAGAACATAGCCTTTAACAAGGCCAGAAACTTGCTGTCTCTTGAGATTTATGCAATGGTTCCAGCAAAGTGCTCAACCCCGGTAGAAAGTTACCAAAATAGTTGAGAAGTCCCAGGAACGAACTCAGCTCCATCAGATTCTGTGGTCTGGGTGCATTCTTGATGGCCTCCATCTTGGAGTCCGTGGGTCTGATGCCATCCGCCGCAATCTTTCTCCCCAGAAATTCGACCTCTGGTGCCAGGAAAACACACTTAGAGCATTTCAGCCTGAGTCCCACTCTGTCCAGTCGCTTGAGAATCTCTTCCAGGTTGTGCAAGTGTTCGGTGGTGTTGCGGCCAGTGATCAAGATGTCGTCTTGGAACACCACGGTGCGTGGAACCGATTTCAGCAGACTCTCCATGTTCCTCTGGAAGATGGCTGCTGCCGAGCGAATCCCAAAGGGGCATCTGTGGTATATGAACAGTCCTCTGTGCGTGTTGACGCACGTCAAGTTTTTTGAAGATTCAACCAGCTCCTTTGTCATGTAAGCAGAGGTTAGATCCAGCTTGGTGATCGACTTCCCCCTGCTAGTATTGCAAACAGGTCAGCTGCTTTGGGTAGTGGATACTGGTCCTGTAACGAGACTCAGTTGATCGTTACCTTGTAGCCCCCGCAGATTCTGGCCGTCCCGTCGCTCTTCAACACCGGCACGATTGAACTGGCCCACTCGTTGAACTCAACTGACGAAATGATCCCCTCTCGTTGAAGTCTGTCCAGCTCGATCTTGACTTTCTCTCACATCATGTATGGAACCGCTCGGGCCTTGTGATGAATGGGTCGTGCATCAGGGACTAGATGGATCTGCACTTTAGCCCCTGTGACGTTGCCGATGCCTGGCTCGAATAACGACGGGAATTTGTTTAGCACTTGGGCTCATGAGGCGTCATCCTCCGAAGGCAGTGCTTTGATGTTGTCCCAGTTCCATCGGATCTTTCTTAGCCAGCTTCTGCCAAACAGCGTTGGTACAATCCATAGTGGAAAATCATGCACAGCTCCATCGTATGATACCTTCACTGCCGCACTGCTAATGATTGGTATGAGCTCTTTGGTGTAAGTGCGCAGCTTGGTGTGGATCGGGCTTAGTTTTGGCCTCACAGTTTCTCAAAAGCCTTCTTGCTCATAATTGACTGACTTGACCCCGTGTCCAATTTCATGGAAACTGGAATGCCGTTTAATTTGACTTTTAACATTATCGGAGGGCTTTTGATGGTGAAGGTGTGTACCCCATATACTTGCTCTTCAGCCTTGGGTTGAGTTGCCTCTCTTAGTCAGTCAGCGTGATCTGCGCCGGGTCGATCATCTTCTGCCGACTCTGCCACGTGGTGAGTCGCGGCACATCTGCACATTCGCTGGAGGTGCCCCATTGTTCCACAGCCCTTGCACACATAGTGCTTGAATTGACATTCATGGGCTCGATGATTACCCCCGCAGTGCCAACATGGTGCTAATTGATTCACATTCACGCCCCACGGCAGGCTCTGAGTCATCCTAGGTCTGGCCTCTGCGGGTGTGTAGGCCTTGCCATGTACAGTTCGGCCTGCTGAAGGTGTTATTTTATGCACAGTACTTGCCGGTGAGTTTCGATGCTGCAATGATATCTGTTTAGTGTTGCCGTTCAGGGACATAAAAGCCTGGGCTATCGTGATGGCCTTGCTCAGATCTAGGAATTCAGCAGGCAGCAATTGTGAAGAATGAACTCGTGGCCGATTCCAAGCACGAAAAAGTGCCGCAACACTTCCCCCAAAAATCCAGCAAATACGCACGGTCCCGCAAGGCGTTTTAGGTCGGCGACATAGCTCGCCATGTCCTGGCCCTTGGAGCGATGGTGCGTATAAAAGCGATACCTGGCCATCAAGATGCTCTCCTTCGGCTTGAGGTGTTCCCGAACCAGCGTGCACAGCTCTTCATATGTCTTCTCCGTTGGTTTCGGCGGTGCTAACAGATTTTTGATGAGGCCATATATTGTGAACCCGCAAACGGTGAGGAGAATTGCCCTGCGCTTGATCATGGTTTCTTCCTTTTCCAGCTCATTGGCCATGAAATACTGGTCAAGACACTCAACAAAGGCTTGCCAATCATCACCCTCAACAAATCTCTCAAGAATACCATCAGCAGCCATAACTGCGTGAAAGTTCATGATCTGTTACTCGTCGCCAATTGTTACATTTAGAATAACTCCAGAAGACTGTACATCTTAAGCTCAAACTGTTGTGACCTTGGTCTCTTTATTGTAACTCCAGAGTGAGGAGGCAGCATGGTAGACTGCCTTTTATACCTGCTTGCCCAGGGTGTGCAGGTGACCCATGGGTCTCCCATAGGTGCGCCCCCTGGTGGCAAGTCTTACACATTGGTAATGTTTACATACATAACCGTTAAATACCTCATTGAATGTTAGGCTTTGTTGGATTAGGTGTAACTGGGGGTTTACGCAGCGTATTAACTGCTAAACAAATGTTATGGACCTGAAAAACTAATTTTAGTTTTGTGGAGTATCAAATTTCTCCATTATGATAAAAATTAAAATTTTTGAGAAACTCTAAAAAAGAAAATTTTATACACTGTATGTTATTTAAAAGTTTGTTCATATGTATTTCAGATTTACTTTTTCCGTATGTGAGAGCCCCAATCTTTGGTTTGCTCTTTGTAACATTTTTAAAACGTTAGAATGAAAGCAACTTCTTCACTTCCTTTTTCGCTGTGTGAGAATTCTGCACTGTGATTGGCTGCTTAGACAGCTTGTTGCTGTTAAAGCAGCTCGCTCTAGGGATTCCCCACTATTCTACACTGATCTCATTTACACGTCGAGAAAGGAAAACCTCTCATCTCAGAGATCGGAAGATCTTTGTGGGCAGCTTTTTCGGGGCCAGTGGCGAACACCTTTGCTTAGCCACTGACCGCAAATTCCAGGCAATATATCCATGAATATAAAGTGTTGAGAATTCAGTAAAAAGTGTTTAAAGTATTTAAATAATGGTAAGAGACAAAAAATGCATGTCAGCCAATGGAACTATTACTTTATCTTTCTGAACAGATTGGCAACAAATATCCAAGCTCGATAACCCGGGGGTATTCAACATTCAGGAAGGATAGAATAAAAGGAAAAGGAGGTGGGGTAGCATTGCTGGTTAAAGAGGAGATTAATGCAATAGTTAGGAAAGACATTAGCTTGGATGATGTGGAATCTATATGGGTAGAGCTGCAGAACACCAAAGGGCAAAAAACGTTAGTAGGAGTTGTGTACAGACCTCCAAACAGTAGTAGTGATGTTGGGGAGGGTATCAAACAGGAAATTAGGGGTGCATGCAATAAAGGTGCAGCAGTTATAATGGGTGACTTTAATATGCACATAGATTGGGCTAGCCAAACTGGAAGCAATACGGTGGAGGAGGATTTCCTGGAGTGCATAAGGGATGGTTTTCTAGACCAATATGTTGAGGAACCAACAAGGGGGGAGGCCATCTTAGACTGGGTGTTGTGTAATGAGAGAGGATTAATTAGCAATTTCATTGTGCGAGGCCCCTTGGGGAAGAGTGACCATAATATGGTGGAATTCTGCATTAGGATGGAGAATGAAACAGTTAATTCAGAGACCATGGTCCAGAACTTAAAGAAGGGTAACTTTGAAGGTATGAGGCATGAATTGGCTGGGATGGATTGGCGAATGATACTTAAGGGGTTGACTGTGGATGGGCAATGGCAGACATTTAGAGACCGCATGGATGAACTACAACAATTGTACATTCCTGTCTGGCGTAAAATTAAAAAGGGAAGGTGGCTCAACCGTGGCTATCTAGAGAAATCAGGGATAGTATTAAAGCCAAGGAAGTGGCATACAAATTGGCCAGAAATAGCAGCGAACCCGGGGACTGGGAGAAATTTAGAACTCAGCAGAGGAGGACAAAGGGTTTGATTAGGGCAGGGAAAATGGAGTACGAGAAGAAGCTTGCAGGGAACATTAAGGCGGATTGCAAAAGTTTCTATAGGTATGTAAAGAGAAAAAGGTTAGTAAAGACAAACGTAGGTCCCCTGCAGTCAGAATCAGGGGAAGCCATAACGGGGAACAAAGAAATGGCAGACCAATTGAACAAGTACTTTGGTTCGGTATTCACGAAGGAGGACACAAACAACCTTCCGTATATAAAAGGGGTCAGAGGGACTAGTAAGGAGGAGGAACTGAGGGAAATCTTTATTAGTCGGGAAATTGTGTTGGGGAAATTGATGGGATTGAAGGCCGATAAATCCCCAGGGCCTGATGGACTGCATCCCAGAGTACTTAAGGAGGTGGCCTTGGAAATAGCGGATGCATTGACAGTCATTTTCCAACATTCCATTGACTCTGGATCAGTTCCTATCGAGTGGAAGGTAGCCAATGTAACCCCACTTTTTAAAAAAGGAGGGAGAGAGAAAGCAGGGAATTATAGACCGGTCAGCCTGACCTCAGTAGTGGGTAAAATGATGGAATCAATTATTAAGGATGTCATAGCAGCGCATTTGGAAAATGGTGACATGATAGGTCCAAGTCAGCATGGATTTGTGAAAGGGAAATCATGCTTGACAAATCTTCTGGAATTTTTTGAGGATGTTTCCAGTAAAGTGGACAAAGGAGAACCAGTTGATGTGGTATATTTGGACTTTCAGAAGGCTTTCGACAAGGTCCCACACAAGAGATTAATGTGCAAAGTTAAAGCACATGGGATTGGGGGTAGTGTGCTGACGTGGATTGAGAACTGGTTGTCAGACAGGAAGCAAAGAGTAGGAGTAAATGAGTACTTTTCAGAATGGCAGGCAGTGACTAGTGGGGTACCGCAAGGTTCTGTGCTGGGGCCCCAGCTGTTTACATTGTACATTAATGAATTAGACGAGGGGATTAAATGTAGTATCTCCAAATTTGCGGATGACACTAAGTTGGGTGGCAGTGTGAGCTGCGAGGAGGATGCTATCAGGCTGCAGAGTGACTTGGATAGGTTAGGTGAGTGGGCAAATGCATGGCAGATGAAGTATAATGTGGATAAATGTGAGCTTATCCACTTTGGTGGTAAAAACAGAGAGACAGACTATTATCTGAATGGTGACAGATTAGGAAAAGGGGAGATGCAATGAGATCTGGGTGTCATGGTACATCAGTCATTGAAGGTTGGCATGCAGGTACAGCAGGCGGTTAAGAAAGCAAATGGCATGTTGGCCTTCATAGCGAGGGGATTTGAGTACAGGGGCAGGGAGGTGTTGCTACAGTTGTACAGGGCCTTGGTGAGGCCACACCTGGAGTATTGTGTACAGTTTTGGTCTCCTAACTTGAGGAAGGACATTCTTGCTATTGAGGGAGTGCAGCGAAGATTTATCAGACTGATTCCCGGGATGGTGGGACTGACCTATCAAGAAAGACTGGATCAACTGGGCTTGTATTCACTGGAGTTCAGAAGAATGAGAGGGGACCTCATAGAAACGTTTAAAATTCTGACGGGTTTAGACAGGTTAGATGCAGGAAGAATGTTCCCAATGTTGGGGAAGTCCAGAACCAGGGGTCACAGTCTAAGGATAAGGGGTAAGCCATTTAGGACTGAGATGAGGAGAAACTTCTTCACCCAGAGAGTGGTGAACCTGTGGAGTTCTCTACCACAGAAAGTAGTTGAGGCCAATTCACTAAATATATTCAAAAGGGAGTTAGATGAAGTCCTTACTACTCGGGGGATCAAGGGGTATGGCGAGAAAGCAGGAAGCAGGTACTGAAGTTTCATGTTCAGCCATGAACTCATTGAATGGCGGTGCAGGCTAGAAGGGCTGAATGGCCTACTCCTGCACCTATTTTCTATGTTTCTATGTTTCTAACCCAGTTTCAATCCAAGCACTATTTTATATCAGGTGAGGTTGTTTTGTCACCATCATATGCACTTTGTATTAGCAGGTTTTTTCTGCTCCATTTCCATTTTCTCCCTTTCTTCTATCACAGTTGTTCACTTCTATCACATTACCCTGTGGCCAGGAGAGGCAGGTGGAGAGTCCTGATTTCCTCGCAGGTTTCTGAAGCCAATGTTATTGCGTTATTCATCCAGCTAAAGGTAAGCTTTTCTGATTGTAGAAAGAATAGATTGTTGGCTTGCACCAATGACAGGGCTGAGAACTGAGGTTCCATGTATTTATTTGCATTCTCTGCACTACAAAAGAGGATATTTCTGATACCCAGATTATGGCTTTTTTTTCCTTTTAGTGAAAAATGCAGACCCAGATAACAATTATATTTTGCTCCTTATCTAGGCTTTGATGATAAGGGCCTCAAAATAGTGCTGGTAGCCTTACCTTTCTATTAACTTTGATGCTCTGACCGCTGCTATTTTGAAAGGGTCCTATCTCTAGGTGGCCGCAGTTCCCGCCTGAAACAGGAGGTAGGCCTCTTACCCAAGAAAATTTGGGGTCCTAATGACATAGTTAGGAATCTGATTGGCATTTTAAGAGATGCATGTGCACTGGTGTTGAGCGGGTTAGGCAGTTATTCTTAAACATAGAAAATAGGTGCAGGAGTAGGCCATTCGGCCCTTCTAGCCTGCACCGCTATTCAATGAGTTCATGGCTGAATATGCAACTTCAGTACCCCATTCCTGCTTTCTCGCCATACCCCTTGATCCCCCTAGTAGTAAGGACTTCATCTAACTCCTTTTTGAATATATTTAGTGAATTGGCCTCAACAACTTTCTGTGGTAGAGAATTGCACAGGTTCACCACTCTCTGGGTGAAGAAGTTTCTCCTCATCTCGGTCCTAAATGGCATACCCCTTATCCTTAGACTGTGACCCCTGGTTCTGGACTTCCCCAACATTGGGAACATTCTTCCTGCATCTAACCTGTCTAAACCCGTCAGGATTTTAAACGTTTCTATGAGGTCCCCTCTCATTCTTCTGAACTCCAGTGAGTACAAGCCCAGTTGATCCAGTCTTTCTTGATAGGTCAGTCCCGCCATCCCGGGAATCAGTCTGGTGAACCTTCGCTGCACTTCCTCAATAGCAAGAATGTCCTTCCTCAGGTTAGGAGACCAAAACTGTACACAATACTCCAGGTGTGGCCTCACCAAGGCCCTATACAACTGTAGCAACACCTCTCTGCCCCTGTACTCAAATCCCCTCGCTATGAAGGCCAACATGCCATTTGCTTTCTTAACCGCCTGCTGTACCTGCATGCCAACCTTCAATGATTGATGTACCATGGCACCCAGGTCTCGTTGCACCTCCCCTTTTTCTAATTTGTCACCATTCAGATAATAGTCTGTCTCTCTGTTTTTAACCACCAAAGTGGATAACCTCACATTTATCCACATTATACTTCATCTGCCATGCATTTGCCCACTCACCTAACCTATCCAAGTCGCTCTGCAGCCTCATAGCATCCTCCTCGCAGCTCACACTGCCACCCAACTTAGTGTCATCCGCAAATTTGGAGATACTACATTTAATCCCCTCGTCTAATTCTTTAATGTACAATGTAAACAGCTGGGGCCCCAGCATAGAACCTTGCGGTACCCCACTAGTCACTGCCTGCCATTCTGAAAAGTACCCATTTACCCCTACGCTTTGCTTCCTGTCTGACAACCAGTTCTCAATCCATGTCAGCACACTACCCCCAATCCCATGTGCTTTAACTTTGCACATTAATCTCTTGTGTGGGACCTTGTCGAAAGCCTTCTGAAAGTCCAAATATACCACATCAACTGGTTCTCCCTTGTCCACTCTACTGGAAACATCCTCAAAAAATTCCAGAAGATTTGTCAAGCATGATTTCCCTTTCACAAATCCATGCTGACTTGGACCTATCATGTCACCTCTTTCCAAATGCGCTGCTATGACATCCTTAATAATTGATTCCATCATTTTACCCACTACCGATGTCAGGCTGACCGGTCTATAATTCCCTGTTTTCTCTCTCCCTCCTTTTTTAAAAAGTGGGGTTACATTGGCTACCCTCCACTCCATAGGAACTGATCCAGAGTCAATGGAATATTGGAAAATGATTGTCAATGCATCCGCTATTTCCAAGGCCACCTCCTTAAGTACTCTGGGATGCAGTCCAGCAGGCCCTGGGGATTTATCGGCCTTCAATCCCATCAATTTCCCCAACACAATTTCCCGACTAATAAGGATTTCCCTCAGTTCCTGCTCCTTACTAGACCCTCTGACCCCTTTTATATCCGGAAGGTTGTTTGTGTCCTCCTTAGTGAATACCGAACCAAAGTACTTGTTCAATTGGCTGTGCTATTGGCCCTTCAGGAAAAAACATACATTTTTTAGACCTGCATTTTTGTGGAGCCAGAAGAAGCAGAGTGTTCCTCCTGCTCCACAAACATATTGCAGATTGCTGCAGCCAAGGCTCACCACCCCCCTGGCCCTTGGCAACGCATCCCTCTCGTAACCCAGGACCCTACCTGCAGCTGCCAATGACATTCCTGAGGCCTAAAAGCGACAAGTTGCCTCGGGACAAGGTTTTGCGTCCGCGGCTCGCCGGTCTGATTCAAATCAGTTACGGGCCTTAAGATTGCGGTGGCCTCTTTGCTCCTTGGGGCAAGCAGACTGTTAACCTCCCAACAGTTAGAATCTGCCCATCTGTCCTTTTCTACAAGTTCTCAAGGTCAAACAAAATTTCATGTCTATGATAGAAGCTCCTATGATAAATAGTCATCAGACATTTTACTAGTTTTTAAGACCGATACAGCACAGCATTATTTATCTTTATTATTGTAAATGGTTCCTAGTACAGTACGTTGTTTTCAAAATTCGCCATCACTTTATCCAGTCGCCAAGTGCTTGGGTCCTCTCCATATGATTGGCCACATCATGAGTTCCCGATCCCAGCAGGCCTATTTCAGAGTTATTGCATGAAACTGAGGAGCTTCCACACCTATTTTCTCTCTCAGCCGAGGCATTGCACATCATACAATGAGACCTCGAAAGGTGAGAGAACATAACTTACAATTTTCTTTTTTTCGGGAGGGAATTCCAGAACTTATTTTTAAAAATCAGTCTGTCCTGATTTTAGTTAAAGGGCATATAACCAAAGATTTTTTTCAAGGTCAAAGCTGAATTCAGGCCTGATAATACCAGCAAAGTCCTGTTGGAAGCATTTTTTTGGACTCTCATCACTAAAGTCTGTATATATTTGTCTGTCACCAGCATCACTGCATATCCAAAAACAAACAGTCATTATAACAGGAAGTAACCTTTGAGCTCACCCGTGATTACAATGAGAATTTAGCAGAGAAATAAATGATATAAAGCCTTTCCATAAAAGCCACTTACTTATAACCTAATGTTCAGGAACATGTTTCCTACCTTTGTTATAAGGGTTCAACCAAAGAGGATGCTGTCATTTACATGAGTAGAGTTAGAAAAAAACCTTTTAAAGCACTTCAGCTCACTTAAATCATTAATCCTATACACTAGACGTTTCTACATTTAATTGTAGTCAATTAAACCCAATATTTATTAATACTAGTGGCAGGTGTTTTCAGCAGCAGGGCAAATGGCTGTCTAGTACCATAATTCTAACTGCAAAGGCATTTACTCTGAACTCATGTAAATGACTGAGTATAAACAAGCCCAAATAATTCCATCTGCATTTGGCAATTTGTCGTTACTTTTGGGTTCATTTTCCCCGTTTGTCTTGCAGATGAAGTTTGCAGGAAATGTCAAAGCCAGTGATTGATGGCTTAAGATTGGATGCATTGACTTCAGGCTTTCATAAAACAAGACAGCTGTTGGAAGAAAATTTCCTCTAGTAGCTGGAAAGGTTTAAAATTTTCCATTTCTTAGAATGTTTCCCGGATGAAAGATTTGACATTACCAGAGAAGCAACAAAGAGCAGTGCGTGTGGATGAGCGGGCCATTGAGAGTGTCCAGAACTGATAAGGTACGCTATTAATGGCATATGTGCGGCAGCAGTAACAATTGTCATGAACAGTTGTCATTGAGCTGAAACACTTGCACACGAGTGCACAATTGAACTAATCTTGGTGTAAGTTAATCAGTTGTATTTTGAAGTAATTTAATGTTATTTGTAGTGATCATTCTGAGTTAAAATGGCAGAGGATTACAAAGGGTGGCCTGTTGGGCTCCATTTTACTATGGTGGTTATTACATAGTGACATAAAAATTATAATACAGAAACAGGCCATTCGGCCCAACTGGTCTATGCCGGAGGTTATGCTCCTCCCACCCTAATTCATCTAACCCCATCAGCATATACTTCTATTCCTTTCTCCTTCATGTACTTCTATATCTTCCCAGGAGGAACTTGATGGGATCAGGTCGACTGCCCGTTTTACACCTTGCCCAATTTTACACTCCATTTAATTCAATGGAAAGCAAACTTCCGATCTCATCAGTTTCCCGCTGGGCAAGTTAGGTTCAAATTAACCCAACTGTTTCAGTTACAATATAAATCATAAAATTATCATGTTCTGTACAATTTACACTGTAGAATCACTAACCTACATTGGCTCTCAGTTAAGCAATGCCTCAATTTTAAAATTCTCATCCTTGTTTTCAAATTCCTCAATGGTCTCGCCCCTCCCTATCTCTGTAACCTCCATCAGCCCCATAAGCCTCTACGATATCTGTGCTCCTCTAATTCTGGCCTCTTGTGCAACCCCGATTTCAATTGCTCCACCATTGATGGCCATACCTTCAGCTGCCGCGACCTTAAGCTCCGGAACGCCCTCCCTAAACCTCTCTGCCTCTACACCTCTCTTTTCTCCTTTAAGACGCTCCTTAAAACTTACCTCTTTGACCAAGTCTACCCTAATATCTCCTTATGTGACTCGGTGTCAAATTTTGTTTTATAACGCTCCTGTGAAGCACGTTGGGTGTTTTACTATGTTAAAGGCGTTATATAAATACAAGGTGTTGTTGTTGTAGAATATACTTTCAATTAACGTCCTGGCTTACGTGACAGGATTGAGCCTTTAGCCTTCATAACCCATTTTGAATGGTTATAATGGAGCTCTTAAAGGGGTATGGGTTTTGAATTGTGGTTTATTGGTTGCAGTGTTTACAGTACCTTCTTAGGCTTTTATTACAGATTGTTTCATTACTTATGACATTTTTATTAAGAATATATATTTTTGGAATAATTTTAAGAGGGTGATTTTTACCTACTCATTACATAAAATTTGGTTTGCAATGTCCTGAAAAACATGATCCGTTATTACCCATTAAGTGTCCAGAAAGTGGACTGCAGGTGAAGCATTTACAGGACTTCACCAGATCAGATGAAAAAGGAGGGCACGAAGAAAGTTCCTCCAATATAAACAGAACCTAGGGAACCATAAGGCATCTAGATGCAGACCACAGAGGCCAGTGGCAGAAGACAAAGGAAGGTAAAGTTAATTATGGGGGGCTGGTTTGGATCCACCCCACAAGTATTTCAGAGCTGAAAGGAGGCATGCCAGGAGATCAGTAGCACCTGTGCCTCACTGGTTGCGCCTGACATTATCTCATTAACTGCGTCTCCAGGTCTTGGAATACCTACCTGGCAAGGACCAAAGATAACTTCCTGTGCATGCTTCATCAGTAGCGAGCCAGTTATAAAGCTTTGCCATCGACTGCAAGGCGACATAGGTACAGCACTGGTCAGCATTTTTATCTCCTTTCCTACTGAAGAGCAACAAGAGCATGACATGAATGTTCAACTTCACGCTCCTCTTGCATTTCAGAAAGTATAGGAGGTCATTGATAGCGGCCACATGGCCGTTGAGCCAGCAGCTTTCTACTCCTCCTTTGGCACCAGCACTCACTCCTTCTCACCTGTGCACTGCGATTCACCCATTTCTACCTCCTCAAGCTCACTAACTGCATCCTTTGGGATGTGTGTAGTTGTGCGGGGCTTGTAAACATTGATTAGAGGAACATAGGGTGCTATCTTATTTTGGGATGTTGGTAGACTGCTCCTCTAGGAGTACAATGATGGAAACAAAATAAATATTAGAACTAGCTGCAAGAGATAGTTTGAAACAAAGATTGCCTTATAATATGCTGCATGTGATGTTTCTGTGGTTACACCATGCTAGTGTGGCAGTGAGTGTGGAGGGCAACAAGACATAAAAGCAGGACAGGACTAGCCTTGAGCTTAGAGCAGGCTTGCTACTTTACCTTCCCCTAATTAGTTCCTGCCCCTATATGTAAGGAAGTCCAGGGTTGTCCCCACCAGGAAGTCAATGACTTAATTCTGCAACCCTTCTACAGTTCAGGTGTGTTCTTTTGTATCATGTGCCACCATATCATGCAAACCAAGAAAGAGATGTTGAGATGTGGTAAGTTAAAGGACACATACACAATGCTCAACTTGCAGCCAACCTGAATGTTCGCAAGTAACGATGCATCTTGTAGCTAGGATATGTTACAATGATTTGATGTGTAAAGTCTTTGCAGGATTGTGGCAAGGCTTTCAATTGTACGTTGCAACTTGAATATGTACCTGGATGTGCATGACCGGGAATGAAAGAAGATAAGGTTGTAAGAGGACTTGGCATGGGTAAGCTGTAAATGTGGAACACAGTGGTGGGAATGTGGCATATAACCTCGGCACATGGTACTGTTAGGTATTCTTAACCTGCCTGGTTCCTTAAAAAATGCTGCCTTCTCCACATCTATTGCCTGGTCCTGTTGGCACTGTACACGCCATTGAGCCTAGCAATCACTTCCTGCCAGGCTTGTGCACTGCCATCTTGTGGAGAGGTTACCTTGGCAAAAGTACAACTTTTTTGTTCCTACCTTGTGCAGCAACACAAACACTTCAACAGATATCAAACAGGCTGCACCACACTGTCACTGCCACCACATTCGGTTTGGCTTCATTTGGTTTCGGCCTGCCACTTCTTTTCTTCTGTACAGCTTTCATCATGTGACACTCATCCATCCCCCCTCTATTCCAGAAACATAAGAGGATTGCTGCTTGAGAACACGGGCTACCCGCTGCACACATGGCTGATGACACTCTTCCGCAATCCCACCACACCTGAACAGCTCAGGTATAATCACAGCCCATGAGACCACCAGGAGCATTATTGAGCACACTATTGCGCTATTGAAGCAAAGGTCCAGGTCCCAGAATAGGTCTAGGGCTCTTTAGTGTACCCTCAACACAAAGTCTGTCGCATCATTGTGCTGTGCTGCTTCAGCTTTTCCCTCACCTTCACTCAATTCTTCCCTGTCGGAGGATGACTCTGCCTCTTCCAATTGCAATCCTCTCTGTACTGCCATGCTGTGCAACATGCATCACACTACACTGGAGTGCACATGCTCAGACTGAGAAAGGGCAAGATGCAAGCAGCATGCCGGGGTGGGGGGAGTTGAATGGAAAGGAAGTGGCTGGAGTGTGAAGTAAGGAAGGAGTCACGAGAGATGTTCCTGATTCTGCAAAGGCTACCATATGATATCAGAACGCGGCTAGTAGTTACTGTGAAGGGAGTAAGGAAGAGGGGAGTGTGTGTTTGGACTGGGAATAAGAAGTGGTTTACTGTCCCCTTGTGATGGGTGGGGAAGGGTTGATGTCGGGGAGGCAATTGTTCAGATTGCTGGGGTAGATGGGAAAGGACTGTTGGCAGTAATTTTTGAGTGACATGGAGAAATGAAGAGCTGTACTCGTCTTTGCTACCCTTGTGAGGTCATTAAACGATTCGTGCACTGAACCCATGCCCTGGAAATTATGTGCCTGCAGGTGACAATCTCAGCCACCTCTCTCCGGGACTGGTTAATGTCATGGTTGGTAATCTTCCTGCCATTCACTTGAAAAGGGAACTTCCATCCTTGCCTTCACTTCTTCGACCAAGGAGACCTCAATGAACCTGAGGGCTTGCTTCTGACTCATTTGTCATAAATCTTCTTGCCACAATCTTCCAGAGGAGAATGCAACTCGATGGGCTCAATTTTCCCAAAAGCATTTTTTTGGCACACTTGAAGAGTTAAGCCCGATTTTTTTGGGCTCAAGTACGCAAAAAAAAATGTGTTGTAACTTTCCCCGTTGCATCTCTTCATTTTGGCGAGGCCTAACCCGACCTTTAGTTTTGGGGGTGGAGCCTTGATCTGCGCCAAAAAGGTTGGGTTGCCATGGTAACCTGTGTGTGTGAACTTGGGACTGGACTGTGTGTGAGAACCGGGGACTGAGAATGGAACCGGACAGCCTTCGGGTGGGGTTGGAGGTAAGTTGCTGCTATATGTGATTTTCAATTCTTTCAGTGTGTCTGGGCATCTGCTGCGCCGATTTCTTTGCCTGCGCCGATTTCCTTAACTCTAGGGAAGGTTTTTCAGGACAGGCCACATACACTGGCCTAATCAGAACTGGAGTAACTCTCAGCTGGTCAAACTTCCTTAAATGGCCAGAAGTGGCGTAGGTGGCTGGTTACGCCCCTTTTGGCTGAAAAAAAACGGACTTAAAAAATTCGTAACTAACTGAGTTATGCTGGTGCAAACTGATTGGGGAAACTGGGGATTTTAAAATTTGGCTAGAAAAAGCAGCCTGTTCCAAAAAAAACGGCGCATATACTGGGGAAAATTGAGCCCTTTAAAAGGTGGATTCCTGTCTGTAGGAAATTACGCACAGAAAGTGGGAGGATTTTCCGTCCTCGACGTAATCTAGTAGGAAACCTGCCGATCAAATGTTAATGAGATCTGGGAACACCCTGGGCCTGAAATCTGCACTCGGCCTATCCCCCCACCCCATCTCCACCAACCCCCGCCACTCTGCACCCCCCCCTGCCCCCGCACCCGCACCAACCCTCCCGCCCCCCCACCAAACCCCAACCCCCTCCCCCACCCCACTCCCCACCAACCCCCAACCCCTCCGCCCCCACCCCCACCAATGCCCAACCCCCAATCCCCCACCCACCAACCCCAGGCACCTGAAACCCCTTCCAGATTACCCAGCCCTTATTGTTTCTCCTTTAAAGAAAAGTGAAGGTGCACTTAAGAAAAGTTAAAAACAAAATAGCTTCTCCATGGACACAAAACAGATTCTTTTAAATGTTGTTATGATTTAAAGTTGCCTTGTGCAAACTCTGATGATTTTGGAATATAATCTGAGTGGAGCAATGATCAAAACGTTATGTCAATTATGCACTTGTTATGAGATGCTCCCAGTGCCTTTGTAATTAAAGAATAATTAGTAAATTCAGCAAAATGAGCTCCATGAAATGGAACTTGAACTGCTTCTCTTTCAGGCTTATAGCGACAACTAAACCTTACTGCTCAGTTTGTAGTAATGAAAAGTGGCTTCAGTTTGTTAGCAACACAAACTCAATCGTAACTTAACGTAAACTTATACAAAGTGCTGATAGGAAAAAGAAACAATGGCCCAGAGAAAAACGTAACTAAAGAGTGCTGCCCATCAGTGAAAGAAAAGGCCCCAATATCCCCTCGCTCTTTGTCTGAGTGTAGGACAGGTGGAGCACTTCGGAAGTGCACTCCACCTTTCCAGCCTGCCTTGTCCTGGGTTATCAGAATGGCTTGCTTTCACGGCCAAGGCAGGCCTGCTCCTTCGCAGGGCTTCATGCCAGGAAATACGTGTGGAAACTGGCCTCCGGGCCTTCTCGCTGAGAAAATCCTGCCTCAAGCCCAGTGCCAACATCCTGATCTTTCTCAGTAAAGAATGAGACAAGTGAGCCAGGAATGCTCTCCCCACCTGGACCTGCAACTATTATGGGCATTGGCTTCATTCCATCCATTGAGGAAGGCCCAGAAACCTTGGGGCACCATAAAGGGAGCAGAACCGCCCACGGTTGCCTGTTTTCCTCTCTGAGGCACCTGCAAAGCGAGTGCATCCCGGTGATAGAGAGAGGACTATCGGGGCCCTTATTTCTTATGAAACGAACCTTATTCCCGTTATTTATCTTTATTAAAATCAACTTGCAAAACACATTTATAACTTAGAGAGTGAATGGAATGAGATTAGTTCATTCATGAGAAAAATTCCAGAAGCTGGCAAGACATTGAAATTTTTACTGACATTTGTTTTTCCTTTTTCTTGGCCAAGAAGTGATGCAGGAACTGCCAGTCTAACTGAGGTCTGTCGTCACCATGTCACTCTCAGCTGGTACCAGTCTGGGACCTATAACTGTAATATAATGCTGCTATTAATATCAAACAGTACAACTTCCTACAATAAAGTTAAATTGAGAGCTGCAGAGATTTTTCAATTGGAAAGAAAATAGATATTCCGTGCAAATTTATTTCCACAATTATATTATTAAAGGCAATGAATATTACCAAACACAGTGAAATAAATCTGGAACCAATCACTTTGTAATATAGTTTGAGCAACACTGAACATTCAAATCCTGCATTAATTTTTGCTGTGATGCAGACTTGTTGAAACAAAGTGCTAAATAACCTTTTACTTTCTTATTAATTGGACTCATAAATTAATGTCTTTAGCCACTGTTGTGTTGCATTAATCTTGAGATAAGGGAGAAGGAATTGGAGCAACAAATTAGTGTCGGGCGAACCAATTTCCAGGTGCGATCTTGGGCCCTTGAAGTTCACCAGCTGCTAAAGTGGAAACTGTGATTTCCAAGTGTCCAGGATACTCGCCTGAAAGAGGCGTTCAAACTCTTGTATATCCTAATCAGGGTCCCAATGCTTGCTTTAGGACCCCACTCTAAATTCAGTAAGAACCGGGCCGAGTTTTCCCGAGAGTACAGTGGCCTAACCAACAGTCCTTAAAGGGACCGCTGGAGGCCACTAACAAAAAGGTAAGTAACTTATTTAAAAACTTGCACTTATGTTGACTAAGGAACAGCAGGTGTGCTGCTCCTGACTCCATAACAGTACTGCGGGCTGCTGCATGCCCAACCCCGCCACCCCCCCACCCCCAGCCCTTCCCACTTCCAGTTCACCTCCCCCAAACTCCCAGGGCATATCTGCAACTCGCTCGGTGACAGAACCAGATGACTTTCTTGAGGTGAGGTGACCAGTGAGCTGAATTGGGACAATTGATTGGGGTCCACAGTTCGTCGGTTTTAAACAGATGAGACCTGAGGCCCAATTTCCAGTCTTATCGGACAATATTCTGAATGATTTCTGAAGCGACCCAAATTTTGTCCTGTTACTGTGATCACTACATAATGCCGTTCATTACTGTGAGAAAATATTGTTTTTTCATAGCTAACTTTTTCGGTTTAATTATTTACCCTTATTAAATAAACTTACAAAACATATTTATAACTCAGTGACTGAATGTAACATAACTAGTTCATTCATGAGAAACAAATTGATGAGCTAAAGCTTAGTGTTCATGGCTCTATGTGGGATATCCTCTGTTTATTTTACTAAGCCAGAACATATAGGCATTCCAACATTATTAATTTTTGAAGTCATTAACTTTGTTAACATTGTAGTTTTTAAAATATTGTGCTTCCTTTAACACTTGGAGTGTTAATGGGCCCTGTAGGTGTTGGAAATACAGAGCAATTGTGTTCCTAGAATTATTTAATTACCGTATACATATGAACACACATACAATCCTGTTAAGTGTGAAGTACCTATAAATAGTTTGCTGATTACGAGAGTGCTTCAACATTTATCAATATGTAGAGTTTCTGTCAAATCTATAATTGTAAAGCAACATTTCCAAATTAGGATCTCTTGTATTCAAAGAGTTAATTATAGATAGTTAATTGGGCATAGAGGTGCCAAATTCCAACAGAAATAACAACATTAAACCTGTCAAAAAGCTCCAGGAACACACCTTCAACATACAACAGAGCATTGTATGAAATGCAGTTTGACTAGCCGAAGATTTATGGCATGTTGATACAACTGATGTTATTAGGCTGACTAGGCTGAAACACAGATTTTGAGATCAAAATCAGACCATCTGCATTCAGAAGAGCTGATGCTCTTAAACATACTGATCACAATATTAATACTAGAAGTAAACAGAGGTGTTACATTTGACGTTGATTTACATTGGAATTGGTTTAATTGGGCCTTATATCTCTGTTCACCACCAGCTTTTACTGAACACTTGCTGTGCTGCCAGTGCTTATGCAGGTGAACAGTCCTGTCAAACTGACTATTGTGTATATGTTATGTTTTCATTATTCAGGTTTCAAATTTGTCAAACTGCATCATTGTTTAAATATGTGCCAGTCAAACAAGAAAC
Source organism: Pristiophorus japonicus (assembly GCF_044704955.1). NCBI lineage: Eukaryota > Metazoa > Chordata > Chondrichthyes > Pristiophoridae > Pristiophorus > Pristiophorus japonicus. The sequence goes on along the minus strand of NC_091988.1, from coordinate 39,177,831 downwards.
TCCAGATGGAACAGCTTTGCTTCAAACTTAGCTTTAGGCACTGCAATTACACATGGGCCAGTCTTATTCCTGATGAAGTCAGTGACTCGGTATCACTGTAGGGAATCACAACCCATACTTTCTTATTTCACTATGTTTTTGTTTAGGAAAGCATTTTCCAATTGTAAATACAACATTCTGAACTGTTCAATGGACATTCGAGAACTTACATATTAACAAAGGCTGTCCAAGGGGCAGTCAAAGAGTTAAATATGCTTTATAGGTGTTACTGTTTAGATATATTGTAAGCAAATGTCAAACAGAAAGCAGTGGAAAAAAATTGAACAAACTCAAGTCATTTATCATTGGCCCAACTAGAAACACTGAGGACCCATTACTGCCAAAACTAAACATATGTAATGGAGCAATCTGAGCTCACTTTAGTAAAATCAAAATACTAAAAATAAAGCTTTTTGTGTACAAACATCTGGTTATATGTGAATATATTAAATGAGGTTACACTCTCAGAATTTGCATAAAGTTTCAGTAATTATTTTTGATAAGTTTTAACAATGTATATTTGCATAACCTACACCAAAGAAAAATGCATTCAACCACATAAAAAAATATCCTCCTCTCTCGTGGTTGGGACTCCAATCCGTGTGTGTCCTCTACCCTCATCATCAATCATAGACAGTAAGCGGGTAAATAACTGTAGTGCTGTTACAGGTAGGCCCAACCATATCTTCACTTGACACCCACACAGGCACTTTCCTGCAGCACAACGTATCCAGTGATTGGAAGCTGGAACCCTGCCTGGTTTTTCCCCTCCTTTGCCAGGGTCATTAGGGTCAATTGTAGTAACCTTATTGCTATCTCATCTGAGATCAGCTTCATGCAATCTTCTTATAAGTTGGTTAGACTTTAAGTTAGTGTGACAAGAAGCAGCTTACTAGGTGGATGGAACTGACAACATCTAGGAGCTACATCTGATCACTTTGTGGGGTTATGCACTGTTGCTCCAACATGCTGTTTCACCATGTTGCCTCCTGTAATCTATTGTTAAAAGTAACCTGGTAATCCTATAGCTTCTGTCATGTGATCCAGAATGCCAATATGAACGTATTCCTGGAGCTTTCATCACATGGCCTCCTGCCTTGGACAAACAACTTTTTGTCTCCATCACCAATATTTTTATATATAAACAAAAGTGTTCAAAGAAAATGATTTTTGTTTATGTCCCTATGATTATTGTCCCGGGTTGCTTGGAGCAGTGTCCAGGAGATTATTCTTTGGGCTAGACTTTCCACTTCACATCGCCCATCTATGGCCCATCTATCGCCCAAAATGGACCTCTATCGCCCATTTTGAGCAAAAAGTGGAAACTATGCCCAAAATATCGCCAGAAAGATAGGCCCCCAAGTTTCCACTTTGATCGCTGAGATGATCGCCCAAATAATCGCCCATACAAGGCCCATCCCAAGTTTCAGCACCTAGCATGCACTTCGCTGGGCCGATGCAAGGCCCAAAAGAGTGCTCAAAAATAGTTGCTTTTTCAGGGCCTTAGAGAGGGAAATGGGCACTACGGACGCCATTTTTAGCCTCTGAGGAAGGGTGGAGAATTGTTCTGAGTTATTTAGAGAGTAAAATTGAAGCCAATTGTACTCAGAAATTTGGAACAGGGAATATAAATAGGTATTATCACATTATCTATGCTCAATAGATCTCATGATATATTGGAATTATTTAATAAATAGTTTTTACACACTGAAGTTATGTAATGATATTCCGTGGTGAAACAGAATAAACAAACAAATCTGCATGAAGAACTGTATATTGTAAAACTTATGTAGATAATAGAGAAGGTACAAAAGTTGTAGAAAGTTTTTTTTTATTAACAAAAATAATTTTTTTTAAGAACTAATGAACAACACCTTCCCTCCAACCCCCCACCCCCCCAACCCCCCCGCACCAACCCACCCTTCCCTCAAAATCCCCAAAACGTTAGAAGAAGAATAAATTGAACATTTTAAAGAACAAGTGACCATTTAAGTAATGATAACAAGTGATCATTTCAGTCATGCTAACAAGTGACCATTTAAGTCATGATAACAAGTGACCATTTCACTCATGACAACAAGTGACCATTTAAGTCATGCTAACAAGTGACCATCTCAGTAACGATAACAAGTGACCATTTCAGAAAGAATGGAAAGTGAAAAGTTAAGTAATGATAACAAGTGAACAAGTGAACATTTACCTATTGAATACAATTGGCCAATTTAGTAACAATAACAATAACAAGAGTATACTAAATTGATAACAGCAAGTGAACATTTTAAAACAAGTGAACTATAGAGAAGGACTCCCCCCTCCCTACCTGCGGCCACATTTCTCTCCAGATCCTATCCCACCCCATGTTCGCAACCACCCGCCCGTTTTGGTCTACACAGACCGACACCAAGACGTTGTGCAGAGTGGGATGTCAAGACTTTCTGCCGTGGTGGAGGTGATGGAGAGGAAGCGGAAGCATGAGGCTCTTCTTCCGAGTCAGAAGGAACTGTGTCCTCCGTACTCGCTTGCGTGCGAGGGGTCTCGCTGCGAGCAGACATGACACCTTGGGGTGCAGCGCCGTGTCCAGCCAGCAACGCATGCCGTAGGGCATTGGTTGCGGCTGTCTGCTGCCGAATAGCCTCCAAGGTCTCCCTTGCAATCAGTGACTGCTCAGAAGACCAGTTGGAGAAGTTCTGGCAGAACTCGCTCCAGGGTGCTGGAAACTGGCTCCAGTTCGCAGAGAACTGGTTCCAGTTCGCAGAGAATCCCTCAAATCCGTGGATAAGGTCACGATTGTCTCCCTGCACAGGGAAATCAAGCTCTCTGTCTGGCCCTCCAAGGCAGGCGATTGCTCACCACGCTGACCGGACCTCCGTGGAGTCAACGTTTGCAATGTGACACGACTTGGCGTCGCCACCTGCACACCGCTTGCTCCTGGTGCTTCTTCCATCTCAACCGAGATGGCCGCAGGTTGTCCCCCCCCCCCCCGCAAAAAAAATCTCTTCTTCTGTCTCCGCCTCCCTCTCCATCTCCTCCTCCTCCTCCTCTTCCTCCTGCTGAAGCACAGCAGCAGGAGTCTGTAGTGGTCCCTCTTCTTCTCCAGCCTCCTGGTAGTGGACTCCACTGACTCGACAACCACTTGACCTTTAATTTGATTAACAACGATTAACTATTCAAATCATTGCATTACCATTTTTCTTGAAGTCAAAACATTGCAATGCTTTCCATTATTTCATATGCACAGGTGATCACAAGCTTTAACATGACCTCATTCAAACATCTATAGTACATCACCATTATATATCAGATTATATTATAATTACATAACATTGCATTGTAATTACATAACATTGCATAACATCAAATTACATTTTAATTGCATAACATTACATGTGTAACTACGATATTTTCAGCATTTAATAATGATTCACACATTGAACAATGCTCATTTCTCATTACTCACATGTCTCAAGGGTGGGTTCGGCCACACCACGGAATGTGACCGAATGGCTTTCTGGCCCCACCAAGGCCACCGCGAGCTCCTCGTAGGCAGATAGAGTTATCAACATGGCAGAGCCCCCGCTCGTCCTGCGTTGCTCCTGATTATTGATCAAGATCTTCTTCTGTAAATGATACGATAACATTGCACAGCATAAGCAAATGGAGCAGGCAATTTAAGACATTGAAGACATTTAAGACTTACAGATTAAAATGTTCTATTACAAGTTAGCATTACGTTGCATATTTCACATTACAACATTTAACTTTATGCTGGGTTGCATAAATTTATTCATAATTTAGTTATGTTTAAAATTTAACCAAATAACATTGCAGATTCTTGTTACTATTTAGATCATTATAAATTTCAACTTACTCTCGCAACTGCAAGTAGGCTGTTCCAATGTTTGCAGCATTGGTCCGGTGTCCGGGCTTCATTAGATGCCCAAATCCTCCGATATGCACGGGGTGGAGGTTTCCCATGCCCACCCCGTGCCAGATCCTCCCACCTCTCGCTGACAATGTTAACAAGGGTCTCATTGGGCTCCTCACTGAAGGGCTTGCCCCTTCGCCTTTCTAATGAACCCTCCATTGTTTGAATTGAATTGAATTAAGGGTAGTACTTTTCTCTGATAAGTGCTTTGTCAAATCTCTGCTTCATTTCTCCTCTCTCTCTCTCTCTCTCCCAGACCCACACAGAACTTCTGAGCATATGTGAAGACCCCTGACCTCTCAAAACGCGGGAAAGAGCATCAACCTGAAAAAAAAATCAACCTGCACATGCGCAGTAATGCGTCGCTAGGGAAGCTTTTTTAAAATTCACTTCCGTTTTCTTTGGGTGATTGTGAGATCGCTGAGAAATCACATCGCCCATTTGACCTCGCTGGCGTAAGGCCGAGTGGAAAATCGCAAAAAAATAAATGGGCCTTGAGCCGGTGATAGGTCCTGCATCACTGGAACAAGGCTAATTTTTTTTGGCCTTAGCCTGAAAGTGGAAACTTTAGCCCTTTAATTCCTGGAAACTTCAGGACAATCCTGGAAGGTTGGCAGCCCTAATCAAGCCCTACATCATAAAATCACTGATATTCTTTTTCCTGTAAAAGAAAGAAAAGACTTGCGTTTATTAAGCACCTTTCACACCAGACTTCCCAATGCACCTTACAGCCAATGACGTACTTTTGAAGTGTAGTCATTGTTATAATGTAGGAAACACGGCAGCCAATTTGCACACAGCAAGCTCCCACAACAGCAATGTGATAATGATCAGATAATCTGTTTTAGTGATGCTGATTGAGAGATAAATATTGGCCAGGACACTGGGGTTAACTCCCTTGCTCTTCGAAATAGTGCCAGGGGATCTTTTTCATCCACCTGAGAGAGCAGACGGGGCCTCGATATAACGTTTCATCCGAAAGATGACACCTCCGACAGCGCAGCACTACCTCAGTACTGCATTGGAGTTGTGGCCTAGATTTTTGTGCTCAAGTCTCTGGAGTGGGACTTGAATCCATGACCTTCTGACACAGAGGGCGCTACCCACTGAGTCACAGCTAACACTCACCTTCGTTTTTAAGTGGTATTGAAAATATATATGCACATTTTTTAATTGATTTATCATTGAGGTGCAATATGGGTTTGAAATTAAAGTGGCCAGGATTTTGCGGTCAGTAGCGAACAAATGGTGCTTGTCATTCATTACATTTACAGTTGCCCACAGGTTTTTTGCCCTGCGACTTGTGGTTATTAGAGAGTTAAAACAGCGCGGCTCCCTCTACAGGGGATCTGGAATCTGTATGAACAGGGAAAGCAATGGTGTGTCTCCTTAACCAATCAGATAGAAGAATTATCAGATGGAAGAGTCTAATATAGAATAGAATATTTAATTTAATGTAAAATCATTTATAGAAATAAAATAAAGTGAGGGAACGAAAGATAGGATTAAGAGAGAGAGATAAAAGAGACAGTCTGAAAAAGTTAAAAACTATTTTATTTAAACTTTTAATTTTTTTTAAAGCTCCAACAATAATTAAAATCTGAAGGAGTGAGACTCCACACTTTTAAAAGATAATTTTCAGTACCAGAAAATTAACAGTAATTAAGACTTCTCATGCCATTAAAAATTCACTTGAACTTGAATAGACAAGCACTAACTTTTTCTTGGGTGCTTAGTGAGTATCTTGTGGGTAAGTACCACAACTTCACGTCTTTCCATGTATGTGAATGCCGAGTCTCTCGGCGAGTTACTGTTTGAGCGAAGCTTCTGGAGGAGCAGGGCAATGCGGACATCTACTTCCTGATTTCCGTGTTTTACTGCGCATGCGTGGACACCAGAAGTTGCTGTCCGATTTACTCCATAATAGTGGTGAGCACTGATAGCTTCACCGTTCTTTCAACTGCAAAATCTGGGCCAATGAATACCTGTACATGAAATTAAAGGACTAATTCAATCTTTGGGTTCTGCTCTCACTTGAAATCTTGGCTGGATTACGTGTAAAAGTATCTTTTTTCTCTCTCTAGGCATGCATTTTACACACACATAAACACACACGCATGTATCAAAACTAATAAAACAAATATTCTGCGAAACAAAAGCAAAAAGTGCAGATACAAGAAGTCTGAAACAAAAGCAGAAAATGTTGTTAATACTTAGCAGGTCAGGCAGCATCTGTGTCATGTGGAAAATCAGGGATGCTTCCAGTGTCCCTGACGACTATGTGTGCAGGAAGTGTATCCAGCTGCAGCTCCTGTTAGACCGCATGAGGGCACTGGAGCTGCGGATGGATTCACTCTGGAGCATGCACAATGCTGAGGATGTCGTGGATAGCACGTTCAGTGAGTTGGTCATATCGCAGGTAAAGGTTACAAAGGCAGATAGGGAAAGGGTAACCATCAGGCAGAGTAGGAGTAGGTTGGCAGTGCAGGATTCTCCTGCGGTCATCTCCCTTCAAGACAGATATACCGCTTTGGATACTGTTGGGGGAGGTGGCTCACCATGGGAAGGCAGCAGCAGCCAAGTTCATGACACCATGGGTGGCTCTGCTGCACAGGAGGGCAGGAAAAAGAGTGGGAAAGTTATAGTGGTAGGGGATTCTATTGTAAGGGGGCTAGATAGGCGTTTCTGCGGTCACAACTGAGACTCCAGGACGGTATGTTGCCTCCCTGGTGCAAGGGTCAAGGATGTCTCGGAGCAGCTGCAGGGCATTCTGGAGGGGGAGGGTGAACAGCTAGTTGCTGTGGTGCATATAGGTACCAACAATATAGGTAAAAACCGGTATGAGGTCCTACAAGCTGAATTTAGGGAGCTAGAAGCTAAATTAAAAAGTAGGACCTCAAAGGTAGTAATCTCAGGATTGCTACCAGTGCCATGTGCTAGTCAGAGTAGAAATATCAGGATAGCTAAGATGACTACGTGGCTTGAGGAGTGGTGCAAGAGGGAGGGATTCAAATTCCTGTGACATCGGAAGTGGTTCTGGGGGAGGTGGGACCAGTACAAACCGGACGGTCTGCATACGGTCAGGACCGGAACCAATGTCCTAGGGGGAGTGTTTGCTAGTACTGTTGGGGAGGGTTTAAACTAATATGGCAAGGGGATGGGAACCTATGCAGGGAGAAAGAGGGAAATAAATTGGGAGCAGAAGCAAAAGATAGAAAGGAGAATAGTAAAATTGGAGGGCAGAGAGACCCAAGGCAAAAATCAAAAAATACCACATTACAGCAAAATTCAAAAGGGACAAAGAGTGTTAAAAGACAAGCCTGAAGACTCTGTGCCTCAATGTGAGGAGTATTCGTAATAAGGTGGATTAATTAACTGCACAGGCAGCTATTAACGATTATGATATAATTGGGATTACGGAGAGATGGCTCCAGGGTGACCAAGGCTGGGAATTCAACATCCAGGGTTATTCAACATTCAGGAAGGATAGACAGAAAGGAAAAGTAGGTGGGGTAGCGTTGCTGGTTAAAGAGGAAGTTAACGCAATAGTAAGGAAGGACATTAGCTTGGATGATGAGGAATCTGTATGGGTAGAGCTGTGGAATACCAAAGGTCAGAAAAGGCTAGTGGGAGTTGTGTACAGACCACCAAACATAGATCGTAGTGAGGTTGGGGATGGCATCAAACAAGAAATTAGGGATGCGTGCAATAAAGGTACAGCAGTTATCATGGCGACTTTAATCTACATATAGATTGGGCTAACCAAGCTGGTAGCAATGCGGTAAGGGAGGAGGATTTCCTGGAGTGTATTAGGGATGGCTTTCGAGACCAATATGTCGAGGGACCAACTAGAGAGCTGGCCATCCTAGACTGGATGTTGTATAATGAGAGAGGACTAATTAGCAATCTTGTTGTGCGAGGCCCCCTGGGGAAGAGTGATCATAATATGGTAGAATTCTTTATTAAGATGGAGAGTGACAGTGTTAATTCAGAGACTAGGAACTTAAGGAACGGTAATGATAGAGAATTCAAGCTGTGCAGCCTGGCTGCAGTTTTGAAAAAACACAGACCACATTGCATTAAGTCATCAATCAACTTGACATTTTAGGACCTTTGGTAGGAAGGCAATTAAAGGTTAAAAGACTAACAATTGAGCCAATAAGGTCAAAGAAGGCGAGTTCTTTTCTATAAATTGAAACAGGTATAAAAACAGCCATTTTGGCCATGTGGTCTCAGAAGGACAAAGGCCTGGCTTAAAGCCAGAAGCTTGTTGCTGCTGCCAGAATAAAGTTACATTAAAACTACAATTGGAGTTCGTATTTCATTGGAAATTAAGAGATCTAACAATTTTGGTATCACGAACAGGATCGCTGAGGGAAGAAACTGATTTTTGGACATCGGACCTACATACTGAGTAAGGACTCCATTTATAAAAGTCCTCGGTCAAAAGTCTAAATTCGCCTCTCCTTCTACGCGATTCCGAAAGCCTCCGGTTTGCGAACCCTCCGGTTGGTAGTCGGCTCGAGGTCCCATAGATGTCTAACTTCGGCGGTATGTTAGTTAATTAATCACCGACCCACTGATCGGCTGGAAAGCCTACGACTCGAGACCCCAGTAAAGAAATCAGTATTATGGCAGCAGGAGATAAGAGCAAAGAATTGCCTACAACTGTAAAAGGTGGGCAGGCACCACCTGAGGTTTCGATAGATGAAATCCTCCAACAGTTGAAAGAATACATAGAGCAACAATTTGACTTATCTAAAACCTGTATCAAGACCGAACAAAAGTACAGAACCTCCAAAGGACAATGGTCCTTGGACGAGATTAAAAGGGTCTGGGGAAAAACGACCCATATGAAAAATAAAGAGCGAACTAGATGGTCCCTAGCCGTTATGGGACAGATCCAAAAGCAGAATGAAATTATAATGCGTTCCCAACATGATTGAGAACTGACCAGTACAAAGGACCAATTGCAAGCTGTTTGTGCACAGCTGCGACAGAAAAGACTTGAACTTGAAAAGTCGGAAGTGGAAATTAAAGATCTTAAAGGTGAAATTAAAGAATGGAAAAAATCATTAGATCAAGAGACAGTAATAGGAAAAGGAAAATGTATCGGTCAATTCTCAGGGTACCCATGTTTGGATAAATTAAAAGCGCAAACCCGAAGACACGACCGAGGAATAGATACGGATTCTGAATCCTCTGACGATACAGTGTCGGAGGATGAAGAATTAGGGGTGTGCTTTGCCCCGTTTAAAAAAAGACGAGTTGTCGTCAAATCAGAAGAGACTGCGGATGAGGACGGAACCAAAAAAACCAGGAAAAGGGTGTATGCAGAATACTTATTTCATGATCCGGCAGACCCAGAGAAAATTGATAAATGATCCAAGGAATTGCCCAATCCAAAGAAAGGAGGAGTGAAAACGTGGGACCAATTGGACCGCTTAAGAAATATATATCAACTTCATCCCTGGGACGGAGTGCAAATTTTGACCATAATAGTGCCAAAAACACAGGGAAGAAAATTGCATGACAAGGTAGAAGAAGCTTTGAGGCAAGATGAGCAAGAATTAAACGCAGGATGGGAGGTGATTAAACACTGGCTGCAAGCCTTCAGTCCAGCTAAAACAGACTGGGGAAAAATTGCAGCCTGCCAACAGAAAGGAACAGAGGAGGTCCTGGAGTATGATGAGTGGTTTAGATGCACGTGGCTAGAACATTCGGGTATGAATAATACGGATGAGGAAATGGATGAACAAGTGTTTGGACCCCTGAAAGCAGCTTTCGTGGCAGGTCTAAAGCCAGAACTGTCCAAAATGCTTAAGGTAGTGTTACCGAACTGGGAAGGTAGAGGAACTACCTTTGCAACATTGGTGGATCGATGTAACCAATTAGATCGGGATATGGGAGCTAAAGTCCGAGCTGTACAGGCTATCGGATGGAAATCCCAGGATTCCGATAAACAGTTATTAGGAAAATTACCCGGAAAATGTCATTATTGTGGGAAAGAAGGTCACTGGGCCAAGACGTGCAGGGCAAAACAGCAAGATCACGGCCAGGGAAGAGGACGCAGCCAGGGATACAACGCAGCCAACAAACCAGGCTTGTCACAAGATAACGACCTCATAGAAGCATTTAAGCGACTGACAATACAACAACAGAAGGAGTTACTTGGGATAGCAAAAAACGATTAGAGCCTACCCTGGTCCACCTCCTCGCACTAATACAACAGAGGGAAGATGGGCTATATATAACTGTGAGGGTGGGCGATAAGGATGTGGACTGTCTTTTATTCACAGGGGTGGAATTAACATGCTTACCCCTACAATATGGAGACTTTTTGCCGTTGGATGGTAGGGCACGTACAGCCTATGGAGTTGGGGGCCATAAAATGGAAATTAAAAGGACAACACCAGTACTTATAGGGCTGGGTCCACATGAACTAACCACACCGGTCTGGATAGGCCCAGTAGATCAACCCCTTTTGGGAATGGACGTTCTAATCCAAGTAGATTCATCGTTGCATTTCGAGGATGGTCGGGTGACATGGTCAATTAGAACTTTGAAGAAAGAAGAATTGAAGGAACACCCGATATGGGCTAAAGATAAGAAAGATTGTAGCCTACTCAAGATGGAGCCTGCGTCATTTACAAGGACCAAGCCTCCATGCACTAAACAGTATCCCATCAGTCCAACTGCCATCGCGGGAATCTTACCGGTTATTCAGCAATTGGAGAAACAAGGGGTGCTTATTAAAACGCATAGCTCCTCCAATAGCCCCATGTGGCCGGTACAGAAATCTAATGAGACTTGGCGTTTGACTGTCGTTTATAGGAAAGCTAACCAGTGTATTGATCAAAAAGCTCCTTTGGTCGTAGATCCCTCCACCATTTTTAATGCCCTCAAACCGGAACATAAATATTTCTTGGTTATAGATATGGCCAACGGATTTTGGTCAGTGCCTCTGGCACCGGATGTTCGACAGTGGTAAGCCATTTACCCTGTTTGTCCATGAGAAAGAAGGATATATGACAGCTATACTGACACAAGAACATGGGGATCGGCAAAGACCTATTGGCTATTATTCGGCAAAACTGGATGCGGTAGCCCTCGGATGGGGAAGTTGCCCAAGGACCATGGAAGCTACATGTCGAGCGGTAATGATCACTGTGGGTCTAGTCCTCGACCAAAAGCTGATTGTCAAGTGTCCCCACACCGTGTACGCTTTGCTGTCTATGAATAGAATGTCTCAGGTGACGGCAGCTAGATGGACCCGCTGGACAGCAGTTTTGGAAGCTCCTAATCTCCACATTGTCCGGGCCAGCCTGGTTAATCCCGCAACTATGCTCCCGATGTCAGAATCAAGGGAGCAAGACGGGGGAGAATGTGAAGAGCATGACTGTGTGGTGATTTTAAAAGAAACAGAAGAAGCAGCCTTAGCAGCAGAGGAGCCTCTGCACAACCCAGACCTCATCCTGTTTACAGATGGTTCCTCCTTTGTTGACAATGGTACCAGAAAAGCAGGATGGGCAGTTACAACCTTATATGAGGTAGTGGCAAAAGGATGTTTACCCTCCGGAATGTCAGCACAACAGGCTGAGTTACGGGCCCTGTCAGAAGCATGTCGAATAGCAGAAGGACAGACAGCTAATGTTTACACAGATTCGCGTTATGCTTTTGGAGTCGCTCACGACTTTGATCCGTTATGGCAGAAAAGAGGATTCCTCACTGCTGCTGGTACACCTATCCGAAATGGAAAAGAAGTCCGAGACTTACTAGAGGCCATACAATTACCTCAGGAAGTGTCCATCCTGAAGTGTAAGACTCATACCAAGGAAAATACCACAGAAGCACAGGGAAATGCTCTAGCCGATCAGGCAACTAAAAATGCCGCCTCACAGGGCGTTCCCCCAGAAGAACCAACACAGATGTGCAGATTGAAAGCACTCAGGACTCTGACACGAGACCTTCAAACAATGCAAGGCGAGTGCTCCCGAGAGGAAAAATGGACATGGATTGAGGCAGGAATTAAGCTATGCGAAGATGGTGTCTGGAGACAAAGAGTTACCGACAAGCCAGTCGCGCCACAAGCGCTTATGCCTTTTTTAGCCCAACCGATCTACTCGTGGGGACACTTGGCCTCACAACAGATGACGGCACGGTTCCAGAAAAGCTGGTGGGGTCGAGGATTTAAAAAACATGCCCAGCTGGTAGCAGACCGCTGTGTGTGGTCTGCCAGAAAAATAAATCTGGACCCATCACGGTAATGCCCCAACTGAAGTCCCCTGCCCCTGTCGGACCATTCCAGCATCTGCAGGTTGATTATATATCTCTTCCTTCATGCCAAGGATACACTAACATTCTTGTCATGGTTGACAGATTCTCTAGATGGGTAGAAGCTGTCCCAACTAAAAGAGCCACAGCCAATCACACTGCAAAGGTCTTGTGTAAGGATTACATTCCCCGATGGGGTGTCCCGAGTAGCATTGACTCAGATCAGGGAACACACTTCACAGGTGCTGTCTGCCAAGAAGTCTGTAGGTTGCTGAACATTACGTGGGATTTACACTGTCCTTATCATCCACAATCATCAGGACAAGTAGAGCGAATGAATCGAACTCTGAAACAACAGCTTGCCAAATATCACCAAGAAGGAACACCATGGCCCCAGGCACTACCAATAGTGCTATGTAGCATTAGGGCAACCCTGAACAGAACTACAGGTCTAAGCCCATTTGAAATTATAACAGGAAGACCCATGTCGCTGCCAGGAACTATCGATTTACGGAAAGCTGATGTTCACTTAATGAGTGACACTTTGTTATCATACTGTCAGAACCTAACCAATGCTATTAGTTCTGTTTCCCGACAGGTATCGGCAGCTTGGGGTAATCCACCCGAAGGAGGACACGACATCATCCCGGGAGTCTGGGTCTATGTGAAAAAGTTGCATAAAGAACCTTTGGGTGCCAAGAGGGAGGGACCTTATCAAGTGTTATTGACCACCCAGGCAGCTGTTAAAGTCCAAAGAAAGAAAGCCTGGATCCACGCTTCACACGTTAAACGAGCACCCGTAACTGAAGCTGAAATCTAATAAGGACAATTACTTTTTGCCAAAATGTATAAATTTATTGTATTACTGACTGTCGGTATTCTAGGCATAGGCCTACTTCTTACTAGCCGACCCTCTGCACCAAAGGGAAATAGTAGAGTACCAAGGGAATTACATGTAAATACCTTTTTATATATGTCATACATTTATGCCAAACAAGGTAACATTTCTAATTGTTGGGTATGTGCGCATATTCCTATTCACTCAAAGGGAGGGATTCCCTTGAGGCCAGTTCCCTTGAATATCTCGGAAATGGCTGAGTGGATAATTAATCAAAACAAAACAGGCAATGCGTTTCAGGATACGGAAAACTGGGCATGTAAATGGAAGTCAGCAGGTTACAATCTGACTATCTTTGAAGGGGGATACCAACCATGCTACAATAATTCCAAACGGCCCCCATCTTTTGTTATCACTAATACAAATACGAATAGGAAGACCGGGGGAATCGGTCTGTCTGATTAGAAACATCAAAGGAGGCCAAAATATGGGGTATAGTAACTGCTCCCGGAATTATAATATAATCAAGCCACGGAACCGTCCAAACTGGGCCGATGTGGGAGTTTTTAACGAAACAGGGATTCTGAATAAAACAGATGGAAAAGCCTGGACAGGCCCCGGAGTGTTGCTGACAAAGAAACAGCTAACCTTCATTGCCTATAATGGCACCTATTAGGTGTGTGGCCACAAGGCCTACCCTTGGCTGCCCCAGAATTGGACGGGATCCTGCTATTTAGCCTACATTGTGCCTTATATGTATCATATAAAGTCACTGTCAGAACATTTACACCGTCCTAAGAGAGCTATCACAGAGACAGAGAGGTTCTTTGCCATTCTGATCCCCAGGTATGGGACCGCCAGACTGGCAAGGGGATCCATTAACATGGCATCCATTGTAGAACGGGTAGCCAATGATATCTCAGAGGCCCTAGTTAAAATCAATGCAGAAATGGTAGCAATCCACACAGTAGCCCTACAGAATAGACTGGCCCTTGACTACATCCTGCCTGAAAAGGGAGGTACTTGCGCCCTACTCGGAACTGAGTGTTGCACATATATCCCAGATAGCTCCGAAGAAATTGCCCACTTAGTGGAGCATATCCAAAAGGAGGTAGAAAAACTTAAGCAACCCCCATCATTCACTTTGTGGAGTGGAGCCACTGAATGGCTAGGTTCAATAGGAACTTCATTGGTGGAAGGTTTAATTCTATTTGTTGTAATTATTTTATTTTTATATTGTTTGTTTATGTTGATTAAATGTTGTTGCGACCAGGCGGCTGTAGCTGCTGTCCCGCAGGTGAGACACCTTGCAGGTCCCAGCAGACCGTCTGTACGTGGCACAGGAGTATGTTATGCTTAAGGGAAGGTTGTTTACTGGTTGAATTAAGATATTGATTTGGATTAAATTGGAATAAAGTTAATTAACCTACTAAAACCAGACTTCCATTGTGGCCACGATGGAACTCGGGTTGGTGTAATTTGTGTGGAAGCTACTAGTCCGGACATGTGGCAAAACACATCAACAAATTTTAGAAGGAAACGCTATTAACATGTATGAAATTATTTTGTAGAATGTTTAACCAGTGATACCTGATGTTTTATGATTCAGTTTGTGAAAGAATCAAAGGGGGGATTGATAGAGAATTCAAGCTCTGCAGCCTGGCTGGAGTTTTGAAAAAACACAGACCACATTGCATTAAGTCATCAATCAACTTGACATTTTAGGACCTTGGGTAGCAAGCCAATTAAAGGTTAAAAGACTATCAATTGAGCCAATAAGGTCAAAGAAGGCGAGTTCTTTTCTGTAAATTGAAACAGGTATAAAAACAGCCATTTTGGCCATGTGGTCTCAGAAGGACAAAGACCTGGCTTAAAGCCAGAAGCTTGTTGCTGCTGCCAGAATAAAGTTACATTAAAACCACAATTGGAGTTCGTATTTCATTGGAAATTAAGAGATCGATGGTATGAGACGTGAATTGGCTAGGATAGACTGGCAAATGATACGTAAAGGGTTGACAGTGGATAGGCAATGGCAGACATTTATAGATCACATGGATGAACTTCAACAATTGTACATCCCGGTCTGGAGTAAAAATAAAACGGGGAAGGTAGTTCAACCGTGGCTAACAAGGGAAATTAGGGATAGTGCTAAATCCAAGGAAGAGGCGTATAAATTGGCCAGAAATAGCAGCAACCCTGAGGACTGTGAGAAATTTAGAATTCAGCAGAGCAGGACAAAGGTTCTAATTAGTTGGGGGGAAATAGAGTATGAGAGGAAGCTTGCAGGGAACATAAAAACTGACGGCAAAAGCTTCTATAGATATGTGAAGAGAAAAAGATTAGTAGGTCCTTTGCATTCAGAATCAGGTGAATTTATAATGGGGAACAAAGAAATGGCAGACCAATTGAACAAATACTTTGAATCTGTCTTCACTAAGAAAGACACAAATAACCTTCCGGAAATACTAGGAGTTCGAGGGTCTAGCGAAAAGGAGGAACTGAAGGAAATCCTTATTAGTCAGGAAATTGTGTTCAGGAAATTGATGGGATTGAAGGCCAATAAATCCCCAGGGCCTGATAGTCTGCAGCCCAGAGTACTTAAGGAAGTGGCCCTAGAAATAGTGGATGCATTAAGAAACATAGAAACATAGAAAATAGGCACAGGAGTAGGCCATTCGGCCCTTCGAGCCTGCACTCATTTTCCAACATTCTATTGACTCTGGATCAGTTCCTATGAACTGGACGTTAGCTAATGTAACACCACTTTTTAAAAAAGGAGGGAGAGAGAAAACAGGGAACTATAGACCAGTTAGCCTGACATCAGTGGTGGGGAAAATGTTGGAATCAATTATTAAAGATGAAATAGCAACGCATTTGGAAAGCAGTGACAGGATCGGTCCAAGTCAGCATAGATTTATGAAAGGGAAATCATGCTTGACAAATCTTCTAGAATTTTTTGAGGATGTAACTAATAGAGTGGACAAGGGAGTAACCAGTGGATGTGGTGTATTTGGACTTTCAAAAGACTTTTGACAAGGTCCCACAAAAGAGATTAGTGTGCAAAATTAAAGCACATGGTATTGGGGTTAATGTATTGACAGGGATAGAAAACTGGTTGGCAGACAGGAAGCAGAGAGTCGGAATAAATGGGTCCTTTTCAGAATGGCAGGCAGTGACCAGTGGGGTGCCATAGGGTTCAGTGCTGGAACCCCAGCTATTTACAATATACAACAATGATTTAGATGAAGGAATTGAATGTAATATCTCCAAGTTTGCAGATGACACTAAGCTGGGTGACGGTCTGAGCTGTGAGGAGGATGCTAAGAGGCTGCAGGGTGACTTGGACAGGTTAGTTGAGTGGACAAGTGCATGGCAGATGCAGTATAATGTGGATAAATGTGAGGTCATCCACTTTGATGGCAACAACAGGAAGACAGAATATTATCTGAATGATGGCAGATTAGGAAAAGGGGAGGTGCAACGAGACCTGGGTGTCATGTTACACCAGTCATTGAAAGTTGGCATGCAGGTACAACAGACGGTGAAGAAGGCAAATGGACTGTTGGCCTTCATAGCTAGAGGATTTGAGCATAGGAGCAGGGTGGTCTTACTGCAGTTGCACAGAGCCTTGGTGAGGCCACACCTAGAATATTGTGTTCGAGTTTGGTCTCCTAATCTGAGGAAGGATGTTCTTGCTATTGAGCGAGTACAGCGAAGGTTCACCAGACTGATTCATGGGATGGCAGGACTGACATATGAGGAGAGACTGGAACAACTGGGCTTGTATCCACTGGAATTTAGAACAATGAGAGGGGATCTCTTTGAAACATATAAAATTCTGACGGGATTGGATAGGTTAGATGCAGGAAGAATGTTCCCGCTGCTGGGAAGTTCCAGAATCAGGGGTCACAGTCTAAGAATAAGGGGTAAGCCATTTAGGACCGAGATGAGGAGAAACTTCATCACTCAGAGAGTTGTTAACCTGTGGAATTCTCTACCGCAGTAAGTTGTTGAGGCCAATTCATTCGATATATTCAAAAGGGAGTTAGATATGGCTCTTACGGCCAATGGGATCAACGGGTATGGAGAGAAAGCAGGAAAGGGGTACTGAGGTTGAATGATCAGCCATGATCTTATTGATTGGCGGTGCAGGCTCGAAGGGCCGAATGGTCTACTCCTGCACCTATTTTCTATGTTTCTAGAAGAGTTAATGTTTAGGGTATGGTGTTTCTGAAGAAGGGTCCACACCTTTTGATGTTTTTGACAAAAGGTCCACACCTGAAACATTAGCTCACCTGTTCTCACCACAGATGGTGCCTGACCAGCAAATTATTTCCAGCATTTTAGGTATTTGATTAACATAGTCTGCTGTTTGGTTTGTTCATGTCTCTCTAGTTTTTACATACTTAGGATGGTTTTTTGCATAAGCATCTTCTTTCTAGTTGAAGCATCTTGAAGCTTTGAAAGGAGTCAATTGATAGGTGATCTTACTCAGGCATATAGGTTAAAATTAATATACTGTTGTAAAGTCAAATCCAGATCACTACTTCAAAATAGTTCATGACAGTACGACAAGGGAGCACAATTTCAAACTATTGAAAGGCAAATGTAGGTCTACAGAATGGATCTCTGGGCAGACTGGAGGAGGCAAAGCCCCTGAAAGCATTTAAGAAACAGTTGGATGCTTTGATGGGAGCTCTGTGAGGCTTTTTTGGGTGGATGAACTAAGATGAGACAAATGATCTTCCTCATCTATCTTGTGAAAGCAGAACCAAAGGATTGCTAATTCCATGTAGAATACAAATACCTGCTATTCAGTACCATTGGAGTCCGAGCCCAGTGGTAGCACTCTTGCCTTTGAATCAGAAGGTCATGTGTTCAAGCCACACAGAGATTTAAGCATGTTCTGGAGGCTGATTCTTCAGTGCTGCACTGTTGGAGCTGCTGCCTCATCTGCTCTCTCAGGTGGACATAAACAATTCCATGGTACTATTTGAAGAAGAGCAGGGACTTCGCCAGGTAACCCAATTCACTCAATTAAAACAGATTATGCGGTAACTTATCTCATTACTGTATATGGGACCTTGCTGTGCACAAATTGTCTACTGCATTTCCCTACATTATAACAGCAATTACACCTCAAAAGTACTTCATTAATTGTGAAATGCTTTTGAATGGCCTGAGGTCATGAAAGTTACTATATAAATGCAAGTTGTTGCTTCAAAAAAAACAAATTGCAGTAGTTATACTAATAATCAAATAAATAATGAGCCTTAGATTCCTGCATCAGTAACTATTCCATTGCCGTGAAAATTTTGAGATGTAGAGATTTGAGGGGAATAAATCATATCTATTACCTGCCAACATAAAAACCTCATAGCTGGCAAAACTCATGTGTGAACCTGTTTTGAAACAAATACAACTATTGTCTGACTTCTGCCATGCCCAATGTGCCAAGGGCTATTCCTTTGAAGGGCTATTAACTTGTAATTAAAAGTGTTTTTGTTTCCAACTTTTGATAAATTGCTCTTCCCTTCATCTGTAATCCATTATATTCTTCACAAAACTTTTATGCATATTTGTTTCAATTTTTGTGGAATTTTATTTTGAGTTCAGTTTTCATTACCATATGTATGAGTCACTGCACGAGAATCCAACACACACAACAAAAAAACATACACCCTATTCTTAAAATAGCAATGAAAGCTTTAATCAAAAATGGTTGGAGGATTATAGTGTAGCCCTCATCCCAATAATTCAAGTGCCCAAGGACTAAATGTTCTTGAAAAATATATTTCAGTGATCCCAATTACATTCACACATTTTGTGTGTAAATCTAATTGGCACAAAATTCGGATCCGTAGCGTCAGTTTTTTTTGTCGCTACGAGTGCCCTTAGAGATCACAAATGGCATCCTCGGTGCATACACACACTTGTGGGGCGAATCGCGTCGGACGCCATATTGGTGAGCTTGTTAGCGTGCACAGTGAACGGATGCTGCAAGTATGCAGAGTAGGCAGATCGTGATGTCAATCAGTGTACAATGGTGATTTGATGCCACGCTGCCATTTTGGAGCTCAGAGTTCCAGCTAATGCCTTCTCTTAAGCTCGCACAGTTCTACACGCATTCAGCAGCAGGAAGGACCCCCCACCAGCACCATTTAAAGGGATCATCACTTATTTGCAGGTTAGTTGCTGGTTGATTTATTCTGGCTATTGGTTCGTGTCTACAAGTGTTTCGTGCTTTTTACAGTTGTTTAAAGTTGCCAAATTCTACATGGAGTGGTGTGGCAGATGTTGAAGCATCTGTTCCTGAGTTCAAGACTCCTGCACAAACCACTTGATGCCAGACATGGGTGCGCTAGCAAGAATTCCCCTTGGAATACAGCATGTCTTGAAGAATGATCAGAGGGCACGCAGAGCAGGAGAAGCTGCTGGAAGAGGGAGGGGAGGAGGACTCTCAGCAGGAGGCCATATCCACCAAGGGTGTCCAGGAAACAGTTCTCCTACTTGAACCTGAGCAAGGAACAATGTGTGGGACGTCTGCGTTTAAGTAACAACGTCCTCACTGAACTCTGCCACCTGCTGCAGCCACAACTGCAACCTCAGAGCAGGGCAAGGACCGCATTGCCAGTGGCTGTGAGGGTAACTGTGGCGATGAACTTTGATGCGGTGGGCTCCTTCCAGACTGGAGCTGGAGATATTTGC
Source organism: Pristiophorus japonicus (assembly GCF_044704955.1). NCBI lineage: Eukaryota > Metazoa > Chordata > Chondrichthyes > Pristiophoridae > Pristiophorus > Pristiophorus japonicus. The sequence continues at coordinate 39,158,047 of NC_091988.1, read as the reverse complement.
AACATCTCGCAGTTTGCTGTCCACTGTTGTGTAATGGAGGTCAATGAGGCTCTCTGTGCAAAGAGAGCTGACTACATTTCATTCTCTCTGGCCAGAGAGTAGCTGATGGAGCGAGCACACGGCTTTGTGAGGATTGCAGGCTTCCCCATGGTGCAGGGTGCCATTGACTGCATGCAGATAGCTTTGCGGACGCCACATGCCAACTCCGAGATGTACCAGAACCGCAAGGGATTCCGCTCCCTCACCGCCCTGCTGGTGTGTGACAATAGGCAGCAAATCATGCAGGTTAATACCCGGTCACCTGGCAGCAGTCATTCTGTGGCAATCTGCTGTGCATTTGTGCCACCACAGCAAACCAAACGGTGGCTACTGGGTGACAACTGGGTGACCACTGACAACATGGCTCAGGACTCCGGTGCGTAACCCACACACACACGCAAGCAGCATGCTTACAATGAAAGCCAGGCTGCCACGTGAAATGTGATCGAGCAGACCATTGGCATGCTGAAACAACACCTCTGCTTCCACTGGACTGCTCTGGAGGAGCCCTGCAGTACTCGGCAGGGCGGGTGTCAAGATTCGTGGTGGTCTGCAGCACGCTGCACAATCTCGCCATCGTGAGGGCACATACCTTGCCACCAGCTATACAACGAGCAGCTGAGGAGGAGGAGGAGGAGGGAGGAAGGAGGAAACCTAGACAGCCCCTTTCTGGCCGGACACTCTGTGTAGAACTCATCGGAGTGCGATACCGGTAACCCAATTCCCCATTCATCAACAGTCCCATACCTTACCTTCCCGCTGTCACTGATCAGCACAGCATCCACTTGGCCACAGTGCAAAAATAAAAGCCTCCACAAAATAAACATTCCAAACCAAAGTTATAAATAAAATCACTAATACAAAAGCAAAATACTGCAGATGCTGGAATCTGAAATAAAATAATCACTCCTGTGCATTCCCTTAGTGCCTATCTTCCGTGTGGTTTTGCCTGCCGAGTGCTCCTACGCAGTGCTACCCCAGTGGTGCAGCATGGCTGCTGACTTTCAGTGGAGGACATTGTAGATGGCCTTGGAGGACAACCTCGAGCAGCTCTGGGCCTAGAAGGCCCAACTGCAGACTGCACCATCTCGGCATGGGCGTCAGCAGTCCGGGCTGGCTGGCTGAAAGGCAACAGCAAGGGCACTGGCGGACTGGCAATGGTGGGAACACAAATGCTGTCATCCTGAGAGAGGACAGTAAGTTTGTGCTCCACGGAGCCAATGCCACTCACCTGAGGCGTCGCCTCAGCAAACCGAGTAATCAGTTGGAGGACAAATTACCTCTTTGAACACTGGAATTCAGAACCATGATGACAACAGTCTGAGCTTCCACTGCAGCACTCAGATGTTGGGTGGTTGCTGCGTGTGCTGCAATGGAAGCTGAGACTTCGGCCATCATGGTTGGGTCTACCAGTGTGCTCATGGAGTTGGCCACCACTGCCGTGCTGGAAAGGATTGGCTCCAAGCTCTGCGGAAAGCCCTGTGCCAAGTTGGTGCCGGAATCCTCCATACTCCTCAAAATTACATACAGGCTTTCTGGCAGGCCTGCCAATGCACCAAGCACTTCATTGTGTATACCCATCAGCCTTCCTCTGGAGCCTGACCCATTGAAGTCCTCATCTGAGTCCTCTGCAGCAGAACTCATGTGTGATGTCGCCCTCCGTGGAGCTGACACCTACACTATCGTTGCTCCCTGCAGGCCATTTGTGCCTGGTATCTCACCAGGTGCAGATCCCACTTCTATGCTATCCTCTAAATGATGCGTACTGAGCTGGTGGCTGCAAGTGTTAAATCGAGTGACGGTCTGTCTACATCTTCACTATCTTGCTGCTCTTCCACCACTGCCTGGCCAAGTTGCAGTTCTTGGGTATCTGAAAGGACAAGGGTAAGGTTGTGGTGAGGGGAGGGAGGGAAACCAACTGCAACTTGTAAAGCGGAAGAAATTGTAGGATGAGGTGGAAGTGGGATGTGAGGAGGTGGATTAAGTGTGAGGATGCCACCATCTTCGATGGTTTGAGCGCTGCCGCTGGCCACGGCCTCAGCAATGGCCATCCAAATAATGGACAGCACTGTCTCCTCCATGGTGGTTAGGAGATACAGACACGCCTGCCCCCCGCCGGTTAGCTCCTGTTGCCTCCAGTTGTACACTACCTTGTCCTGCAAGAGAAAGGGAAGTGTGTCAATGAGTGTGTTGCAATCTGTTTGGGTGATGTGGCTGTCACGGTTCAATAGCTGGCAGTGAGTGCAAACTGTGAGATATGGGTGTGAGGCCTGCAGCAGTGCTAAGTGTTTGAGGGCAAGGTGAAGCTATCAATGTTAGATATGGATCCTGATTGATCGGGATTAATGGTAGGTGAGTAATTGGGGTGTGGTGCATTGAGCAGTGGCTGAGGCTAGTGGTGCAGTTGATAAGATATGGCATTTAAAGATGCATTCACTGACCTTGACCACACATGTGAGGTAATTGAACTTCTTACATCATTACATCCAAGTCCTCTGGGCTTGACATCTGCCACAGCTATCTGCTTCCATTGACTTCTGAGCGTGTGTCTGGAGGGTCATCTGACCCCCTGTGGATACAGCACATCTCTCTTCCTTTGCACCTCCTCTACCAAGGCCTCTAGTGCAGCATCGGAAAACCTTGGAGCCCACTCTCTTCTATGTTGTGCCACCTTTGAGTGTTTCCCAGGTCAAACTAAGTCGTAGACCAACTTCCAGCGCCTGCTCGAGCTACAATGCACCTCCCCTTTAAGAGGTGTAGGCTAGCTTTGAGTAGTGCAGGCTAGCTTTAACTGGTGCTAGCCTGTCAAGATTTTGGGCCCCCTGCTGAAATGTGCAGCCAATTAACAGTGTGGTTAGCATTGGCTGCACGCTGCAATCATATTAATCAACAGAAAGCACGAAGTTGGTGTGCTGCTTGCATCACAGTGACTGGGCACAGGTTAATCGCACATGTCCATGCCCGTTTTTGGGGGCTATTGAATTTCGCCCCCAATTGGTTTAAATAGCCCTGATGACCAACCACTATTTTGGGTCGAAATTGCATATCGGCCTGTATGGGGCACGGTAATCCTTGTGTAGGGGAGGATGAAAACCCCCTCATTTTGCCCAGAAGGAAAAGAGCTGTGGGATCTGCCTGTGCTGCAATGTGAATTGAAACCGAGGCGGTTTGACCTTGGCAGAGCAGTGATTGGACAGGGGAGGACACCGGAGGGCCAATGGTGGGACAGAGTCAGCCTGAAGCATGGGGCTTTCAAGCCAATGGGAGAGCACTTGCTCGAAAACTGTGGGACTGACTCATCGCCATTATCGGGCTATTGTCTTCCCCATGTTTACACTATGGAGGGAAATTATACAGATGTTCAGAAAACTAGGGAACCCAAAACAAACCAAGGGCCTACACAATGGCTACAGGAGGCCAACCCAATCAACACCTACTCAAACCTTGAGTAGGTTAAAAAAACTGAATTGGAGGAAAATTATGCAGACCTTCAGAAAACTAGGGAACCCAAAACAACCCAAGGGTCTACACAATGGCTACAGGAGGCCAACGCAATCAACCCCTACTCAAACCTTGAGTAGGTTAACATCAGTGGAAAAAACCCGCAATAATCTAAAACTGCTGCATTTTTCAAAATCACAAAGCCCACCAATGGGAAGGATCGATTTCAGCACGAGAGGCGGACTGGATAATCTGGCTATAAAAAGGGGTTTCTGACCCAGTGTGTGTGGTTCTCAGCTCTCATGATCCAACAACCATCAAGCCTCTCGACACTGAAGGAAAGCCAGTGTCCGAAGACACCGAAGATAGAAGAAACAAACCACCAGACTGCAGAAGACACAGTAGTGAGTATAACCTCTGGTCCCCAGAACTCCCAACTCAGTTAGGCCAGGCATAAGCTGTGAGGGCAGAAGCCCAGAGAGAGACACCCAAGGCACAACAACACTCCCCGAGAACCCTTTACACCTTGTGAGTTTGGACATTCTGCGCCCTGTGCAACTCCCCTTTAAATTTCACCCGTGAGCGGAGTGTGGTCTGGTTCGCTACCCACAAGGCTGGCGTTGACATCGCCTGCGGCAGGCTCACGGGGCGCTGAGCAATTTCTGCCACGGGGAGAAAAGGGGTCGCCCTGCACGCCAATGACATCATCACCAGAGGAGCAGCGGCTCGGAGCGCTACCAGGGGGAGCACGGCGCTACTCATTTAGCGCCTCCGCTAACTCCCACGCAATTTCACGGGAGCCGGTAGCACTCTACCCCCGCTCCCTCCCCCAATGCCCCCCCAGGCTAAAACACTTTTGTGCCCGCCGGAGGCGCACAGCAGTGTGACCAGAATCTTACTTTTATAGTGAAGTGTATATCTGAAGTCCTTTCCAAAATCATGTGTAACCTACTGACCTTCTTTAAACCTTCTCAAGCAACAGGTCTCTCCCATGGTGGAGCAGCATGATGGGATTTATAAAGCTTTTGGTCACTTGTACTCAACCCCAGAGCACCAGAATTTTACTTTTTGGGCCAACTGCAAAGTCAGGTACAGGGCCAAACAGAATTCAGAAGTCTCCTGATGCGAAGATGCATATCTGCAGCAAGCAATCAGCAGGTCACAGTAGGACTACTTATTGTTCTTGGTGCTGCCTCTTGTGTGGCTGCCCATACTGGGATTACAACCAAGGCAGGTTCTGATGGTACAGTTCAGAGTGTTTGTGTACAGAACTATGCAGTGGAATTTCGTTGACATTAGCAGATGTGTGTTTACAGATGTACATGCGTACGCGATTTCGGACATGAAATTCAAACAAAAAGCCCAGTTGTTGCAGATGCTTCTGTTTTTGCCTATCAATTACACTATCATAGAATCATAAGAACATAAGAAATGGGAGCAGGAGTAGGCCATACGGCCCCTCAAGCCTGCTCCACCATTTAATACGATCATGGCTGATCCGATCATGGACTCAGGTCCACTTCTCTGCCCGCTCCCCATAATGCGTTATCCCCTTATCGTTTAAGAAACTGTCTATCTCTGTCTTAAATTCATTCAATGTCCCAGCTTTCACAGCTCTCTGAGGGAGAGAATTCCACAGATTTACAACCCTCTCAGAGAAGAAATTCATCGTCATCTCAGTTTTAAATGGGCGGCCCCTTATTCTAAGATCGTGCCCTCTAGTTCTAGTCTCCCCTATCAGTGGAAACATCCTCTCTACATCCACCTTGTCAAGCCCCCGCATAATTTTACACATTTTGATAAGATCCCCTCTCATTCTTCTGAATTCCAATGAGTAGAGGCTCAACCTCCTCAACCTTTCCTCATAAGTCAACCCCCTCATCTCCGGAATCAACCTTGTGAACCTTCTCTGAACTGCCTCCAAAGCAAGTATATCCTTTCGTAAAAATGGAAACCAAAACTACGCAGTATTCCAGGTGTGGCCTCACCAATACCCTGTACAACTGTAGCAAGACTTCCCTGCTTTTATACTCCATCCCCTTTGCAATAAAGGCCAAGATTACATTGGCCTTCCTGATCACTTGCTGTACCGGCATACTATCCTTTTGCGTTTCATGCACAAGTACCCCCAGGTCCCACTGTACTGCAGCACTTTGCAATTTTTCTCCCTTTAAATAATAACTTGCTCTTTGATTTTTTTCTGCCAAAGTGTATGACCTCACACTTTCCAACATTATACTCGGTCTGCCAAATTTTTGCCCACTCACTTAGCCTGTCTATGTCCTTTTGCAGATTTTTTGTGTCCTCCTCACACATTGCTTTTCCTCCCATCTTTGTATCGTCAGCAAACTTGGCTACGTTACACTCGGTCCCTTCTTCCAAGTCATTAATATAGACTGTAAATAGTTGGGGTCCCAGCACCCCAATAGTTATTGATTGCCGAACCAAGAATGAACTATTTATCCCGACTTTCTGTTTTCTGTTAGTTAGCCAATCCTCTAGCCATGCTAATATATTACCCCCATCATTTCTGTGAATCATAGACTCACGGAAATTTACAACACAGAAGGAGGCCATTCGGCCCATCCTGTCTGTTCAAAAAAGAGCTATCCAGCCTAATCCCACTTTCCAGCTCTTGGTCTGTAGCCCTGTAGGTTACGACACTTCCAATACATATCCAAGTACTTTTCAAATGCAATGACGTTTTCTGCCTCCACCTTTTAGGCCATGTGTTTCAGACCCCCTCAACCCTCTGCATGAAAAATATTCTCCTCAACTCCCCTCTAATCCTTCTATCAATTACTTTAAATCTATGCCCCCTGGTTATTGACCCCTTTGCTAAGGGAAATAGTTCCTTCCTATTCACTCTATCTAGGCCGCTCAAAATTTTATACACCTCAATTAAGTCTCTCCTCTGCCTCCTCTGTTCCATAGAAAACCATCCCAGCCTATCCAATCTTTCCTCATAGCTAAAATTCTCCAGTTGTGGCAACCTCCTTGAAATCTCCTCCGTACCATCTCTAGTATAATCACATCTTTCCTGTAATCCAGAACTGTATGCAGTACTCAAGCTGTGGCCTAACTAGTGTTTTATACAGTTCAAGCATAACCTCCCTGCTCTTGTATTCTATGCCTTGGCTAATAAAGGCAAGTATCCTCCAAATGCATTACCTCAACCTCTCTGGACTGAATTCCATTTGCCGCATTTCTGCCCACCTGACCAATCCATTTATATTTTCCTGCAGTCTACAGCTTTCTTCCTCACTATCAACCACACAGACAATTTTCGTAACATCATGCAAACTTCTTAATTATGCCCCTTACATTGAAATCTAAATCATTGATATATACCACAAAAGCAAGGGACCTAGTACTGAGCCCTGCGCAACCCCACTAGAAAAAACTAGAAGAAAGTCACAAAAACACCCGTCGACCATAGCCCTTTGCTTCCTGAGACAATTTTGGATCCAACTTGCCACTTTCCTTTGGATCCCATAGGCTTTTACTTTTCTGACGAGTCTGCCATGTGGTAACTTGTCAAAGGCCTTGCTAAAAAAAATCCATGTAGATGACTTCAAACGCACCACCCTCATCAACCCTCCTTGTTACCACCTCAAAAAATTCAATCAAGTTAGTCAGACACGACCTTCCCTGACTGTCCTTGATTAATCCATGGCTTTCTAAATGGCGATTAATACAGTCCCTCAGAACTTTTTCCAATAATTTGTCCACAATCAAGTTTAGCCTATTTGGCTGTAATTACTCAGTCTATCGCGTTCTCTCTTTTTAAACAACAGTACAACTTTAGGAGTCCTCCAGTCCTCTGGCACAACACCTGTAGCCAGAGAGGATTGGAAAATGATGGTCAGGGCCTCCGCTATTTCCTCTCATGCTTCTTTTAACAGCCTGGGATACATTTCTTCCAGGCCTACTTTCAAAAATGCTAAACCCCTTAACATTTCCTCTCTCACTATGTTTATCTCATCTAATATTTCACATTCCTCCTCCTCAACTACAATGTCTGTATAGTCCCTCTCTTCTGTGAAGGCAGACACAAAAGGGGGAGAAATTCATTATCGTCTTGTTTGGGGACGGTAAGTTTTAAAAGCCGGGAAACTTAGAGCCAGGCGCTAATGATTCCCCGCTCTCAAAAAATTGGCTTTAGTGCTCCAGGAAGAAAGTAGCACGTTAAATCAAGTGCTTCACTTGCTACTTGGCACGCTAAAGGATGCGGGCGAGGTGCAAACCTCAGCAGCGTTGCACACTGAGCCGTGCAGCACTGCCGCGTACAAAGGGACCTTCCCTCCCTTAAAGAGAAGAGCCAACACTGCAGGCTCTGCAATTTAATAAGGACCTACCTGGACCACCAAGGGAGCGACGAACAGCCTGATACTCAAGCTGCGCGCCGGGCTGAACTATCACGGGCAGGAACCAGTGAAGAAAACCGCATCAACAAAGGTAAGTTTTTTTTTTACTTACCTCGGCCACCTCGCCTGTAATTATTGCCACGGTAACATCTGGCCGCCCGATCCACACCTCCTGCAGCTGCCGGTGTTTTTGCCCGGTGCTGTTGCAGGGGGCGAAAGTGAGTTTCAGGTCTGGGGCGCGAACGGGGCGATGACATCATGATCTCCATCGGGGCACAACACCATAGCGCCCCCGCTAAATTCCTGCCAAATATGGCGGGAGTTGATGTCAGCGCCAGAGGCGCAAACAGGAGGAGCAAATGCACCTATCTTCTAGCCCATAGTATTCATTAAGAACCATAGTTTAGCTCACCTCCACCCAACCTCTCCAGGCTCTGTCAATCATCTCAAAGGCTGGTTTACAATTATGGAACTATGCTTTGCAGCACTTTAAATAGATCCATATATTTGTTGAATTCCAGAGATATATCCAAATATAGTGAGTATCCCAAGTACAGTACAATGGTAATTATTCTAACTCAATGCAAAAAGCTCCATGCTTGATTGTGTTTTTGGCTTGTCTCATATATAGTCAATAAAAGGGATGCATTTGTTGGAAGGGGCCTGAAGTACAAATGAATAGAATACATTTTCTAATTTTAAGTAGTAAAAAATATTCAAACATATGAATAATGACAGACAGGTAAAGACCATCTGGTCCATCGAGCCTGTCCCACCCAATTGCAATCCCTTGTGTATCACAATATATACACTCCACCCTACCCCAAGCCATGTGATCTCCTGGGAGAAGCAAAAAAACAGATTAAAAACCCAGGCCAATTTGGGAAATAAAAATCTGGGAAATTCCCCTCCGACCCATCTAGGCAATCGAAGCTTGTCCAGGATATCACTCTGGCCATTAAATTCCCTGCAGTACCTACTGTCATGTATTCAACTGTCATTGTAACCCATGTATAAGCTGACCTAAGTTGTACACCTTGAGAACATTGACTACAGGGGGCGAACTTGTGGGAGACACTCCTATCCTGGACTTTCCGGTATAAAAGGGGAAGCTCCACCCACCGTCTGTCTCTTGCGTCTTGGTAATAAAGCTAACTGGTCACAGAGTGATCTTCTCTCAAGTATGGGCCTCATGTGCATTTATACTGTATAGTAAGGACATATTACCTATCTTCTGTAAGAGTTAATCTCCGCTGTAGCCAGAAACAAATCCAGCTTTTGCTTGAAGGAGTTCAGTGAATCTGCATCCACCACATGAGAGGGAGGCTTGTTCCAGAGGTCTACTATTCTCTGTGAAAAGAACCACCTCTTGACACCTAATCTAGATCTAGCCTTATACAACTTAAATTTGTGCCCCTTGGTCCTGCCTAACCTATTTAGTTGAAATAAACAGTCAGCTGAAACACTGCCTATTCGCTTCATTATCTTATAAGCCTCAATCATATCCCCCCTAAATCTACGCTGCTCTAAGGTAAAGAGTCCCATATCTTTTCACCTAACTTGATAACTAAGGTGCTTTAGACTTTAAATTAGTCTAGTGGCCCTCTTCTGCACCCTTTCCAGAGCCTCAATATCACCCACCATGTGAAGAGACTGGATACTGGACACAGTATTCCAAGTGCGGCCTGACTAAGGTCTTGTACAAGGACAAAACAGTACGCCTCATCTTATACTCAATTATCCTATGGATACACCCCAACACCCTATTTTCGCAAGCTATTGCTGCACGGCATTGCTCATGTACTTTTAAGGAATAATGCACTAGAATTCCCAAATCTCTTTCTATCGCCGCCATCTTTAATGCCTTTCCCTGGAGGGTGTATGAATGTTGAGCATTTGCCCTACCCACATGCATAACACTGCACTTATCTAAGTTATACTTCATTTTCCAGTCATGAGCCGAATCTCCCAACACATTAGGATCTGCCTGAATCAGACGAGCCTCTTCTACAGTTCTGTCACTCGCACAGATCTTGGTATCATCTGCAAATTTGCAAATTGTGCCGCCAATCCCCTGAATCCAGATCATTAATAAAAATAGTAAAAAGCAATGATCCCAACACTGATCTACTGTTGCTCAGATTTGAGGTATATTCAGAGTGGATGCAGTGCATGGGATTGGAAGGAATGTTCAGTTCCACAATAAATTTCGCCAATGATAGAATTTTCTTGATAAAATGTCTCAGGCAAGAACTGAAGATTCGGGTTGATTTTAACTTTCGGCGGTGGTGGAAAATGGGTGGTAGCAGATTGGCCGCTCAGTACACAGCCAATAAAGTCAATGGAAAAAAGGAAAATCAGACGGACATATAGCAGGTGCCCGATCCATCACTGCTGAAAGTTAAAATGAGCCTAATTTATCCAAATTGCTTTCTTCTTTATTGGCCCATAAAAAAGGTTTTGTACACTTGTTTTATTAAGGATACATTTGCACGGTCACTTGAATTTGGCAGTATAGATAGCCATAGAAACCAACAAAAAGTAGAAATTGACAGTCCTCACTGCCTCTCACTTGTGGAATGGCTAGGTGGATAGATGCATTGCGTGGTGCGTCACTGAGGCATTCCTGTTGGGAAAGATCCAGGTTCAATCTTTGACTTGTGCTGATCTCCGCTGAGGTTCTACCTCAGTGTCCCTGGAGCAGGGACAGGGGGGGGGGGGGGGGGGAAATCAAACAGGATTCCCACTTCCAGCTGCTATCCAGTGATCTCCACTGGAAATATGTTTTCTGCTATCATGGCCTCCACAGTCAAATAACCCACTCACTGTCCAGGCTCACACGTGACAAACAGTCAGGATCACTGTCACTAGCAGCCCAATATAAATCAGAACAGGATGGGCAAGAGCATGAGATGTAAAATTAGAGATGGAAACAAAAAAAAATTGGCAATCTTCAAGGAATTCACCCAACTGGCAGCTTATAAAATAATTTGTGAATTATTACGAATATTTATACATAAAGTATAACTGGAGGGTAGAGTAGGTCACAAATACAAGCCAGAAGTTCGGGTTGATTGAATTAGGTCAGGTCAAGTAAAGTTCTCTTAACTTGACACGCAGTTAAACTAGGATTGTTTGCAAAGCAAGTATTTACATTTCCTCAGCTGGAGATCTGCTGTTCTTGCTGAAGAAGCTAAATTACAAAAGCCAATACTGGCAAAAATGATCACATGAGGCACAAATATAATTCAGATGAGAACAGAGTGGAATGCATGCAACCGATCTGAAGAACAATTCTGTTACTTGGAACTCATCCTTGGTGACGAAAGAATGGTATTTGCCTTCTGCAGCCTGAATAAAATCTGAGCAAAAGATCTATCTGCTGCCCTTCTGTTAACCCAATGAAAGCAAGAATTGCTTTTTTTTGAGGAGTGTTAAAGCAATGGCAAGGAATAACAGCTTGGTTGTGCAAAGTTTAGGTTTTGTATGTAAACAGTCAAAGCCTGACTTGGTGAAGCATAAGCTTTATTTTCAGGAGAGTTCAATCATGATGTTGTGCATATATACCGGTACCTGCTTTAGCTTTCTTCCCCTCCATGGAAAAAAGAAATAGGGCTGATTTTAACTCCAGGTGGGTGGCGAGATGAGTTGGAAACTCACCTGCAGCTGTAGAAATGGATCTATTTTAACTCTGGGCCCCATTAATGTGCAGCCAGCCCACTTCCTACACACTCCAGGTGGGAAATTGTGAGGCTCTTGACCCCCCCGCTGGGGTCAGGTAGATATGAGGGAGGGGCTATCGCAGGAAGGAAAAAGGAGAAGTTGGGGCAGGGGAGACCTAAACTTTCCTTCTGGGGCACAGAGGAGCACTCCTGCTCCTCCTGGCTCCGAAATGAAAGCAAAAACCAACCTGGTTTGGGCTTCTTCATCTTCCCAGAGGTTCCCAGCTCACTTCAGCCTGGTAGAAATTTGTAGTTGGGGACTGACGACATTATTAGACCCTGATCTAATGATATCATTGGACTCAATTTAAAGGACTCCACCAGTCAAACCCAGGTTAAAATTGCGGTTGGCAAGATCCGGGCAGATCATGGGCAAGAGGGACTGGCGTTTTTAACTGCCAACCAGCCTGGTTTCCACAGGGCAGATAGGGTTAAAATCGCCAGTCCCTCAGTCCCAATTTTTAACCTGGGGTGTAAGTGCGGTGTATGGGGGCTAAAGCAGGCGGCTATCCATCCAGCCCCCCACAGCATGAAGCCCAAGCCATATTAACTTATATTTCCACTCATAGCGGAAACTAAAACTAGGGGACATAGTCTCAGAATAAGGGGCCGCCCATTTAAAACTGAGATGAGGAGGAGTTTCTTCTCTGAGGGTTGTAAATCTGTGGAATTCTCTGCCTACCCGGAGAATTGTGGAGGCTGGGTCATTGAATATATTTAAGGCTTGAGGGGCCAGGTGGCCTATTCCTGCTCCTAGTTCTGATGTTCTTATGTTAACTCCTGGTTCTCATTTTAACTTCTCCATGCTGACTACCACCCAGCAAGGTTAGCGTGGAGGCTGGAGTGGAGCAGTGGCAGCGAGAAATTGCAGGCAGCTCCTGAGGAACCAAAGAAACAGTAAGTGGGGTTGCTCATGATCCTTGTTGGCAGAGGAGCAGAAACCTAGGGCAGAGGGAACCCAATGTTTTTTTACATATCCACAAGGATATATAAGAACATAAGAAATAGAAGCAGGAGTAGACTATTTGGCCCCTCGAGCCTGCTCTGCCATTCAATAAGATCATGGCTGATCTGATCTTGGCCTCAACTTTGCTTCCCTGCCCATTCCCCATATCCCTCATCATTCAAAAATCTGTGTATCTCCACCTTAAATATATTCAATGACCCAGCCTCCACAGCTCTCTGGGGGTAGGGAATTCCAAAGATTCACGACCCACTGGAGAAAAAAAATTCCTCCTCATCTCCGTTAAAAACGTTTAAAAAAATGAACTTTCCTGGGCCTCTTCCGACCCTGATCCTCTTTTACACCAGCTTTCACTGGGGGCTCCAGGCCTCTGTCCGACTCACACATTTTTCAATTCAAATAGCTTTGGGTTCAAATTACGTCTTTGGAACTCTATATTTAAATGCTTATGAGGCCCCTGCCTGCATGCTGCTAGTGTCTGCGATGCTCCTGATAACTCAGGAGTTAAAATGGCGAGGGAGCGAATTCTGCAGGTACGCAGTTGGTAGTGCTCAGCCGCCATTTTAACCCCTGGCCGCACCATTCCCGCCAGTTGGTCAGGGTTAAAATCAGGCCTTTCGAAAGAACTGCAGTGCTTTCCAGCCTTAGAGAAATGACCATGATTCATGAAAACATAAATTGGCGTAAAAAGAATAAACTTGAGCAAAGTTCCAGTTTTGGCAATCATGCCAGATTTACAGTGGTAATTCGCATAGTACTTGAGGAAATAGTAGAAATTCTGTGTCACTTCATGACCATTTGTCCTTATTATCATCCTCCTCTAAACTAGGCACTTAGAGGGCATAAATACACAATTCATTTTTAAATAATGCCTGACATTCAAGGATGGATTTTTACTGCACGCGTTGGGAACTCAACTCGGTGTGAGACAGCCTCCTGGAGGAGATTTCATTCCTTTGGGTTTTCATGCGTTCAGTAGTCTTCGAGTTGTAGTGCCACTTTTGCATTGATGTACACCTAAAACCACTTTGCATTGACGCAAAAATGGCAGCATAAATACAGCCCAAGTCTAATTATCCCTTTGTGCACGACTTTGCAATTAACTGAGAAAATTATAGCACTTGATCTGTGGCAGTATTTTACTTTATAGGGCATAACGTTTGTGCCAATAATTCTGTATTTACAAATCTAATGTTTCATTTTTTCCAGATGTTGCTTTTAAATTCATTTATTCCAAGAGTATATCAAACTGTAAAGAATAAAGTGTTTTCACTAATGAGAGAGCTAGGATTATTCATTTAACTATTGGCATGCAGTCTAGCACATACAACGCTGAACTATGCAGCCAAAGGATGTTCTGATGATCATTATTATGGCTATTAGCAGTGATGGTGTTAAATGTCATCTTGCTGGAGGGTAAACAAGCACCTATAATTACAATCCTTTTCAGGAATGAAACCATCTAAATCACTTAACTGCACAATTGATTGTCATTGAGAATGATGGCAGATTTTGAAAGTTAGATGCATTAAAATTGTTCAAATGTTATTTGTACTTACACATTGAAGTGTTATTGTGCATAGTGATCTGAAAATAAAATAAATCAACAACCAATGTCAAAGAGAAGTATATTGGTTACCAACTTGCAGTTTTTTAGCTTAGCCGTTAGTGGCAAGTTACCATTATCTCAATGGATTGTTCTCAAGGAGCTACTCATCTGTTAAGGTCACTAAAAAATCATTAAAAGATGAGCGACAAACTGGCCATGTTTGGACAAGTCAACAAGGATGCTTAGTGCATGAAAGAATATTTTAGAAATAAACCTAGATCTCTGGTCAGTCAGTTTTTGTTGCTAGATTTTCTTTTAACCTGATAATCCAAGAATTCAGTCAATATTTATGTTTTATTGGAAGTACGAGGATAATTTGTCCTTTGAAGATTTGAACTTCCTATTGGCAAGCAGTGAGTACCAATTGGAAGAATGAGATACTGCCGGCGGCAACATTACTGTCTATTACTAACAGAAAAACATTAATTGACCAAGACAATGGAGATAGCAGAGTATCTGTAGCTGATGGTAGCAGCACCTGGATTAACTTCACTCAAACTAGATTCAATCTAAATTTTTTAAGTATAATGGGCTCTATTTTCGTCACCATTGGGCACCGTTTTTTTGGCTTCTGCTGATATTTTTTGAGCAATCATGTTTTTTCAATTTTGCTCAAAGTTTGTACACCGGTGGCGACTGTCAGTGCCGTTATTTTGTATGCAAGATTTTTTGGCGCAGGTCTGGTTGAAAACTGATTTCCGCGCCATTTTTGCCCTTTAACTGATTTTGGCTGTCCTCGATTTTTTTCAGCGTGGCACACACTAGCCAAACGCAAAAAAACATCTGTTACGTTAAGGAATCAGCGCAGTGCATAAGAGGACAGCAGCGAGGCAATAAGAATACAAAATAAAATACTTTTTTTTCCACAGTGAACTCTTTTTGGAGCAAGGAAAGAAGATTTTGGAGTCAAAAGGAGTGCTTCCCCCTCTGCAATCCTGGGCCATAGGACTGCTCCCCCCGCTAGACCCACCGCAATCTCGGGCCATAGGACTGCTCCCCCCCCCGCCCCCCTGAGAGTTGAAGTTCGGGAGTGGGAGGGCCATTCAACCCGAGATTGCGGTGGGTTCAGCCGGTGGGGGGGGGGGGGGGGGGGGAGGGGGGGCGGAGAGTTGTGGTCGTGGGTCCAGCTGGGGGATGGGGGAGCAGTGGCCGTTGTGACCCTTTCGGCACTGGTGGGATAGCTGTCCTGTCGGGAGAGGGGGCTTCAGCTTGCTTCAGTATCTCTGGTTTCCCTGGCAACTTCAGCTTTTCGCGCATGCCCAGAGAGTTTTTAGCGCAGACTCGAAGCTCCGCCCCCCAAGACTAACTTCGGAGAGCGCAGCGCCAAATTCAAATATTTCTTTGGCGAAAGTCCCAAATTTTTCCTCTGGCGCAAACGTACAGAAAAATATCATACGTTAACATATGCGGGTGCCAAAAATACAGCAAGTGGAAAATAGGGCCCGATGTCTAGGAACATGGCAACTTCGATTGGTGTGACCAAAATACCCTCGCTACTGAGCTAGTAGAAAGTATTAGACCTAGATTATATTTAGGAGATTATATTTTCAAAGACATATCATTTTCAATTACATATAACACTCATTAGTCATACTCATCTACAACTGATTTAATAAGAACATAAGAAATAGGAGCAGGAGTAGGCCATACGGCCCCTCGAGCCTGCTCCACCATTTAATACGATCATGGCTGATCCGATCATGGACTCAGGTCCACTTCCCTGCCCGCTCCCCATACCCCCTTAATCCCTTATCGGTTAAGAAACTGTCTATCTCTGACTTAAATTTATTCAATGTCCCGGCTTCCATAGCTCTCTGAGGCACCGAATTCCACAGATTTACAACCCTCAGAGAGAAAAAATTCCTCCTCATCTCAGCTTTAAATGGGCGGCCTCTTTTCTAAGATCATGCCCTCTAGTTCTAGTCTCCCCAATCAGTGGAAACATCCTCTCTGCATCCACCTTGTCAAGCCCCCTCATAATCTTATAGGTTTCGATAAGATCACCTCTCATTCTTCTAAATTCCAATGAGTTGAGGCCCAACCTCCTCAACCTTTCCTCATAAGTCAACCCCCTCATCTCCGGAATCAACATTCTCTGAACTGCCTCCAAAGCAAGTATATCCTTTCGTAAATATGAAAAGCAAAACTGTACGCAGTATTCCAGGTATGGCCTTACCAATACCCTGTATAACTGTAGCAAAACTTCCCTGCTTTTATACTCCATCCCCTTTCCAATAAAGGCCAAGATTCCATTGGCCTTCCTGATCACTTGCTGTACCCCCAGGTCTCGCTGTACTGCAGCACTTTGCAATCTTTCTCCATTTAAATAATTACTTGCTCTTTGATTTTTTTTTTGCCAAAGTGCATGACCTCACACTTTCCAACATTATACTCCATCTGACAAATTTTTGCCCACTCACTTAGCCTGTTGAAAGAGTTTTAACTAACTTTGACTGCACCAGACACCAGAATAAGCCAGTTATTCAGCTTTAACTGGAAGGAATTGGGCAGATGACTACATGAAATGATCCAGTAAGGATGTTTTTCTTCTCTCATGAGGGCTTGTCCTTAACAGTTGACTGATATGAAGACTACGAGAAAGAGAACAGTTGCATATGTGGTAGATATAATTGGGAGATGTACCATCAGCTAACTGGTATACTGTACACGTGATGCAATATTTCTTCTGGATGGGCATATGGTCATGGATCTATTACTAGTTTTTCCTGGTGGTAAATATTCATTTGTTCAGTTTAAGAATTTTCCCATGGCAATAGAAATCAAAACTTTAAAAGGTTGTCAAACAGACTTTCCAGCTGCTGTTGAAAGAATACCAAAAAGTGATTATTAACTCGACCCACATGGGGAGTACGCTGCTTTATAAAATGAACAGTAATTATTTATTTCTTGGGTTTAAATGTACGTCATGAACAGCTGGAGTTCTATCTCAAGACCATAACAAAATTCCAAAGAGGTACGGTGTGGATCTTTTTGGTGCTGGCAGTAATGAAGACACTTTCTGTTTGATTTTACCTCTGTTAATGACAGTACCAACATAAAAGGAGAATCAGTGGCATTATTATCCTTCAATTAGTTCCACTAGTAATTCCCCACCAGAAACTCTTCGTTACAGGATGAATTGGATACCCAATGAAAATTCACTTCCTGCTTCTTATGGATGGCCAATGTCACAGGCTATGTGCTTTAGCACCTTTCCCACTGCTGTCAATTAGAAAATCACATCTATGGTATCTTAAGCCAGATCAGTATTTTTCTATAAATAGAAGTGATAAGAATCTGGGACATAGTCATGTTAACAGTTTCATTTTGGTGCTGCGTTAAGTAGGATCAGGTTAATTTGCATTGAAGTGAATCAAATACACAATACAAAGGCTAATTCATTCTTCCTTAGTACAGTGTTGCACAACTGACTTCATTTATAGCCAGTGATCGGGACTATAACACAAACTTCCCAGTTTTCCAATTGCCCTGCCAAAAATATCTTAAGTTGAAAAAACCTTCCCACACACATCATTTGCTTGGAATAGAGTACCATATGTCCTGTAGGGTTTTCTGTTAACATTGTTGTTGCCAAATTAAGTGTATCTCAGGGTTAAGTCATGGCAGGAGAGCTCGGACACGTGTTATGCTCCTGCTATACTATGTGGGAACTCAGGGACGCTTCTGGTGTCCCTGACGGCTACATCTGCTGGAAGTGTATCTGCCACCAGCTCCTGACGGACCGCGTTGCGGAATTGGAGCTGAAGGTGGATTCACTCTGGAGCATCCACAATGCTGAGAATGACATGAATAGCATGTGTAGCGAGTTGGTCTTACCGCAGGTAAAGGGTCCACAGCCAGATAGTGAATGGAAGACCAACAGGAAGAGCAGTGCAAAGAAGGTTCCCTGCGGTCATCCCCCTGCAAAACAGATACATCGCTTTGAGTACTGTTGAGGGGGATGACTCATCAGGGGAGGGCAGCAGCAGCCAAGTTCATGGCACTGTGGCTGGCTCTGCTGCACAGGAGGGCAAGAAAAAGCGTGGGAGAGCGATAGTGATAGGGGATTCAATTGTAAGGGGAATAGATAGGCATTTCTGCAGCTGCAACCGAGACTCCAGGATGGTATGTTGTCTCCCTGGTGCAAGGGTCAAGGATGTCTTGGAGCGGGTGCAGGACATTCTGAAAAGGGAGGGTGAACAGCCAGTTGTCGTGGTGCAGCAGGGAGGGATTCAAATTTCTGGGACATTGGAACCGGTTCTGGGGGAGCTGGGACCAGTACAAACCGGACGGTCTGCACCTGGGCAGGACCGGGACCAATGTCCTAGGGGGAGTGTTTGCTAGTGCTGTTGGGGAAGAGTCAAACTAATATGGCAGGGGGATGGGAACTTATGTAGTGAGACAGAGAGAAATAAAATGGAGTCAGAAGTAATATATAGAAAGTGGAGGGCAGAGAAACCCAAGGCAAAAAATAAAAAGGGCCATATTACAACAAAATTCTAAAGGGGCAAAGTGTGTTAAAAAGACAAGCCTGAAGGCTCTGTGCCTCAATGTGAGGAGTAGTCGGAATAAGATGGATGAATTAACTGTGCAGATAGCAGTTAATTGATACGATGTGATTGGCATCACGGAGACATGGCCCCAGGGTGACCAAGGCTGGGAATTCAACATCCAAGAGTATTCAGCATTTAGGAAGGATAGACAGAAAGGAAAAGGAGACAGGGTGGCATTGCTGGTTAAAGAAGAAATCAATGCAATTGTAAGGAAGGACATTAGCCTGGATGATGTGGAATCAGTATGGGTGGAGCTGCGGAATTCCAAAGGGCAGAAAACGCTAGTGGGTGTTGTGTATAGACCACCAAATAGTAGTAGTGAGGTTGGGGACAGCATCAAACAAGAAATAAGGGATGTGTGCAATAAAGGTACAGCAGTAATCATGGGCGACTTTAATCTACATGTTGATTGGGCTAACCTAACTGATAGTAATGCGGTGGAGGAGGATTTCCTGGAGTGTATTAGGGATGGTTTTCTAGACCAATATGTCGAGGAACCAACCAGGGAGCTGGCCATCCTAGACTGGGTGATGTGTAATGAGAAGGGACTAATTAGCAATCTTGTTGTGCGAGGCCCCTTGGGGAAAAGTGACCATAATATGGTAGAATTCCTTATTAAGATGGAAAGTGACAAAGTTAATTCGGAAACTAGGGTCCTGAACTTAAGGAAAGATAACTTTGACGATATGAGGCGTGAATTGGCTAGAATAGACTGGCAAAGAATACTTAAAGGGTTGACTGTGGATAAGCAATGGCAAACATTTAACGATCACATGGATGAACTTCAGCAATTGTACATCCCTGTCTGGAGTAAAAATAAAACTGGGAAGGTGACTCAACCATGGCTAACAAAGGAAATTAAGGTAGTGTTAAAGCCAAGGAAGAGGCACATAAATTGGCTAGAAAAAGCAATAAACCTGAGGACTGGGAGAAATTTAGAATTCAACAGAGGAGGACTCAGGGTTTAATTAGGAGGGGGAAAATAAAGTACGAGATGAAGCTTGCTGGGAACATAAAAACTGACTGCAAAAGCTTCTATAGATATGTGAAGAGAAAAAGATTAGTGAAGACAAACATAGGTCCTTTGCAGTCGGATTCAGGTGAATTTATAATGGGGAACAAAGAGATGGCAGACCAACTGAACCAATACTTCGGTTCTGTCTTCACGAAGGAAGATACAAATAACCTTCCGAAGGTACTAGGGGACAGTGGGTCTAGTGAGAAGGAGGAACTGAAGAATATCCTTATTAGGCGGGAAATTGTGTTAGAGAAACTGATGGGATTGAAGGCCGATAAATCCCCGGGGCCTGATAGTCTGCATCCCAGAGTACTCAAGAAAGTGGCCCTAGAAATAGTGGATGCATTGGCGATCATTTTCCAACAGTCTATCGACTCTGGATCAGTTCCCATGGACTGGAGGGTAGCTAATGTAACACCACTTTTTAAAAAAGGAGGGAGAGAAAAAAACGGGTAATTATAGACTGGTTAGCCTGACATCAGTAGTGGGGAAAATGTTGGAATCAATCATTAAAATGAAAAAGCAGTGCATTTGGAAAGCAGTGACAGGATCGGACCAAGTCAGCTTGGATTTATGAAAGGGAAATCATGCTTGACGAATCTTCTGGAATTTTTTGAGGATGTAACTAGCAGAGTGGACAAGGGAGAACCAGTGGATGTGGTGTATTTGGACTTTCAAAAGGCTTTTGACAAGGTCCCACACAAGAGATTGGTGTGCAAAATCAAAGCGCATGGTATCGGGGGTAATGTACTGGCGTGGATAGAGAACTGGTTGGCAGACAGGAAGCAGAGGGTCGGGATAAACGGGTCCTTTTCAGAATGGCAGGCAGTGACTAGTGGAGTGTCGCAGGGCTCAGTGCTGGGACCTCCAGCTCTTTACAATATACATCAACGATTTAGATGAAGGAATAGAGTGTAATATCTCCAAGTTTGCAGATGACACTAAACTGGGTGGTGTTGTGAGCTGTGAGGAGGACGCTAAGAGGCTGCAGGGTGACTTGGACAGGTTAGGTGAGTGGGCAAATGCATGGCAGATGCAGTATAATGTGGATAACTGTGAGGTTATCCATTTTGGAGGCAAAAACACAAAGATAGAATATTAACTGAATGGTGGCAGATTAGGAAAAGGGGAGGTGCAGCGAGACCTGGGTGTCATGGTTCATCAGTCACTGAAAGGTGGCATGCAGGTACAGCAGGCGGTGAAGAAGGCAAATGGTATGTTGGCCTTCATAGCTAGGGGATTTGAGTATAGGAGCAGGGAGGTCTTACTGCAGTTGTACAGGGCCTTAGTGAGGCCTCACCTGGAATATTGTGTTCAGTTTTGGTCTCCTAGTCTGAGGAAGGACGTTCTTGCTATTGAGGGAGTGCAGCGAAGGTTCGCCAGACTGATTCCAGGGATGGCTGGACTGTCATATGAGGAGAGACTGGATCAATTGGGCCTTTATTCACTGGAGTTTAGAAGGATGAGAGGGGATCTCATAGAAGCGTATAAGATTCTTATGGGACTGGACAGGTTAGATGTGGGTAGAATGTTCCCGATGTTGGGGAAGTCCAGAACCAGGGGACATAGTCTTAGGATAAGGGGTAGGCCATTTAGGACTGAGATGAGGAGAAACTTCTTCACTCAGAGAGTTGTTAACCTGTGGAATTCCCGACCGCAGAGAGTTGTTGAGGCCAGCTCATTGGATATATTCAAGAGGGAGTTAGATATGGCTCTTACGGCTAATGGGATCAAGGGGTATGGAGAGAAAGCAGGAAAGGGGTACTGAAGGAATGATCAGCCCAGATCTTATTGAATGGCAGTGCAGGCTCGAAGGGCTGAATGGCCTACTCCTGCACCTATTTTCTCTGTTTCTATGTTTCTATGTTGGTGTAGGATCATTGGCTACATCATTTACATGATGACCATTAGAAATCTGGAGCAGCAAACTAGTTTTTGATGGTTTGGACAACTTAGATTTTATGTACTTCTTTCAATTTATTATACTGTATTCGCTGCTCACGATGTGATCTCCTCTACATTGGGGAGACCAAGTGTAGATTGAGTGACCGCTTTGCTGAACACCTCTGTTCAGTCTGTAAGTGTAACCCTGAGCTTCCGGTCACCTGTCACTTTAATTCTCCACTCCACTCCCGCTCTGATATCTCTGTCCTCGGAGTCCTCCACTGTTCCAATGAAGCTCAACACAAGCTCAAGGAACAGCACCTCATCTTCCGTTTCGGCATTTTACAGCCATCTAGACTCAACATCAAGTTCTACAATTTCAGAGCATAACCTCTGGCCATCTTTGACTCCCTTCCCCCTGCCCGCAGCCCCACCCCCCCGCCCCACCCCCGCCCCACCCTCCCCATCTTATGTTTTTTTCTTCTTTCTTCTCTTTTATTTCTCTTTGTCTCTAATGGCAGCTGGTCATTACTCCGCCATTCACACCCTATCCAGCTTAACCTTTTTCTATCTTCTGTCATTAACATTTCAATTCGGCCCATCTCCCTTTTGTCTCTCTAATTTCTCCTGCCTTCCACCCAATCACAGACCTTCCTTTTTGTTTTTTTTCCTTCTCCCCCTTTCAGTGCTTAAGAATGTGCTTTCTTCAAACATTCGGCAGTTCTGACGAAGGGTCGTCAACCCGAAACGCTAACTTTGTTTTTCTCTCCACAGATGGTGCCTGACCCGCTGAGATTTCCAGCATTCTCTGTTTTTATTTCAGATTCCAGCATACGCAGTATTTTGCTTTTATATTATATTAGTCCATGATACAGATGTGATGATAGGCAATGAGTGCAATAGCTGCAAACATCCCATGCACCAGAAATAGAAGTTTCATCAAACATTTATGAACTTTTTTCTTTCACCAGATTGATGCAGCCTTTGCTTTGTTAAAAATTAATGTACTATTACAAAAAGATACTGTTATGTCTTGAATAAAGAATCTGACCAGATACTGTAAGCTCAAAGTAATGTGACTGTAGTCCTTTATTGCAGATCTCAGAGTGCCTCTCCAGCCTCTGAGGCCTCCTTATATACAGGTGCTCCCAAGGGATTGTGGGATCCCTTGGGACACTAGGGGATGAGCCCTCTGGTGGTTAAACAAGGTATTTACAGGTTTACATATATAACAGATACTTTCTATATTTTTCCAAAATGTTTGAGTTGCTGATTATAAATGGTTGAAAATTTTCTATGACAGATTATAGTTTCTGTTCAGATCAATAAATACATTTCTCCTGGATATCTGTCAGTGGATGATTTACCACTGGAAAAGATTTAGTAGGGCCTTGGGATTATTCCAGCTGGATAGCACCGTACCGTATCAATGATGATAAAGAGCCCAGACACCCTTTTGAAAACTGATACCAAAACCTCAGTAAACTGGAACAATGAGATACAACAAATCCAGGAGCAGCAACAACTCTTTTGCAATAAATATTCTTTTCAAGATTGTAAAGTATGATGCCTATCAGAATATATTTTGAACTGGTAGTTGCCTCATCATCTGCGAAAAGGCAATGAGCTCTTGATATTTCCAAGTCACCCATGGAGTTGAGATTTTTGATCCTTAGCTTAGAAGCTCTAGATATGGCAAAAAAGTAGTAGCATTTTTGTTGTTCCTGTTTGTTGTTGTGTTCCATTTAATAGAATATATTTTGTTTTCTCATTTTACATTATGTTTGTAACTACCCAGTTTATTTCCCTGTTCACGGTACTTTTGATGTTAAATCTAAAGAAACTTACTCACAGCTCCTTTGATGACTCAATGAGTTTATCTGATGTCCATTTGAGCCAGGCAGACCAGGAAGGTCCTGGATGTAATCTGTGCTCTTTGCTGAATTAGCTGATCTGAGCTGAGGTAACAGGAGGGGCACCACAATTGGGTTAAGCAGAGGAACATTCTGCAACTTATTGTGGAAGTGCATGTATGGTCATTGGGTATGGGCAGGATGAGCTATGTTGTGATTCTGACTGGCTTGTTCCCACTCACTGTCAAGGCTTATACATGAACCAGTAACCATTTCATAAGGTACTGCAGGGCAATTGGCATCCACGGCACTGTGACAAGGAGTTAATGTCTTGAGAAGAAGCGTGAAAGGACCATAATTGTGTGAAGAAAAATAAATTGAAGACAAATAAATTAAAGAAAACCCTCTTCACTGTGGTTGTTGTAATGATATGTTGACAAAATGTACTAAATGAGTCAGCCTGCAATACAATGGGGCTTCCAATTTTCCTCTACTTATAATTAAATAAACTGTGTACTTAGATTTTGGTGATACAGCACAGGACTCTAAGTAAAAAGACCAAAACAATTTAGCACATTCTGGTCTCTGGTACAAGAATGGTGCCTTAGAAAAATGAATTACAATTATAATGATTTACTCCTCATACTTTCCATCTGCACTTAGATTAGTGCTAGTACGTGTGATTGATGAACACGTTGCCCCAGTGTGATGATCTGAATTAGCAAGCCAATGGCTAGATTATGAGGAAGGAATCTGTAGGACTGGCCCAATTTCATTTCTTTTGTTTTTCTCATAAGTGCATTTAGGACAAGTAGTCTGGGATTGCATCTTGTGTGAATTTTGTAATGTTTCTCCCATGGGTACTTTTTACTTCATATGTCTAAGGTCATTGTTTTTAAACTTCAGCTGGTAAGAGTTGTAGTTTTAGAGAGTCCATTTAACTTTGCTGCAAATCATTATATCAGCATTTAGATTTAATACACGAACTCACTTCCCAATGCACCTACTGACACTAACAACAATAATATAACATACATAAACACTGATATAATGGGGTAGATTTTGAGGCCTCCTGACGCATTCCTGCCATGGGTGTGGCCGCCGCAACAGGGCGGTCAGAGTGCAGCTATTTATGCTAACTGAATGGCAGCCGTTTCTCTGATTGGCTCTCCATTATCATATGACCTATTGCTGATTGGTCCCCTTGAAGGATAAGCCACACCCTGAAGTTTCTCTGGAATGTGTAATTGGAACCACCCAACCTAACTTTGTGCATTGTAACATGATCCATTTTGACTTCAGACGTCAGAGAGGATACATCTCCAACACAGAAAGGACACATCCCCCAGCCAAAGTCCCTTACCCCAGCACAAGTGCATCCGTCCCCCAACTAAGTCCCTTACCCAAGCGCGAGTGCATGAACTTACACCACCCCCCCACCCCTGCCATAAATGGGGCATTGTATGCAGATTGTTAACAGATTTATTGGCTATGAAGTGAACAGTGACAGTGTTGTGACTTTCGGATTTCATCCACTCCAACGATGTCCCTTGTAACACACGCACCGAGCTTTCCGAGAAATCGGATGTGGATGTAAAGGTGGTTGGAAGAACTTGATCCCTATTCCCTGAGTTCTCTCTCTCCCCCTCCGATCCTTCCCATGTCTCTCTCAAACGCCCCCTGTCTCCCCCACCCCCTCCCCGCCACACCCCCGTCCCCGCCCCCTGCCGCAAGGCTCTCTCTCAGAGGCTCGGCGGCTTGCGGCTCAGCTGCAGGCTCAGGTCCTGGTCGGGGGCTCGGGGCTCAGTCGGGGGCTTGGGGCTCAGTCAGCGCTCGGAGCTCGGTCGGAGGCTTGGGACTCGGCGGCTTGGGAATGAACGTGTTCGGGGCCCCACTTCTGGTTCCGGGCGTCGGGAGGATGTTAGGACAAATTTCGCTCCGGGGGGGGTGGTGGGTGGAGGAGTCGGGAGGACGCATGCGCAGAAGCGGTTAGTACAAATAGATACTCCACATTTAAAATGCACATCGGGTTCAGATGACTTTCATAGGACCCCATTTGCCATTTAAGGACAGTCATGTGTGGAGCGTTCGCATCTCCGCCAGCTTCCAAAAAACTAGGCTGGGCTTCTGTGGTCTGGGCTCCCTCCCCCAAAGATTGGGACCCCCCCTCATATACCTTCTGGCCCAGAGGCCAGCCAGGTCGAACGATATTAAAGAGGCCCAGTGCTGGCAGGCTGCCCCCAAGCACTTGCTTTCTGTCTGCAGCCTGCCAGCCAAATGTTAATGAAGATCAGCCCTCAAACATGACCAGGCCTCCCCTCAGGACTATTGGCCAGCTGGTTGGCATGCTCCAGATGCTAAATAATAAGCAATCTTTTTCATTTTCATTGTTCAGCCTCATATGGATGTATCCTCTTGATAACTTAGACAAAATACTAACATCTCCTGGGCTTGTGTCAATGGAGAGTAAAATCGGGCAGCGTGTAAAACTAGCGCTGCATACGATCCAGTCAGCTTCTCAACATGCGGGGTTAGGTTAAAATTGCCCCCAATGCTTCATCTCTTTCACATAAAAAAATAAAACATTTAGTAGTTATAACAAGAGATTTATCTTTATTTTTTGAACCTGAAAAAAATATTCACAAATATAGAACTACAACCTAAAAATATGCTTGATCAGAAATAATGTTTATGCTTCTGCACTAGCTTTATCCATGAAGCCAGAAATAAATAATTCATATGACTTAACGTGGCACAACCACAGCTGAATGTTTGATGCTTGTACGGTACATCCATTAGACATCAAAATCTTCAGAGGTAAAATGTTTAAAAGCACACAGGATCTCATAAGAAAGCTGAGTGTGTAAAATGGGACATTGTGTATGTTTGATTTTTGAACATTGGAAACACAGTTTATAAGGCTTGACCATGCAGGATACTGCAGCTTTAAGGACTGACATGATATTATCTGCTTGGCTTACCTTCAACATTTAATGGGTCACAAATTCATCCAGTTCACTGACCTCTTCTGATATTTTAAATAATTTCACGTTTGCTGTGAATTCAAATGTTATTGTCTACCACATTTGTAACACAGTCTAGTATGACTGAAGATATCAAAGTTTTAAGCTAAAATATAAACAAAGTGATGTACTGCAGGTGCTCCGAGCTGCTTTTGTCACCTTCACAAAACATTAAGGTTGATTTTAACTTCCTTCTTAGCTTTTAAATACAAAGTCATGTCAGGGATAAGATTAGCAAAGCCATAAATCCTATGACCTCTTATGTACACTTAAAGCCTGAATTTGCTAAAGTCATTAACTTGTGATACAATAATGCAACTATCTTTAAATGTTTACATTAATCTTTCATGAAAGTATCTAAAAGGTAGATCTCAATTAATCAGCTGTGGAAAAAAAGCATTTGTCAGTTGCTTGTGTTTATAAAATATAAGTTGTAATTTGTATCTGGAGAAGCAGACTTCCAACTGTCTTCTGATTATGAGTCAGCTCGTAGGTGGGCTTCTGTAGTGGTGGGAGGTGCTGGATCACATGTTCAATGCAGAAAGCAGGCAAGGTGCTGAAAGCACCAGCTCACTTCTCCCTGTAGTTAAGCTTTAGGACTGTAATGAATGACTGTTGATTTGTATTTGATGCTTAATTTCCTGCCTATTATTGCTGACCGTCTAATATGGTCTCCATTTCAGACAATTGACATGAGAGATCTTGCTAACCAGTTGCACATCTGTTGAAAACATGGTTACTAAATTCATGAATAATCTTGCCTGCCTATCAAAAACAAATGTGCAAAAGCTACCGTAAACAAAAACTTCAAGGATTAAGTAACAATCAATGGCACTTTCCTCCTCAATGTGACAGAGACCTGGTAATGCAATACAAAGGATGAAGAAAGCTCTGCTTCTTTAGGGAAGACATGTTGTAAGGCCAAGTTTTAAAGTAGAAAGAAAATTGCTGAAATATGGGCGAGTTTGACAACATCAAAAATTGTACAAAAACACAGCTTTGTCAAATCTTTGGGTATGACAAATCTATTAAAGGAATGAATGAGCATGTATAGCCAATAAACAGCTGAGAAAGGCATACATAAAGAAGTATAAGGATACACAGATGTATTGTATTAACTAGAGCATTGAACTTTCATCTTTGTTTCATGCAGACATAACTTAGCATAATGTATTTGCATGTGTTTTTTCATACTCTGCTGTGTTAACTTTTGTGGAATGCCACGCTTACAGTGGAACTGAACGAAGATCAAATATACTTAACTCCAAACTACGACTTTTGATTGCAGAAAGTTCACTGTGGGGAAGTTATAGAATTCTGTATCATTATCAGCCATTCTATCTGTATTACCAATACTGCACAGATTCATTGGTCTATACCAGCACTGACCAATGTAGTCAAAAGTTAGCAAATACTTACAACGTTGTGGGTTTGAAATTCTTTAGCATTTCAAAGTAAATACTGAATGATGCCAAAACCCCAATAGTAACTATTTAATGGTACGAATTTACTCCAATCAATTATTAATGCTCCATAAACCCACACATTCAAAATGTGCAGAACTTGTTAATGTTGAGCCCGACTGTGTCTTCAGAGTAGAATATGTCTCTGGTTTGTGACAACATTTTGCAGAAATTGTTTAAAATGATATAGAAGTATTAAAAGATTAACTACTTTTCTCAAACTACGTTAGACAAGGAAGTGGAAAGGTTGAAGATAAGGTATCTGGCCATAGAAAAAAACAAATGATAGAAAGATAAGAGACCTTGCCCAGATTAAATGGGAGGGAAAGCTGGCAAATAGAAATGCAGTTCAGCAATAAGAAATATTTAAACAGACGTTAGAAAGGAAATAAATAGTTTATTCCAGTAACGAAAAAAGTGACTATATCAAAGGATCAAAAGTGAATATGTCCATGGATGAAGAGGGAGATTTGATCAAATTTAGAACTAATAAAAACATTTAGCACTCACAGGCTTATAATTTAAAAGAAAGCCAGAAACTAATGTAAAAGGTTAAGAAGCAAATGAGAAATAATTAGCATAAAACATGCCGCAGGGATCAGTGCTGGGACCCCAACTATTTGCAATCTATATTAACGACTTGAAAGAAGGGACTGAGTGTAACATAGCCAAGTTTGCTGATAACACAAAGATGGGAGGAAAATCAATGTGTGAGGAGGACACCAAAAATCTGCAAAAGGACACAGACAGGCTAAGTGAGTGGGCAAAAATTTGGCAGATGGAATACAATGTCAGAAAGTGTGAGGTCATGCACTTTGGCAGAAAAAAATCAAAGAGCAAGTTATTATTTAAATGCAGAAAGATTGCAAAGTGCCGCAGTACAGCGGGACCTTGGGGTACTTGCGCATGAAACACAAAAAGGATAGTATGCAGGTACAGCAAGTGATCAGGAAGGCCAATGGTACCTTGGACTTCATTGCAAAGGGGATGGAGTATTGAAACATAGAAACATAGAAAATAGGTGCAGGAGTAGGCCATTCGGCCCTTCGAGCCTCCACCACCATTCACTTTTTAAAAAAGGAGGGAGAGAGAAAACAGGGAATTACAGACCGGTCAGCCTGACATCGGTAGTGGGTAAAATGATGGAATCAATTATTAAGGATGTCATCGCAGTACATTTGGAAAGAGGTAATATGATAGGTCCAAGTCAGCATGGATTTGTGAAAGGGAAATCATGCTTGACAAATCTTCTGGAATTTTTTGAGGATGTTTCCAGTAGAGTGGACAAGGGAGAACCAGTTGATGTGGTATATTTGGACTTTCAGAAGGCTTTCGACAAGGTACAACATAAGAGATTAATGTGCAAAGTTAAAGCACATGGGATTGGAGGTAGTGTGCTGACATGGATTGAGAACTGGTTGTCAGACAGGAAGCAAAGAGTAGGAGTAAATGGGGACTTTTCAGAATGGCAGGCAGTGACTAGTGGGGTACCGCAAGGTTCTGTGCTGGGGCCCCAGCTGTTTACACTGTACGTTAATGATTTAGACGAGGGGATTAAATGTAGTATCTTCAAATTTGCGGATGACACTAAGTTGGGTGGCAGTGTGAGCTGCAAGGAGGATTCTATGAGGCTGCAGAGCGACTTGGATAGGTTAGGTGAGTGGGCAAATGCATGGCAGATGAAGTATAATGTGGATAAATGTGAGGTTATCCACTTTGGTGGTAAAAACAGAGAGACAGACTATTATCTGAATGGTGACAGATTAGGAAAAGGGCAGGTGCAAAGAGACCTGGGTGTCATGGTACATCAGTCATTGAAGGTTGGCATGCAGGTACAGCAGGCGGTTAAGAAAGCAAATGGCATGTTGGCCTTCATAGCGAGGGGATTTGAGTACAGAGGCAGGGAGGTGTTGCTACAATTGTACAGGGCCTTGGTGAGGCCACACCTGGAGTATTGTGTACAGTTTTGGTCTCCTAACCTGAAGAAGGACATTCTTGCTATTGAGGGAGTGCAGCGAAGGTTCACCAGACTGATTCCCGGGATGGCGGGACTGACCTATCAAGAAAGACTGGATCAACTGGGCTTGTATTCACTGGAGTTCAGAAGAATGAGAGGGGACCTCATAGAAACGTTTAAAATTCTGACGGGGTTAGACAGGTTAGATGCAGGAAGAATGTTCCCAATGTTGGGGAAGTCCAGAACCAGGGGACACAGTCTAAGGATAAGGGGGAAGCCATTTAGGACCGAGATGAGGAGGAATTTCTTCACCCAGAGAGTGGTGAACCTGTGGAATTCTCTACCACAGAAAGTTGTTGAGGCCAATTCACTAAATATATTCAAAAAGGAGTTAGATGAAGTCCTTACTACTAGGGGAATCAAGGGGTATGGTGAGAAAGCAGGAATGGGATACTGAGGTTGCATGTTCAGCCATGAACTCATTGAATGGCGGTGCAGGCTAGAAGGGCCGAATGGCCTACTCCTGCACCTATTTTCTATGTTTCTATGTTTCTAAAATCATGGCTGATCATTCACCTCAGTACCCCTTTCCTGCTTTCTCTCCATACCCCTTGATCCCGTTAGCCATAAGGGCCATATCTAACTTCTTCTTGAATATATCTAACGAACTAGCATCAACAACTCTCTGTGGTAGAGAATTCCACAGGTTAACAACTCTCTGAGTGAAGAAGTTTCTCGTCATCTCGGTTCTAAATGGCTTAACCCTTATCCTTAGACTGTGACCCCTGGTTCCGGACTTCCCCAACATCGGGAACATTCTTCCTGCATCTAACCTGTCCAGTCCCGTCAGAATTTTATATGTTTCTATGAGATCCCCTCTCATTCTTCTAAGCTCCAGTGAATACAGGCCCAGTCGGTCCAGCCTCTCCTCATATGTCAGTCCTGCCATCCCGGGAATCAGTCTGGTGAACCTTCACTGCACTCCCTCAATAGCAAGAACATCCTTCCTCAGATTAGGAGACCAAAACTGAACACAATATTCCAGGTGAGGCCTCACCAAGGCCCTGTACAACTGCAGTAAGATCTCTCTGCTCCTATACTCAAATCCCCGAGCTATGAAGGCCAACATGCCATTTGCTTTCTTCACCGCCTGCTGTACCTGCATGCCAACTTTCAATGACTGATGTACCATGACACCCAGGTCTCATTGCACCTTCCCTTTTCCGAATCTGCCACCATTCAGATAATATTCTGCCTTCATGTTTTTGCCACCAACGTGGATAACCTCACATTTATCAACATTATACTGCATCTACCATGTATTTGCCCACTCACCTAACCTGTCCAAGTCACCCTGCAGCCTCTTAGCGTCCTCCTCACAGTTCACACCGCCACCAGCTTAGTGTCATCTGCAAACTTGGAGATATTAAGCTCAATTTCTTCATCTAAATCATTGATGTATATTGTAAATAGTTAGGGTCCCAGCACTGAGCCCTGCGGCACCCCACTAGTCACTGCCTGCCATTCTGAAAAGGACCCGTTTATCCTGACTCTCTGCTTCCTGTCTGCCAATCAGTTCTCTATCCACGTCAATACATTACTCCCAATACCATGTGTTTAATTTTGCACACCAATCTCTTGTGTGGGACCTTGTCAAAAACTTTTTGAAAGTGTAAATACACCACATTCACTGGTTCTCCCTTGTCCACTCTACTAGTTACATCCTCAAAAAATTCTAGATTTGTCAAGCATGATTTCCCTTTCATAAATCCATGCTGACTTGGACCAATCCTGTCGCTGCTTTCCAAATGCGCTGCTATTTCATCTTTAATAATTGATTCCAACATTTTCCCCACTACCGATGTCAGGCTAACCGGTCTATAATTCCCCGTTTTCTCTCTCCCTCTTTTTTAAAAAAGTACTCTTACATTAGCTACCCTCCAGGCCATGCGAACTGATCCAGAGTCGATAGACTGTTGGAAAATGATCACCAATGCATCCACTAATTCAAGGACCACTTCCTTAAGTACTCTGGTATGCACACTATCAGGCCCTGGGGATTTATCGACCTTCAATCCCATCAATTTCCCCAATACAATTTCCTGACTAATAAGAATTTCCTTCAGTTCCTCCTTCTCGCTAGACCCTCGGTCCCCTAGTATTTCCGGAAGGTTATTTGTGTCTTCCTTCGTGAAGACAGAACCAAAGTATTGGTTCAATTGGTCTGTCATTTCTTTGTTCTCCATTATAAATTCACCTGATTCTGACTGCAGGGGACTTACATTTGTTTTCACTAATCTTTTTCTCTTCACACATCTTTTGCAGTCAGTTTTTATGTTTCCAGCAAGCTTCCTCTCATACTCTATTTCTCCTCTGCTGAATTCCAAATTTCTCCCAGTCCTCAGGTTTGCTGCTTTTTCTGGACAATTTATATGCCTCTTCCTTGGATTTAACACTATCCCTAATTTGCCTTGTTAGTCACGGTTGAGCCACCTTCCCTGTTTTATTTTTACTCCAGACAGGGATGTACAATTATTGAAGTTCATCCATGTGATCTTTAAATGTCTGCCATTGCCTAGCCACCATCAATCCTTTAAGTATCATTCGCCAGTCTATTCTAGCCAATTCACGTCTCATACCATCGAAGTTACCTTTCCTTAAGTTCAGGACCCTAGTCTCTGAATTAACTGTGTCACTCTCCATCCTAATAAAGAATTCTACCATATTATGGTCACTCTTCCCCAAGGGGCCTCGCATAACAAGATTGCTAATTAGTCCTTTCTCATTACACATCCCTCAGTCTAGGATGGCCAGCCCTCTAGTTGGTTCCTCGACATATTGGTCGAGAAAACCATCCCTAATACACTCCAGGAAATCCTCCTCCACCGTATTGCTACCCGTTTGGTTAGCCCAATCAATATGTAGATTAAAGTCACCCATGATAACTGCTGTACCTTTATTGCATGCATCCCTAATTTCTTGTTTGATGCTGTCCCCAACCTCACTACTACTGTTTGGTGGTCTGTACACAACTCCCACTAGCGTTTTCTGCCCTTTGGTATTCTGCAGTTCTACCCATACAGGTTCCACATCATCCAAGCTAATGTCTGAGCTTACTATTGCGTTAATTTCCTCTTTAATCAGCAATGCTACCCCACCTCCTTTTCCTTTCTGTCTATCCTTCCTGAATGTTGAATCCACCTGGGTGTTGAGTTCCCAGCCTTGGTCACCCTGGAGCCATGTCTCCGTAATCCCAATTATATGATATTCGTTAATAGCTACCTGCGCAGTTAATTTGTCCATCTTATTACGAATACTCCTCGCATTGAGGCACAGAGCCGTCAGGCTTGTCTTTTTAACACACTTTGTTCCTTTAAATTTTGCTGTAATGTGGCCCTTTTTGATTTTTGCCTTGGGTTTCTCTGCCCTCCACTTTTACTTTTCTTCTTTCTATTTTTTGCTTCTGCCCCCATTTTACTTCCCTCTGTCTCCCTGCATTGGTTCCCATCCCCCTGCCATATTAGTTTAATCCCTCCCCAACAGCACTAGCAAACACTCCCCCTAGGACATTGGTTCCGGTCCTGCCCAGGTGCAGGTGCAGATCATCCGGTTTGTACTGGTCCCACCTCCCCCAGAACCGGTTCCAATGTCCCAGGAATTTGAATCCCTCCTTCCTGCACCACTCCTCAAGCCATGTATTCATCTTAGCTATCCTGCTATTTCTACTCTGACTAGCATGTGGCACTGGTAGAAATCCTGAGATTACTATCTTTGAGGTCCTGCTTTTTAATTTAGCTCCTAGCTCCTTAAATTCAGCTTGTAGGACCTCATCCCGTTTTTTTACCTATATCGTTGGTACTTATATGCACCACGACAACTGGCTGTTCACCCTCCCCATCCAAAATGTCCTGCAGCTGCTCTGAGACATCCTTGACTGTTGTAGCAGGGAGGCACCATCCTGGAGTCTCGATTGCAGCCTATCTATTCCCCTTACAATAGAATCCCCTACCACTATAGCTCTCCCACTCTTTTTCCTGCCCTCCTGTGCAGCAGAGCCACCCAGGATGCCATGGACTTGGCTGTTGTTGCCCTCCCCTGATGAGTCATCCTCCCCACAGCACCCAAGGTAGTGTATCTGTTTTGGAGGGAGATGACCACAGGGGACCTCTGCACTACCTTCCTTCCACTGCTCTGCCTGATGGTCACCCATTTCCTATCTGCCTGAGTAACCGTTACCTGCGGTTTGACCAACTCACTAAACGTGCTATTCATGACATCCTCAGCATCGCGGTACTCCAGAATGAATCCATGCGCAGCTCCAGGGCCACAATGCAGTCTGTCAGGAGCTGCAGCTGGATGCACTTCCTGCACACATAGCAGGCAGGGACACTGGGAGCATTCTTGATCTCGACATAGCACAGGAGGAGCATAACATGGGTCTGGGCTCTCCTGCCATGACTTAACCCTTAGATTAACTTAATTTGGCAACAATGTCAAAGGTTACCTACTGATAAGGAAATAAAGAGAACAAAAAAAGATTAAATACTCACCAATCCACCAGCCAATCACTTACCCGCTAGGCTGTGATGTCCCCCTTCGATTTCTTTCTACTTCTTTTTTTTAACCTTCAGCCTCTGCACCAGCTGACCCCTCGGACTGCCTCCACTCCGACTCGCTGCCGCCGTTAATTATCCACCCGCGCCGCTCCTCTCACGATGCTGGCCCCCGAATTGCAGGGAAGTCTTGCTACAGCTATATAAGGTATTGGTGAGGCCACACCTGGAATACTGCGTGCAGTTTTGGTTTCCATATGTAAAAAAGGATATACTTGCTTTGGAGGCAGTTCAGAGAAAGTTCACTAGGTTGATTCCAGGGATGAGGGGGTTGACTTATGAGGAAAGGTTGAGTAGGTTGGGCCTCTACTCAATGAAATTCAGAAGAATGAGAGGTGATCTTATCGAAACGTATAAGATTATGAGGGGGCTTGACAAGGTGGATGCAGAGAGGATGTTTCCACTGATGGGGGAGACTCGAACTAGAGGGCATGATCTTAGAATAAGGGACCGCCCATTTAAAACAGATGAGGAGGAATTTCTTCTCTCAGAAGGTTGTAAATCTGTGGAATTCGCTGCCCTAGAGAACTGTGGAAGCTGGGATATTGAATAAATTTAAGACAGAAATTGACAGTTTCTAAAAAATAAGAGGATAAGAGGTTACGGGGAGTGGGCGGGGAAGTGGAGCTGAGTCCATGATTAGATCAGCCATGATCTTAGTGAATGGTGGAGCAGGCTCGAGGGGCCGTATGACCTAGTCCTGTTCCTATTTCTTATGTTCTTATGTTCTTATAAATTGGGCTAGAAATTCGGCAGGTTTGTGCCCATTTATCGCCATGGCGAAGCTGAAAAAGTAATTTTTTTTGGCGTTAAACAAGTCGCTCAAAATTTAGTGCCCGGATGGAAAATTCGGCAGTAGTTTTGCGATGGTGCTAAAAATTATAGCCCGCCCTTTTTTTTTGCCCTTTTTATGGCGCTATTGCCGGGAACGGAAATTTCACCGATATCGCCATTTTTACCACCCGCCCAAAAACACGCCCGAAAAAAATCAAACCTTACCAGGTCAGATCCAGGGAGCTTTCGGCACTAATGGCGCCATCATGAAAAATGGAGCAGAAGTTCATTGCATAAAATGATTTGGAGGGAAGGCTGCTTTTTACACAGTGAGCTTTATGTGAGTTCATAGTTCGTTTTAAGGATATTTAAGGACATTTAAAAGAATGGGGGATATATCTCTGCCATTATTCTTGTCTGCTTTTTCTATACAGCATTGAGCTGGAAAAAAGCTTATTCAAGAGCATTTTTAGCGTAATCAAAGAGCTCGCAGATGTATGGGGAGAAGGCCTTACTCACACGAGTTTACAGGAAACAGCGTTCATACCTGCAGCTGTCTGAGACACAGTGCATTTGAAGGATGCGCTTCTGAAAAGAAGTGGTCACAGAGATCTGCCAGCTCATAAAGGCAGATCTACAACCTACCAGCAAGAACAGGACTACACTGACTGTTGAGGTGAAGGTGACTGCGGCACTTGCCTTCTATGCCTTCGGCTCCTTTCAGGCATCAGCAGGGGACATATGCTCCATCTCGCAGAACGCTACATATCGCTGCTCGCCAGGTGACTACTGCACTGTATGCACGCAGGAACCACTTCATAAACTTCCCAATGACCAAGAAAGCACAGAATGAGAGGCCTGTTGGTTTTGCATGAATTACTGGCTTCCCCAGGATTCAGGGTGCCATCACCCTGCGAGTACCTTTAGAGGATCCAGATGTTTACCGAAACCAAAAGGGATTCCACTCCCTGAATGTACAGATCGTCTGCGACCATACTCAGCACATCATGGCAGTAAATGCCCAATTTCCAGGGAGCATCCTCATCATAATCATCATCATCATAGGCGTCCCTCGGAATCGAGGAAGACTTGCTTCCCCTCTTAGAATGAGTCCTTAGGTGGCTGAACGGTCTAATACGAGAGCCACAGTCCATGTCACAGGTGGGATAGATAGTCGTTGAGGATAAGGGAGGGTGGGATAGATTTGTCGCTGCCTTTTTCCGCTGCCTGCGCTTGATTTCTGCATGCTCTCGGCGATGTCGGTGGGGAGCATCCATGATGCTTTCATCTTGCGTGAGAGCACTGTCTCACACCTGTTCGAGTCACAAGGCCAGAGCTGGATGTTGGAGGACAAAGGTTACGGCCTCACCACCTGGCTCATGACCCCCAGAACCCTCAGACAGAAGCTGAGCATCGCTATAATGAGAGCCATATAGCGACACGCAACATCGTCGAAAAGACAATTGGAGTGCTCAAGCAGCGCTTCCAATGCCTGGACCACTCTGGAGGCTGCCTACAATGCTCCCCTCAGCAGGTTGCTGAGTTCATTGTGGTGTGTTGTATGCTACACAACTTAGCCATCATGAGGGGACAGGAATTGTCACTGGGACTGCAGGACCACTTCAGGAGAGAGGGGAGGAGGAGGAGGAGGACGACCACGAGGAGCAGGAGGACAAGGAGCTTGGCAATGAACCCATGCCACCACCCCCACCACCACCACAGGGGAAGCCTTGTGGAACTTTTGCCACTGCAAAAGCCTTATGACAGCAGCTCACAATTCATTGCTTTGCTTGAACAGTGAGCAGCATGTTTTGACCATTGCCTGCCCACTCGATACCACCATGTTGACTATTCCCCCTCTTATTCTACAAATGAGACAATACACAGGAATGGTTAATGTGAACAAAAGAATTTATTAAACATACAATAACTTGAATAAGATTTATTAAGCTTTGTAAACGTAATTTGGAAACTGGAATAAAATGTATTAAGCATTATTGTGAATTTTAATAACTTAACAGAATTGGGAAACTTTTAAATCTTTTATAAAATAGCAAGAACAAAACAGCAACAAATCAACGAAAGAACAACCCCTGTACCGAACGTCTTTTACCTGCGGCACCTCCATGCCCCTCTCCCCCACACCCCCCCACTCCCATCCTAACCCCCCTCCCTTGCACCATGACTGTACCCAAGGTGTCACCAACATGTCGTGCAGCGACACGGCCAGAGTCCTGCTGTAAAAGGGGGACAGACAATGCCATGTGTGGATCCCCTGGAGAAGCTCGGGGTATGGAAGGCCCGGCTTCTGAGTGGCAAGGCTCTTGCTTGGCCTCACCACTCACAGATGATGTGGGTCTAGGTGCTGTGACACTGGGGACTGCAGTGCGAAAGGTCGACACCATCAATTGCGCAATGTCATCGACAGCCTTGGTGTTCTCGTACATCGCAGCAACCATCTGCAACATGCCCTCCCTCATGTCCGCCAATAGTGTCGCAATGCTTACGGGAAAAGTACCCAAGACCTCCAGGAGATGTCGGCTGAGCTAGATGCTCTCCCTGGACAGTCCCACCATGTCCAGGTGTGCGTCTGCCTGTCTGTCAGCAGACCAGCTTTACTGACTCACCCTCCGGAGAGACGGCCTACGGGGTTCAACCCTGGGAGCACTTGGTTGCACGGCACTTGGACACAGGGCCTCGGATTGGCCAAAGCCCGAAAATGTGTCTTCTTCATCAGAGCTACTGGCCGCAGCTAAAAGAGGTGTCGATTGCATCGCACCCACCCCCCCTCCCCACCCCGCAACCTCCCTCTTCCCCCCACCCTCCACACCCCCCGAGAATAGCTTCCTGAGTTTCCTCCTCCCATAGAGTTCCTCGTGCTCGGTGTCTTCATGGTCCCCCTCCTGCACCCCCACACGATCGGCTGAGGTGGGGGCTTCCATTGGAGATGTGGCGCCTCCTCATCTGGAAATAGAAAACAACAGACGAGTGGTTAGCAGCAGGGGAGGGGACAGGGTGACATGGGGAAGGTCACATAACACAGGCTCATTTGAAGGAGCAGCGCTATTGCATTATATGTAGCCCACAGATACTACATCATATTACCCCAACCCTAGCCCACAGACACTGCATCACAATGCCCCAACCCTCACCCACAGACACTGCATCACATTGCCCCAACCCTAGCCCACAGACACTACATCACAATGCCCCAACTCTCGCCCACAGACACTACATCACATTGCCCCAACCCTCGCCCACAGACACTGCATCACATTGCCCCAACCCTCGCTCACAGACACTACATCACATTGCCCCAACCCTCGCCCACAGACACTGCATCACATTGCCCCAACCCTAGCCCACAGACACTGCATCACATTG
The DNA here is from genome assembly GCF_044704955.1 of Pristiophorus japonicus. Classification (NCBI taxonomy): domain Eukaryota; kingdom Metazoa; phylum Chordata; class Chondrichthyes; family Pristiophoridae; genus Pristiophorus; species Pristiophorus japonicus. Next base: position 39,119,383 of record NC_091988.1, on the reverse strand, counting down.
CCCCAACCTCGCCCACAGACAGACACTACATCACATTGCCCCAACCCTCGCCCACAGACACTGCATCACATTGCCCCAACCTCGCCCACAGACACTGCTTCACAATGCCCCAACCTCGCCCACAGACACTGCATCACATTGCCCCAACCTAACCCACAGACACTACATCACATTACCCCAACCTAGCCCAGACACTGCATCACATTGCCCCAACCCTCGCCCACAGACACTGCATCACATTGCCCCAACCCTAGCCCACAGACACTGCATCACATTGCCCCAACCCTCGCCCACAGACACTGCATCACATTGCCCCAACCTAACCCACAGACACTACATCACATTACCCCAACCTAGCCCAGACACTGCATCACATTGCCCCAACCCTCGCCCACAGACACTGCATCACATTGCCCCAACCCTAGCCCACAGACACTGCATCACATTGCCCCAACCCTCGCCCACAGACACTACATCACATTGCCCCAACCCTCGCCCACAGACACTGCATCACATTGCCCCAACCCTCGCCCACAGACACTACATCACATTGCCCCAACCCTCGCCCACTGACACTACATCACATTGCCCCAACCCTCGCCCACAGACACTGCTTCACAATGCCCCAACCTCGCCCACAGACACTGCATCACATTGCCCCAACCTAACCCACAGACACTACATCACATTACCCCAACCTAGCCCAGACACTACATCACATTGCCCCAACCCTAGCCCACAGACACTGCATCACATTGCCCCAACCTAGCCCAGACACTGCATCACAATGCCCCAACCTCGCCCACAGACAGACACTACATCACATTGCCCCAACCCTAACCCACAGACACTACATCACATTACCCCAACCTAGCCCAGACACTACATCACATTGCCCCAACCTAACCCACAGACACTACATCACATTACCCCAACCTAGCCCAGACACTACATCACAATGCCCCAACCCTCGCCCACAGACACTGCATCACATTGCCCCAACCCTAGCCCAGACACTACATCACATTGCCCCAACCTAGCCCAGACACTACATCACATTGCCCCAACCTAGCCCAGACACTACATCACAATGCCCCAACCCTCGCCCACAGACACTGCATCACATTGCCCCAACCCTAGCCCAGACACTACATCACATTACCCCAACCTAGCCCAGACACTACATCACAATGCCCCAACCCTCGCCCACAGACACTGCATCACATTGCCCCAACCTAGCCCACAGACACTGCATCACATTGCCCCAACCTAGCCCACTGACACTGCATCACATTGCCCCAACCTAGCCCACTGACACTGCATCACATTGCCCCAACCTAGCCCAGACACTACATCACATTGCCCCAACCCTCGCCCACAGACACTGCATCACAATGCCCCAACCTAGCCCACAGACACTGCATCACATTGCCCCAACCTAGCCCACTGACACTGCATCACATTGCCCCAACCTAGCCCAGACACTACATCACAATGCCCCAACCCTAGCCCACAGACACTACATCACATTGCCCCAACCCTCGCCCACAGACATTGCATCACATTGCCCCAACCCTCGCTCACAGACACTACATCACAATGCCCCAACCCTCGCCCACAGACACTGCATCACATTGCCCCAACCCTAGCCCACAGACACTGCATCACATTGCCCCAACCTTAGCCCACAGACAGACACTACATCACAATGCCCCAACCCTCGCCCACAGACACTACATCACAATGCCCCAACCCTCGCCCACAGACACTACATCACATTGCCCCAACCCTAGCCCAGACACTGCATCACATTGCCCCAACCTTAGCCCACAGACAGACACTACATCACATTGCCCCAACCCTCGCCCACAGACACTGCATCACATTGCCCCAACCCTCGCCCACAGACACTACATCACATTGCCCCAACCTTAGCCCACAGACACTGCATCACATTGCCCCAACCCTCGCCCACAGACACTACATCACATTGCCCCAACCTTAGCCCACAGACACTGCATCACATTGCCCCAACCCTCGCCCACAGACACTGCATCACATTGCCCCAACCCTAGCCCACAGACACTACATCACAATGCCCCAACCCTCGCCCACAGACACTACATCACAATGCCCCAACCTTAGCCCACAGACACTGCATCACATTGCCCCAACCCTCGCCCACAGACAGACACTGCATCACATTGCCCCAACCCTCGCCCACAGACACTACATCACATTGCCCCAACCCTCGCCCACAGACACTACATCACATTGCCCCAACCCTAGCCTACAGACACTGCATCACATTGCCCCAACCCTAGCCCACAGACAGACACTGCATCACATTGCCCCAACCCAGCCCGGGGATTTTGCAGGACTTACCCTCAGAACAAGGGATCAGCACCCCCCGGGTAGTTAACCTCCCTGAGGCACCGATCAGAGCTGCCACTCTTTCCTCCAGGTCCGTTAAAGGCAGTGTCTGGGGTGTGCGCCGCTGCTCCCGGCGATTATGCGACAACTTTCCCTGCAAAGATGACAATAGGAATGGTTACCAGAGGGCCCTTCTGCTCTTGCGGCACACACAGATAGCTATCAAAGCACTTATACTATATTGTGTGCATTTAATACAGTCCTCTGTTTAATGGCCCTGGAAGTTGCACGTGGTTCATGAGGAAGACATCGAAGTGCAGAAACATCTTTTAAGATGTCAAAAAGCAGTCTTACTAATGTGTAATGATCATTCATGGTAAATAAGGTGCAACACTAAGCCGACCTACAGCAACATGTGTCAGATTTACAATTTAAGTCATGAACGAGTGCATCAATAAAAATGTTACTTACTCTGATGACCCTGCAATGGTCATTGACCTTTTTCCGACACTGCTTATGGTCCCTTCTGATATTATCCACTGAGGAAACCTCGTCAGCCACGCTGGTCCACAGATACTTTCGCACAGCTGGGAGGGGTTTACCGGCACCCGTCCTATTAAAATCCACCCCATCTGCTTTGCACAGCTACGATGGGGGCCTCGTTTGTCTCATAACTGAACTTGTGGGCTCTCTGCCTGCTGAAGTTCCCTTCAATCATAGCTGCTTGTCTGTGAAAAATAGCTGATCCAGCCCTGGATGTACTGTACATGTGCGGGTGCACCCTGACAGCTGACCAGAATCATGTGAAGAAGAAAAAAACATTGGAGAAGAAAGAAAAATCACAAAAAAATTCACGCATGCACAGAAGCTCCGTTTTTTTCTTTTGTTTTTCAATTGGAAATTTTGGCTGGATTTACCAGTCTCTCTGGTCACTGTTTGGCAAATTTTAGAACTACACTGGTGCTAAAAAAAAAATTCCACCACGATGATCGCCCAAAAATGGGCAAAATCGCTAAAATCCAAATTTCTAGCCCAGAGGGTTTTCTGCAGCACATTAATAGTAAGGTGATAGTCAAGGTATGGGTAGAGCCACTAAGATGAAGAAAACAAGTATGCAGTGGAGAGGGAATGACAGAAATACAAAATAAGTAAGAGGTGGTTATTGAGATTGTAGAATCACCAGAGGTGGGTTAGGAATCTTGGTGGAGGTTATTATTCACAGAGAGAAGGTACTAAAAGAAGTTATTAAAATTGAAGTTAGAAAATCGCCAAGACCTGATGGTTTACATGCAAAGATCTTGAAGAAAGCTAAGGAAGATATAACAGAGGCTCTGACTATAATTTTCTTTAATTCTTTAGAAAGAAAAATTGTGCCAGAAGACTGGACAGTATATGTAAACGCTCTCTTCAGAAAAGAAGACAAGGATAAACTTGGAAGTCATAGAACAGTTAGTCTTACTTTAGTTGTTGATAATATACAACAATTTGAATTTGTATAGTACATTTAATATAGGAAATAATGTCTCAAGGCGTTTCACAGAAATATAAGGCAAAAATGAACACCAAGGCAAAGAAGAGGATATGACAAAGAATGATCAAAAACTTGGTTGGAGAGCTGGGTTGTAAGGATGATGTTAAAGGAGGAGAGGCGGAAGGGTTTATAGAGAGGGAGTTCCAGGGTATGGGGCCTAGGGCCCAGTTGGCTGAAAGCACGATTGCTAATGGTGGGGCAAATGGAAGGGGAGAACAATACACAAGAGGTTTGAGACAGAGAAACAGAGAGTTTGTGGTGTGGTTCTAGGGCTGAAGGAGGTCACAGAGATAGGGTGGGGAGAGGACATGAAGGGATGGGGCTAGGAGCTAATTTTGGTCAGCAAGAACAGGGGTGATGGGTGAGCTGACATGAGTCAGGCAGCAGAATTTTGATGAGGTGAGTTTACAGAGGGTGGAGAATGGGAGGAGCCGGCCAGGAGAGCATGGATGAGGGTTTCAGCAGCAGATGGGCTGAGGCAAGGGGTGGAAGTGGTTGATGTTATGTTGGTGGAAGTAGGCAGTCTTTGTGATGGAGAGGATATGGGGTCGGAAAGTCAGCTCAGAGTTTAATAGGACTGAGGTTGTGAACAGTCTGGTTCTGCCTCAGGCAGTCAATAATATGGGATTAAATTACTAAACACTTAGAAAAGCATGAATTAATCAGGGGCAGTCAGCATCAATTTCTAAAGGGCAAGTCAGTCTTAACCAGTCTGACAGAATTCTTTGAAGAAATAAGAGAACATCGATAAAGGAAATGTAGTGGATGTGGTTTGCATTTATTTACAAATAGCATTGAATAAGGTATCACTTATGAGACTTATGACAAAAATAACAGCACATAGATTTGAGGGGAATGTGTTCACCGAGAGAGATGGTTGAAGCCCATAAAGCAAAGAGTACAGATAAAAGTGGTGAAAGTGGTGTTGAATAGTGTTCCAGAGGGGTCTATGTTGGAACCAATGTTCCCGCTAAGTGGTCTGGAGGTCCCACGTAGGCCGTTCACCGGCATTTCAATGGAAGAAACCATGCGTGCGCGAAAATTTGAATGGGTAGCACAGCCACTTAAAGGGACCGCACGCGAAAAAACTAATTAGAGGGAACATTGGTTGGAACTATACTTATTTACGTTATTGAAACATGATTTGGGGAGAAGATTTGAGGAAGCAATGTTAAAAATTGCTGATGGCACCAATTAAGGGGAAATGGCAAATTGTGACAAGGTTTGTAGACAATTGCAGGAGAACATAAACAGGATAGTAAAATGGGCAGATAGGTGGCATTTAGAATTATAGGGCTAGAACCTCCACTTTTTTTGCACGCTTAACGCCCACTTAACGTCCATTGTACTGCTAAAATGAAGTATAATTCCCATATATCGCCCATTTTGGCACAAAATGGAAACTAACGGGCATTTTTAGGAGACTTATCGCTGAGCGTTACTTTCCCCATGTGCTTAACACCAGGAAAATATATTACCGCCTGCCCACTTTTTTTGGGTGGAATCATCAGAATGGGCGAAATCAACGACCAATATCGCCCAGAGTTACTTTCTGCACGGAATTAACGCTGAGATTCAATATTAACGCCCAACCACATTTTTTTGTCATAAAGATCATATTTACCAAAACTAGCAGCCACGAGATCGCCCAGTGTCAACTTTACCACCTCGCACGCATATCGGCCACAATATCGCTCGCCCAAAAAAACGCCCAGAAAAAGTGGAACTAACCGGAACTAATCACAGCGTTATGGACGCCATGTTCTACATCACATGTCGCATCCTTTAAAAGACTGCTGTGCTTTAACCTCGGGGGAGTTTGGATGTACTCTGCAGGTCGTTCGAGTTGATGTGAACATCTCTAAAAACATCTTGACCATACAGTGACCGATTGGCATTGAATAGAATGGAATAACCAGGGGGGCATAGATTTAAAGGAATTGGTAGAGGGTTTAGAGGGGATTTGAGAAGAAATGTTTTCACCCAGAGAGCAGTGGGGGTCTGGAACTCAATGCCTGAAATGGTGGTAGAAGCAGAAACTTCATAGCATTTAAAAAGTACTTGGATATGCACTGGAATTGCCATAATCTCTAAGACTACTGACCAAAAGCTGGAAAGTGGGATTCGGCTGGATATCTCTTTGTTGGCCGGCACGGACACGATGGGCCGAATGGCCTCCTTCTATGCTATAAATTTCTATAATTCTATGATTCTATGAGAAGCAAGCCATGTTGGTGTTCATCCTCCACTCAAGCAGTATCCTACTCCCATGGGTCTTCCCTGTTCCAAATATCACTTCATTCCCCTTTTCAACCGTCAAATGTTGATATGGGGCTAGAATCTCCACTTTTGTGCTTATCGCCCAAAAATGGGCATTATTTCCGGCTTGGGCGGTAAAAAAGGATTTTCAGATCACCAACTTCTCGCCCATTCTCCAAACACCTAGTTTACATTTTTGAAAATGGGTGTTACCGTGAGCGATATCAAATGGGTGCTGTCATGTTTGTAACCTTCACATAACTGTAACCCTTATGTAACAACACTGTACACTGAGTAATGCACACCTTGACCACAGGGGGTGAACTTGTGGGAGACACTCCTCACCTTATCATCCAGGTATATAAAGGGAAGTCCCACGCAGGGTCAGCACTTCTTGGTCTTGGGAATAAAGGTTCAGGTCACGTAGTGACTTTGTCTGCAGTATATGCCTCGTGTGATTCTATAGTAACGTGTAAGGACACCACAGGTGGTAGCGTTAAATTTTTTTGACCTTCTGCCGTAAAGTGTGGCAAGTGCTTGCTATGGGGCAGCCGGGTAGTCATGCCCCAGAAAGGAAGGGAAGCATTCATCAGGGAACTCCACAGCGAGCACCCTGGCATCGTGCTAATGAAGGCCATTGCCCGGTCACATGTATGGTGGCCGGGAATTGACTCAGACCTGGAACACTGTGTTCGCAGGTGCACGATGTGTGCCCAGCTGGGCAATACCCCCAGGGAGGCCCCACTCAGCCCGTGGCCCTGGCCCACCAGGCCATGGTCACGTATTTATGTAGATTACGTGGGCCCGTTCATGGGAAAAATATTCCTGACTGTTGTCGATGCATACTCGAAATGGATCGAGTGCACCATATTGAATTCGTGCACGACATCCACCACCGTGGAGAGTCTGCTTACTGTCTTTGTGACCCACGGTTTCCCGACATCCTGGTTAGCGACAACGGCCCGTGTTTCATTAGCTATGAATTCCAGGAGTTTATGTCAGGTAATGGTATCAAACACGTCAGGACAGCACCGTTCAAGCCGGCTTCCAATGGCCAGGCGGAACGTGCGGTTCAAATCATAAAACAGGGCATGCTCCGGATTCAAGGACCCTCCCTTCAGTACTGCCTATTGCGCCTCCTGCTGGCCTATAGGTCCCAACCGCATTCACTCACGGGAGTCCCGCCCGCGGATCTACTCCTGAAATGCACACTTAAAACGCGGCTGTCCCTCATTCATCCAGCCTGTCAGACATTGTTGAGGGCAAACGCCAGTCCCAAATCGAGTGCCATGATCGCAACTCAGTGGGGAGATGCATAGAAATCGATGACCCTGTATTCGTTCTCAACCATGTTTTGGGACCCAAGTGGCTTGAGGGTACTGTAATTGGCAAAGAGGGGAATATGGTCATAGTGGTCAGACGTAACAATGGGCAGATATGCCACAAACATCTGGACCAAGTAAAGAAAAGTTTCAGCATGGACACTGAGGAAGATCATGAGATGTCACCCACACCACTGCCAGTGAACGAGCAACAAGGACATTCACCAACATGCACAGTCCCTGCGGCCAGCCCGGACAGGCCGGAATCACCACAGGCGACAGAGACGCATGCCAAGGCCCAACCACCAGAGCCCCAACTGCGGCGCTCCACGAGAGAGCGTCGACCACCTGAAAGACTTAATCTTTGACCCCATAAGATGTTGGGGGGGAGGTGATGTCATGTTTGTAACCTTCACATAACTGTAACCCTTATGTAACAACACTATACACTGTATACAGCTGAGTAATGCACACCTTGACCACTGGGGAGTGAGCTTCTGGGAGACACTCCTCACCTGGTCATCCAGGTATATAAAGGGAGGTCCCCCGCAGGGTCAGCACTTCTTGGTCTTGGGAATAAAGGTTCAGGTCACATAGTGACTTTGTCTGCAGTACATGCCTCGTGTGATTCTATAGTAACGTGTAAGGACACCACAGGTGGTAGCGTTAAATTTTTTTGACCTTCTGCCGTAAAGTGTGGCCATCATTAGCAATGGCATGGCAATGCTCGATTCCCACGATTCAGAAGGCCAAGGGTCATCATGACATGCGCAGAAGAGGAGTCAGAGAGAGAAGGAGCTCAGAGACACTGAAAGCGTGTGTGGCTATGATGTGTGCTTGTCTGGCTGTTGTGGGAGGCATGACAGAGATTCACCTACTAAGCGCCAGAACATAGTTGGCACTGAGTTTTTGTCCAACAAATAAGAAATAGCATGGAATAGATGGAGGAGGCCCTGGAGCTGGTAGCCAGGAACACTGCTGGCAGAGGCCTCCCAGTGGTCCCCAAGCACAGCACTCCACCCCTAGGTTCCGCACCACCACTGCGAATGACAGATGAGAGCAAGGACCAAGATCCTGCTTCTGCATCAGAGAATGTTGCCCCCTCGGTACCCTCCGCTCCCGTACCTGTGCAACCAACGCATCTGCCTTCATCCCCCACAATGAGGCACCACCTGAGGAGCTCCTTGGCCAGGCACCATGGAGCGAGGAGGGGAAGGGGTAGAGGTGGGGAGAAGAAGGCGAGTGGGAAGGAAAGTGAGGTGCATGTGCGCAGGTGATTGCTGTGTTATATCTCCATCTGGGTGTATGCAATTTGTTGCAATGTATGGGGGCTGGGGACCACGCTCCTGCTTTGCCTTTGTATTCTGTGTTGTGGACATGTTGAACATGTGATTTATGTCAATGGTGGAAAAAATGGGGTGTGGGCAGGGATTGGGCATTATTGGTTGTGATACTTATGATTTCAGACCAATGTTGGTATTAAACTTTTGTTATTGAACATAACCTTGTTGTGCATTGTCTCAAATAGCTGGACCGTTACACACTGGTGATTCCTTACCATGAAAGGGTTAAATACAACTTAACATCAATCAACGTAAACTTTAATTGGCACCAAGGTGATGGGCACCATTGATGTCTGAGCTGTACACATACAGCAGTGTGTTAGTGTTGTCACTCACATCAGCGCTCTTTCAGGCAAATCTTTCCGATATCAGCTCCTCACGTAAGAGTGGGATTTAGCAAATGCCAGCCACACCGCTGGCGTTCGTTCCAGTTAGTTCCACTTTTTGTGGGCGGTTTTTTGAGCGAGTAATATTGTGGGCGATATGTGTGTGAGGTGGTGAAATTGACAATGGGCGATCTCCATGGCTGCTAGTTTGTGTAAATATGCTCTTTACGACAAAAAACAGTGAGCTGGCGTTCATATTGAATCTCGGCGTTAATTCCGTGCGGAAAGTAACGCTGTGCGATATTATGCGCGTTGATTTAGCTCATTCTGCTGATTCCGCCCAAAAAAAGTGCGCGAGCGGTAATATTTTTTCCCGGCGTTAAGCCCATTGGGAAAATAACGCTCAGCGATAATTCTCCTAAAAAAGCCCTTCAGTTTCCATTTTATGCCAAAAATGGGCGTTATATGGGCATTATACGCCATTTCAGCGGTAAAATGGGCGTTAAGTAGGCATTAAGCATGCAAAAAAAGTAGAGGTTCTTGCCCGTGATCTCTGCTTCAATCGCAGACTCCATTCCACAGCCTCACAACACTCTGTGTTTAAGTGTTTCTCCTGCTCTCCGTCCTAAATCTCTTACATTTGAATTTTTATCACTATCCCTTTATTCTAGACCCCTCAATGCCTATAAACAATCCATTTCTATCTACTCCATCCGATCCCTTCATCATTTTAAATACCCCTATCAAAACACCCCGTAATCTTCGAACAAAAACAGCCAGATTTTTGCATTTATATTTCCTCATACTGGGCAGCATTTGTGCTGCATCCTCTCAATTGCCTCAACATCCTTTCTGTAGTATGGAGCCCAAAATTGCACACAGTGCTTCAACTATGGTCTTACTAATGTTTTATATAGCTTCACCATTTATAGAGGAGGCTATAAAAAGCAAACAGAATCATTGGGTACACATGGGGCATACAATAAAAATCAAAGGAGATAATGGTAAACCTGGAAAAGATCTCAGTTAGGCTACAGTTGAATTATTGTCTTCAATTTTGGGCAGTCTATTATAAGAAAGATATGCAAACGAGGAAAGGATGCAGCAGAAATTTATTACGATGCTACCTGGGATGAGGTATTATAGTAATGAAGAGAAACTTCAGTTTCTGCTGCAGCTGAGAAGATTAAAAGGTAAACTGACAGAGATCTTGAAGGGTTATAAGGTAAATAGTGAGAGGTTGTTTCCACTAGACAGCCAACAGTAACACGGGGCCACAAATTTAAGATGGTTACACAAGGGATGAATAGGGGCTTAGAAAAATGTCTTTATACAGAGGTTTGTTAGCATGCTGAATTCTCTGTCACAAACAATTGCTTGAACAGATTCCATACATTCTATTAAAAGTGAATTGGATAGTTACTTGAAAAGAAGAAATATTGCGGAGTATTGGAAGCAGGCAGGAGAGCAGGATTAGATTCGGTAGCTGGTGGAGCAAAACAGCAACACAGATTCGATAGGCCAAATGTCCAGTCCCTATGCTGTAACATGTCATGATTCTGTGATTCCCTAGGAATTTATCTATTTTCATTCTTGTCTCATTAGCAAATAGTTTTTTTAAAAAACTTGAACCGATAAAATGGAATAACTTGCTTTTTCACCCTCCCCCGCTCCCCTCCCCCGATCATAACACCTCAAAAACCAGAATTACATTTCAACAGAAAATAAGTACAGAAACAGTGTTCCTTTGTGTACTGTAAACTAGAATTTCGACCAATAAATTAGAGAAACTGTATTGTTTACATAAAGCACCAATAATAAATTGGGTAGAAAATGTAATCTTTCTTGACTGTACCCATTTAGTTTATGACTTGCTAAGAGTTTACGTAAATAAGAGTGAGACATGTATACATTATATCATTGTATTGCCATGTTAATGAACTAACATATTAAGATGCCAATATTCAAGACAAAATATGACAGAATTAGAGGAGAGAACTATTTATACTGTCACAACCAGTGAACAAATTAGTTTATTTTAAAATTAACCTTTGAATTATCCATTTAGTCATGCTATATCTATCAACCAGAATAGAAACTAAGGACGGTACTTTATAAGTAACTTTCATCGCTATCTTCTTGGCTTACTTCTTTGCATTCCATTGTGACAGTTCTTGAATAATTATGGCATATCATGGCTTGCCATGTCACTCCCATTCTCATACTTATCATCCACAAGAACAACATTACACAACTCGCCATGATAGAAAATCCCATAATGTTGTGACAGCTCGTCAATGAGAATCTACAATAAGAATTTAACAATAGTAGCTTATAAAGCTTTCTGTTGTGCTTTGCTTCACTGTGGGCTACAGAAGTAAATCTAAGTATCAGAAAACATAGATTTAATCCATTAAGCGTCACAAAAGGGCAACTGATTCAAAGATGAATGGTGAAAGATGGGAGTAATGCAGGCAGCTGTCTGAAATGTATTCAATTTTTTTTTGAAAAGGAAAGATGAGCAATGTGGGCTAAAAGCTCCTTTTATACTTCCCATTACCCTTTGATGAAAATGCTTCAAGAAAGAAGTGCTTCTCTCTTTCCATTTATCTTAGTAGAAAAGGCAAAAGACACTAAAATATTCTTGCCCATGAGCTTTAAGTTATAGTGTACCCACAAGTGCTAAACACATCACAGATGAAGCAATATCCGATGTTGATGGTCAGTTTTTTTAATGTTCATCTGTGACCCCCAAATCTTCTCTCAGAAAGCAGCTGACCAATAGATAATGCACACAGAAAAAAAATATGTTTATATGGGGAAGCAGGTGAAACAAAAGGCCCGATGTTAACCCATCCCGCCTGGCAGGAACAGGCCGGGTTTGGCTCGGACGTCCATTTTATACTCAGCGTACAATCTGGCGGGGTGTGGAACCTGTGTCTGCCCTGAAGCCACCCCTTTCCCACTGGGCGGACTCGTTTAAAACCGTGCCTATAATCTTGGCTCTGTAGCTTAATAGTCAATTCCAAAAAAATTGCCTCTATAATCAAGCAAGATCTGTCACAAAGATTACACTGCAATTGACAATTAGGAGCCTAAAACTTGTTCAAACAATACTTTTTCTACCTCTTGCTATGCTAAAGCGACATGTAACAGCTTCTCCCCTGATGACTGCATGTACTATAGTCAATGACCTGTCCAAATTTTCTTAAATAAAATCAAAATAAAGAAATTTATACTACAAGCAAAAAGAGCAGATATATTTCATTAAAAAATCATCATGGATATTATGAAGAAAGAAAAGGATATAGCTTGCCAAAATTAGCTTAAAAATGACAGCTGGCAACAAACCAAAGTAGGCTGCCAAGTCATCTGAAAGGCAGGTAATTCATAGTAGAAATGATATTAAATTAGATAATTAATCATAATTCACAATGTCATGCAATGTAATCTCATAATGGCGGTAGACATTTTCTGTAAAGATATGCCAGAATATCAATTGGTCTTCATGCTCATTTATCATCAAATTGCTTTAAAAAGCAATGATGAACTGGAATAACTTCAACTATTGATTACAACATACAATAAATCTGCCAAATAATCTTTGTACAAGTTACCATTAAAATGTATTTGTGAGTATGCTCACAGTTTTGTAGAGCTGTTGAGTTGGGATTACCTTAGCCAGTCATGTGATGTTCACGAGACTCAATAAAACCCCAGCCAGTTGGGTTCAGAGGATCCACGATGAGAAAGGTGGTTGTGAGCCTGGTGAATGAACTGGTAATGTGTAGTGTGGCTGTTAAACCTTTTCTAATAAACCAATGAGTTCTTAATAGCTATGAATTCTTAACCAAAGATCCCTTGAAACAAATACATTACAACTATGTTGTAAGATTGTGTCTCATGCTCTCTTGAAAAAACTTTCTTATGAGCCTCAATATAGTAGGCTGCATAATCGGTAATCAGAAGGACTGATTATCATATGAAGAGTAAACAATTAGAACATATTGGACCAAAAAATATATCTACCTGCATTACAGGCAACCTTTGACAATACACTTTATTAAAATTAATTTTCATTTTTAGCTAGAAATGCCATCCTGCGATTTACACATTGACAATGGAGCAAAAACCTATCATAAATGGATCCCAATCCAAAATCGTATTTTCTCACTACATTTAGTGAAGAATTTATCACATGGACATAAAAATTAAATAATTTAAAAGAAATCTCTAAACATAGTCATTTGCTAACCCATGTCCATGTGATAAATAGCATATTATAGGTTCACCCAACCATGTTTACCTGTGCAGCGTGTCCATCTCATGGCCCTTGGTTTGTTGTATTCCCGGAACTGGAGGCCAAGAGTTTCCACTTTGGGCACGATCAGCAATATGGGCGCAAATTGCGCTATTTTCAGAAGTGACTTTTATTGCTCACCTTTACGCTCAAACTCATTTGCATATCGACAAACGTAAAATCTGCCATGAACCAGTGCAAACGGGCAGCGATTTAGAGCATAATTATTTTTACAAAATTGCATTAAAAATATTCCTTGATATATTTAAAAGTGGTAACCTGATGCAGATATATTAATACAATTGAAAATGGGTTTAGCACAAAAAAATAAGCATTTTTAATCAGTCTCTAGTCCACTTCCTGTGAGTAACCTGATTTTAAATAACTGAAAATGACTTTCAAAAACTACACAGAACCATTTACTAGTTTCATTATTGTACAATAGTTAGTAAATTTAAAAAAATACTTAAAAGCTTTAAAAACGTGACTGTCAGTGTCCTGGCACCTAAAAAAACCACTTAATTTTAAGAGCCTCTTCGAAGGCCAGCAAATTAACACAATTAGCTGAAACTTGCCATGGTGATTAATACGATCTATAACTAGAAGTCATCAGTTCGAAATCATTGGCAAAAAATCTAGAGGGCAGATGAGGACATTTTTTTTCACTCGAAGAGTTATCGGCATCTGGAACGTTCTGCCTAAAAAGGTGGTGGAAGCTGATTCCATAACTAATTTTAAAAGGGAGTTGGATCGGTACTTGAGGATAAGGGTTACGGACAAAAAGCGGGAATGTGGGACGAAGCACAGCTGCTCTTTCAAAGAGTGAGCAGAGGCACAACGGGCCAAATGGCCTCCTTCTGTGCTGTAAGTTTCTATGATTCTACGGTGTGCTTTGGGAGTTTCTGAGAGAACGATAGGGCATAAACAAAACTTAATATTTCGTCAACCTAAGTTTCTGATGGCATGCATCATCCTCAAGAGCAAAAATATCCTTCCTACGAATAGGTGACAATGGCACATAGTACCTCAGCTAAGATTTGAATCATACCTCATACAACAATACAACCTCTTTTGATCTCTCAGTTATGGTATCCCACTTTCATATTTCTGTTTTTTTTTAACTGCAGCCAACATCTCTGCTGAAGGTTTCACAGTTTATCCATTATAACACTATTTCTCTAATATGATCAGCATACTGTACCCCTATTTCATTCAACATATTTAACATTCACTTAAGAAAGACTCCCTCATTTGGCTCCTTGTTTTTAAACTAATTATTTTACATTTATCACATTGAAGAGTTTTACATATTATTAACTATATTTTAAAAATAGCAAGGGGTAAGACTGTAAAGTCCTAATTTATGACAATTTTCTGCTTCCTGTTTTCCAGACAATTTGCTGTCTAGTGCCATGTTACACGCTATTCCACACTTCTCTACCTTAGCCATTAATCTGCGATATGGAACTTTGTCAAAAACTTCCTGAAAATCCAAGTATATAATATCCTCTGCATTTCTCCATTCAGTATGTTAGTAATACCTTCAAAACACTCCAACAAGTTAGTTAAACATGACCTCCCGTAATCAATTCTTGCTGCCCTTTAACCGTTATGCTTTTCCAAGTCCAAGTCCAACAATGGAGTCCATTATTAAAGAAGCAGTAGCAGGATATTTGGACAAGCAAAATTTGGTTAGGCAGAGTCAGCATGGAGGTATGAAGGGGAAGTCATGTTTGATAAATTTGCTAGAATTCTTTGAGGATGTAACGAACAGGTTGGATAAAGGGGAACCAGTGGATGTGGTATATTTGGACTTCCAGAAGGCATTTGACAAGGTGCCACATAAATGATTACTGCACAAGATAAAAGTTCACGGGGTTGGAGGTAATATATTAGCATGGATAGAGGATTGGCTAATGAACAGAAAACAGAGAGTCGGGATAAATGGTTCATTCTCAGGTTAGCAATCAGTAACCAGTGCGGTGCCGCAGGGATCAGTGCTGGGATGCCAACTATTTACAATCTATATTAACGACATGGAGGAAGGGACCGAATGTAATGTGGCCAAGTTTGTCAACGATACAAAGATGAGAGGAAAAGCAATGGGCGAGCAGAACACAAAAAATCTGCAAAAGGACATAGACAGGCTCAGTGAATGGGCAAACATTTGGCAGATGGAATATAATGTTGGAAAGTGTGAGTTCATGCACTTTGGCAGAAAAAAATCAAAGAGCAAGTTATTATTTAAATGGAAAAAGATTGCAAAGTGTTGCAGTACAGCGGGACCTGGGGGTACTTGTGCATGAAACACAAAAGGTTAGTATGCAGGTAGAGCAAGTGATCAGACAGGCCAATGGAATATAGCAAAGGGGATGGAGTATAAAAGCAGGGAAGTCTTGCTACAGTTGTACAGGATATTGGTGAGACCACACCTAGAATACAGCGTGCAGTTTTGGTTTTCATATTTACAAAAGGATATACTTGCTTTGGAGGCAGTTCAGAGAAGGTTCACTAGGTTGATTCCAGAGATGAGGGGGTTGACTTATGAGGAAAGGTTGAGCAGGTTGGGCCTTTACTCATTGGAATTCAGAAGAATGAGAGGTGATCTTATTGAAACGTATAAGATTATGAGGGGGCTTGACAAGGTGGATGCAGAGAGGATGTTTCTACTGATAGGGGTGACTAGAACTAGAGGGCATAATCTTAGAATAAGGGGCCGCCCATTTAAAACTGAGATGAGGAGAAATTTCTTTTCTCAGAGGGTTGTGGATCTGTGGAATTTGCTACCTCAGAGAGCTGTGGAAGCTGACAGAAATAGACAGTTTCTTAAACGATAAGGGAATAAGGGGTTATGGAGAACGGGCAGAGAAGTGGACCTGAGTCCATGATCGTATTAAATGGTGGAGCAGGCTTGAGGGGCCATATAGCCTACTCCTGCTCCTATTTCTTATGTTCACTGATGCATAGATTCAACATTGCAGCCTTCGGCTGTCTCAGGAAAAGAGTGTTTGAAGACCAGGCCCTCAAATCTACCATTAAGCTCATGGTCTACAGGGCTGTAGTAATACCCGCCCTCCTATATGGATCTGAGGCATGGACGATGTATAGAAGGCATCTCAAGTCGCTGGAAATATATCACCAACGATGTCGCCGCAAGATCCTGCAAATCCCCTGGGAGGACAGGCACACCAACATTAGTGTCCTCATCTAGGCTAATATCCCCAGTATTGAAGCACTGACCACACTCGATCAGCTTCGCTGGGCAGGCCACATAGATCGCATGCCAGATACGAGACTCCCTCAGCAAATGCTTTATGCGGAGCTCCTTCATGGTAAACGAGCCAAAGGTGGCCAATGGAAGCGTTACAAGGACACCCTCAAAGCCTTCTGGTAAAGTGCGACATCACCATTGACACATGGGCGACCCTGGTCAAAGACCGCCCAATGTGGAGAAAGTGCATCCGGGAGGGTGTTGAGCTCTTCGAGTCTCAACGCAAAGAGCGTGAAGAGGTCAAGCGTAGACAATGGAAGGAGCGCGCGGCAAACCAGCCTCACCCAGCCCTTCCCTCAATGAATGTCTATCCCACCTGTGGCAGGATCTGTGGCTCTTGTATTGGACTGTTCAGCCACCAGGGAACTCACTTTGGGTGTGGAAGCAAGTCTTCCTCGATTCCGAGGGACTGCCTATGATGATGTTCTTATGTAAGTTTTCACTCACTACATCAGTGTTGGCATCCTAGTTTAACATAGAAACATAGAAAGGAAAGTAGATAAAAGTTCTCTGCGCACTGTAGCCAATGCTAACTAAAAAGCACTTGTGTTCATAATGTGTTGCCTTTGGGTTTCTATTGGTATTTCCTTTGAATATGTGGTATAAATACTATTGCTAAAAATAAGCACATGAAGTTGCCATGTGGGTTTGTGAGAAAAGCCCTTGAGCAAGTCATGGCTGGCAGCTGTGGCGTGTAACCAAAAGTTAGTGAGTACCCTTCACTATGAAAGAAAGTTTGGGCTAGAAATTCGGTAGGTTAGCGCCTCACATTAGCACCTGGGGGGTGTGGGGGGACGCTAATGGATTGCTAAGGGTTTAGCGACTGGGCGCAGCGAATGCAGCGATGCCCGCGAATTTCAGTGCCGGTTTAGCATTGGCGCTAACTTGTAGCGGGTGGGCCTCTAGCACCACACAGATCGTGACATCCTAAAGTACTGCTGACAACGCCAGCAAGAGGAGGTGTTGTGAACTCGGCTGGCCACTTGGGGAGTGGTAATTAAAGGGAATGGTTTTCAGCTCGCGCACCAGCCTGGTGCCTGTGCAAAATGTTTCATGTTTCACTGGTGCAAGATTTCCAACCCCTCCACTTTGTGAGAGTGTTAGGGGCTGTAATGGCAGTCGCGCAGGTCGTCTTGTAAAAGTGAACTGCTGACAACTAGCTTGTGTAGCATCACTGGCCCGTCCCTTTAAGAGAGGGTAGCAACTTCTCATGCCGTTAGCAGTCTGTTCGAAATTGTTTAGCGCTCTGCCGCTACTGCCCCGCTCTTGGATTTTAGCGCCCTAAGAGAAGTGGTTAGCGCTTGATTTAGCGCTCCACTTCCCTCTCGGAGCGCTAAAACGGAACATCACTGGAGGAAAGAATGATTAGCGCCTAGCGTCCCAACTAGGGTACTGCTGAATTTCTATCCCTATAGACTTGCATTTAAATAGCGCCTTGCATAACCTCAGGACATCCCAAAGTGCTTTACAGCAAATGAAGTACTTTTTTTGAAGTATAGTAACATGGCAGCCAATTGCACAAAGCAAGCTCCCACAATCAGCAATGTGATAATGACAAGATAATCCGTTTTTGTTATGTTGATTGAGGGATAAATATTAGCCTCAACACTGCACTCAAGTGTCGGCCGAGGTTTTTGTGCTCAAGTCGTTGGAGTGAGACTGTGAACACACAATCTTCTGACCCCGAGGCAAGAGAGCTACCCACGCAGCCATGGCTGACATGTAACTAGCTAACCATTCTTGGCAATTACCTGTGCAGAGGTCTACTTACCAGCATCCAAATACTGTTTGCATTTTGAATGTTAGCAAAGAGCCACTTAGTAGTTTTGACTTTTTGTCCATATCCTAAAGGCTAAAAACGAAGTTTAAGAAAGCTACTTTGCACTGGTTCAGTTAAACTGCAGCCAATAAAGCCAAAGTGGTATTAGACTAATTTCTGAAGGCGGTCTCACACCTCTTGTTCGACTTCAATCTCAGTGACGTCATGCCCAAGTTGTATGACACATTTTGCATTGGTGCAAAGAGATTTTGGTTTTAATCTACATAACATATGTGATATAATTGGACAATTACAATACTGTTATAGATAAATAAATGTTTAACAGTCCAAGAGATTAGAGATTCTGTAATTAAGGATTCTGTCTATTCGAAAGGTAAATAAAATGCCAGCAGTCATTTTCTTTACCATTTTAAAATGCCGGTAAGATTATTCTGCTTCACCTGCGCTGAAACTTTATTTAGGCTGACACAAAAAAGCCCTAAAGTCATAAGGACTGTTGTCAGATAAAAGTAGTATACCTGGTTAAGCTTTAAAAGAACACACCTTAGTTAATGAATTTTAAATGTGGAAAGAACCAATGGTATGCTACCTTTCCACACTCTAAGGAATGCAAACAACTGGCTTGTGAACGACAGTGGCAGAGAAAGGAAACATACAAACAAAGGTCAAAATTCTAATGAAAAGTAATTCTTGAAAACTGACAAAAACAAATGTAAAGACCATTTTGAACTATTCCCCAACAGAGAGAGCTTTAACAAAATCAAGAAGCCATTACATTTTCCATGTGTGTCTTTCGTAATCCAAAAATTAGATTGGCACCTTGCAGCAGGAAATTTTTTCCTTCCAAATCTTCAAGAAAATTTGAACAAGTAGGGCAAATGGATTGGGGATTGCAGAAGATTAGAATTGGTATATGGCACTGACTCAAGTGCCACTGATTTGCACACAACCTTCAATTGTGAACTTATATCCCACCTAATTCATAATGGATGAACTACAACAATTGTACATTCCTGTCTGTCGTAAAAATAAAAAAGGGAAGGTGGATCAACTGTGGCTATCAAGGGAAATCAGGGGGATAGTATTAAAGTCAAGGAAGTGGCATACAAATTGGCCAGAAATAGCAGTGAACCCGGAGACTGGGGGAAATTTAGAACTCAGTAGAGGAGGACAAAGGGTTTGATTAGGGCAGGGAAAATGGAGTACGAGAAGAAGCTTGCAGGGAACATTAAGGGGAATTCCAAAAGTTTCTATAGATATGTAAAGAGAAAAAGGTTAGTAAAGACAAACGTAGGTCCCCTGCAGTCAGAATCAGGAGAAGTCATAACGGGGAACAAAGAAATAGCAGACCAATTGAGCAAGTACTTTGGTTCGGTATTCACTAAGGAGGACACTAACAACCTTCCGGATATAAGAGGGGTCAGAGCGTCTAGTAAGGAGGAGGAACTGAGGGAAATCCTTATTAGTCGGGAAATTGTGTTGGGGAAATTAATGGGATTGAAGGCCGATAAATCCCCAGGGCCTGATGGACTGCATCCCAGAGTACTTAAGGAGGTGGCCTTGGAAATAGCGGATGCATTGAAAGTCATTTTCCAACATTCCATTGACTCTGGATCAGTTCCTATCGAGTGGAGGGTAGCCAATGTAACCCCACTTTTTAAAAAAGGAGGGAGAGAGAAAACAGGGAATTATAGACCGGTAAGCCTGACATCGGTAGTGGGTAAGATGATGGAATCAATTATTAAGGATGTCATAGCAGTGCATTTGGAAAGAGGTGACATGATAGGTCCAAGTCAGCATGGATTTGTGAAAGGGAAATCATGCTTGACAAATCTTCTAGAATTTTTTGAGGATGTTTCCAGTAGAGTGGACAAGGGAGAACCAGTTGATGTGGTATATTTGGACTTTCAGAAGGCTTTCGACAAGGTCCCACACAAGAGATTAATGTGCAAAGTTAAAGCACATGGGATTGGGGGTAGTGTGCTGACATGGATTGAGAACTGGTTGTCAGACAGGAAGCAAAGAGTAGGAGTAAATGGGGACTTTTCAGAATGGCAGGCAGTGACTAGTGGGGTACCGCAAGGTTCTGTGCTGGGGCCCCAGCTGTTTACACTGTACATTAATGATTTAGACGAGGGGATTAAATGTAGTATCTCCAAATTTGCGGATGACACTAAGTTGGGTGGCAGTGTGAGCTGCGAGGAGGATGCTATGAGGCTGCAGAGTGACTTGGATAGGTTAGGTGAGTGGGAAAATGCATGGCCGATGAAGTATAATGTGGATAAATGTGAGGTTATCCACTTTGGTGGTAAAAACAGAGAGACAGACTATTATCTGGATGGTGACAGATTAGGAAAAGGGGAGGTGCAATGAGACCTGGGTGTCATGGTACATCAGTCATTGAAGGTTGGCATGCAGGTACAGCAGGCGGTTACGAAAGCAAATGGCATGTTGGCCTTCATAGCGAAGGGATTTGAGTACAGGGGCAGGGAGGTGTTGCTACAGTTGTACAGGGCATTGGTGAGGCCACACCTGGAGTATTGTGTACAGTTTTGGTCTCCTAACCTGAGGAAGGACATTCTTGCTATTGAGGGAGTGCAGCGAAGGTTCACCAGACTGATTCCCGGGATGGCGGGACTGACATATCAAGAAAGAGTGGATCAACTGGGCTTGTATTCACTGGAGTTCAGAAGAATGAGAGGGGATCTCATAGAAACGTTTAAAATTCTGATGGGTTTAGACAGGTTAGATTCAGGAAGAATGTTCCCAGTGTTGGGGAAGTCCAGAACCAGGGGTCACAGTCTAAGGATAAGTGGTAAGCCATTTAGGACCGAGATGAGGAGAAACTTCTTCACCCAGAGAGTGGTGAACCTGTGGAATTCTCTACCACAGAAAGTTGTTGAGGCCAATTCACTAAATATATTCAAAAAAGAGTTAGATGTAGTCCTTATTACTAAGGGGATCAAGGGGTATGGTGAGAAAGCAGGAATGGGGTACTGAAGTTGCATGTTCAGCCATGAACTCATTGAATGACGGTGCAGGCTAGAAGGGCCGAATGGCCTACTCCTGCACCTATTTTCTATGTTTCTATGTTTCTATGTTTCTATAAGCTACCCAAGTCCTCCTTTAGAATGACAGCAAGGGTTGGACTGCTGTTGCTGGTTGGATTCTCTTTCAGGATACTTACTCACTCGAGAGAGAGAGAGGGTGGTGATTCAATGGATAACAGCAAATGAGGGTAGGCACCCAGTGAAGGAGACCTATTGCTATCATTTTGAGCTAGTTGGATGATTTAGTGTATATAGACACCTTTAGTAAATGATTCCACGAGGTAGGGTATGATACTAAAACTGTGTAGACCTGTAGTCCTTTATTTGCAGCTCCTCGAGTCCGGACACCAAGCTATGAGCTCTTTTATATACTGGGTTACCTGCAGTGTGCAGGAAATTCTTATGTTATATTATGTGGACTTGTATTTACTCTGTACAGCCACCAGAGGGCTCATTCCCTGGCATCCCAAGGGATCCCATAGTCCCTTGGGAGCAGAGGTATTTAAGAAGGCTTCAGAGGTTGAAGAGGCACTCTGGAGACCTGCAATAAAAGACCAAGGTCACACTTTACTTTGAGCTCACAGTATTCAGTCTGACTGTTTCTCCATACATAACAACTGGCGACGAGATACAGATAGTGAACCCAAAGATGCAGAGAACAGTGGGCATCCTGGAGAAATTTTTGGAGAGAGATGATTGGGAAACTTTTGTGGAGCGACTCGACCAATACTTCGTGGCCAACGAGCTAGATGGGGAAGAGAGCGCTGCCAAACGAAGGGCGATCCTCCTCACCGTCTGTGGGGCACCAACCTATGGCCTCATGAAGAATCTGCTCACTCCAGCGAAATCCACGGAGAAATCATACGACGATTTGTGCACACTGGTCTGATAGCATTTGAACCCGAAGGAAGGCGTTCTGATGGCGAGGTACCGGTTCTATACCTACAAAAAGGTCTGAAGGCCAAGAAGTGGTGAGTTATGTCGCCGAGCTAAGACGCCTTGCAGGACATTGTGAATTTGAAGGACATTTGAAGCACATGCTCAGAGACTTTTTCATACTTGGCATTGGCCACGAAACCATACTTCACAAACTTTTGACTGTAGAGACCCCAACCTTGAGTAAGGCCATAGCGATAGCCCAGGCGTTCATTGTCACCAGTGGCAATACGAAGCAAATCTCTCAGCACACAAGTGCTGCAACAAGTACTGTGAACAAAGTGATGTTGTTTTTGAATCGTAACGTACAGGGCAGGTCACACACACCTGCAGCTACACATCCGCAGATGTCTGAGAGTCCACCATCAAAGGTGATGAATGCAAGGCCATTAACACCTTGTTGGCGTTGCGGGTGTGGTCATCATTTCCATTCATGCCGATTCAAAGGATATGTTTGCAATGGCTGTAAAACAATGGGACATTTTCAATGAGTGTGCAGGCGAGCTGCTAAGCCTGTTAAACCTGCAAACCACCATGTTGCAGAGGAGGATCACGATGAAACAGAGCCTCAGATAGAGGAGGCAGAGTTACATGGGGTACACAACTTCACCACGAATTGTCCCCCGATAATGCTGAATGTTGAACTAAATTGGACTCCCGGTGTCAATGGAGTGGACATGGGCGCGAGCCAGTCCATCATGGGCAAAAAGACTTTTGAAAGATTGTGGTGAAACAAGGCCTCAAGGCCAGTCTTAACTCCAATTCGCATGAAACTAAGAACTTACACAAAAGAACTGATTCCTGTAATCGGCAGTGCTACCGTAAAGGTCTCCTACGATGGAGCGGTCCACAAGCTACCACTCTGGGTGGTACCGGGCGATGGTCCCACACTGCTCGGCAGGAGCTGGCTGGGAAAGATACGCTGGAACTGGGACGACGTCTGAGCACTATCGCCCGCTGACGACACTTCGTGTGCCCAGGTCATAACAAATTTCCTTCGCTGTTCGAACCAGGCATCGCGAAATTTCAAGGAGCAAAAGTGCAGATCCACCTAATTCCGGGGGCACGAACCATCCATCACAAGGCGAGAGCAGTACCGTACATGATGAGAGAAAGGGTAGAGATCGAGCTAGACCGGCTGCAACGAGAGGGCATCATTTCACCAATCGAGTTCATCGAGTGGGCCAGTCCTATTGACCCAGTCCTCAAGGGAGACGGCACCGTCAGAATCTATGGCAATTACAAAGTAACTATCAATCATTTCTCCCTACAGGACCAATATCCACTACCAAAAGCCGACAAACTCTTTGCAACGCTGGCGGGAGGAAAGACGTTCACGAAGCTGGATCTGACTTCAGCCTACATGACGCAGGAACTGGAGGAATCATCGAAGGCTCTCGCCTGCATCAACACGCACAAAGATCTTTTTGTTTATAACAGAAGTTCCTGGGAAGGAGGATTGCGGCGGATGGCATCAGGCCCACCAACGCGAAGACGGAGGCAATGGAGAACGCACCGAGGCCACAGAACGTGACAGAGCTGCGGTCGTTTCTGGGACTCTTGAACTACTTTGGTAACTTCTTACCGGGTGTCAGCACCCGGCTAGAACCACTACATGTCCTCCTATGAAAAGGGGGTGAATGGGTTTGGGGCAAAAGCCAAGAAAATGCCTTTGTAAAAGCGAGAAAATTGTTATGCTCAAACAAATTGCTTGTGTTGTATGATCCATGTAAGTGTATGGTACTAGCATGTGATGCGTCATCATATGGCGTCAGGTGTGTTTGCAACAAGCTAATGATTTCGGGAAAGTGCAACCAGTTGCTTATGCATTCAGGAGTCTGTCTAAGGCTGAGAGAGCCTACGGCATGATTGAAAAAGAAGCGTTAGCCTGTGTCTATGGGGTAAAGGAAATGCATCAATACCTGTTTGGGCTAAAATTCGAATTGGAAACTGACCATAAGCCACTTATATCCCTGTCTTCCGAGAATAAAGGGATAAATACCAACACATCGGCCCGCATCCAGAGATGGGCACTCACGTTGTCCACATACATCTACGCCATTCACCACAGGCCAGGCACAGAAAACTGCGCCGATGCTCTCAGTAGGCTGCCATTGCCCACCACGGGGGTGGAAATGGCGCAGTCCGCAGATCTAGCCATGGTTATGGAAGCATTTGAGAGTGAGCAATCACCCATCACTGCCTGGCAGATCAAAACCTGGACAAGCCAGGGCCCCTTATTATTTTGAGTTAAAAGCTGTGTGCTTCATGGGAGCTGGTCCAGTGTCCCAGTGGAAATGCAGAAAGAGATAAAGCCATTCCAGTGGTGCAAGGATGAAATGTCTGTACAGGCAGACTGCCTTCTGTGGGGCAATCGAGTAGTGGTCCCCAGGAAGGACAAAGACACCTTCATCAATGACTTCCACAGTACCCACCCAGGCATCGTAATGATGAAAGCAATAGACAGATCCCACGTGTGGTGGCCCGGTATCGATGCGGACTTAGAGTCCTGCATTCACAGATGTAATACATGCTCGCAGTTAAGCAATGTACCCAGGGAGGCGCCGTTAAGTTTATGGTCTTGGCCCTCCAAACCATGGTCTTAGGGTACACGTCGACTATGCAGGCCCGTTCTTGGGTAAAATGTTCCTTGTGATTGTAGACGCATACTCCAAGTGGATTGAATGTGAGATAATGTCAGCTAGCACGTCCGCTGCCACTACTGAAAGCCTGCTGGCCATGTTTGCCACACACAGCTTAACCTATGTTCTGGTGAGCGACAACGGACCATGTTTTACCAGTGCTGAGTTCAAAGAGTTCATGACCCGTAACGGGATCAAACATGTCACATCTGCCCCGTTTAAACCAGCATCCAATGATCAAGCAGAGAGAGCAGTGCAAACCATCTAGCAAGGCTTGAAGAGGGTAACTGAAGGCTGTCTGCAGACTCGCCTATCCCGAGTCCGGCTTAGCTACCGCATGAGACCCCACTCACTCACTGGGATCCCACCTGCTGAACTGCTCATGAAAAGAGCACTCAAGACAAGGGTCTTGTTAGTTCACCATGATCTACATGACCAGGTAGAGAGCAGGCGGCTTCAACAAAGTGCATACCATAATAGCGCAAATGTGTCACGCGAGATTGAAATCAATGATCCTGTATTTGTTTTAAATTATGGACAAGGTCCCAAGTGGCTTCCCAGCACTGTCGTGGCCAAAGAGGGGAGCAGGGTGTTTCGGGTCAAACTTTCAAATGGACTCATTCACCGGAAACACTTGGACCAAATTATACTCAGATTCACGGACTATCCTGAGCAACCCACCTTGGGCCCTACCTTTTTTGATCCCTCAACATACACACCAGTGGCAACTGACACCATGGTTGACCACGAAGCAGAATCCATCATCCACAGCAGCCCTGCAGGGCCCAACACATCAGGCAGCCCAGCAAGGCCAGCTGCACAGCAGCCCAGCGAGGGCCCAACAAATGATTCAACACCACCAGCTTTCACACCGAGACGATCAACCAGGGCAAGAAAGGCCCCAGATCGACTCACATTGTAAGTAGTTACACTATTGACTTTGGGGGGGAATGTTGTTATATATGTAGACTTATATTTACTTTGTACAGCCACCAGAGGGCTCATTCCCCGGAGTCCCAAGGGATCCCATAATCCCTTGGGAACACAGGTATTTAAGAAGGCTTCAGAGGTTGGAGAGGCACTCTGGGGACCTGCAATAAAAGACTAAGGTCACACGTTACTTTGAGCTCACAGTATTCAGTCTGACTCTTTCTCCATACGCAATACCTTAGGTCTCCAACAGCAGCACCCTCTAGTGTACAGGTAAGGTGTGTACAGTGCAAGGGTACAGTCAGTGTTGTATAACAGTGTTACAGACATCACACAGTGACAGCCATGCATATACAACAACACTCCCCCATCAGCATTTTTTATATCCTTATTGTCATGACCAGGGGAGGTGATCAGTGATGGGCTATGGGAGGTTGTGGTGAGGGTTGTGTGGTGGCCAGGTATGACCCCTGTGCTTGAGGCTGGCCTCGTACGTTTCCCCTCCCTCACACACAGACCAAGTGGGTGTCATTGTTGTGGGATCCCTCAGTGGGGTAGCCTCAGCAGCAGTGGGTGTGGTGTATATTCTGTGATGTGGGTAGTTGTGGGGTGGTGGGCAGGGCCATAGGACTGCGTGGGCTCTTTGTCCACCTATTGGGATGAGGGTCAGGTCATCCCAAGGTTTGCCAGGGAAGCTGGAGGGTATTGGCCTCACGCTCCTAGTGTTGGCCCTGGTGGCCAGGGGTTGTAAGGCTGGTCTGATGCAGGTTGCCATTGGTGGTGGCTGAGCTGCCCATTGACTACTGTCCCTGTAGTGGGTCTGCTCCTACTGTGTGTGTGTGTGTGTGTGTGTCCTGCAAGGGGCATCACATTTGTTCCAAAGATCCAGGCTACATGGTCAGGTAGCCTGCTGGATCTGGGGGTCTCCCACAGGGGGATTCCATTGGCATCAGCATGGTCCCTGTAGGACCCAATGTCCTTTGGCAGTGTCCTACCAGTATACATGACACCTTGGCTCTGATCACACATAGTCGAGCCTGCATTGTATATTCTAGCATTTGCATCACTTTTGGGTGTCCTGGTCTCAACAGACATGATTACATTAGGCATCTCAAACTCTCTATCATAATTGTTAAGCATAATAAACTTGTTCTTACCTTACTGACACCTGCATTCATCTCATTAGTCACATTAGTTAAACCAGCATCACAATCCATGGTTACATTGCATACATTTTCAGACTTGCACCGTTTTATTGCTTCTTTAGCTTTAAAATCCTTGTACTCAAATAGTTGAAACTGTCCCTTTAACTTTCTTTGG
Source organism: Pristiophorus japonicus (assembly GCF_044704955.1). Lineage (NCBI taxonomy): Eukaryota > Metazoa > Chordata > Chondrichthyes > Pristiophoridae > Pristiophorus > Pristiophorus japonicus. Next base: position 39,092,000 of record NC_091988.1, on the reverse strand, counting down.
TTACCGGTCTCCTTTAAGGGAGCCTTCCCAATCTGATTGGCCGCTTGGTGCCACGTGTCACTCCTGCAACGCTGCCCCTCATGGTGTGGCCGCGGCCATTTTGATTGCAGGTTCTTCACGTGGGGCAGCCGCCATCTTCTGGCTCTCCTGCAGGTAGGCTGTGGTGGTCTTTTCTTCCACAGGTTTGACCCTGGACGTCGGGAGTCCGCTTCGTTCGACACTGTTCACCTCTTGGAGTCCTGCCCCGGCCCGAAAAGTGGAGTTTGGATCCTCGGTCTTGGAGCTTTCGCCGTGGTGTTGAGGAGTCGTCGCTGCCGTGCCGTCCAGCTGGACAGTGGAACCTCCAGATGCAGCGATGGATCCATGTTCGAGGTCGATTGCCAGAGACCAGAAGCCATCACCATTTCGCCTGATTTGGACCAGGTTCATCCAATTCCTGCCCAGCAGCATGGGACCGTCGCCAGCTACAATCCACAGGGGAAGTTTGTTCAACATGCCGCCCTGGGAGACCTGGACGTCCGCGCTGCCAACGATTTAGATTTTACCCTTGTTGTAGGTGAACAGCTGCGCCTGGACAGGAGACAGTTTCAGTCGATTGGCAGGATTTATCCACAGTTTTTCAAAGGTTGTTTGGCTCATCACAGACTGGCTCGTCCCTGGGTCGAGTTCCGTGGAGACTGAGATCCCGTCGATGTCCACTTCCATTGTCCATGGAGAACTTTCGGTGGAGCAGGTATAAATTCCATATTCTTCTTCCAGGGTTTGAGCAACTTCACCATCATCTGTGTCAGAGCCCGGATGATCAGCCAACTCATCAGAGACACTGTGAGTACAGCTTTTTTTGCACATTCTTTGAGGTGCCCTTTCTCTTTGCAGCCTTTGCATGCATCGTGTTTGTAGTGGCACTAGTGGGCCCTGTGATTTCCTCCACAGTGCCAGCACGGGGCCATCCGGTTTGCCCCATGTGGTGGACTCAAGGTTGCTGGACTTGGGGCAGCCTTCCTGCCTTTCGAAGTATCGCTCGCCGGTTTAGAGTCCTGGGTCAGTATTCTCTTGGAGTCGCCGGCCGAAACCATGTGAGCCTGGCTCACTTGAATTGCTTTCTGCAGGGTGATCATGATGTCAACAGAGAGCAACTTGTGAAGGAAGCCCTCGTGGCCGATTCCAATGACGGATATGTCCCTTAGAGCTTCATTTAGGTGGTCTCCAAAATCACACGGTGCAGCTAGTCTTCTTAGGTGTGCAGCATACTTAGCAATTTCTTGGCCCTCAGGTCGCTCGTAAATGTAGAACCAGTGCCTGGCTGTGAGGATGCTTTCTTTCGATTTTAGTTGTTCCCGTATGAGTGTTACAAGTTCATCACAGCTTTTGGTGGTTGTCTTCACTGGGGACAGCAAGTCCCTGATGAGACAAGGGATGGTGGGCCCACAACTGCTAAGCAGTATGGCCCTGTACTTGTTTGGTCACATAGCCGGTGTGTTCCCATCCAGCTCGTTGGTTATAAAGAAATGTTCCAATCTTTCCACAAAAGCGTCCCAATCTTCCCCCTCTGTAAATTGCTGAAAGTTGTTGAGGTTAGACATGTTGAGCATGTAGTTTGTGACCTCGTACCCTCGTCGCCAATTGTAGTGTATGTAGACACCTTTAGTAAATAACTCCACAAGGTAGGGTATGATACTAAAACTGTGTAGACCTGTAGTCCTTTATTTGCAGCTCCTCGAGTCCGGACACCAAGCTGTGAGCTCCTTTATATACTGGGTTGCCTGCAGCGTGCAGGTAACCCTTAGGTCTCCAACAGCTGCACCCTCTGGTGTACAGGTAAAGTGTGTACAGTGTAAGGATACATTCAGTGTTGCACAACAGTGTTGCAGACATCACAGTGAACCGGCATGATGGATTGACTCAGCCTTTGTGAAGTGACTGTCCTGGTGATGTCAACCTCTTCCTTTCTAAAAGAATTTAGGTCACCTGTTAAAAGAACCAAGGCATGACAATATAAGGCAATTTTCAAACGGGATAATCAAAAAGATATTGAACTAAACATATTTTTAAATCTAAAAGGCTGCAGGAATCTACAGTTAAAACATAGTTAGAAAACTAAGGCAGGCTAGCATTACAAAATAATAGCACACATCTATCAAACAATTATAGCTATACTCTGAGTAGCAAACCTGCTGAGGCTGCTATTTTTGGCTGATGAACCAACTTCCGTTTTAAACGAAAGTCCTTCCTGAGAAGCCCTGGCATCTGCCAAGCGAGGTCAGTCATGTCGATTCCATCAGTAACTTTTCTCTAAGTGGGGACAGCTCCAAACAGATACTTGGATGAAGAAACCTCCGCAGGGGTCACTGCATGCTTGCATATGTAACTGCTTTTCAGGTTCGCCCCTTTGTCCTGGACCTTATTGATGTTTGTGGAAATGCATCACCATATTCTTCTTCCATCTGTTGTATTTATTACTTGGAAATATGTTCCAAGTAATATTTTGCTATTTTGAAAGCCTTCTTTGATCAAAAAGCTCACTCAATTTAAAAAATGGTCTCCTTTTTAAACTGTTGCTTGCCCTTCATGTCACACTCCAACATTAATAGCAGCAAAATAATGGTACTGTAGTCAATGATAAGACTGGGCTTCCGAACTCCCTCCAGAGGTTTCTTCTGTGCTGCACTTTGCTGTTCACTGCATGTATGTACATAGCCAGCATGATCACTTTCACTGTTACAACAATGCATATTAGATTTTTTGTAAATTTGTCAAAAAAATGTCTTCCTCTTTCCCGCCCAGTCAACATCATTTCATCATTTTTCTGTATTTAGTTGTTCCTTATTAGTTAGAACACAAGAGGTATATGCAGAGATGATACGATGGAAATGCAGCCAAAGGCAAGTTATGTAAAGCTCTGTTTGCATTCTCTCTCTCTGCTGGAGCTCAGTCAACTTATTGAAGCTTGAAACTTCTGAATGCTTGCTCTGTTAACACTACATTTCACTGCAGACTGGATGAATTAGGAGCAGAAGAAAACTAATGAAGTGATATCAGCCACTGCTGATGTAACCCTATTTAAATCTTTGTTGGCAGGCAACCTCAAGGCCTACTGTGAAAATGACTTTAGACAAGATTTGCAACACTCTGATTCCAGAGTTTAATCAGCATGAAGCTCATAACTAGGCTTGTTTTATGTGCTATTACATTTGGTTGATTCCCACAGAATTCAATTCACATTTGACCCTGCTTCATTCAGAAAAATGGGAAAATTGTAGCACGATATCGACAAGTATGTAACGGTTTAAAATGGTTGCATTTTTAGCAGTTGTTTACATGTTGATATTTTAACTAAAATATAAAAAATAATTTATTCAAATAAGAAAAAATTCCCCAACTCTAATCTGAAGCTATTTCCAATTTGTTATGTTCATCTGAACTACACATTTTTAAAGCATCTTTCATCTGTGGGATCTTCATGTAGATATATAAAAAAAGCATTGAAACATGTTTTCAGAGGTTAACACATGATATTATTTCTAATGCTGCAATTTGTATCATGTATTTCAAGGGGAAAGTTAACCTTTCAAAATTAAACAGCTAAAATGATTAACTTAAATCTGAGGTTTGTCTTTATCACTTTATAAAATAATAGTGTTAGCTCCTAATGTGTGGTGAATGACTTATTTCATCAGGTTGTTTTGAAATGTAAAAAATGAGATCAAAGACTGGTTTGGTCATGTCAATGGCTCAATGGCGTCAATCTTCAATTAGCAGGAAACAAAATTGGCATTGTAGCATAATTGTTAAACTATCCCTCCTCATCCTTCTCGACCTGTCTGCAACCTTTGACATGGTTCACCACACCATCCTCCTCCAACGCTTCTCCTCCGTCGTCCAGCTGGCTGGGGCTGCCGTCACCTGGTTCCATTCTTAGATATCCAGTCGTAGCTAGAGAATCCCCGGAATGGCTTTTCTTCCCACTCCTACACCATTACCTCTGGAGTCCCCAAGGATCTGTCCTTGGTTCCTTCCTATTGTTCATCTTGCTATTGAGGGAGTGCAGCGAAGGTTCACCAGACTGATTCCCGGGATGGCGGGACTGACCTATCAAGAAAGACTGGATCAACTGGGCTTGTATTCACTGGAGTTCAGAAGAATGAGAGGGGACCTCATAGAAACATATAAAATTCTGACAGGGTTAGACAGGTTAGATGCAGGAAGAATGTTCCCAATGTTGGGGAAGTCCAGAACCAGGGGTCACAGTCTAAGGATAAGGGGTAAGCCATTTAGGACCGAGATGCGGAGGAACTTCTTCACCCAGAGAGTGGTGAACCTGTGGAATTCTCTACCACAGAAAGTTGTTGAGGCCAATTCACTAAATATATTCAAAAAGGAGTTAGATGAGGTCCTTACTGCTAGGGGGATCAAGGGGTATGGCGAGAAAGCAGGAATGGGGTACTGAAGTTGAATGTTCAGCCATGAACTCATTGAATGGCGGTGCAGGCTAGAAGGGCCGAATGGCCTACTCCTGCACCTATTTTCTATGTTTCTATGTTTCTATCTGTATGTTGCACCCAGGTCTACCTCACCACCACCTCTCTTGACCCCCTCCACTGTCTCTGATTTGTCACACTGCTTGTCCGACATCCAGAATTGGATGAGCAGTAATTTCCTCCAAATAAATACTGGGAAAACTGAAGCCATTGACTTCGGTCCCCACCACAAACTCCGTTCTCTATTCATTGACACCATTCCTCTCCCTGGCAACTATCTGAGGCTGAACCAGATCGTTCGCAACCTTGGTGTTACATTTGACCCTGAGATGAGCTTCCAACCACATATCTGCTCCATCACCAAGACTGCCTACTTTCACTTATGTAACATCATCTGACTCTGCCCCTGCCTCAGCTCATCTGCTGCTGAAACCCTCATCCATGCCTTTGTTATGTCTATTCTTGACTATTCCACTACTCTCTTGGCCAGCCTCCTATCTTTGACCCTAAATAAACTTGAGGTCATCCAAAATTCTGCTGCCCATAGCCTAAGTTGCACCAGGCCACGTTCAAAAATCATCCGTGCTCGCTGACCTACTTTGGCTCCCGTTCCAGCAGCGCCTCGATTTTAAAATTCTCATTCTTGTTTTCAAATCGCTCCATGGCCTCGCCGCTCCCTATGTCTGTAACCTCCTCCAGCCCCACAACCCTCCGTGATCTCTGTGCACCTTGAATTCTGGCCTCTTGTGAATCCCCGATTTTAATCGCTCTACCATTGGCAGCCGTGCCATCAGGTGCCAAGGCCCTAAGCTCTCTACCTCTCTTTCCTCCTTTAAGGCACTGCTTAAAACCTACTTCTTCGACCAAGCTTTTGGTCATCTGTCCTAATATCTCCCTATGTGGCTCGTGTCAAATATTGTTTGATAACGCTCTATAATTGCGAGTTGTTGTTGTTGTTTTCAAAGTTGCTTTTTTCCCTCAAATATGAATGGTGAAAACCAAGGGACAGAGGGAAACCGGTAAGTACAATGTTCTAAACATTAAAATATAGGGAAATGGATAGAATAGATGAGATATGCTATATGAGCTTGGAAAATGTAAAGTTAAAAGTTAAAACAAAAAAAATAAGTGAGTGAGAATTCAAAAAAAAATAAAACAAAGGGAAGCAGGAATTTATTTATTTTTAGTTCAAATTGTTTTTCCATACTATTACATTACATAGTATTTATAGCCAGTAATAGGGAATTTGACCCAACAGTTCCATGATGGTGTCTATGCTCCACATGAGCCTCCTTCACTCTTCTTTATCCACCCCTATCAACATATCCTTCTATCCCTATCTTCCTTAACATTATCTAGCTTCCCCTTAAATGCATCTATATTAGTCCCCTCACCTACTCCTTGTGTTAGCAAGTTCCACATTCTAACCGCTCTCTGGGTAAAGAAGTTTCTCTCAAATTCTCTATTGGATTTATTGGTGACTAGCTTTTACTCACAGCCTTTAGTTCTGGTCTACTCCAAAAGTGGAAATATCTTCTCTACCCTGTCAAATGCTTTCATAATCTTGACGTGCCCTCAGTCTCCTCTTTTCTAGAGAAAAAAGCCCCAGCCTGTTCAATCTCTCCTGATAGGTATAACCTCTCAATTCTGGTATCATTCAAGTAAATCTTTTTTGCACCTTCTCCAGTGCCTCTATATCCTTTTCATAATATGGAGACCTTGGCCTAGAAAGTCGTCTCGAGGGCAGTATTGGATTGGTCGCCCATTATACGATAGTGGCCCAGAAATTGCGATCGGAGGCTTCCTTTGTACAAACGCCTCCGTAAAAAATCTACAAAAGTACCTGGTGGTCCCGGAGGAACGTAGGATTCTGGTCGGAGGTCTAGATTCACTGCGCAGATGTCTTTCATGTACGTATGTACACGCTAGAGTCACATGGGCCTGGACCACCAATCACCATGCAGTAACCTCATTGATAAAAATGAGGGCTCTGTTTGTACGGGCTCCCGTTACTATCAATGAGAAATACCCTTAGAACACCAAAACACAGCATAATAAATAAATAAATATAACACCTCACATATTTAAAATTAATTGTAATTAAATGTTTCAGAAACAAAAAATATCTTTTTAGATTTTTTTTAATGTGTGTTAATAGAGTTAAAAATAAACTTACCTTAATGGACAGGGTTTTTAATATAAAAATGAGTGTTTACATTTAATTTTTATATGTTTTAAAAGTGTTATGCTGGTAAAAGTAGACTATACTCCTGCTTTTACCAGGCGTAAAAGTTTGAAGGACATTCGCTGGGCAAGAGTTGGGCAAATAGCCCAATCTCTGCCCCGCGGATGTCCTTCTCCCGGGGATGCGGAGGATCTGTCAAGAGACATCTTGACACATTGGAAAAGCCGGTTCTCGGTGCATGCGCATCGCATGGCGAGAATAGATTTTTGCGAGGCCTCGCTGGTTGCGTGCGCACTTCGTACAGACCCAGAGAGGCCGCAGTTTCTGGGCCATTGACTGCAGTGGAACTGAACATCAGGCACTGCGTATAACGGGCAGACGATCCAATACCGCCAATTTTGTGCCACCGCCTGAGATAAATTTCTAGGCTCAGAACTGTTGACAGTTCGCCAAGTGTGGTCTAACCATGATTCTATACAATTTTAAGTTAGAATTATAAAGTATAAATTATCTCTCTAGAAATGAACCCCTGTTCTTTGTTTACTTTCTTTATGGCCTTATAAACCTGCGGCGCTACTTTTAGTGATTTGTGTATCCGTTTCCTCAGAACCCTCTGCTACCCTACCCCAATTAGACACTTAGGCCGGAATTTTCTGTACCTGGGCGGATCGGATGTATGTGGCGGGTCGCGACCCCGTTCTTGCTTCCATCCCACTGTAGAAATCAACTTTGCGCCAATGGGGCCTAGTAAATGGTGCGGGTCTGAAAACCGTGGTGCAGTCCTCTGCCTTTGATTATCCATCATTGCTGGTTTAGAAGAGTACTCAGCCCTTTGTATGTTCAGTTCCACCCTCCTCTAGCAATCTTCAAATGGGTTGAGTGCAAGGCTGCTTTAAACACGAGTCATCGATGATGTCATCAGATCCGCTCCATTTAATTGGGCCGGCAAACTGGCATGACTGCTTTAAGTGGGGCCATTAAGTCAAAGTCACCCTGAAGAACACGCTGAGCGGAACATCGCGTTCCCACCCTGCTAAGTGGCCTGCACGCTCCCGACCCGACTCCATGGTAGAAATTCCAGCCTTAGTTTCTGATCCACGTTTTCACTTTCTGCAATGTAATTTAAATGATTTTTTTCTTCATTTACTTGGCTGTCACGGTTTTGGTTCAGGTTCATTTTTCTGCCAAGTAAAATTCCATGCCGAGAACCACTGGAGACCAGCAGAGTGTTTCAGAAGCACTTGCACTGAAAAATGAAAAAAAATAACAAAATGGCAATTAAAAAACTTTTTTTTTCTCCAGTAGGATCATTAATCACACATAAACAGTCCATCCTGTGACACCTGGAAGTTTAACGTACAAGTCCTGATACAATTACAGATCCCCCTGTTGGCTAACTAGTCAAAGGAGAGTTTATGAATAGAAAGGAAATAGAAACCAGCAGAAAAATTCAGAATAGGCAGTTTGAAATATTGTGGACCAAAGGATGGACAAAGAAACATAGAGGCAAACAATGTAGCTTCCCTGCAGGAAGGAGGGAGTAGGGAACGGGAGAAGACAGGGCTCAATTATCTAGCTCAAGATAATAGACAAGCAGAAGTAAAGCTTTTCTGTACAGGAACAGATTTTAACTTGTATAATAATTGCCATACAGACCACTTGCAATTAATGCTTTGTTTACTTTAGTTTCTGATTTAAGACTAATTCATCACCTTCAAATTGTTATATTGCATCCCCAAAATAAATGTTCCTTTTGCAGAAATTTGAAAATGATCCAAGCGTCGAATGGTGCACTATTTAGAATCTGATATGCCAAGAATAATTTCTGAATTACACACAGAAAACCACTTACCCTATTGGGAGAGCCGACTATCACAATTGAAAATCAAAATCCTACTCTATAAATCTAGATTGAAATGCAAAATACCTAAATGTTCAGTGATAGCAACAATATTTTGTCCCTCACTGTTTTGCTCAGAATGTCAATAAAACCAAGATGTCCTCCTAAAGAACAAAATAGAGTACAAACCAAGCAGAGTGAATGTTGGTGCTTTTGAAATGATTGTTGGACTTGTTCAGATGATAAGATTAGCAATTAGTTGCATCATTGAATTTCTGTGAGCTAAGTACATTCTGTTGTTGATTAACAGTCCACCCTCTCAGTTTCTTGGCATGGATTATCATCCTGAGTATCCGGCAGTTTTCTTCAAACAGAGTACATGATGAAAAATGGAAAGCAGCATTTAAAAGATTCAATAGGAGTTCATGTGGTTTTCATACCACTGTTTCAGTGTCCAAGGATCCTGTGGTAAACGTAAAAGCCTAAAGCACTCATAATAACATCTTAAACTGTTTAAATGCTAATGTAGGTTGCATGCGATCTGAAATATCTAAAATATTGGAACCTGTAGGGAATGGAAAAAAGCAGATTTTTAAATAATTATCAGTCTTTAAAGAAACAACATTCTTCAAATATTTCACTGCCACAGGGAAGGCTGTGAAAATGAGCATTAAAAGACTAACTTTCAAAGATAAAAACATTACCAGTAGGCATGTTAATCTGCTTTGGAGATCCTAAGTATAACGTGCAGCTGTGCAGTTAACCTTTTCATTGGCTGTGCAATTTATAATTATAAAATTTATTTTTGGAACAAAGTTGCAGTATCAGGCACAAAACAAACTAATTATCACAGGCCATATTTCAATTTAAACAGAATTCTCTCACCTTAACCGTACTCTAGGACTTGTGCCGATAATTCATTCTACAAAATATTGCATCCGGAAGCTGTTCTTTTGTGTAGACCACATGTGAAACAGATACAATCCAAAAAATATGCCTATATATGATTTTAAAATGCAAAAGAAAATTATGCAGCAGCTGGAGTTAGAACTACTGCAGCAGAAGTAATAATAGAGATCAGTAAAGGGATTAACTAAAACAGATGCTGCATTGCACTAAATATTTAGATTGGCACAGTTCGGCAAATCAGAAACTGGTGAAAGAAAGTGAAAATTCACCTAAATAAAGAAACCATTTCCATGAAACTCCATGCTTGGAATTTCAGAATATATTAAATATATAAAAAAATAATTGCTCCACAATGGTTTGAATATCAGTGGGACTAATTATATACAATTAAAGAAAGCACTGAACTGGGTTCTATTACAGCATTCAAATGAATTTATTCCTCATTTTTAACAATGGGCCCTTTATATTTAGTAATTAAAATGCTGTACACAGCAGATCTTCATTTGGAAAAGGAAGTAAGTAATTGGTAGAAAATAAACTCAACCACAAAATTAAATTAAGGATAATTTAAACAAAATTCTTTTCACTTTACCAAGTTTAAGTGCATTTACAAATTACAGCTTATGAAATGTGTAAACAACTTCAATCAGATGCAGGCCTGCTGTGTTGATGAAAAAGTGCCAAACACACATATTTGAAATGATTTAAGTGCTGATTGCTTTTGGAATAAAATCAAACAGGGTGTTTACCTTGTGCTTAGGTTTTGTGTTGCTGCACCGTTAATGACTTTCTGAGAAACTATTTCCGACTAGCATTTCTGTTATTCAACACAGCTGGCCAGCAACTCCAGTCGGTTGCTAGTATTTTGGTTAAAGAGGATAGCCGTCACCTTTGTGGCAAGAAATAAAATGTTCTTCGTCTTTCTAGTTTGGAGGATTGAAGCATTACATTCAGGCACATTTGAATGGCAGCTTCTTTCATTCCTTTTCACCACATATTTACTGCTTCAATGGCAAAAATGTAGCCATTGTAGCTTGAGGAAGGTACTGCTCACCTCTCATCATTTTGACAGATGCTAGCCTTCAATCAGATAAGATCTTCCAGTTTATGACTAATCAAAGGTGACTAACCTAAGACACTTTGGGGAAGAAGTTCAACTCACTGGTCGCATGTTTTCTTGTATAAAATTGGGTGAAGACCCCCAGATCTCATGTCGCAATCTGCACGTTCGGACTACACCGGAATTGCGCTGGGAGACATGTTGTCTCGGGCGGCTTATAGTCGTCCAGGGCGTCTGCCTGAAAGCAGCTGCATCCTAATAAATATATGTAAATTAGGGTCCTGCACCTGGTTAAGGACCTCCTTTTCTCTTCTCACTGAATTCTCCCTCACACACTCTGCATGACATAGTGTGGTTGATTTGAACATACGAACATAAGAAATAGGAGCAGGAGTAGGCCTTTTGGCCCCTCGAGCATGCTTTTCCATTCAATAAGATCATGCTGATCTGATCTTGGCCTCAACTCCACTTCCCTGCCTGCTCACCATCTCTCTCTGCTAACCCGTGCCTCTGACTACTAACTCTTGTCCCTTTCTTCTCCTTCCTGATCCATCACAAGTCAAGGGCCCTGTTGCAGCGGAGGAAGAGGAACACCACCCTCCTGAAGACATACCATCACTCAACGATACCCTTGCAGGCCAGTTCGAGGGGATTGGGGGAGGTTCACCAAGAACAAGTGTGCAGCAGCAAGGGCAGAGGGGTAGGATGGCCCAGGACCAGCTCGTCAGATGGTGAATGACATTGAGGAGCTCTGGCCTTCATTCTAAAGATCTGCCCAGGAATCCGTGGCAGCAACAGTAGGGAAGGAGGCAGCACCAACATTATTTAAAGGGATCCTCAGCTGCATTCAAGTAATTCTCTGGTTAGTCATTTTAGACTGCTTGTTGTGTTTTAGGCCTCTTGTGTGTTGGCCCCTATGGCTGAGTTCCAAAATTGTGCAGAGGTTTTTTTTTTTAAAAAGAGCTGCAGGATAATCTCTGTCCAGGTGCTTGTGCATAAAGTTACGCTGCCAATGTAGGCGTGCTGCTTGGTCTGCCGTTGGGACTAGAGGATGAGGGGGAGGAAGAGCAGCAGATCAGAATGCAGAGAACTGCAGCTACTGGGAGAAGAAGGCGGAGGAGGGTGGGCACAAGAGCCCTTCCACCATGTGAGTGCACAGGACCAGAACATCTCTCCTCCAGTTAACTGAGGAGCGGTGTCTCCAGCGGCTCAGCTTCAGTAGGGAGCCTGTGAAGAGCTATGTCGCTTTGTCACCTGTTACAGTATCATCATTATCATAGGCAGTCCCTCGGAGTCGAGGATGACTTGCTTCCGCTCTAAAAGTGAGTTCTCAGGTGACTGCAGTCTCTGTCACAGGTGGAGTAGACAGTGGTTGAAGGAAAGGGTTGGTCGGGGAGCCTGGGTTGACGCATGCTCCTTCCGCTGTCTACGCTTGGTTTCTGCTTGTTCTCGGCGATGTGACTCGAGGCGCTCAGCGCCCTCCCGGATGCTCTTCCTCCACTTTGGGTGGCCTTGGGCCAGGGATTCCCAGGAGTCGGTGGGGATGTTGCACTTTATCAAGGAGGCTTTGAGGGTGCCCTTGAAGCATTTCCTCTGCGCACCTGGGGCTTGCTTGCCGTGTCGGAGCTCCGCATTGAGCGCTTGCTTTGGGAGCCTCGTGTCGGGCATGCGGACGAACTGCGGCCCAGTACCAGGCTTACACTTCTTTGCCTGTGGCTCTGAAGGTGACTTTAGCCCTGAATTTCTCCACCTCAGGCTCATTCCAGGCAGAAACACATGACAAAACAATATCACTCCATTTGCACTGCACTGCTGCATCAAGCCACGAATGTGCTTTTCACTGAGCAAAACAGATTCATCCCTTTCCCCATGGAGGCAGCAAAATAGGAAATTGTGGCCATTGCCCGGATATCAGGCTTCCCCCAGGTACTGGGCACAAGAAGAACCCACAGTATACAGGAAGGTCTTCTACACACTCAACATTCAGCTGGTGTGTGATGAGCGGCAGCGCTTCATGCAGGTGTGTGCCTGTCAATTGTTGTGATGCCTTCATCCTACTCCAGTCCTCAACCCCCCTCAACCCCCCCCCCTCCCCTATCTCTCTTTCACCCAGACTATCATGTGTCAGTTTGACTGCTTGGGGACAAGGGGTATCTCCTGAGCAAGAAGCTTGTGACTCCTGTCAGGAACCTGACTGTAGGCGCAGAGGTGTAATACAATCAGAGCCATGCCTCTACCCGATTGAGTAAACAATTGGCCTCTTGAAATAGAGTTTCCGCTGCCTGGATAGGTCTGGAGGTGTGCTGCAATATAGCTCAGAGAATTTCCAGATTCTTTATTGTTTCCTGAAAAGAGGTCAAGCCTGAGAGCCACCTGGGGATGAAGAAGTGGAGATATTAGAGAAGGAAGAATAGCAAGAGTCCAAGAGCTAGGACACTAATCCTGGCAGTTGCTGGAACTTTACAGCAGCAAATCATCATGAAACAACTTGGTTGAATCATCCCTGCCCCCCTGCACCAACAGTCCTTTTGGCCATCAGACACAGTCCTCACATCCTTCAAATGAATGCCCTCCCCTTGAACACCAGCATGGGCATTGCTATCACTTCACTAGGCATAGTCAAACAAACACAAATCCAAAGAAACAGAGCACACCAAGAAACTGGTTCCAAACTGTCCATTTGACATTTGGGAACTGTTATGTCTTGAATAAAGAGTCAGACTAGATACTGCAAGCTCAAAGTAAGTGTGACCATAGTCCTTTATTGCAGATCTCAGAGTGCCTCTCCAGCTTGTGAGGCCTCCTTATATACAGGTGCTCCCAAGGGATTGTGGGATCCCTTGGGACTCCAGGGGATAAGCCCTCTGGTGGTTAGACATGGTAATTACAGGTTTACATATATAACAACACTCCGCCCCCCCCTCCCCCCACAAAAGTCAATAGTGTAACTATTTACAATGTGAGTCGATCTGGGGCCTTCCTTTCCCTGGTTGATCGTCTCGGTGCAAATGCTGGTTTTGGTGAGTCGTTTGTTGGGCCCTTGCTGGGCTGCTGTGCAACTGGCCTTGCTGGACTGCTGGGGGTGGTGAGCCTTGCTGGGCTGCTGCGGGTGATGGGTTCTGCTTCGTGGTCAACCGCTGGGTCAGTTGCCACTTGTGTGTGTGTTGGAGGGTCGAAAAAGGTAGAGTCTATTGTGGGTTGTTCTGGATAGTCCATAAATCTGAGTTTGGTTTGGTCCAAGTGTTTTCTGCAGTGAGTCCATTTGCGAGTTTAACCACAAAGACCCTACTCCCCTCTTTGGCCAAAACAGTGCCAGCAATCCACTTGGGAACTTGTCCGTAGTTCAACACAAACACAGGATCATTTAATTCAATTTCGCGTGACACATTTGTGCGATCATGATATGTATGCTGTTGAAGCCGCCTGCTCTCTACCTGTTCATGTAGATCAGGGTGGACTAACGAGAGCCTTGTCTTAAGTGTCCTTTTCATGAGCAGTTCAGCGGGAGGGACCCCGGTGAGCGGGTGAGGTCTTGTGCGGTAACTAAGCAGGACTTGGGATAAGCGAGCCTGCAGTGAGCTTTCAGTTACCCTTTTCAAGCTCTGCTTGATTGTTTGAACTGCTCGTTCTGCCTGACCGCTGGACGCTGGATTAAACGGGGCAGGCGCGACATGTTTGACTCCATTGCGGGTCAGGAATTCCTTGAATTCTGCACTGGTAAAGCACGGCCCATTTTCCCTTACAAGGACATCAGGCAGGCCGTGCATGGCAAACATGGCCCGTAGGCTTTCGATGGTGGCAGCAGACGTGCTTGCCGACATTATCATGCATTCAATCCATTTGGAGTACGCATCTACAACCACTAAAAACATTTTTCCCAAGAATGGGCCTGCATAGTCGACATGAACTCTAGACCACGATCTGGAGGGCCAAGACCATAAACTTAGTTGCGCCTCCCTGAATGCATTGCTAAACTGGGAACAGGTATTACATTTGTGCACACAGGACTCTAAGTCTGCATCGATACCGGGCCACCACACGGGGGATCTGGCTATCGCTTTCATCATTACAATGCCTGGGTGGGGATTGTGGAGGTCACTAATGAAAGTGTCCCTGCCCTTTTTTGGCACCACTACCCAATTGCCCCATAGGAGGCAGTCTGCCTGAATAGACATTTCATCTTTGTGCCGCTAGTACGGTTTTATTTCTTCCTGCATCTCTAACAGGACACAAGACCAACTCCCATGGAGCATACATTTTTTTACTAAGGACAGTAAGGGGTCCTGGCTCGTCCAGGTTCTAATCTGTCGGGCGGTAACAGGTGATTACTTACTCTCGAATGCTTCCATTACCATAACTAAATCTGCAGGCTCCACCCTGGTGAAACAGAGAAACATAGAAAATAGGTGCAGGAGTAGGCCATTCGGCCCTTCGAGCCTGCACCGCCATTCAATAAGATCATGGCTGATCATTCCCTCAGTACTCCTTTCCTGCTTTCTCTCCATACCCCTTGATCCTATTCACAGTAAGGGCCATATCTAACTCCCTCTTGAATATATCCAATGAATTGGCATCAACAACTCTCTGTGATAGGGAATTCCACAGGTTAACAACTCTCTGAGTGAAGAAGTTTCTCCTCATCTCAGTCCTAAATGGCCTACCCCTTATCCTAAGACTGTGTCCCCTGGTTCTGGACTTCCCCAACATCAGGAACATTCTTCCCGCATCTAACCTGTCCAGTCCCGTCAGAATCTTATACGTTTCTATGAGATCCCCTCTTATCCTTCTAAACTCCAGTGTATAAAGACCCAGTTGATCCAGTCTCTCCTCATATGTCAGTCCAGCCATCCCTGGAATCAGTCTGGTGAACCTTCGCTGCACTCCCTGGTGGTGGGCAATGGTAGCCTACTGAGAGCATCAGCACAGTTTTCTGTGCCTGGCCTGTGGCGGATGGCGTAGTTGTATGCGGACAACATGAGCGCCCATCTCTGGATGCGGGCCGATGCATTCGTATTTGTCCCTTTATTTTCAGAAAAGAGGGATTTAAGCGGCTTATGGTCAGTTTCCAATTCAAATTTGAGCCCGAACAGATATTGATGCATTTTCTTAAACACATGCTAACGCTTCTTTTTCGATCATACTGTAGGCCCTCTCAGCCTTAGACAGACTTCTGGATGCATAAGCAACTGGTTGCAATTTCCCAAATTCATTAGCTTGTTGCAATACACACCCGACCCCGTACGACAACGCACCACATGCTAGTACCAAACATTTACATGGATCGTACAACACAAGCAATTTGTTTGAACATAACAGCTTCCTAGCTTTCTCAAAGACATTTTCTTGGCTTTTACCCCATACCCATTCATCTCCCTTACACAGTAAAGAGTGCAGGGGTTCTAACAATATGCTAAGAACCGGTAAGAAGTTACCAAAATAGTTCCGGAGTCCGAGAAACAACTGCAGCTCCGTCACGTTCTGTGGTCTCGGTGCGTTCTTGATTGCCTCCGTCTTCGAATTGTTTGGCCTGACGCCATCCACCGCGATTCTTCTCCCCGGGAACTTCATTTCAGTCACCAGGAAAACGCACTTCGAGCGTTTTAGCCTGAGCCCCACACAATTAAGTCGACTAAGGACCTCCTCCAGGTTCTGCAGGTGCTTGACGGTGTCCCGACCTGTAACCAAGACGTCGTCCTGGAAGATCACGGTGCGTGGGACTGACTTCAGCAAGCTTTCCATGTTCCTCTGGAATATCGCCACGGCCAATAGAATCCCAAACGGGCATCTGTTGTAAACTAAAAGACCTTTGTGCGTGTTGAAGATTCCTCCAACTCCTGCGTCATGTAGGCCGAGGTCAAGTCCAGCTTCGTGAATGTTTTCCCTCCCGCCAGCATCGCAACTAGGTCGTCTGCCTTTGGTAGCGGGTATTGATCGAGAAACGATTGATAGTTACTTTGTAATCACCACAGATTCTGATGGTGCCATCTCCCTTGAGGACTGGAATGATCGGACTGGCCCACTCATTGAATTCGATCGGCGAAACGATGCCCTCTCGTTGCAGCCTATCCAGCTCGATCTTCACCTTCTCTCATCATGTAAGGTACCGCTCTCGCCTTGTGATGGATGGGTCGCGCCCCCGGAATCAAATGGATCTGCAATTTTGTTCCTTGGAACTTCCCGATGCCTGGTTCGAACAGCGAGGGGAACTTGCTTAGGACCTGGGCACATGAAGTGTCGTCGATGGATGAAAGCGCTTGGGCGTCGTTCCAGTTCCAGCGTATCTTTCCCAGCCAGCTCCTACCAAACAGCATGAGGCCATCGCCAGGTACTACCCAGAGTGGTAACTCGTGCCCCGCTCCATCGTAGGAGACCTTTACGGTAGCACTGCCAATTACGGGAATCAGTTCCTTTGTGTACGTTCTGAGTTTGGTACGAATGGGAGTCAGGACTGGCCTTGAAGTCTTGTTGCATCCCAACTTAGTGAAAGTCTTTTTACTCACTATGGACTGGCTTGCGCTTGTGACCAGCTCCATGGACACTGGAAGTCCATTTAATTCAACCTTCAGCATTATCGGGGGACACTTTGTGGTAAATGTGTGTACCCCATATACCTCTGCCTCCTCGGTCTGAGGCTCTGGTTCATCATGATCCACTGTGGATCTGTCCTCCTCTGCTATATGGTAGTTTGCAGGATTAGCAGGGTTTGCAGCTCGCCTGCACATGCGTTGGAGGTGTCCCATTGTTCCACAGCCCTTGCAAACATATCCTTTGAAGCGGCATGAATGGAATAAATGATCACCCTCACAGAGCCAACAAGGTGTTAATTGCCTTGTATTCACCACCTTTGATGGCGGACTCTAAGTCAGCTGCAGGTGTGCAGCTACAGGCATATAAGTCCTGCCATGTACATTTTGATTCAAAAACAACGTTACTTTGTGCACAGTACTTGCAGCAGCACTAGTGTGCTGAGAAATTTGTTTGGTATTGTCACTAGTGAAGATAAACGCCTGGGCTATCGCTATGGCTTACTCAAGGTTGGGGTCTCTACAGTCAAAAGTTTGCGAAGTATTACTTTCATGGCCAATGCCAAGTACAAAGAAGTCCCTGAGCATATGCTCCAAGTGTCCTTCAAATTCGCAATGTCCTGCAAGGCGCCTTAGCTCGGCGACATAGCTCGCCACTTCCTGGCCTTCAGACCTCTTGTACGTGTAGAACTGATACCTCGCCATCAGAACGCTTTCCTTCAGGTTTAGATGCTCCCGGACCAGTGTGCACAACTCATCGTACAACTTGTCTGTGGGTTTTGCTGGAGCGAGCAGGTTTTTCATGAGGCCATACGATGATGCCCCACAAATGGTGAGGAGGATCGCCCTTCATTTGGCAGCGTTCCCTTCTCCTACCAGCTCATTGGCCACGAAGTATTGGTCAAGTCGCTCTATAAAGGTTTTCCAATATCTCCCTCTGAAAATTTCTCCAGGATGCCCACAGTTCTCTGCATTATTCCGTTGGGTTTCGTTATCTGTATCTCGTCGCCAGTTGCTTTGTCTTGGATAAAGAGTCAGACTAGATGCTGCAAGCTCAAAATAAGTGTGACCGTAGTCCTTTATTGCAGGTCTCAGAGTGCCTCTCCAGCCTGTGAGGCCTTCTTATATACAGGTGCTCCCAAGGGATTGTGGGATCCTTTGGGACTCCAGGGGATAAGCCCTCTGGTGGTTAGATATGGTAATTACAGGTTTACATACATAACAGGAACAAAGTAATTTAGAACTATAGGTCACTCTATACAAACCCTAGTGCCTGGCTTAAACACTCTTTTGCCTAATCTAACACTCCTACAAGCTGTTACCCCAGTGGCTACAACATGGGAGGTAGATGCTGCTGATCATCCACTTGAAGGCACTTGAGACGACCATGGTGAGTGACATTGAGGACCTCTGGCATTAGAGTGCCCTGCTCCAAACTGGAGCTGTCTGGCCCAGCTAGCTGTCTAACATAAATACAGATACTGGTTGGGGGTCTGGCCAGGCAGCAGGCATGCTGTCATCTTGAGTGCAAACAGCACGTGACTCTCCCATGGAGCCACGACACCTCACATGGGCTGCACCTCACCACTCCCTCTGCTTGGCTGAGAACTGCGTTCGGGAGTGATGTGATGGTTTGGAAGCTCGTATCCATGCTTTCCTTCATGACTTACAAGGTGAAGGAGATGTTCAAACCCAGAGCCACGATGGCAGTAACCTGAGCTTCTATCAGAGCCAACACCAAAGGCTCCATAACTGAGGGCCTTGCTGCAATGTGCATGGAGCTGACCATGCAATTCTTGGCTAACGGTATTGTTTCCATCTTCTTCACAATGATTCTCATGGGAGTTGGAGGTTTACTGTCCAACATTGTGCGCAGGCTTACTGGCAGGCAGTCCAATGCACTGAAGTCATTGGTGCACAACCATAAGTCATCTTCTATTGGTTGAGCCCTTGAAGTCAACATCTGTGCCCTATGCAGCAGGGTGAGGATGCGGGCTCGCCCTCGGACGAGCTAGTCCTGGACCATCCTATCCCCCTGCCCTTGCTCCTGCACACTTGTTCTTCGTTGTAAGAAATCGTGAATTGGAAGAAATTATGAATTTTAAAAGACATAATGGTTTTGCCTAGCTCAGCAGCCAGGATAAGTTGATGACACAGAAGTATTCCAGTCATGGCAGATAAGGAGTTGCACAAAGAGCTCGTTTACAAGGACATAATGCAGAATCAGGCCTTCATAAAAGATCGAGCAAGGAGCCTTGTGATAAACAAACTGTCCAAGAGAAGGTAACCAGAGGTCCAAACAAGAGATTAGCAAAGGAATGATGTCATGGGATGGGAGAGAGTTTTCATCTGAAAGTTGAGACAAAGAACTCGACATACCATTGGGCACCTTGGTTTAGCAAGAGCCTTTACAGATTAGATAGTCCTGTCCATATTCTACCCCAGGCCTACCCCTAACAAGAGAATAAAATATCTAAAGAGCTTTTGGCAGAGACAGTGGAAAGAAGAGTTGTTCGTGCACGCCAGCCCTCTGTCTGATCGGAACTGATACCAGCTGCTTGTCACAGTCGTATGTCTACTATGTCTACCCTGATTGTGTGTTGTACTTGATTATATTTGAACTACCGCTCCTTAATAAAATGATCTTTGACTCCTAAGGTAATTTGTGTGTGACCTGTGATCCAAATCTTACAGTGATATCAGAAGTGGGATCACAGAGCAGGAGTCATATGGACCTCGGTTTGTGAACACCAGGAAGACTTGGATTGCGTGTTGTATTTGATTAGATTTGAACTAACGCTCCTTAATAAAATGACTCTTTTGGGCAATCTGTGTGTGACCTGTGATCCAAGTCTTACATGGTGAATCCCCCTGGTGCAATCCCCTCCAACTGGCCCTCAGAGTACCAGTTTCTGTGCTTGTGCCTGGAAGGGTATGGTTGAGTGATGGTGTGTCTTCAGGAGGGTGGTGTTTTTCTTCCTCTGCTGTAACAGGGCCCTTTACTTGTGATGGATCTGGAAAGAGAAGAAAGGGACAAGGTTTGGTAGCCAGAGGCATGGGTTAGCAGACAGAGATGATTAGAAACCCAAAGCAACACTGAATGACTGCCTTCTGTGCCATAAGTTTCTATGATTCTATGAACACCACTGTGTCATGCAGAGTGTGTGAAGGAGAGATCAGTGAGAAAAGAAAGGCAGGTTAAGATGGCCATATTGCAGCATATCCTCCAGCCTTGCCAGTTGCAAGGTTTCTGATGGGCCCACTTCTCACAAGGTCTAGTGTACTCTCTTGCAATGGGCATAGGACTTGGGATGGTAGCCCTCTTCCTATCCTTGTCTGTTTCCTGATATTGCGTGCCAGCTTGTCCTGCAAAACGGTTGTGAAGATGTGCGAGTCTTGGTAGAATAGTGTGGATGGTGTATGAAAGATGCCAGAGGGAAATAATTGTGAAGATAGCAGCAGGTGTAGAATGTGTAAGTAACAGCAGAAGAAGGTTCAGTGAAGTGTGATTGGAGGAGAATGATGAGAAGCGAGGGAGGGAAGTCTTTGTTAGCGCTGGGGCCCTGAGTGGTGCAGGGCTAAGCAGAGAATAAAAGAGATGTGAGTAGGAATCTTATCTTGGCAGCTCTGGTCAGATCATTGAATTTCTTGCAGCATTGCAGCTAGGTCCTCGGCACAATGCTCCTTGCTATACCCTGTTCCGCCACCTCTGACCACTGCTGCTGGTCTATTTGCCTTGACACTCTTCTCCCATCCATTGGAAAGAGCATCTCCCTCCTCCTAATCACCTCCTCAATGACCTCCAGAATAGTGCCCGAAAATTGAGGCGCCCTTGTAGAACTTCCCCTAGCTGCCATCTTTATTTTATAGCAATGCTATGATTGAAAACAGTCAAAATGCACCACCCCTTTAAGAGGTGCTTTTAAATTATGTCACTGCACCCGATGTTCTGCCGCCCCCCCCCCCCCCGCCCCCGCCCCCGCTCAATCGGCGAGTAGCACTAGCAGATTGCCAATCAAAATAGAATGAGGATGAGCACCACCTTGACTGTGCCCACCTTGCACCTATTTTTAGTGCAAGTTGAATTTCTCCCCCTCTATTTTCTGGAAAAAAAAAGGATTATTTGAATTAGTCAAAGCAAATTTATTTTCCCATATTGATAATATCTAGTTTATCCAATGTAAAAGAATCATAGGATCATAGAATAGTACAGCACAGAAGGAGGCCATTCAGCCCATCGAGTCTGCACTGGCTCTTTTGAAGAACAATCCAGTTAGTCCCACTCCCCACTCTTTCCCCATATCCCTACAATTTTTTTTCCTTCATGTCGCTCTGGTTCTTTTGCCAATCATCTTAAATCTGTGCCCTCTGGTTATTGACCCTTCAGCCATTGGAAACAGTTTATTTTTATTTACTCTATCGAAACCATTCATGATATTAAGCACCTCTATCAAATCTCCTCGTAGTCTTCTCTGCTCCAAGGTGAACAAACCCAGCTACTCTAGTCTATCCACATAACTGTAATCCCTCATCACTTGAACCATTCTAGTAAATCTCTTCTGTACCCTCTCCAAAGCCTTCATGTCCTTCCTAAAGCATGGTGCCCAGAATTGGACACAATACTCCAAGCTGGGGCCAAACTAATGTTGTTCTCGGTTTAGAATAACTTCCTTGCTTTTGTATTCTATGCCTCTATTTAAAAAGCCCAGGATCTCGTATGCTTTATTAACTGCTTTGTTAACTTGTCCTGCCACCTTCAAAGATTTGTGCATAAACACCCCCAGGTCTCTCTGTTCTTGTACCAATTAGTGTGTGTGGTCTCTTCTCATTCTTCCTCCCAAAATATATTATCTCACACTTCTCTGCATTGAATTTCATCTGTCATGTGTCGGCCCATTCCACCAGCCTGTCTCTGTCTTCTTGAAGTCTATTACTATCCTCCTCACTGTTTGTTACACTTCCAGGTTTTGTGTCACCTGCAAATTTCAAAATTGTGCCCTGAACCCCCAAGTGCAAATCATTAATGTCCATCAAAAACAGCAGGGGTCTTAGCGCTGAACCTTGGGGAACACCACTGTATACTTCCGTGCTCTGCTCTATCTGATTATCTCCAATTATTTTTTTTAATTATTACTTTTTGGTTGTTTCACTTTTTCTCACAACTGTATTGCGAATGATATTCAAATATTTCCAGATGATGCAAAATAACTTCAGGAAATTCAAATAATAAAAGCTTTAATTGTCTATCAAGTTCTCAGAAAGAATCATCTGGGTGGTGGCATGCAATGACTTTGTTATTAATCTAAGTTTTCCAGATTCTTTGGATTTTATGGACAATCTGGAAGTGGCTGAGAAATATTAAAAACATCTGACATTTTCTGATAGGAGTGACTGATCATTATAAAATTCACAATTAACTGGGTGTTATACAGCCTTTTGTGTAAATAGCTGAAAGTGTTACATTGTAAGCCACAGTATGCAGAATACTTAACTCTTTAGAATGTGCAATATTCTTGCATAATATATCAAGTTTTGTTGGACAGTTTCATTGACATGACTGGTTTGTTTCTCAAAAAGCTTAGCAAAAATATCCAACTTCCCAAACCCGCGACCTCTACCACCTAGAAGGACAAGGGCAGCAGGCACATGGGAAGTTCTCCTCTAAGTCACAACCATCATGCCTTGGAAATATATTGTCGTTCCTTCGTCGTCGTTGGGTCAAAATCCTGGAACTCTTTTCCTAACAGCACTGTGGGAGTACCTTCACCACATGGACAGCAACAGTTCAACAAGGCTGCTCACCACCTTCTTAGGGGCAATTAGAGATGGGAAATAAATGCTGACCTTACCAGCGACATCCACATCCCATGAAATAATTTTTTTTAAATGCCCTTTTCCAGAATTTCAAAATCCAGAAAAAATCCATTCCATCTTGCACTCCAGTAGGTTTGATATTTTCAGTAAGGTGCATGCAATTTTCATTAGGATAATGCAAGAGCAGGCCAATCAAACATTTAAATCATTAATACCAAAGCATTCACAAAAGATTTCTACACACACACACACACACACAATGTCCTAAGAAGAAAGGATGAACTTGAACTGAATTGCAAAGAACAACATCCTTGTGCAAATGAGGAAGAGTGGATCAATCCAACAACAACACATGTAATAATACAACTAACAATTATCATGAAAACTATTTTCAAAAACATATTTCTCTGTAGGGTGATCAGCCCCTATGCGATGAATTAGAAAGTCTTATATCCAACCAGAACTTTTGTCAGCTGTAATTCTATAATTAAAATGGTTGCAGACCACTTCAAGACGCTCCTAATTATTAACAGTATTTTACCCTCATTGAAATTTGCACGCAAGGAGAAAAATCAACAGGGAAAGATTACAACATTGCTTACTTCCAATCATCCCATCATTCACTACTTCCAACCCAATCCTCTATGATCATTTGGCTGTCAGTTGCAATCAGGATCATCCCTGTCATCTAATATGTTGCCAGTTTTCAGTTCTGAATGCTATTATTCACAGAACATGATATATAAGTATTTTTGATTTTGCTTTAATCTACGCCTTGTTGTGGTTAAGCTCACATAGTTAAATACTTCAGTCCTGGGAGACACATGCACAATTAGACATGCAAGCAGCAGCACATGCACAGTGGAACTTCAGTTTCGGAGGAAACACAAGCACTGTTATCCCAGACAAGTATAGCCTGGCCAACATGATGATGTGTAAATGCACCTTAATTATTGAGGCCCTGCAGGTGTGGCAAAGACATTAAAGACTCCAACAAATGAAACAATCAGTAAAGCTACAGGCATTAAATTGGAACAAGTAAATCCATGGAGGTAATTTTAACTTTTATCATCGAGCGATAGCAAATCAGCAGCCCATTTTATACCCCGCCCAATTTTCTTTTAGCTAGGCTACGGAACTGCAATTTAAAAAATTCTCTTCAATCTGTATGACATTGGTTAGCATCCTATGCCATAATGTTTTTCACTCCCATCCACCCAGATGGTACAAATAATTATTACTAATTGTCGGATAGTTCAGAAAAGGGTTTAGATTTTCTTCAATTATACTTGCCTATTGTGAAAGGTCTGCTATTGATCTGAGGTGTCTGAAGCTGCCTGGATCCGGTATATCAGGTATTTGCCATGTCTTACGTTCACTTGCTTCAACTATTTGGTTCCAGGTCATGGTGGTAAGACAGAGCTATGTGGGGTAAAAGTGAGCTGCACATAAATTCATCAGTTAACAGACTCAGAAAGGGACTACATTTCAAATTTCAAACATTTTATTTCAAAAAACAGTTTAAAATACCAGTGAGTGTTATGTATTATACTACTTTTTAACCTGCTAATTTATTTAGCTTCTGTATACATTTGTGTCTTATATTAAATGTTATTAATAGGTTTAACCTAAATTGTATGGTCTGTTCGCATGTGTATTCATCTAGCAAAGTAATGAGAGTAATATGAGAGTTCTGTGTTTCTTTCCAGGGTGCAACTCAAGAAAATATAATTGTTGATTTTGTGAAACACTAACCAATTCATTCCATACACAGGTTGCATACTTTTCAGTTCACAGGAGATAAAGCTCTGCTCATGGAAACTGCCTTTTTGTTTTGAACAGAATGAAGAGTGTGGGCAGAACAAAGGCATCAAGAAGAACATTACAGAAAGAAAACAGTCCATTTCCAGCAGCAGTGGACTGTCCTGAAAGCAGATAATGATTATATAATAATTGTTTAAAAAAAAGCATATGGATTTTATCAGAAAAACGATAACATCAAACACCACAACAGTCACAGAAAAAATGGTAAAATTCAATAGATCAACCATTCCATTCCTGTAATAATATTACCGGCTACAATCAAACCAAATGAAGCACTATTTACAATCATTTAATAGGTCGGGAGAAATGAAAATGGAGGTATAAAATGACCGCTTCTTAAATCACCCATACAAGTAAAGTATAAACAGAGAAGCATGTGATTGTTTCCTGAAATGGTTATTGTATTAACTGACAAAGTAAAGTTAAGGAAGTCTGCACAGGATGAAAGTATTATTTAGTATATGTACCTCATTGGAACCATGGAACATTGTTAAGGTAAGAGAGAGGCAAGTTAGGGATGTGAAAAGTCAGTCGATCAGTCACCATAATCAAGATATCCATATGTGCCTCAAGGCTTTGTCATTGCACTGTCCCTCTTCCAGCTCCTGCAGCTTTCTGCTTATTATTTTTCGATTTCCAGAACACAGCTCTACCATCTTAACTTTGGTCTTCCACATGGTCCTTTCCTAAAGGGCCCCATTCTATAGCCTTCTGAGGATACTGATCTTCAGTTATACCTCATTCGTTGCAACATGCTTTGTCTTTCTACTCCCTCCCATTATTGCTCTGCAGGTCTATACCCAACATCTTTCTTACGGTACATATTCTATCATTATAAACTGTAATCATAGTATTAACCCTCAACAGGCCATGGGGCATAATTATTTATTCCAATCATGTCTCTCTGTTGTTGCATTTACCTGTTCACCAGCTGCCCCTTTATGTTTTCATGCAATACAAAACATGTCAGCGATTAACCTGAACATAATCATGTTGATGCGGCTTTTGGCTAGTCAAACAACCATTGGATCTGTTCTTAGTTCATCAAAGCCTAACTTTTTTAACGTTGCTTTCACCTCCAAAAAGGACAACGTGAGGAAAGAAGTAAGGTTAACGGTTAAATTTAGGGGGTAACGGTAATTTTGAAAATAAGTAAGGTGTCACTGCTAAAATAAGATGCAACTAGCTAGATCTCTCACATGATTTATCTTTAAACGAGAGGTGATTTCTGAAAAACGAGTATACTTGTCAGACAATGCAGGAAAGAGCACATCTAGATGCGTAATCTCACCTGTAGCATATAAAGGGTTAATATTTTTGTAATGCTTTCAATGCAATGGACTGTCTTTAATTTCAGCTGCATGTAGAGAGCTGACTGATCCCTCAACTCTTCTCAACTGGAAGAAACTGGCCTGAGCTGAAGGCCAGTGTGCACAATCTGAGTGTGCGGGCAAAGAGCTCTGTCTATAACTACTCCGCAATCAGTGATGTCAGTGGGTGACACCACAGTTAACATGCTGCCACTACTACATCGCTAAACAAAGTATAGAGACGATAAAAATTAGGTTTAGTTGTCCTTGAAACTAATCATTTTAAATTGAGAAGATGTCAGAAAACACTTAGGAACTGCGGGGACCCCTTCTTGACATTTTCAAACAGCAAAACCTCTCGACAAGTGCTACTCAATTTGAAGTGATAATGTTCATTTAATTGTGAACCTCGTAAGCTAATAATGAGGTGAATCCCAGTCTTCTGATCACATAACCTATATACACACAAAGCAACCATTTGCCATGAATACAACTGCAGTCTTATCAACGAGACCAGTTACAAGGCAAAGTTTTGTAGGACTTTCCATATTTTTGTGTAAAATATAAAGAGATTTTTAAAAATAAATTATGTACACAAATATGTATTAAACAAAAATTGCTATAAACTGTAAAAATGCACTTTAATCCCATTAAATGAATAAATATACTGTCATCCAATCAATTTATTTCAAAGATAAAAGCACAAACTGAACATTTTGTTCTGTTTCTTTGAAAATTATAATCAGAAGGAAATTATTTACAGGGATTTTCCTTTGAAGTTTGATAAATTTATGTTGGAAAATGTTCAAAGTGAAGAAATACAAGTATCCCACTGAAACATATGGTTTATGCACATAGACGCTTTTATTTCAAGTTTACTTTGCAAATCCTTCAATTCCATTCGTGATTGTTGTTATTCCACTCATGCAAATTCCATTCTAGTTAATGCTTGCAGAAGTGTTGCAATCAATTAGTCTGAGATCAGCGCACATTGCTTCATCTGATGTATTTCAAAGAATTTGGGTATTTACAAGATTATGGTTTCAATATTTCCCCAGTAAGCCCCAGCAAAGTAGAAGTAATTGACTTTAATGCAGTAAAGAGAAAGTGATGATTTAAAATTTTCTTATGCTCCTCGTCCCAAACACAGAGGTCAAGTCCACTACATTGCAGAAAGCTAAATTACAGCTTCAGCAATAAAATAGGTCTTCCTAGTCTTGCCCATTAATCATCAGTGCCAGTATACACCATTAGTTCCTTTTGAAACTTTAGACTAATTTCCAGCTCAGAAACATCCAGTGAGTTCTTTAAAAGGGGCGACAAAAAGATTTTCTATGCTAAATTAACAAATGTTTTCTGCGTCAGTGAATGTCAATCTTCCATGTCAGTAAAATGTGATCCTCTCCAATACAATGGGACAAGTCATTACTGAATACCATTTCCAAGTGACAATAAGACATGTACCGAGGCCTGGAGATTTCCTGTTACTTTTCCCTGCGTCTCATTAGCCACATTGTTGACTTCCTAATGTTTGCACTTTACCAGGACTGACCTTTTCTAATCATTCTATCTGGCTTAGGTATCTTAAGTTCTATTGCCGAAGACGAAGTGAATATTTACTGCCACTTCACAGACATAAATCTAATGCTGATCAGAGTCAAGTGTCTGCTTTTGCAAGCTAATCAGGAAGCAGTTTTGCAGATTCACTTTGTAGACCAGCATAGAGGAGGTTATTTTACCTTTCATTTGTTCTTGTTATCTTTTATTGTGCACCTTAAGATGTTGACACTAATTTCATAATTGTGCGAAAAACATCAGGCACAATTGTGAAGACCGACACTTAGAGGAATTAGAGTAAGATTCAACTTAAGCATTTTTAATTATCGGGGTTGGATTTTCATCATTTAGCCCTACCACTGGTTTTCCGGTGGTATTTCGGTGCTATTTAAAAATCGCGTTTTTTTTTAACCACCGAAAAACCAGTGACTGGTCATAGGGCTAACTGTATTTTGTTCTTGTTTTTATTGTGCAACACTCAAAGTAAAATGGGTGGTATTTTTGCGGGTAGTAAAAATGGTGGTATTGATGAATTTTCCTCTGGTGGTAATTTCCGGTGGTACCTGTATTTCGGTGTTGGAGTCTTGGTCACAGGTGAACATAGAAACATAGAAACATAGAAAATAGGTGCAGGAATAGGCCATTCGGCCCTTCGAGCCTGCACCACCATTCAATATGATCATGGCTGATCATGCAACCTCAGTACCCCTTTCCTGCTTTCTCTCCATATCCCTTGATCCCTTTAGCCGTAAGGGCCACATCTAACGAACTGGCCTCAACAACTTTCTGTGGTAGAGAATTCCACAGGTTCACAATTCTCTGAGTGAAGAAGTTTCTCGTCATCTCGGTCCTAAATGGCTTACCCCTTATCCTTGGACTGTGACCTCTGTTTCTGGACTTCTCCAACATCGGGAACATTCTTCCTGCATCTAACCTGTCCAATCCCGTCAGAATTTTATATGTTTCTATGAGATCCCCTCTCATTTTTCTAAATTCCAGTGAATATAAGCCTAGTCAATCCAGTCTTTCCTCATTTGTCAGTCCTGCCATCCCGGGAATCAGTCTGGTGAACCTTCGCTGCATTCCCTCAATAGCAAGAATGTTCTTCCTCAGATTAGGAGACCAAAACTGTACACAATATTACAGATGAGGCCTCACCAAAGCCCTGTACAACTACAGTAAGACCGCCCTGCTCCTATACTCAAATCCCCTAGCTATGAAGGCCAACATACCATTTGCCTTCTTCACTGCCTGCTGTACATGCATGCCAAATTTCAATGACTGATGTACCATGACACCCAGGTCTCGTTGCACCTCACCATTCAGATAATATTCTGCCTTCCTGTTTTTGCCACCAAAGTGGATAACCTCACATTTATCTATATTATACTGCATCTGCCATGCATTTGCCCACTCACCTAACCTGTCCAAGTCACCCTGCAGCCTCTTAGCATCCTCCTCACAGCTCACACTGCCACCCAGCTTAGTGTCATCTGCAAACTTGGAGATATTACATTCAATTCCTTTGTCTAAATCATTAATGTATATTGTAAATAGCTGGGGTCCCAGCATTGAACCTTGTGGTACCACACTGCCTGCCATTCTGAAAAGAACCTGTTTATTCCTACTCTTTGCTTCCTGTCTGCCAACCAGTTCTCTATCCACGTCAATACATTAACCCCAATACCATATGCTTTAATTTTGCACACTAACCTCTTGTGTGGGACCTTGTCAAAAGCCTTTTGAAAGTTCAAATACACCACATCCACTGGTTCTCCCTTATCCACTCTACTAGTTACATCCCCAAAAATTTCTAGAAAATTTATCAAGCATGATTTCCCTTTCATAAATCCATGCTGACTTGGACCAATCCTGTCACTGCTTTCCAAATGCGCTGCTATTACATCTTTAATAATTGATTCCAACATTTTCCCCACTACCGATGTCAGGCTAACCGGTTTATAATTTTCGGAATGCAGGAAATGCTAGGTGACCGAGGGACCGAAAGAAATGTAGGGTGAGAGCTGATGTTTTATTGCTGTTTTTGTTCTTGCTGTTGCTTTTGTAATTCTTGTAGTTGTTCTTGTTGTGTTCTTGTTGTTATATTGTTGTTATTACAAAGAAATTTAAATCGTTGAAGTTAAACAATTATTTATTTATTGACTTTTACATTTTTCAAACTTTGCAACATTTTATAAAATGTTGTTAAACATAACCATTCTTGTACTGTGTCTAACTTTTAGAAAATGAAGGGTAAAATTCAACGACAGAGTGGGCAGTAAAGGTGAAACATAACTCTCACTGTTCAAGCAAAGTGTTGATTTATGATCTGCTGATGTCCTCAAATGTTCTCAAAATGTCCTCAAATGTCTTCCAATTTTCTTAAATATCCTTAAAATATCCTTCAATTTTCTCAAATAACCACTAAATGCCTCAAATAACCTTACAATCTAACTCTGAACTCACATGAAGATGTCTCTGTAAAACGCAGCCTTCTCTCATGTGGAATGGACTGCAGCTCCATTTTTTTAAATGGCGTCCATTGCACTGGATTCTATCAGATAAGATCAGATAACACTGCATTTTCTCGGTGGTAATTTAGGCCAGTGGTAAAAATGGTGATATTGATGAATTTATCTCTGATGGTAATTTTCAGTGGTATTTCTGTGTTGCACACTTAATGACGTCATAAAAACGACAAAAATATAAGATCGGTGGTATTTTTTACCACCGGTGGTAAATCACTGATGAATTTAACACCGACGGTATTTCAGTGCTAAATTATGAAATCGTTGATAGTTCGGAGGTAATCTGTGATGAATTTACCACCAATGGTATTTTTGGTGGTAAATGGGGGGTAAATCGGTGGTAAATGATCGAAAAAATAACGAAAATCCAGCCAAATTATTTTGTGTATGTTCAATGCCCAACAGTCAGAGACAGCTGTTACATGCAGAAGATGCCTTAAATTGTTTGATCCTGTTAGTTGATGAGAGCACAGACAAGACTTAAGAACATGATGAGTATGGAGTGAGAAAAGGCCATTTAGCCCATTCCTTGCACAGACCATGTAGAAATTATATTACCATGCCATTCCACAGATTTCCCATAGCACCTCTGAATCGATCAGTAGCCCAGCTCAGCGAGTGGTGGATAATTCTGCACAGAGACAAGTTTGATGGGTAAAAAGACTTGGATTTATATTCACGACCACCAGATATCTCAAAGCGCTTTACAGCTAATGAAGTACTTTTTGGAGTGTAGTCAGTGTTGTAATATAGGAAACACGGCAGCCAATTTGTGCACAAGCAAACTCCCACAAACAGCAATATGATGATGACCAGATAATTTGTTTTGATTGAGGGATAAATATTGGCCAGGACACCGGGGATAACTCCCCTGTTCTTCTTTGAAATAGTGCCATGGGATCTTTTATGTCCACTTGAGAGATCAGACAGGGCCTCAGTTTAACGTCTCATCCGAAAGACGACACGTCTGACAGCACTCCCTCAGTACTGCACTGGAGTGCCAACCTAGATTTATTTGTGCTCAAGTCCCTGGAATGGGACTTGAACCCACAACCTTCTGACTCAGAAGCAAGAGTGCTACCCACTGAGCCACAGCCGAGAACCACTGTGAGAAGCTTTGTGACTGGTATTCCATTTAAAAGTTACATGACATGTTTTAAAGAGAGGCACAAAAAGGAAATGATGCATTTATTATACTGGACATATGTTATCACTCATCTCAAAACTAATATTTATTGCAGTTTTCTTAAAATGTTCTTTTGTGTCAGATAAGTATAACATCAGTACATTAGGGATCAGCCTTGGCTCAGTGGGTAGCACCCTCACCTCTGAATCACAAGGTTGTGGGTTCAAGTTCCACTCCAGAGACTTGACCACTTAATCGAGACTGACACTTCAGTGCAGTCCTGAGGGAGTGTTACACTGTCGGAGGTGCCGTGTTTCATATGAGACATTAAACCAAGGCTCTGCCTGCTCTCAGGAGGATGTAAAAGATCCCATGGCGTTATTTGAAGAAGAGCAAGGGAGTTCTCCCAGTGTTCTGGCCAATGTTTATCCCTCAACCAACACCTCTAAAACAGGGCATCTGCTCATGTATCTCATTACTGTTTATGGGGCCGTGATGTATGCAACTTAGCTGTCATGTTTCTCTACATTACAAAAGTGACAACTCTTCATTAATTAACTATAAAGTGCTTTGGGACATCCAAAGGTCGTGAAAGGCACTATATAAATACAAATCCTTTCCTTTCCTTTAAAACCATTGGCGTGGCTGTTCTTATGGTCTGTTAAAGCTGAAAGACCTCAGCTAAAACTCACTGAAAATGAGTTCTCCTAATCACACTTCCCACACACCGATAGTCCATGTGTACTACTGTACACAGAAATAAACAAAGCTCAGTTGGTATACAATTATACAATTGGTATATTGCACCATTTTCCTGGGTTTATTCAAGGAGAAACTAGTCCTTTTTGAATTCAAACCTTACATACTTTTATTTAATTGACCAGAAACCAATTTTTTAGGTACCCCGAGGATTTAAAAAAATGATGAATATCAGCTGAACAGTCTCCTCACCTGAATCTCTTTCAACATTACACTGTATTAGCAGGTGTTTTATCTGGCTCAGCTACAAACTCCCTCAGGCCTGCACGTTGAGAGAATCTGTGGAAATTGAATCATTGTACTGTCAGAGGTATGCATTGGAACAAATGCAAAGAAACAAGTGACAATAAAGTGCTGACAGATGTTCGGAATGCTAATTTTCACCTACTAGAAAGAAATCTAGCAGAACGATTGTCTAAAGCACTGAGAACAGTTGAAGGACAAAGCTTCGTAACAAGGAGATTGCTTAGAGAATACTACAGGAACACAACCTGAGCTTAAAAGCCTCCGTTCATCTCACAGAAAATCGCTTTGTCTGATAGGTATTTCTAACACGTATTTACAAAATGAATAATGGGGCATCATATTCTAAATGAACATAGATATAACCATAAGCAAACAAAACCCAATACAGCGTTGGTAAACAAAGATGCATGATTTTTTTTTAAAACAACATTATGGGCCCAAAATTCCACATGGACTTTTTTTGGTGCAGTTGCAGAGGTACGTCTGATTTTTTAGTGGCCTGACTGTGCCATAAAAAAGTTCCAAGTTTCGCCGGCATAACCTTTCATATTGGAACAGCACAGATGTCCTTAAGCTCTGTGGGTGGAGCTTAAGGTCTGCGCCAAAAAACTGAGGTTGCCAGGGTAACGAGGGACGTTCTGAAGAGCTGAGGCACTAATAAAGCATTTCCCCTTTGTAAAATAGATCACTTAGTGAGACTTGGGACAACAGACTGAAATCTCAATATATGAAACAATATGAAATTCCTTTATTCCTTTTTAGCATTTATAGATTTTTTTCATCTCTACAGTGCCATTGCAATCCCGGGCTGAAAGGTCCCCCCACCCCCCCACTACCGGTCTGCACCTATCCCAGGCCAGAAGGTCCCCAACTACCGGCCAGGCCGAAAGGACCCCGCACCGGCCCGCACCTATCCCGGGCCGAAAGGACCCCTCATCATCTACCTGCCCTGTCTTCAGCTCCGCTGAAACAATGGTGTCTTCTCTGCGCCGATTTCCTTAAGTGTAGGGAACATTTTTCTGAAGGATGCAGTGCGCCGTTTTAGAAAAAAAATCGGACTTGTCCAAACTCGCTTAAATGGCCAGAAATGGTGCACCTGGCAGGTTCCGCCCCCAGTGATGTAAAATAATCGGGAACTAAAAAAATCTGACGTACCTACTTTAAAATGGCACAGAAACTTTGCTGAAACTTGCAGATTTTAGTCTGCTCCAAAAAAAGACAGCGTTGGCCAAAAAAACAGTGCAAAATGGCCACGAAAATTCAGCCCATTAACTGTGCCTGGTTTTCTATTGGTTATGAATCACAGAGTTGCATTGTATTTGCTGTTACACTGGGCGAAGATTTCCTCTGTGCTAAGTGTAGT
Organism: Pristiophorus japonicus; assembly: GCF_044704955.1. NCBI lineage: Eukaryota > Metazoa > Chordata > Chondrichthyes > Pristiophoridae > Pristiophorus > Pristiophorus japonicus. Next base: position 39,058,477 of record NC_091988.1, on the reverse strand, counting down.
ACAATCATAAACCCGTTCCTTATAAGCATTTTTACAATTTCTCTACACCTAATATCCAGAGGAAATTTTCTCCCTGTCATGTAATAGAGTATTACATGTTTTCAGGTGGTCTAGAGAGCAGGAACAGTTATTATGGAAACTGCTTTGTAGTCCTTTTTCAGGCAATCCAGATTTTCTCTCCTCTGTATGTGATAACATGCTATCATAGGCCCAAAATTCCACATGACCTTTTTTTGGCATTATTTCAGATTAACGGACGCTTTTTTAGTCCAAAATAACACCAAAAAAAAAGTCCAAAGTTTCACCAAAATTACTTTTCATTTCGGCACAGCACAGAAACACTTCGGGTTTTGAGGGTGGAGCTAATTTTTTGTGCCGAAAAAGTGAGGCCCATTCTGCGCATGTCCAAGCATTTAACTTTCCAGGGTAACGCGAGGCACAATGGGAGGGAATGAGCTGTATTTCTCTCTCTCGTTCCCGGGCATGGGAGGAAGGAAATGTGGGCTGAGGGCTGCTTTTATATAATTGTGTCGAGGGAGCTTTACTCTGTAGCTAACCCGTACTGTACCTGCCCTGGGAGTGTTTGATGGGACAGTGAAAAGGGAGCTTTACTCTGTAGCTAACCCGTGCTGTACCTGCCCTGGGAGTGTTTGATGGGACAGTGTAGAGGGAGCTTTACTCTGTATCTAACCCGTGCTGTACCTGCCCTGGGAGTGTTTGATGGGACAGTGTCGAGGGAGCTTTACTCTGTATCTAACCTGTGATGTACCTGCCCCGAGAGTGTTTGATGGGACAGTGTCGAGGGAGCTTTACTCTATATCTAACCCGTGATGTACCTGCCCCGAGAGTGTTTGATGGGACAGTGAAAAGGAAGCTTTACTCTATATCTAACCTGTGGTGTACCTGCCCTGGGAGTGTTTCATGGGACAGTGTCGAGGGAGCTTTACTCTGAATCTAGCCCGTGGTGTACCTGCCCTGGGAGTGTTTGATGGGACAGTGTAGAGGGAGCTTTACTCTGTATCTAGCCTATGCTGTACCTGCCCTGGGAGTGTTTGATGGGATAGTGTAGAGGGAGCTTTACTCTGGATCTAGCCCATGCTGTACCTGCCCTGGGAGTGTTTTGATGGTGAACTCCCTGTCCGAGCCGCCAGATCTGCCGAAGGGACAAAATTGGCCTGCCGCAGCTGCCCCTATCCCTGGACAAACGGCCTGCCGCGTGTTTTATCACAGCAAATATTAAGTCCTAAAAATAAAATAACTTTCTTTTATAATGAAGTAATTCAAAGATAATATTACATCTCTACATTCAATAGGAACATAATAAATACAGATCAGCACAACAAATCAATCCTAAGCCCCCGTTAATGCTGATTTTGAACAGACTCCAACTTGGTAAGGTAAGGTTTTTAAAAGTGGTCCTTAGCGCTGTCCTTAAAAAAATCCTTATTGGCGAAACTTGCAAAAATGGGCAAAAAATGGCGTTATGGGTGGGTTTGACCCCGAGTGACGTCAGAAAAATGGTACTTAAAAACAAGAGCCGTTATCGCTTGAGGACGGCAAAACTAGCAAAATTAAGTTAGCTCCAAAAAACACCGTTCGCTCAAAAAGATTGAAACTAAATGGTGGCGAATTTTGGGCCCAATGGGGTAAATTCTCATGAGTCAGCTACCTATTATAGAACCCACTCAATTTTAATTTCATTGAATGAGGTTCCACAATGGACAGAGTATCCACTCAGCCTACCGCCCAGGAGGTGAAGAGGAAAATTTACCTCAATGCATCAATTTAATTTTTGACGTTTTTCAAAAGGAAGCATTTTTGACATGTTTTTGGAAGGTATTTGTAAATCTTGAAGATCTTCAAAGCCACAAAATTACTTCTTTTAAACATTGAGATTGCAAGATGACACTATTGCCACGCAGAATTTTTTAAAGTCAGATTTAACCCAATTTTTTTACAATTTTCTCTGGAACTGCTCTAGAAAATTTGGTGGCAATTTTCTCATTTGTTTATTTGCTTTTTTCATTTTTCTAAAGACATATATAAATAGACAGTTCCACCATTCATTCCCCTTCCTTCAAACGTGCCGACTGCGCAGAGATTCAGGGCTTTTTCCTTCACGTTTTGCTGTTATATAGTTATCCATTTTTGGAGGTGTAGAAACCTTCAGAACCGTACTAAGCACGCTCAGGTTCATTAACACGTTCTACCAACATTAAACCAAGTTTTATCGAGTATTTTGCTAAAATGAGTGGAAAGGAAATTATGACCAATTATGTCACTAAATATAAACATTGTAACTGTAGCAATTCTTCAGGGAGCCCTCTAGCATAATCTAGAGAGTTCATAAGTTACTTAGACATTTCAGATGGAAAATCAAATACAAAAACATGAATATTGCAATGATCCACAACGTTATATGTTCTAGTACCTGTTACCATGAGCAATTTCTGCTGGAACGAATGTAGATTCTCAAACTTTCAAGCTTCAGCTGGTATTTCCTAACAGGAACAGGGAAAAGGAGCCCAAGATTTACAATTGGTAAAAGAACCCAAAAAAGTACAGAGCTCAGATGTTTACTGGGTCATGCTGGGAATCTGTAGAATCTCAGACTCCTCACCACATCCTCTTCCTTACTGACACTCAAACAATATATGTTCCATTAATCTAATTCTTGGTATGATGAAAAGAAAAGGGAAACAATAAATATAGCCTCTTGCAGCATCAGAAATGGCCACCATTTATTACCCACCCTCATAAAGGATAACCTCTTGGCCTAAGCTCTCTATTGCAGTAGATGCCTTGACCTTCATTTTATTCTTCCTTTTCTAACTGCATTGTAATAGATTTCTAATTCTCCAATTTTACAAATCCATTATTCTTATTAACAATAAAACATGATTCCATGTTGTGCTTTGGGATATTGCCATAAACAAGCTTATCCTGTCACAGAGTCTTAACAACAGATACTTCAATATTTATACTAACTGGAACAAATGACCATGAGCGCTGCTACTTTTTCTTTCCCCAAAATTGAAGGAGTTAATTAAAGGAAGAAAAGGTATTTAGACACCTTACTCTTCATTAGCTTCTATGGAACAAGTTGATCTCAATGGGAGTGCCATAACTGATCTGAATGTCCTCAAGCTAGGAAAAACAAATCAGACAGGATTTCCACTTCTAATGGCTAACTAGGGCTCCCTGTTGGAAATCAGCTGGTTGTATAATGGTCCCATGATTGAATGGCTTGCTGACACTGTCTAGGTTCTTACATGAAGAAAGGCATGTTACAATCCAACTTACCAGTATCTCCTCACAGGTTTGTTCAATTATTAAACAACTGGAAAATATCTATACAAAACCTTAATGGCACTGTCCATTAAAAAAAAGAGAGATCATGTACTCAATCGTCTGTGCCACTTTCCACTTGGAATCCTGAATATAGGACACAATCAATTATCTTATGTAACCACATTATTTCAGAAAACAACAAAGAGACTCCTGTGTTGCATTCCATGCCTTTTCTCAGAAAAATTGCCTCATTTGTTTTTTTTAGGGTATTCACTTCTAACTTCCCCTCCCCCTCTGCACCTCTCAAGGTTACACATCATTGCAAACTAAAAGAAAGTGGGCAGCCACCTCCTCCGAGCCCACTGCCATGTTGCCCTTAATTGGGCCCCATGAATAGCATGACTGGCCCAGCATTAGTTGCAACATCTGTAGGAACTAGATAGTCTCTAAAAGAGCCTTTCAATGGTCTCCTGGCTAAGATTGAAAACTGAGAACTAGGGACTGAATACAAAACTCCAACATTCTATTGCACACCATTTTGGTGGTCCAATGTACTGTATGATCTTGCTGTCTAATAGTTCCATCATTTTCCATTTCACTGGATCCCAGCATTGACTTACATGACAGACCTAGAGTAAGATAAGAGTGACAAGGGTTAAGATCTAGTTTTGATGGCAACACACATCTCAATGACGGCAGCACACATATAATGACAGACAAAGAATTTGTGTTTACTTCCTGATTTGATTGCAGTGAAACAGAAGGTTTATAAATTCAGTGCAAATTGGTCAAATTTGCAGATGATACCAAACCAGGAGGAGCAATGGAATTGGAGGAGGGAGCTCAGAATTTACAGTAGCCCCACGGGGTTATTGATGGATCCGAACAAGTGGCACCTCTGAGTTTGAATAAGCATCTTTAAAACAATTCATAACACAATATAATGTTGAACCAAATGTAAAAGCATTTTGTAATTTTAAGACATCTTTCTTCACCTCTGGCACTCATTACCAACTTTTAATGAGTATATAATTACTGTTTGGATCCCCTGCTCTGCTTCTGGTTGCTGTTCAAATTGTGAAATGAATGGTTTTGGTATGATCCTATCTGCACTGTTCCAAGTTACACTGCAATTCACAAAAATGCCTTCTGAAACCTGACACATTGCAAGCACCACCCATAGAGGAAACCCAAATCACAAACAACCAGAAAGGTCATAGCCAAAATGAAAAATACACATCCTGACCCGCTGATTATACCCGACTGTATCATAGACATTATTAAGAACTGGAACTCAAACAAATCAAAGACTTGGCAGCTATGTAATCATGTTAAAAATGTGCACCAAATCATTGGTTATACTGCTGTCACTTCCAGGTAAGATCCCTGAGTAATAATCACAGCAGAAGTTTGCTCACTGGAGAGAAATAAATGTTACTTTCAAAATAAAAGCAGCAATGGTAATAAACCATTATAACAGAGCTGTTACATGTGCACAGCCATTTATGTATATACATTGTAAAGAGAATATGTAAAGGTCAGTGGTAAAAGTTAATGAAAACCTTCCTTACAAAGAGACAAGTGAATAAAAACATCGATGTGAAAAATGAAAAAGTACAGAATTACAGGATCTTTGCCAACTTATTTCTTGTTCTAAATTGGTCAGACTGAATGAGCTAGAAATTGTGGTCGAAGGCGTACCTCCGGAGTACGTCTCCAACCCGCGAAACAATTCCAAAAGTACCTGCTGGCGGCCAGGCTGTGAAGAGTTGCGGTCCCAGGTCTCGAGGCAGAGGGCCGCGTAATGGCCCACGGATCCCAGGGACGCAGGCATCGCGGAATCACATAGGAACATAAGAACATAAGAAATAGGAGCAGGAGTAAGCCATACGGCCCCTCGAGCCTGCTCCGCCATTTTATACGATCTTGGCTGATCCAATCATGGACTCAGGTCCACTTCTCTGCCCGCTCCCCACAACCCCTTATTCCCTTATCAGTTAAGAATCTGTCTATCTCTGTCTTAAATTTATTCAATGACCCAGCTTCCACAGCTCTCTGAGGCAGCGAATTCCACAGATTTGCAACCCTCTGAGAAAATTAATTTCTCCTCATCCCAGTTTTAAATGGGCAGCCCCTTATTCTAAGATTATGACCCCTAGTTCTAGTCTCCCCCATCAGTGGAAACATTTTCTCTGCATCCACCTTGTCAAGCCCCCACATAATCTTATATGTTTCGATAAGATCACCTCTCAATTTTCTGAATTCCAATGAGTAGAGGCCCAACCTACTCAACCTTTCCTCATGGGTCAACCCCCTCATCTCTGGAATCAACCAAGTGAACCTTCTCTGAACTGCCTCCAAAGCAAGTATATCCTTTCGTAAATTTGGAAACCAAAACTGGACGCTGTTTTCCAGATGTGGCCTCACCAATACACTGTATAACTGTAGCAAGACTTCCCTGCTTTTATACTCCATCCCCTTTGCAATAAAGGCCAACATTCCATTGGCCTTCCTGATCACTTGCTGTACCTGCATACTAACCTTTTGTGTTTCATGCACAAGTACCCCCAGGTCCCGCTGTACTGCAGCACTTTGCAATCTTTGTTAAATAATAACTTGCTCTATGATTTTTTTCTGTCAAAGTGCATGACCTCACACTTTCAAACATTATACTTCATCTGCCAAATTTTTGCCCACTCACTTAGCCTGTCTATGTCCTTTTGCAGATTTTCTGTGTCCTCCTCACACATTGCTTTTCCTCCCATCTTTGTATCGTCAGCAAACGTGGCTACGTTACACTCGGTCCCTTCTTCCAAGTTGTTAATATAGATTGTAAATAGTTGGGGTCCCAGCACTGATCCTTCGGCACCCCACTAGTTACTGGTTGCCAACCCGAAAATGAATCACTTATCCCGACTCTCTGTTTTCTGTTCGTTAGCCAATTCTCTATCCATGTTAATATATTACCCCCAACCCCATGAACTTTTATCTTGTGCAGTAACCTTTTATGTGGCACCTTGTCAAATGCCTTCTGGAAGTCCAAATACACCACATCCACTGGTTCCACTTTATCCACCCTGTTCGTTGCATCCTCAAAAAATTCCAGCACAATTCCATTTTAATCATTTATGAGGGGAATCACCTAATGAGATGTAATGGAATCCCAGAATCTAATAATTATACAATGTACAGAATTTAAATTGTATTCATAATTACTTTCATTCCAGCAACTGTACTAAAATTATACAATTTTTAACATTATTAAAAGTGTAATCCAGGTCAATATTTGCATAAACTCATTTCATATACTGTATGTGCATAATTTAGGATATTAAAATGTTTAATTAGACCCTTAGGTAGAATCATAGAATGGTTACAGCACAGCACTTGGCCTGTCGAGCCTCTGCCGGCTCTCTGCAAAAACACTTCAGCTAGTCCCAGTCCCCTGTCCTTTCCCCATAGTCCTGCAAATCTTTTTCCTTCAGGTCCTTATCCAATACCCTCTTGAAAGCCACGATTGGGTCTGCCTCCACACCCTTTCAGGTAGTGCATTCCAGATCTTAACCACTTACTACGTAAAAAAGTTTTTCCTCATGTCACCTTTGGTTCTTTTGCCAATCATCTTAAATCTGTGTCCTCTGGTTCTCGACCCTTTTGCCAATGGGAACAATTTCTCTCTATCTACTCTGTCTAGACCCCTCATGATTTTGAATACCTTTATCAAATCTCTTCTCAACCTTCTCTTCTCCAAGGAGAACAACCCCAGCTTATCCCCTTACGCTGATATAAAAACAGGCCCCGTGCCTGCTTGCATCAACTGTAAGACTTCCATGTGCAATCACTGGCTAGTCGGTGGACAAATAGCCTAAATCTGGGCCAGCAATTGCTTACTCATGGATCCCGCGGATGACCTGTCAACGTACGATTGCAAGCACGTGTGGAAATCCCGAACTTACGAAGGGAAATACCATGGGTACTCTGAGAGTATGCCGCCATATCGTAACTCAGGGCCAGTATATTTTTTTAAATCTTTGAAGCAGTTATTGTAGATTTCTGTACAGAGGTGCAAAGTTCCACATGACATGGTCATAGGCACACTGATCTACAGAAAATAATGAATCCAATTAAATATTCTGTTCTGAAAACCATGTAAGGTGTTATTCATTAGTTTGTCATTTTTCCATCACTGTACTTTTTCTTAATAAAAGCATTTTGAAAAAGAAGTCATGTATAAGATGTTCAAAGGTCAATCATTTTTTTCTGGCAATCTTCCACTACCATGCATTTTTCGAAATAAAGCACTTTGTACACTATTGCATAAGACCATTAGAATTTGAACTTTGCCTTGATTAAATTTAGACGGGTTTTTAAATAAAAACTATGAGTGTCCCACTGGAAATGATAAACTGCAGAAGTGATTGCTTTGAACAGCCTAAGAACCTGACTATTGTCAGACGAAAATGATTCCAAGTTTAAAAGGATAATGTTTTTGTCAACTATCTCTCACTTTGTATCGAGACTGCATTTTACTACTAATAACCTTCGCGATTTCATTCCTCTCAAAGTTACATCAAGTTCAACTCTCTCATAGTCCATGTTCTAGTGCCACTGCTGCCACCATCGCCCACTCCAATAGCAACTGGCAACAACACATCACAGGTGTCACCATCCATCAACGGAGCAATGCTAGTTCTCTGCTCTTTGCAAATAGTCCCCATGTGATCCTTTATCCACAAGACTGCCCAATCAATCATTCTGTTACTTTGGAAGCATAGTTCGAAAAAACCCAGAGGGATTGGTTAATCAAATCTTGTTTGCTGATCCAGAACCATCAGAATCGAAGCAGCTGCAAGGATGACAAGATGCTCACTGGCTAATCAGCTCAGCATTTTCAGAAGCAAAATACTGTGGATGCTGGAAATCTGAAATAAAAACAGAAAATGCTGGAAATACTCAGCAGCTCATGCAGAATCTGTGGAGAGAGAAACGTAGTTATTGTGAACTGAAACGTTGGCCAGAATCTTAGTGCGGGTTTCAATGGCTGTGATTGACAGCAGGGCGGAAGTCCGATCTGAAACCGCCTCCTTGTGAATTTCCCAAGTGTCGGCTCTGCCTGCGGTTTGCAGACCCGGCAATAAGCAATGTGTCAGGCAATTAAGATAGTTAAGAAGCTGCTAAAAGCTATTTGAGCAGCATTTTACCTGGTCCTAATGATTTTTCGAAGTTTTTTACGAGGTTCCGTCCCTTGGGGTTCACGTCAGGTAAGTTTGTCAGGTTCTCAACAATTCTGGATTGGTTTGAATAGTTGACAGCTGCAAAAGTGGTATAAAGGCTACCATTTCACAGCTGTTCATTTTCCAATCTGAGAGGTTGGAGCCTTCAGGATTTGGAATGCACTTTTCAGCTTTCTGGAGGTTTGAAGTGTTTGCATTGAACTCTCTATCCAGTGTCACCTCTGTTATGTATCTGTAAAGTATGCACTCCCATGTTCCACCACCAGGGAGTGCATTCACTGAAGTCCCAAGGGATCCCAGCATCCCTTGGGAGCACTGTATATAAGCCTGCCCCTAAGGCCTGTTCCTCACTCTGGAGTGTCTTAATAAAGACTGAGGTCACAGTTACTTTAAACTCCCTGTGTGCAGTCTCATCTGTATTAGGAACACAATAACTGGCGACGAGAATACAAATCCAACGCAAAGATGCAGCAAACTGTGGGCATCCTGGAGAAGTTCTCGGAGGGTGAGGACTGGGAAACCTATGTCGAACGGCTAGACCAGTACGTTGTAGCCAACGAGCTGGACGGCAAAGGAAGCGCTGCAAAAAGGAGAGCGGTCCTCCTCACAGTTTGCGGGGCACCGACCTACAGCCTCATGAAGAATCTTCTGGCTCCGGTGAAACCCACAAATAAGTCACATGAGGAGCTGTGTACACTGGTTCGGGAGCATCTTAACCTGAGGGAGAGCGTGCTGATGGCGAGGTATCGGTTCTAAACGTGCCAGTGATCTGAAGGTCAGGAAGTGGCGAGCTATGTCGCTGAGCTAAGGCGACTTGCAGGACAATGTGAATTTGATGGCTACCTGGAGCAAATGCTCAGACTTTTTTGCATTGGACATTGGCCACGAGACCATCCTACGAAAACTTTTGACTGTAGAGACACCAACCCTCAGTAAGGCCATTGCAATAACACAGGCGTTTATGTCCACCAGTGATTACACCAAACAAATCTTTCAGCACACAAGTGTTAGCAATGTTCATAAATTAACTGGAACTGTGTTTGCGAGCAGAAATGTACAGGGCAGAAATCACGAGTCTGCAACTTCCAGCAGGCCTCAGGTGACTTGGATGAATCAGAGTCCACAACAAAGGATGAATGCAAGGCAATTCACACCTTGTTGGCGTTGTGGAGGCTTCCATTCAGCCTATTCATGCCGCTTCAAAGGGTATGTTTGCAAGAGCTGTGGAACAATAGGGCACCTCCAACGAGCTTGCAGACGAGCTGCAAGCTCTGCAAAACCTGCTAACCACCATGTGGCAGAGGAAGATTGGTCCATGGTGGATCAAAGCAATTTCGAGCCTCAGAGAGAGGAGGCAGATGCTGAAGTACATGGGGTGCACACATTTTCGACGAAATATCCACCTATAATGCTAAATGTAAAATTAAATGACTTACCCATGGAACTGGACACTGGCACTAGCCAATCCATCATGAGTAAAAAGATGTTTGAGAGACTGTGGTACAACAAGGCACTCAGACCAGCCCTGAGCCCCATCCACACACAACTGAGAACGTACACCAAAGAGCTTATCACTGTCCTGGGCAGCGCCATGGTCAAGGTCACCTACAAGGGCACGGTGCACGAACTACCAACACTCTGGATTGTCCCGGGCGATAGCCCCACACTTGGGAGGAGCTGGTTGGGCAAAATCCGCTGGAACTGGGATGACATCCGAGCGCTATCACATGTCAATGAGGCCTCATGTACCCAGGTTCTTAACAAATTTCCTTCCCTTTTTGAGCCAGGCATTGGGCGAAGATGTGGATCCACTTGGTCCCAGAGACACGACCCATTCACCACAAGGCGCGAGCGGTACCTCACATGATGAGGGAGAGAGTGGAAATCGAGCTGGACAGGCTGCAACGCGAGGGCATCATCTCACCAAGGGAATTCAATGAGTGGGCCAGCCCGAGTGTTCCAGTGCTCAAAAGTGATGGCACAGTCAGGATTTGCCGTGATTATCAAGTAACTATTAATCGTTTCTCGCTACAGGACCAATACCCCTACCTAAGGCAGACGACCTATTTGCGACGCTGGCAGGAGGCAAGACGTTCACCAAGCTCGACCTGACCTCGGCCTACATGACGCAAGAGCTGGAGGAGTCTTCGAAGGGCCTCACCTGCATCAACACGCACAAGGGACTGTTCATCTACAACAGATGCCCATTTGGAATTCGGTCGGCTGCAGAAATGTTCCAGAGAAACATAGAGAGCCTACTCAACTCGATATCACGCATGGTGGTTTATCAGGACAACATCTTGATCACGGGTCGGGACACCGTTGAGCACCTACAAAACCTGGAGGAGGTCCTCCAGCGACTGGATCGCGTAGGGCTGCGGCTGAAGAGGTCGAAATGCGTCTTCATGGCAACAGAAGTGGAGTTTTTGGGGAAAAAGATTGCAGCGGATGGCATTCGGCCCACAGATGCCAAGACAGAGGTTATCAGGAACACACCCAAGTCACAGAACGTCACGGAGCTGCAGTCGTACCTGGGACTCTTCAACTATTTTGGTAACTTCCTACCGGGGATAAGCACCCTCTTAGAGCCCCTACATGTATTATTGCGTAAAGGTGAGAACTGGGTATGGGGTAAAAAAACAAGTAATTGCTTTTGAGAAAGCCAGAAACATTTTATGCTCCAACAAGCTGCTTGTATTGTATAACCCGCGTAAAAGACTTGTGTTAGCATGTGATGCGTCATCATACGGAGTCGGGTGTGTACTACAACAAGCTAACGTTGCGGGGAAGTTGCAACCTGAGCCTGTGCCTTCAGGAGCTTGTCTAAGGCCAAGAGGGCCTACGGCATGATTGAGAAAGAGGCATTAGCGTGTGTGTTCAGGGCAAAGAAAATGCATCAGTACCTGTTTGGCCTCAAATTTGAGCTGGAAACTGATCACAAGCCCCTCATATCCCTGTTCACTGAAGACAAGGGGATAAATACTAATGCCTCAGCCCGCATACAAAGTTGGGCACTCGAACTATCAGCGTATAACTATACCATCCGCCACAGGCCAGGCACCGAGAACTGTGCAGATGCTCTCAGTCGGCTACCATTGCCCACCATGGGGGTGAAAATGGCGTAGCCTGCAAACTTGTTGATGGTGGCGCAGCCCGCAGACTTGTTGATGGTCATGGAAACATTTGAAAATGATAAATCACCTGTCTCGGCCCACCAGATTAGGACTTGGGCCAACCAAGATCCTCTGCTGTCCCTAGTAAAAAAACTGTGTACTGCATGGGAGCTGGACCAGCATCCCCGTTGAAATGCAAGAGCCAATCAAGCCGTTTCAGCAGCAAAAGGATGAGCTGTCCATTCAGGCAGACTGCCTGTTGTGGGGTAACTGTGTAGTGCTACCCAAAAAGGGCAGGGAGACGTTCATCTCGGATCTCCACAGCACACACCCGGGTATAGTAATGATGAAAGTGATAGCCAGATCCCACGTGTGGTGGCCCGGTATCGACTGTGACTTAGAGTCCTATGTACGGCAATGCAGCATGTGTGCTCAGTTGAGCAACGTGCCCAAAGAGGCAGCACTAAATCTGTGGTCCTGGCCCTCCAGACCATGGTCAAGGATCCATGTCGACTATGCGGGCCCATTTCTCGGTAAAATGTTCCTGGTGGTGGTGGATGCTTTTTCAAAATGGTTTGAATGTGAAATAATGTTGGGAAGCACAGCCACCACCAGCATTGAAAGCCTGAGGGCCATGTTTGCCACCCACGGCCTGCCTGACATACTGGTCAGTGACAACGGGCCATGTTTTACCAGTGCCGAATTTAAAGAATTCATGAACTGCAATGGGATCAAACATGTCACCTCGACCCCATTTAAACCAGCCTCTAATGGGCAGGCAGAGCGGGCAGTACAAACAATCAAACAGAGCATTAATCGAGTCACAGAAGGCTCACTCCAAACCTGCCTGTCCCGAGTACCGCTCAGCTCCGCACGAGACCCCATTCGCTCACAGGGGTGCCCCCGGCTGAGCTACTCATGAAAATGACACTTAAAACCAGACTCTCGCTAGTTCACCCCAACTTGCATGATCAGGTAGAGAGCAGGCAGCAGCAACAAAATGTAAACGATGGTCGCACCACTGTGTCACGGGAAATTGATCTGAATGACCCTGTGTATGTGCTAAACTATGGACATGATCCCAAGTGGATCGCGGGCACGGTGATAGCTAAAGAAGGGAGTAGGGTGTTTGTAGTCAATCTAGACAATGGACAAAGTTGCAGAAAGCACTTTGACCAAACGAGGCTGCAGTTCACAGACTGCCCTGAACAACCCACAGCAGACACCACCTTTTTCGAGCCCACAACACACACCCAAAGGATCAACAACACCACCCCGGACCAGGAAATCTAACCCATCACAACCAACAGCCCAGCAAGTCCAGGCTCACCTAGCAGCCCTGCAGGGCCAACAACATGCCAGCCCAGCGAGGGCACAGCCAACACACCAGAACAGACATTTGTACCGAGGCGGTCCACCAGGGAAAGAAAGGCTCACGACTGCCTAACCTTGTAAATAGTTTTCACTTTGACTTTGGGGGGGAGTGATGTTGTGTATCTGTAAAGCATGCACTCCCATGTTCCGCCACCAGGAAGTGCATCCCCTGAAGTCCCAAGGGATCCCAGCATCCCTTGGGAGCACTGTATATAAGCCAGCCCCTAAGGCCTGTTCCTCACTCTGGAGTGACTTAATAAAGACTGAGGTCACTGTTTCTTTAACCTCCCTGTGTGCAGTCTCATCTGCGTTAGGAACACAATAACCTCCTTGGAGCAACCTCTCTCACCATTGACAGATCGCTTCTGTCATCTCAATTTCAGCTGCCAGCTATTTCTTCAGCATTGGTGCTCTTGAAAAAAATCACACCTTGGTCCTCAGAATCCCACCACGATCAGCCCCACCACCAACATCACTAGACACACCGACAACACCAACTTTCTCCGCAATCACCTGATGCTGCACAGGACACAGGGCATCAGCACCCGACCACATTGCTGCTGAGGACATCAGGACTGGCCTCACCATGGTCAAATTTACTTCATTTGACGCTGTATCCCCTGACTGCCACATGATGCGCCAGGTTGGCACCACTTCACATCAACAACATAAAATATCCCTAAATGCCCAAGCCATTCCTTTCACACTCATCACCATTGCGCAGGGGTGGTGGTGGGCAGAGGGGGTGGGGGGGGAGGGTACCGTTATGTCTCACCATTCACTACAACTCACTAAGCCACTTCCAAAGGTGCACACAGATCTGTCCAAGAAGGCAAAGTGTTGAAAATAAAGATTTCATTGTTTGACAACACATTAGCAGAAACTTTTCATCAGCATTGGCAATAACACCCAAGTGCCTACCTTTGTGTGTTGTTAGTTGGTATGATTGGACTAGGATGAGGGTGAGTGTGAGGGGTGGCTAGTGAGATGGGGATGTAATAATGTAAATAGAGAGGGATGGGAGGAGATGCAGGGTAAGTAGGTGTGAATAAGGATGTGCAGAGTAGAGTAGGGAAGGCAGAGTGATGGGGATGTGATGAATGGCACAGCAGGATGAGGTTGAGTGTGGTTTTGCAGTAACGTTTTGTGATCTACTGAGATCATTGAAAGGTTTGCACCACTGCAGCCTGGTCCTCCTGACGACATCTCTGCTTGTGCCCTCCTGCACAATGTGCAACCAGACTGTGTTGGTGTCCTGGGGAGGTCTCTTCTGCCGAATGGAAGGGAAAAGAACCTCCTTGCATGCTGTGACTCCCTCATAAGCAACTGGAGGGAGTCATGGGAGAGGCTGGGTGCAGCCATGCACCTTTGTGCAGTGCTTGCCAGTGCTTGCAGAACCTCAATGATGCAGATCACTGACAGCACAACTTTCTAAATGAACGTAGGCATGGTTCCTTTAAGGAAACTGGCTGATAACGTGTCATCAGACCCGCTTCCTTTTAATTGGCTGGGAACATCGCAAGGCGGGCTTAACAAGCCCCATCAACGTAAAATCATGTCAGAGGCCGCGATCGACACGGCTGCGGGGTCGGGACTTGCCAAGGACATCGCCCGCCCTAGACCGTCAAGGTTGGTAAAATCCAGCTCATTAACTCCATTTTTCTCTCCACAGCTGCTGCTTGACTTGCTGAGTATTTCCAGCATTTTCTGTATTTATTACAACATTTTCAGATACGTCGACGAGATCTATTGCCTTATCAGTAGCACACAGAATCAAAATTTTACGTCATTTTATCGGGCCCAAGTTTCGGCCTCAGTTGCTCCTGATTTTTTGGAGCAACTGGTGTAGAACGGAGTATCTTAGAAATTCAAATTCTCGGCATTTAGTTTGCTCCAGTTCTAGTCAGTTAGAACAGTTTCATTTGGAACAGAATTTTTTTTTCAAAAGAGGTCGTGTCCGGCCACTTACGCCTGTTTTCAAAGTTTCAGCAGTGAAAACTTACTCCAAACTAACTTAGAATGGAGTAAGGGAAGATTTTTGTATGTTCGAAAAAACCTTGTCTACACTTTAGAAAATCAGGTGTAGGTTACAAATTAGGCGTAGGGAATGGGGGGGGGGGGGTTTAAAGGGAAGTTTACAAACATTAAACACTTCAGTTTTACAAATAAAGAGCCATCATCAATAATAAATGATAAATACATCAATAAATCAACCAATAAATCAATCAAAAAAAATTAATAAAAAATAAATGTTTTTCAAAAAATCAATAAATAAAACATTTTCTACTTACCGACTGCAGCACCGGGAGTCCTCCAACAGCGTGCTGGGACGGTCCCCCCAGTGTGTCTCTGTCAGTGTCTCTATCTGTCTGTCTGTGTGTGTGTCTCTCACTGTCTGTCAGTGTCTGTGTTTCTGACAGCAAGGGGAGGGGGAGAAGGGGGGAAGGGGAGGGAAGGGGAGGGGAGGGGGAGAAGGGGAGAAGGGAGGTGGGGAGGGGGGGAGAGGGGGAGAAGGAGAGAGGATGTAGGGAGGGAGGGAAGGAGAGAGGAGAGAGGGAAGGAGAGGAGAGAGGGGAGGGAGGGAAGGAGAGGGGAGGGAGGGAAGGAGTGGGGAGGGAGGGAAGGAGAGAGGGGGGAGGGAGGGGAGGGAGGGGGGGGAGGGAGAGAAGAAGGCTGAACGGCCGGGCCCAAAATCTCGGGCTAGATTTACAGGTAGGTGGCGTCGGGTCTCGGGGGGGGGGGGGAGAGTCGCAGAGGTCCGGGTGGGGGAGAGAGAGTCGTGGAGGTCCGGGGGGGTGGTGAGAGAGAGTCACGGAGGTCGGGTCGCCGGGCGGGGGAGCGGGAGTCGAGTCGGGTCGGGAGGAAGCAGGAGCTGGGCGTGGGAGGAGCCTTATCCACGCAGCCCCAGTGAGGCCATTCGGCCAGGGCTAGGGGCTGCGTGCTTTGGGCCCCTCCCACACAGTTTTGGGCGCCTGGAGCTACTGCACATGCGCGCCCACTGTAGCGCGCATGTGCAGAGGTCCCGGCACTGTTTTCGGCGCAGGGACCTGGCTCCGCCCCCAACAGCTTGTGCTGCGCTGCGCCCGGCTGCAGAAGACCTGCAGGAAGCCGGAGAATCTGGAAGTTTTTTTTAGGCGCACTTTCTTGCACGAAAAACGGGCGTCCAGGTCCGGGCTGCGCCGTTTTAGGTGTGTCCCGAAACTTGGGCCCATAAAGAGGTACTGTCAGTTAATTGCAGATAGCTTCTGCGATTAACGTGCATTAAAAAATTAATCTCCCAAAAAATGAATGTGTTCGTCGCAGAAGTTAACTGCAATTAATTGACAGTCTTAAATTAAACTGTGTGTTTATAAATAATGATGGTGGCAAGTTAAAGGAATATGCCAGGTTTATCCAGTTACTCAAGTTGCCAAAATGTGTTACCCACTCCCTCTGCCCAAAAAATTAGTTTCTGGTGTTGGTTTTATATAATTCTTCTGTCTCTTCTTACCTTCCCTGACAAAATGCTAAAAGGTTACCAAACTATTTTTCATGAGACATAGAAACAGGAGTAGGTCATTCAGCCCATCGAGCCTGTTTCACCATTCAATGAGATCATAGCTGATCTGTGACCAAACTCCATCTACCTGCTTTTACCCATATCCCTTAATACCTTTGGTTAACAAATATCAATCAAACTCAGATTTAAAATTTAACAATTGACCTAGCATCAATCGCCATATGCAGAAGAGAGTTCTAAATTTCTACCACCCTTTGTGTGTAGAAGTGTTTCCTAACCTAGACTATGCCTCCTAGTCTGAGACTCCCCAACCAATGGAAATAGTTTCTTTCTATCTACAATATCAGTTCCCCTTAATGTCTTCAATCAAATCATCCCTTAACCTTCTAAATTCCAGGGAACACAACCCTGGTTTGTGTAATCTCTCCTTGTAATTTAACTCTTGGTGTCCAGATAACATTCTAGTAAATCTATGCTGCAATCCCTCCAAGGCCAATATATCCTTCCTAAGGTGTGGTGCCCAGAACTGTTCACAGTACTCCAGTTGTGGTCTAACCAGGGTTTTGTACAGCTGTAGCATAACTTCTACCCCCTTGTGTTCTAGTCCTCTAGATATAAAGGTCAGCATTCCATTAGCCTTTTTGATTATTTTCTGTACCTGTCCATGACATTTTAATGAACTATGTACATGGACTCCCAAGTCTCTTTCGACCACCACTATTTTTAGATTTTCACCTTATATAAAGTACACTGTTCTATCCTTTATAGATCCAAAGTGGATGACCTCACATTTGTCTACATTGAAATCCATTTGCCACAGTTTTGCTGATTCACTTAATCTATTGATATCTCATTTTAATTTTACGCTTCTATCTACATTGTTTATAATGCCACTTATCTTTGTGTCATGGTAAACTTGGATTTGTGGCTTTCTATGTCATCATCTAAGTCATTAATAAATACTGTGAATTGTTGAGGCACCAACACAGATCCCTGCGGACAACACGAGTTACATCCTGCCAATTAAAGTATCTTCCCATTATCCCTACTCCCTGTCTCCTGATGCTCAGCCAATTTCCTAACCAGGTCAATAATTTGCCTTCAATTCCATGAGCTTCAGCGTTAGCTAACAATCTCTTATGTGAGGCTTTATTAAATGCCTTCTGGAAATCCATATAAATAAAATCCATTCACATTCCCTCGTCCACTACTTTAGTCACCTCTTCAAAAAATTCAATCAGGTGCATCAAGCATGACCTACCCTTTACAAATCCACGCTGGCTCTCTCTGATCAGCTGAAAATTTTCAAGGTGTTCAGTCACCCTATTCTTAATTATAGACTCTACTAATTTCCCGAAAACAGATGTTAGGCTAACTGGTCTATAATTCCCTGGTTGCCCCCTCTTGCCATTCTTAAATAAAGGACATGCGTAATTTTCCAATCTAAAGGAACGGTTCCTGAATCGAAAGGAGGTTGGAAAATTATAGTTTGGGCATCTCCAATGTGCTCACCTACTTCCTTTAAATCTCTGAGATGGAAACCGTCTGGTCCTGGGGATTTGATACTCTTTAGTGCCATTATTTTCTTCATTACTGTTATTTTGCTTACGTTAATTTTGGTGAGCCTCCATCCCTGATTCAATATTAGTTTCCTCGGGTGGTCCGGCATGCTATCCTCTTCTTCTAACTGTAAATACTGATACAAAGTAATTATTCAACATGTCCACCATTTCATTATTTTCATTGACAGTATCAGCATTATCAGTTTTCAAGGGGCCAACATTGCTCTGGATTATCCTCTTTTTTCCAATGTATAATTGGAAAAGTTTTTTGTGTTGATTTTGTTATCCCTTGCAGGTTCCTTTTCATACTCCGTTTTTGTAGCTCTCGCTATCTGTTTTGTCACCCTATGCTGTTCTTTATATCTCTCCCAGTTGCATTTTCGTTTTATAAGAACATAACATAAGAAATAGGAGCAGGAGTAGGCCATACAGCCCCTCGAGCCTGGTCCGCCATTCAATACTATCATGGCTGATCCGATCATGGAGTCAGGTCCACTTCCCTGCCCGCTCCCCATAACCCCTTATCGTTTAAGAAACTGTCTATTTCTGTCTTAAATTTATTCAATGTCCCAGCTTCCACAGCTCTCTCAGGCAGCGAATTCAACAGAATTATAACCCTCTGAGAGAAGAAATTTCTTCTCATCTCAGTTTTAAATGGGTGGCCCCTTATTCTAAGATTATGCCCCCTTGTTCTAGTCTCCCCGATCAGCGGAAACATCCTCTCTGCATACACCTTGTCAAGCCCCCTCATAATCTTATACGTTTCGATAAGATCACCTCTCATTCTTCTGAATTCCAATGAGTAGAGGCCCAACCTTCTCAACCTTTCCTCATAAGTCAACCCCGTCATCTCCAGAATCAACCTAGTGAACCTTCTCTGAACTGCCTCCAAAGCAAATATATTCTTTCATAAATATGGAAACCAAAACTGCAAGCAGTATTCCAGGTGTGGCTTTTATACTCCATCCCCTTTACAATAAAGGCCAAGATTCCATTGGCCTTCCTGATCATTGCTTTACCTGCATACTATCCTTTTGTGTTTCATGCACAAGTACCCCCCCCAGGTTCTGTTGTATTGCAGCACTTTGCAATCTTTCTCCATTTAAATAATAACTTGCTCTTTGATTTTTTTTCTGCCAAAGTGCATGACCTCACACTTTCCAACATTATACTCCATCTGCCAAATTTTTGTCCACTCACTTAGCCTGTCTCTGTCCTTTTGCAGATTTTTTGTGTCCTCCTCACACATTGCTTTTCCTCCAATCTTTGTATCATCAGCAAACTTGACTATGTTACACTCAGTCCCTTCTTCCAAGTCATTAATATAGATTGTAAATAGTTGGGTTCCCAGCACTGATCCCTGCGGCACCCCACTGGTTACTGATTGCCAACCCGAGAATGAACCATTTATCCCGACTCTCTGTTTTCTGTTCATTAGCCAATCCTCTATCCATGCTAATATATTACCCCCGACCCTGTGAACTTTTATCTGTTGTCCTTTACCTCTTTAGTCATCCATGGCTGTTTTTTTGGCAATAGAGCTTTTGCCCCTTAAGGGTATAAACTGGTTCTGTGTCACATTGAATAATTTTTTGAAATCATCTCACTGGTCTTCTGTCATTTTGCCCAGTTTACTGTGGACAGTCTCTGTCTCATCGCATTGAAGTCGGCCGTACCTCAATCTAGAATCTTAGTAGCTGATTCACGTTTCTCCCTTTTAAACACTACGACAAACTTAGTTGATTATGATTGCTATTAGATTAATGATTACGCATCATTAGGCTGTTAACTAAATCTGGCTCATTAGTCATTACTGCATCTAATATGGCATGTCCCCCTGTTGGTTTTAGGACATATTGCTGCAGAAAACTATCCTGAACCCATTCAAGAAATTCACTATCTTTTTCACAGGTGCTAATCTGCTTATCCCAATCTCTATGAAAATTAAAATTCCCCACTAAGACCACTCTGCCTTTACTACATGCTTGTCTAAACTCTGCATTTATACATTCTACCACTTCAAAACTGCTACCAGGGTGCCTATACAGATCTCCTACTGTAATGTATGCACCTGTGAGTATGCTCACAGTTTTGTAGAGCTGTTGCTGCCTTTCAGTTCTGCGCGGAGGGGATTACTGTACGGGCTGCTCTTGCACACTCTCCATGTTGCCATCCTCGTCTGCTGTCCGGACACGCCATGGCGCACCATCTTGCCGTCCGGAGGAGGCGGGGGTCCCCAATGGAGTGCTCTCTACGTGGGAGTCCTCCCCCTATTTATTGGGGACTTGGCCTGGAGGGTGGTGCATGGAGCAGTCCCATGCAATAAATTTTTAAGTCAGTTCACGGGCTCCCAGGCCGCCTGCAATTTCTGCGGTCTGGAAGAGTCCGTGTTCCATGTTTTTATGAAATGTACGAGGTTGCAGCCCCTGTTCCACTATTTAAAGGGGCTGCTCCTCAAATTTTGTTTGCACTTCAGTCCCACACTCCTGATCTTTGGGCACCCTGTGCGGAGGGGAGCGGGTAGATCCGGGGGCCTCCTTGTAGGACTGCTCCTGGGCACGGCAAAGGGGGCCATCAGCCGGTCCAGGCAGCGGGCGTCGAGGGGGTCGTTCAGCCCGACTGCCTGCGTCTCTTCCGCACTTACATCTGAGCCAGGGTGTCCTTAGAGATGGAGCACGCGGTGTCCACCGGTACACTCGCGTCCTTCCGCAAGAGGTGGGCGCCGGAGTGCATCATCAGTCCCGGCAATCAAATTTTAGTTTGATTTTATATGTTTTAAAGTTCTATTTGTTTTATTGCCGGGTTTTTAGTGTCCCCCGAGTAGGGGGCACTTGTATAATTTGCCTTTCAGTGCCCTAAAAAACCCCACAAAAAAAACACAAAACCCTCCCAAAAAAACAAAAAAAAGGGCACTTGAAAAGTGTTTGGAGTGTTCCCCCCCCACCGCTCCCTTTAATAAGGGGGCACTTGATTTAACATTTATTTTTGTTTTGTTTTGCAACAAAAGAGCTGCAGAGTTGTAGAGCTGTTGCTGCCATTCAGTTCTGCGCGGAGGGGATTCCTGTACGGGCTGCTCTTGCACACTCTCCATGTTGCCATCCTCGTCTGCCGTCCGGACATGCCATGGCACACCATCTTGCCGTCCAGAGGAGGTGGGGGTCCCCATTGGAGTGCTTTCTACACGGGAGTCCTCCCTCTATTTATTAGGGGCTTGGCCTGGAGGTTGGTGCATGGAGCAGTCCCATGCAATAAGTTTTTAAGTCGGTTCACGGGCTCCCAGGCCGCCTGCAATTTCTGCTGTCTGGAGGAGTCCGTGTTCCACGTTTTTATGGAATGTGCGAGGTGACAGCCCCTGTTCCAATATTTGAAGGGGCTGCTCCTCAAATTCTGGTTGCACTTCAGTCCCGCACTCCTTACCTTTGGGCACCCTGTGCGGAGGGGAGCGGGCAGGTCGGATGGCCTCCTCGTAGGATTGCTCCTGGGCACGGCCAAGGGAGCCATCAGCTGATCCAGGCAGCAGGCGGTCGAGGGGGTCGTTCAGCCTGACTGCTTGCCTCTCTTCCGTGGTTACATCCGAGCCGGAGTGTCCCTGGAAATGGAGCATGCGGTGTCCACCGGTACGCTCGCGGCCTTCTGCGAGAGGTGGGCGCCGGAGGGACTGGAGTGCATCATCACCCTCGGCAACCAAATTTAAATTTGATTATTATTGTTTAAAGTTTAATTTATTTATTGTGCCAGTTTTTAGTGCCCCCCCTCCCCCCTTTTAGCCAGGGGCACTTGTATAATTTGTGTTTTTAGTGCCCTCAAAAAAAAAAAGGGGCACTTGTTTAAAAGTCTTTGGTGTGTCCCCCCGACCCCTGCCCCACCCCCACCTCCCTTTAATCAGGGGGCATTTGATTTATTGTTTTCTACAAAAATAGTTGTAGAGCTGTTGCTGCCTTTCAGTTCTGCGTGGAGGGGAATCCTGTACGGGCTACTCTTGCACACGCTCCACATTGCTATCCTCGCCTGCAGTCTCGACACACTATGGCGCACCATCTTGCCATCAGGAGGAGGCGGGGGTCCCCAATGGAATGCACTCTACGTGGGCGTCCTCCCACTATTTATTAAGGACTTGGCCTGGTGGGTGGTGCACGGAGTAGTCCCGTGCAATAAATTTTTAAGTCGGTTCAAGTTTTTAAGTTGGTGGCAAAAACACGAAGGCAGAATATTATCTGAATGGTGACAGATTAGGAAAAGGGGAGGTGCAACAAGACCTGGGTGTCATGGTACATCAGTCATTGAAAGTTGGCATGCAGGTACAGCAGGCGCTGAAGAAGGCAAATGGTATGTTGGCCTTCATAGCTAGGGGATTTGAGTATAGGAGCAGGGAGGTCTTACTGCAGTTGTACAGGGCCTTGGTGAAGCCTCACCTGGAATATTGTGTTCAGTTTTGTTCTCCTAATCTGAGGAAGGACGTTCTTGCTATTGAGCGAGTGCAGCGAAGGTTTACCAGACTGATTCCTGGGATGACAGGACTGACATATGAGGAGAGATTGGATCGACTGGGCCTGTATTCACTGGAGTTTAGAAGGATGAGAGGGGATCTCATAGAAACATATAACATTCTGATAGGACTGGACAGGTTAGATGCAGGGAGAATGTTCCCGGTGTTGGGGAAGTCCAGAACCAGGGGACACAGTCTAAGGATAAGGGGTAAGCCATTTAGGACTGAGATGAGGAGAAACTTCTTCACTCAGAGAGTTGCTAACCTGTGGAATTCTCTACCGCAGAGAGTTGTTGATGCCAGTTCATTGGATATATTCAAGAGGGAGTTAGGTATGGCCCTGACGGCTAAAGGGATCAAGGGGTATGGAGGTGAATGATCAGCCATGATCAGAATGGTGTTGCAGGCTCGAAGGGTCAAATGGCCTACTCCTGCACCTATTTTCTATGTTTCTATGTTTCACGGGCTCCCAGGCCGCCTGTAGTTTCTGCGGTCTGGAGGAGTCCGTATTTCACGTGTTTATTGAATGTGCGAGGTTGCAACCCCTCTTCCAATATTGGAAAGGGCTGCTCTTCAAATTCTGGTTGCACTTCAGTCCCATACTCCTGATCTTTGGGCACTCTGTGGGGAGGGGAGCGGGCAGGTCGGATGGCCTTCTCGTAGGACTGCTCCTGTGCATGGCCAAAGGGGCCATCAGCTGGTCCAGGCAGCAGGCGGTCGCGGGGGTCGTTCAGCCCGACTCCCTGCCTCTCTTCCGCGGTTACATCCGAGCCAGGGTGTCCCTGGAGATGGAGCACGCGGTGTCCACCGGTACGCTCACGGCCTTCCGCGAGAGGTGGGTGCCAGAAGAACTGGAGTGCATCATCACCCCCGGCAACCAAATTTTAAATTGATTTTAATGTCTAAAGTTTAATTTGCTTAAGTTGTCGGTTTTAGTACCCCCCCCCACCCCGCCCCCAACCCTTGTATAATTTGTGTCTCTAGTGCCCTCAATAAAAAAGCAAGGGGGCACTTGGAAAGTTTTTGGAGTGTGCCCGCCCCCCCTTTAATCAGGGGGGCACTTGATTACTGATACAACTAAAATAATTGTAGAGCTGTTGCATTGTGAGTGGCTTAGCCAGTCACATGATGTTCACAAAGCACAATAAAACCCCAGTCAGTTGGGTCTCGTTCATCCACGATGAGGTATGCAGTTGTGAGCCTCGTGGATGAACTGGTAATGTGTAGTGTGATTGTTAAACCTTTGTTAATAAACCAACTAGTTCTTAATAGCAATATGTTGCTATGAATTCTTAAGCAAAGAACCCATGAAGAAAATACATTACATCCACTACAATCTTAAATCCTTTGCTATTTCTTAATTCTACCCATAAAGTCTCCTCTGCCTGCTCACCTCTCCTTATATCCTCTCTTATCATTGACTTCATGATTTCATCCTTAATCACGAAGGCTACTCCTCCCCCTCTACCATTTTCCCTGTCTTTCCTGTAGACCTTATAACCCGGTATATTTAGTTCCCAGTCCTGAATGTCTTGCAGCCATGACTCAGTAATGGCTACCATGCCTTATCCTCCAAGTTGAATTTATGCCTGCAGTTTATTCAATTTATTCCTTATACTCTGTGCGTTTGTAAGAAGAATGCTTATTTGGGTCACACACCTAACCTGTCCTGCACAAATGTTTTACTCACACATTTCTTATTTCCCTCTCGTAGTTTAATCACTTTACATCTTTCAGTCTCCCCTTTACCTTTAGAGCCTAAAGCACAATTTCTGACTATTACTCTACTATCTTCCCTTTCATTTGTTTTAGAACTATTATTTATACTACATTTTCCACCCGAGTCCTCCGTCTCATTCATTAGGTTAAAGTCCTCATGATCGTCCTTTTTATCATTTCCGCTAGGACCCTGATTCCAGCCCAGTTCAGGAGACTGTGCTCCTTTAATGCTGCTAGAAACCATTTTGGATACGTTAACTAAACAAATAATGGTTATACATATTAGATATAAAAACTAGGATGTACCATATATCTCAGTAAATATATGCATATTATATAGCAAGGCAGTCTATAATTATAATATATGGGGCAGTCTGGTAGAGCAAATGCACTGTTGTATCTCACTCTGCATATTAGCTAGCACAGATGTCAATAAAACCTGAGATTAAAGTTTGTTTATTGGTCATTGCTCCACCAGAAAAGACACCTTACAACCTCCTTGACTGTTACAACCTGTATACAGCTTTATGTTGTGGCTATACTGTCCAAACTGTGTTAAACAAAAGCTCTCATTCATGAAGCTAAATCTCCTATTAATGACCCTAATTTCTGTTGAAATTTTAAACTCTGTCTACCATAAAAATCTTTTTAAATTAATTCAGTGTTTGTCAGTATTGTGTCATCTCATCATCATAGGCAGTCCCTCGGAATCAAGGATGACTTGCTTCCATACTAGAAATGAGTTCTCAGGTGACTGAAGAGTCCAATGCGGGACCTCCAGTCTCTGTCACAGGTGGGGCAAACGGTGGTTGATGGAACAGGTGGGTTGCCTGGGTTACCATGCACTCCTTCCGCTGTTGACGCTTGGCTTCAGCTTGCTCTCGGTGACGAGACTCGAGGTGTTCAGCGCCTTCCCGGATGCTTTTCCTCCACTTTGGGCGGACTTGGGCCAGGGATTCCCAGGTGTCGGTGGGGATGTTACATTTTTTTCAAGGAGGCTTTGAGGGTGTCTTTTAAGCGTTTCCTCTGCCTCCCTGGGGCTCGCTTGCTGTGTCGGAGCTCCGAGTAGAGCGCTTGTTTTGGGAGTCTCGTGACAGGCATGCGGGCAATATGGCCCATCCAGCGGAGCTGGTCGAATGTGGTCAGTGCTTCGATGCTGGGGATGTTGGCCTGAGCGAGAACACTGATGTTGGTGCGCCTATCCTGCCAATGGATTTGCAGGATCTTGCGGAGGCAGCATTGGTGGTACTTCTCCAGTGTTTTGAGGTGCCTGCTGTACATAGTCAAGGTCTCTGAGCCATTTGGTAGGGCAGACTCTGTAGACCATGAGCTTGGTACTGTGTTTGAAGTCCTGGTCTTCAAACTCTCTCTTCCTCAGGTGACCGAAGACTGCACTGGCACACTGAAGGCGATGTTGGACCTCGTCGTCAATGTCTGCCCTTGTTGCCAGTACGCTCCCGAGGTATGGAAAATGGTCCACCTTGTCCAAGGCCTCGTCGTGGATTTTGATAACCGGGGGCAGTGCTGTGTGGTGGGGGCAGGTTGAGAGAGGCCCGATGTTTACTGTACTCTCGTATGCCCCGGTGAAGGTGTTGACGATGACTTGGAGTTCGGACTCCGAGCGTGCGCAGACGCAGGCGTCATCTGCATACTGTAGTTCAATGGCGGAGGATGGGATGACCTTGGATCTGGCCTGGAGGTGGCGGAGGTTGAACAGATGATGGAGCATTGCAGCAAGAAAGATTAAGAAAAGCGTTGGTGCAATGACACAGCCTTGCTTGACCTCGGTCCGAATGGGTCTGTGGTGGATCCGTTGGTCAGGATCACGGCTTGCATGTCATCATGGAGCAGGCGGAGAATGGTGACAAACATTTGAGGGCAGCTGAATCTGAGGAGGACGCTCCATAATCCCTCACGGTTGACAGTGTCGAAGGCTTTTGTGAGGTCAAAGAAGGCCATGTACAAGGGTTGGTGCTGCTCCTTGCATTTCTTTTGTATCTGCCGCACGGTGAAGATCATGTCCATTGTGCCCCTTAGTGGGCGGAATCTGCATTGCGACTCTGGGAGGAGCTCTTCAGCCACAGGGAGAAGACGATTGAGGAGGATTCTTGCGATGATTTTCCCGGTGGTTAACAGCAGGGAGATTCCTCTGTAGTTACCGCAGTCGGACTTGTCACCTTCCTTGAAGACGGTCACGATTACAGTGTCTCAGACCTCCTGGCATGATCTCCTCCTTCCAGATAAGAGAGATGAGGTCATGGATCCACGCCAGTACTGCTTCTCCGCCATGCTTTAGTGCTTCGGCGGGATTCCATCTGCTCCTGATGACTTGTTGTTCTTCAGTTGTCGGATGACCTTTTCAACCTCGAGCCGGGCTGGGGTTGTGCTGAGATGGTGGCGAGTGGCACGCTGTGGGATGGAATCGAGGACACTCACGTCAAAGACAGAGTCTCAGTTGAGGTGATCCTCAAAGTGCTCCTTCCAGTGGGCACTGATTGGGCTCCTTGATGAGCACCTCTCCCTTGTTGACCAGCAGTGGGGTAGGGCCTTTGGTGCTTGAGCCGTAGGTCATCTTGATTGCGCTGAAGAATCCTTGCATGGCGTGGTTGTCGGCTAGCTGCTGGATTTCTTGAGCTTTCTCCACCCACCATTCTTTAGGTCGTGGGTTCTTTGGGTACTATATCACTTGTTTGAAACCGAGGCCACAAAATCACAGTTGCTAACTTTGGAGATATTAATAAATGCTTAGAACCAATTTTATTTTTTTAGTTTGTTAAATGTATGGTGGCCTTGAGCTATAATACACAAACACAAATAATGTCCAACACATGAAACGATCAAAAATCATACAACAAATTCAAAGCCTAAAATTTAAAATGTAGGAACAAGACCTATAAAACCAAAGATAAAAATCCATGAGAAATACGATAAAGGACACAAGAAAAGCAACTTCACAATGAAAGCACCAAGTTCCCTGAAACTATGGCAACCCTCAAACAGTGAGTAAATCCATCGCCATCCCACACACAGCATAATGCCATTTCCAAAGATGCATCCAACACTAATGAGGTATCAAAATCTCATAATAACTCACTGGTTGAAATTGTTTTGCAATACAATATCTAGAATAAGAATGATGAGAAAGCCAAACACCCATCGGAAAGGAGAAAGGCATCCAGTCTGTTACCTTAAATCCCAGATGGCAAAAGAAAATAACTTATAAAAGGACAGCGTAAAAAATTACACCAGTCAGGTATCCGAAGGTCCAAGCAACAAACCTGGTGACACATGCAAAGCAAGGAGAAGAGAAAGAGATTATTTTAAACACAGTCTACCTACCTAAGTAGACCTTCAAGGACATTGTAGTTATCAAGAATTATTAGTCTTATCTAAAGCTGAGAAATTAAGCTATGCATTATCATAAGAACACTTAATACATTAGTATCACACTTATTTTAACAGCGGTGTTAAGTCTTTTACTTAAACAAGTTAATGCCTCTGTTAAAATAGCAGACAGAAGAATTTAGTATATAAACACAATAGGCATTTATAAAATAATATTGCAGAGACCTATTTCTCCAATTTAGTTCCATGTTGTATTTTATATTTAAATCAATTTACATGCAACCAAACTCCAGTATATGACACAAGAATATTCCCAAACAATGTCAAGTAAAAATAGTAAAACTACCTTGCAAATTGAACCAAACCAAATTATAAGACATAGTATGCAGACAGGGGCAGGTATCCCAAGACAACAGTTCCTTGTATTGAAGAAATGAGATAACTGTCCCTATAAGTAATTTAAAACAGGTTATAGGGCTTGTGAGGGTAACCATACTGGATTTAATTTCTATAATTCAAGTAACTTCCATAAACTGGAAATTAGTTTGTGCAAGGGCCCATATTGCAATAGGGAGGTCACTTATTACGAGTCTAGGTGGAGTAGAGGAACAAAGGGATCCCTGAGCACAAATACACAAATCACTAAAAGTAGTGACACAGGTTAACAAGGCTGTAAAATAAAAAAGCAAACCAAGCCCAAGGGTTTATTTCTAGAGGTATAGAATTGAAAAGTAGGGAAGTTATGCCAAACCTTGGTTAGACCACACTTAGAGTACTGCGTACAGTTCTGGTCACCATACTATAAATAGGATAGAGAGGCACTGGAGAGGGTGCAGAGAAGATTTACAAGGATGGTACCAGAAATGCGAGGGTATACATATCAGGAAATGATGAACAGGCTGGGTCTCTTTTCTCTTGAAAAAAGAAGGTCGAGGGGTGACCAAATAGAGGTCTTGAAAATTATGAAAGGTTTTGATAGAGTGGATATCGAGAGAATGTTTCCACTTGTGGGGAAGAGCATAACTAGAGGCCATCAATATAAGATAGTCACCAAGAAATCCAATAGGGAATTCAAAATAAAATTCTTTACCCAAAGAGTGGTGAGAATGTGGAACTCGCTACCACATGGAGTGGTTCAATGGTGAACTACATAAATAAAGTTGCAGAATAAAAGTCAGAAGTTGTTGTGATTCAACTGTATAGCAACCAAAGGACACAGAATGTAGGGTCTTTCTGGATGGATGAACTAAGATCTTGTGGTCTTCTCCACAAGGCTAAAGGGGAAGCCACTTGAGACTGAAGGAGATGAGCATGTATAAAGTTGAGTCTGATAGTTCAGATTAGTTTGCAATCCTGTCTGGGCTGACAGTAACATGGATACTGCAACTGTTAATAACGTGTTAGAGAGCAGATATAAAAAGAAAGTCTTGCATTTAAAAATAATTTAGTAAGATATCAATTACATTTAAAAACATTAAAGGCAGTAGTGTAAAACAGGCCATAGCAAATTTGCAGCCCATTTTAAACTCCACCCAATTTTCTTTTCTAATGGAAGATTCTGCCTGTTTATTCTTATAACCGCCGGCTTCATTACTCCACAACAAACTATCTTCATAAACCCCTCTCCCCTGCCCCCTGCCCCCTCACCTCCAACAACAAGGGGCTGAAATTGCCCCCTCCATTTTGGCCTGTTAACGCCGGAAATCGTCCGCCATGCTGCGGAGTGGAATGGCTGCCGATTTTTTGTGGAATGGCCATTTTGAAAATTCCGCTCCTGCGGTATCCCGGCGGTAATCCGCTCCCCCCATTACCGCTCCACTGCTACCGATCCATTATCTTATATGTTTCAATAAGATCACTTCTCATTCTTCTGAACTCCAATGAGTATAGGCCCAACCTACTCAACCTATCTTCATAAGTCAACGCCCACATCTCCGGAATCAACCTAGTGAACCTTCTCTGAACTGCCTCCAATGCAAATAAATCCTTTCTTAAATAAGGAGACTAAAACTGTACACAGTACTCTAGGTGTGGCTTCACCAGTACCCTGTACAGTTGTAGCAGGACGTCTCTGCTTTTATACTCTATCCCCCTTGCAATAAAGGCCAACATTCCATTTGCCTTCCTGATTACTTGCTGAACCTGCATACTAACTTTTTGTATTTCATGCACAAGGGCCTCCAGGTTCCTCTGGACTGCAGTATTTTATAGTTTTTCTCCATTTAAATTATAATTTGCTTTTTTATTTTTTTTGCCAATGTGGATAACCTCACATTTTCCCACATTATACTCCATCTGCCAAATTTTAGCCCACTCACTTAGCCGATGTATATCACTTTGCAGATTTTTTGTGTCCTCCCCTCAATCTTTGTATCATCAGCAAACTTGGCTACATTACACTTGGTCCCTTCATCTAAGTCATTAGTATAGATTGTAAATAGTTGAGGACCCAGCACTGACCCCTGTGGCACAACACTAGTTACTGTTTGCCAACTAAATGACCCATTTATCCCGACTCTCTGTTTTCTGTTAGTTAGGCAATCCTCTATCCATGTTAATATATTACCCCCAACCCCGTGAACTTTTATCGTGTGCAGTAACCTTTTATGTGGCACCTTGTTGAATGCCTTCTGGAAATCCAACTACACCACATCCATTGGTTCCCCACTATCCACTCTGCTCATTACATCCTCAAAGAACTCCAGCAAATTTGTCAAACATGATTTCCCTTTCATAAAACCATGCTGAGTCTGCTTGACTGAATTATGCTTTTCCAAACGTCCTGCTACTGCTTCCTTAATAATAGACCTCAGCATTTTCCCAATGACAGATGTAAGGCTAACTAGTCTATAGTCTCCAGTTTTCTGTCTGCCCCTTTTTGAAATAAGGGCGTTACATTTGTGGTTTTCCAATCTGCTGAGACCTCCCAGAATCCAGGGAATTTTGGTAGAGGGACTGAGTGTAACGTAGCCAAGTTTGCTGATGATACAAAGATGGGAGGAAAAGCAATGTGTGAGGAGGACGCAAAAAATCTGCAGAAGGACATAGACAGGCTAAGTGAGTGGACAAAAATTTGGCAGATGGAGTATAATGTTGGAAAGTGTGAGGTTGGCAGAAAAAAATCAAAGAGCAAGTTATTTAAATGGAGGAAGATTGCAAAGTGCCGCAGTACAGCAGGACCTGGGGGTACTTGTGCATGAAACACAAAAGGATAGTATGCAGGTACAGCAAGTGATCAGGAAGGCCAATGGTATCTTGGCCTTTATTGCAAAGGGGATGGAGTATAAAAGCAGGGAAGTCTTACTACAGTTATACAGGGTATTGGTGAGGAATACCTGGAATACTGCGTGCAGTTTTGGTTTCCATATTTACAAAAGGAAATATTTGCTTTGAGAAGGCAGTTCAGAGAAGGTTCACTAGGTTGATTCCGGGGTGAGGGGGTTGACTTATGAGGAAAGGTTGAGTAGGTTGGGCCTCTACTCATTGGAATTCAGAAGAATGAAAGGTGATCTTATTGAAACATATAAAATTATGAGGGGGCTTGACATGGTGGATACAGAGAGGATATTTCCACTGACAGGGGAGACTAGAACTAGAGGGCACAATCTTAGAATAAGTGGCCGCCAATTTAAAACAGAGATGAGGAGAAATTTCTTCTCTCAGAGGTTTGTAAATCTGTGGAATTCGCTGCCTGAGAGAGCTGTGGGAGCTGGGACATTGAATAAATTTAAGACAGAAATAGACAGTTTCTCAAACGATAAGGGGATGAGGGGTTATGGGGAGCGGGTGGGGAAGTGGAGCTGAGTCCATGATCAGATCAGCCATGATCTTATTAAATGGCAGAGCAGGCTCGAGGGGCCGTATGGCCTACTCCTGTTCCTATTTCTTATGTTCTTATGTTCTTATTACAACCAAGGTATCCACTATCTCTGCAGCCACGTCTTTTAAGACCCTAGGATGTAAGCCATCAGGTCCAGGGGACGTCCACCTCTAGTCCCATTATTTTACCGAGTACTACTTCTTTAGTGATAGTGATAGTTTTAAGTTCTTCCCTCCCTATAGCCCCTTGATTATCCACTATTGGGATGTCTTTAGTGTCTTGTACCATGAAGACCGATACAAAATATTTGTTCAAAGTCTCTGCCATTTCCCTGTTCGCCATTATTAATTCCCCAGTCTCATCATCTAAGGGACCAACATTTACTTTAGCCACTCTGTTCCTTTTTACATACCTGTAGAAACTCTTACTATCTGTTTTTGTATTTCTTGCCACTTAAACTTTCATAATCTATCATCCCTCTCTTTATTATTTTTTTAATCGTTCTTTGCTGGTTTTTAAAAGTTCCCCAATCCTCTGGCCTCCCACTAATCTTGGCCACTTTGTATGCCATTGTTTTCAATTTGATATATCCTTTATTTCCTTAGTTAGCCAGGGATGGTTATCCTTTCTCTGAAAGTCTTTCCTTCTAAGCCCAGTGGACCTAACTTGAAGAACCGCAGCGGCCCTCCCCTTTAAGTGAAGGGGAGCGACGTGGTGATGTGCCAACGTGACGACATCATCAGCACTACGCTGATGAGTGCTCGGCCCCACTTCTGCCCTCTACTTACCGAACTTCCGCTCCCATTATGACTGACCTCCGGGCTGCTCGGAAAAAAAAGCCAAAGAACGGAATTTCACGCAACAGCTACAGCTGCGGTAAAAATCAGTCGAAACATGGAAGGTGCGCTGCATTTTCAGCGGGGGTAGCAATTCCAGGCCCCAAGTATGAGGAGCTTGTGGACTTCTTTGTCACTAAGAAAGAAACCACTGGTTCAACTGCCTCTACCACTTCTCTCCCTTCCCCTAGCCCACTGGGCCAAACTTCCCCTAAGATGCCCCCCTGCCCTAGCCCTGAACTCGCATCTTTCTCAACTACCTCCCCTCATACTCTCTCCAAGCTTATCTTGTTCATGAGACCCACCTCCTGCTCCCTTAATCCTGTTCCCACCAAATTGCTGAACACCCAACTTCCCTTCCTGGCCCCCATGTTAGCTCATATTGTTAATGATTCCTTGCACTCATCCCCTCGCCTTCAGATCTGCCGTTATCACAACCCTCCTCAAAAAAACCACCCATGACTACTCTGTCCTTGCAAACTACCACCCCATCTCCAACCTTCCTTTCCTCTCCAAAGTCCTTGAACGTGTTGTGCCTCCCAAATCCATGACCATATTTCCTGCAATTCCATGTTTGAATCACTTTAATCAGGTTTCCGCCCCTGCCACAGCACTGAAACAACCTGTATCAAAGTCACAAATTACATCCTAAGTGACTGTGACCATGGCAAGCTATTCCTCCTCATCCTTCTCAACTTCTCTGCAGCTTTTGACATGGCTGACCACAACATGCTCCTCCAACGTCTCTCCTCCGTCATCCAACTGATGGGACTGCCCTTGGTTGGTTCCATAACTATCTATCCAGTTGGAGCCAGAGAATCAACTGCAATGGCTTCTCCTTCCACACCTGCACCCTTATCTCTGGAGTTCCCCAAGGATCTATCGTTGGATCCATCTGTAATGTATTTGCTTCATGGGTTCTTTGCTTAAGAATTCATAGCAACACATTGCTATTAAGAACTAGTTGTTTTATTAGCAAAAGGTTCAACAATCACACTACACATGATCAGTTTCATCCACCAGGCTCACAACCACATGCCTCATCGTGGATCCCCTGAACCCAACTGACGAGGGTTTTATTGAGTTGTGAACATCATGTGACTGGCTCAGCCACTCCCAACTCAACAGCTCTACCAACCTGTGAGCATACTCACAGGTGCATACATTATACTGTCCTATTTCTCATCTACATGCTGCCTCTTGGCAATATCAACTGAAAACATGTCAGGTTCCATATGTACGCTGACTAGGGTGCAGGTGTGGAAGGAGAAGCCATTGTAGTTGAGTCTCTGGCTACAACACTATCTCACTACCACCTGTCTTGTTCCCTCCAGTGTCTCTGATTTGTCATACTGCTTGACCAAAATTCAGCACTGAATCAGCAAAAATTTCCTCCAACTAAAGGAAGCCATTGTCTTTGGTCCCCGCCACAAACTACGTTCCCTGACCACTGACTCCATCTCTCTTCCTGGCCACTGTCTGCGGCTGAACCAGATCGTTCACGACCTTGGTGTGCTATTTGACCCCGAGATGAGGTTCCAACCCCATATTCGCTCCGTCACTAAGAAAACCGGCTTCCACCTCCAAAACATTGCCCTTCTCAGTCCCTGCCTCTGTTCATCTGCTGCTTAAATCTTTATCCAAGCCGTTTTTAGTTCTGGACTCTGCTAATCCAATGCTCTCTTGGGTGGACAATAATATTGCTTTCATCATAAAGTTGAGCTCATCCAAAATTCTGCTGCCCGTATCTTAAGAATATAAGAATTAGGAGCGGGAGTAGGCCATTCGGCCCCTCGAGCCTGCCCTGTGCCAACTCGCATCAAGTCCCGTTCCACCATCATCCCTGTGCTCGCTGACCAACATCGGCGCCCGGTCTGGCAATGCCTCAATTTTAAAATTCTCAGCCTTGTTTTCACACCCCTCCATGGCCTCGCCCCTCCCTATCTCTGTAACCTCCTACAGCCCTATAACCCTTCAAGAAATCTGCGGTCCTCCAATTCTGGCCTCGTGCACACCCCAGATTTTAATCTCACCACCGTTGGAGTTTGTGCCCTCAGCTGCCTGGGCATTAAGCTCTGGAATTTCCTCCCTTAATCTCTCCTCCTCTCTACCTCTCTCTCCTTCTAACAACCCTCTGTATTTAAAAAAAAATCTCCTAACCTCTCCTTTGAAACCTACCTCTGATGTAACTTTTCATCACCTGTCCTCAGATCTCTTTATGTGGCTTGGTGGCAAATTTTGTTTGTTAACGCCCCTATGAAGCATCTTGGGATGTTTTACTATGTTAAAGAGGCTATATAAATGCAAGTTGCATTTGTACTTCCTCTTATGGTAAAAGGGAAATAATTTGCATTTGTATATCTTCACAATTTCCCAAAACTTTTTACAACCAGTGGTTTACCGTTAACAGTTACTATTGTTATGTGGGCACACAGACAACATTCTAAAATCAAAAGGTCATAGGACATGAATTTGCTGTCGGAGGCTTCCCGTGGTGAATGCCTCCGAACCGCAATAAAAGTACAAACCTACCTGATGGTCCCATACCTATGAAGACTCACGCTCATGGGTCTGCAGGCATATGCCTGCGTAAAGGCCCACGTATTCCAGGAGCGCATGCGGTTCGCAAGTATCCCTGGGATCATGTGGGCTAGGCCCAACCAATGAGAAAGGGGGATCCCCATCATGCTCTGGAGATTCCATTTACATACGGAATCCCCACAAACTTAATAGGAATCACCTAAAAATCATAAATTTCACACAACTTAAAATAAAAATAAATCATTACACGGTCAAAATTAATTAAAATGCAATGTAAGTAAACATTTAAAACAAAAATATAATTTTTTGAAAAATAAATTTAAACATTATTAAAGGATTCAAAATAACCTGAACTAATTTTAAAGGTTCTTTTTAAGTTGAAATGATTTAAAAAATCAATGTTAATATTTCTTTAAACCATTACACTGGTAAAAGAAGGCCCTACACCTGCTTTTACCAGGCGTAAGGGTATCATGGGCATTTGCTGGGCAGTATTTGGGCAAATAGTCCAACTGTCTGCCAGCGAATGTCCATTTCCCGGGGATTCGTACAATTTGTCAAGCTAAAACTTGACAGATCACAAGTTCCGGGTTTTTGTGCATGCGCATCGCATGTGGAAACCCGGATCTTGCAGGGCATTTACGGCCTCGTACGACATGCCCTGGAAAATATGAACCATTAATAAAGCCAAAATTGAGAAATTCAGATCATGTGGGCTTTTCAGTTCAGTCCAATATTCATTCCTAATCACCATGGAGGCAAAGTTGACTTTGTGCGATAGCATAAGATGTGTGATAGCAAGCCGGCAGCTCACTTTACATCTCTCCCATTGCCGATTTGCTGTCACCCAGTTTACACTATCGCACAAAGTAAAAATTACCCCCCATGTCTGAAAAGGGAAGATAAAGGCTGAATTTCCTTGGACTTGTTGCCACTGCACCGCAATGTTGGCAGAAATGCACAAAATCGGGGTTTCTGCTGCAGTTCTGATGACGCTACAGCGGAACAGCAGAAGGTCTGTGGAAATTCCGGGCTAAAATGATTCAACTGTATTTTTTTAAAAAATCAGTGCATAAACATTTTCCGTACTAGCCAAGTAGTACACCTGGTAAAAAGTAATTACAGCAAATGGGCTTTATTAAATTCTCAGAGTTATTTCGAAATGATGGTGCCACCTACAAGCCCTTCTAATGGAAAACGATCAAACTAAATACAAAACACTTCAGTCCTTTCCCAGCTCCCCCCAGTAATAAAACAACAGAATATAAATCAAGGTATATGTATAGCATTCAGGATCTGGGTGCTTTCCAAAACCCAGCAATCAGGAAAGAATAGAACAGGAACTATCATTTTCAGTATTCACATGATCCAAGTGCCAGTGGAGATTTTGCCAGATGCAAATATTTTTAGTCCACAAGGAACAAGCATACTAATTCTCAGCAAAGTCCATTATTATTATATTACATTTATAGGCTAATCTGTTTCTCCACTGACTGCATTTTATATGCTCTCAGTAACTTACAATTTATTATTTTGTGTGTTATTCTGGACAATTGGAATTTGTGTCAAGGAAATGACCCGTAATGTAGTGTAGCAATCAAGGCCAAGAAACTAGACAGTAGCCCACTTGAAAAATAAATCTTCATGAAATAAAAGCACATAACCTGAGCTTTATGTAGTTGTGGCTTTTAACCAAGTCCCAGTAATAGCTCTAAAATGTATGATTACTGAGCAATATACAGGCACAAACATTGCAAACTCTCAAGAGAACGCCACCTCATTTACAATATTAAAGTATAGAGCACTTTGCATCAATTAGTCTGCACATTGCAACACTCCTTATCCCCTTGTTGCTCTTTTAATCCCAAACAAACTATGCTCTATATCAATTAATTTTCAGCCTATTATTTATATTACATTCTTAGTATATAAATGTACTGCTGAATAAACTGTTACATGTTACCACATGCTCAAAAATATGAATTAAGTTTGAAAGTACAGCCAAAAACCGAATGGGTGAGTATTTCAGGAACTCATTGCTTGCTGCTGACTTCCTGCCTACAGGATACAGTGCAAGTGGGTACTGACACTGAAATCCTTTAACCAATGTGTGTGATGCATTTTAGTTATTTCCCTGAGGGAGAGTCTGATCTGCTAACAATCTCCCCACAGATGTCGACTTCTTAAAGGGCAATGCAGAAACTCCCTCGATGTGCTCATGGATAATGGCACGGCCAAGTCTAAAACTAAGACACGTGGACCAAAAGGTCCTCAACTTGATCTCTGATCTGTGCCGAGCTGCCTGATCCCAGCCAAAATGGTGCAAATGGCCTCAGCACCTCTCGGGTAATGGAGAAGAAAAATCAGACAACTTTCTATTCCTTAATGTTTTCCAGTGACCTTAGTTGGAAAATAAACATGTATGAATACCAAGTGAGAAATGGATTGGGTTTGATTGTGCTGTCCCTATAGCTTGCTAGCACTCACTCTCCCATATCAGAGCAGCCACTTGAGTGAGGTACCGAGGGATCCATACCCCAGCAAGAGCAGTACCTTGGGGAAGGGAGAAGGAAAAAAATAGTTGGGAGGAAAAGAGCAATATTCACAGAATTCCAAAGCAGTGAGATATGGTTTAGCTCTGAGACTTCCCACACAGCGAGTGTTGTTGCAGGCAGGCCATAGGGGAAAGCTATAGGGCAAAGGCTAGACACTATCAACATATCACTCATGCCCTTTGAAGCACATCCCAGTGGCCACCTCATAATGTCATCTTCTCACCTATCATTGGTGCTGGGGACAGAGGTGGGAAATATCCATTTTTATTTTTTTTAAAAGGGAGAAAGCGGAAATCTAAGATTAATAGCACAAAAATAATAGTCCTGCCATCAATACTACAAATGCTGGTCCCAAGAGTTTGCCATGTTCTGATTTTTCATTAGATTTATGTGTGCACTTCCTAAGAATGCATCTACTTTCCCCTGAATTCTAACTACCAATTAACTGGGAAAATAAACATTACTGTGACACACAAGTCTGAAACTCTTTTTGGAGTTCATCTGCAAAACAAAAAACATTAAACCGTGCCACACGACCTGGGTGACACACCAGACATTTACAAGGCCCTTTTTTTTTTCCCCTTTTTTGGGTTTTTTTTTTTGTGTTTTTCTTTTTTTGGGTTTTTTTTGGGGCACTAAAATCACAATTTTCCCCAGTGCCCCCTATAAAAGGGAAGGGGGACACTAAAAGCACCGGCAATTAAAACAAATTAAACTTAAAAACGTAAAATCAAATTAAAATTTGGTTGCCGGGCGTGATGATGCACTCCAGTCCCTCCGGTGCCCACCTCTCGCGGAAGGCCGCGAGCGTACCGGTGGACACCGCGTGCTCCATCTCCAAGGACACCCTGGACCGGATGTAAGAGCGGAAGAGAGGCAGGCAGTCAGGTTGAAAGACCCCCTCGACCGCCCGCTGCCTGGACCGGCTGATGGCACCCTTGGCCGTGCCCAGGAGCAGTCCTACGAGGAGGCCTTCGGACCTACCCGCTCCCCTCCGCACAGGGTGCCCAAAGATCAGGAGAGTGGGACTGAAGTGCACACACAAGTCTGAATGCACTGAGAATGTGCAAACACCTGAAAGATGTCCTTCTGTTAATTAGGTCAGCCTCAGTCATCTGGTCACATGACAAGAACACATTAGTCAATCATTTTATGTTTTGCACACACTAGCTCTTATTGAAACCTTTTGAAGCAGGGTAGAATCCAGATTATGTCTGACCATTTTATACTTTTCACTTTATAACTGCATTAATGGACAAATTTAAAATGGACGCTGACAGTGAATCAGAGGAGGGACAGATTTTGCTGTCAAAATAACGATGAGGCTAATGGCGCTCATAATAATTTATGCGTAAATGGCACACCAACTTCAGGCAAGGGGCAGGTGCATCGTTAAATGCGAATATCCAAAAGTTTCTGTCCGAGTTGCACTGCTCCGCTATTAACTTAGTGACAACGGCTTTTCGCTGTCTGCCTCACCATTGAATGAAGTGAAGTTGCTATATTTGTGTGGTAGATACATACTAAACCCACTGCAGATATTTAGGGCTAGTAATTACAGGCATTAAGTAACTTTATGACGTGATAAGTGTTAATGGCTGCCGATCAACCTCTCTGGCACCGAAATGTAACATTGTAAGCAGTGGAGTCTCATTCCTCCAGTTTGTGAATTGTTTTAGGAGATCTTAAAAATGTAGTTTTTTTTCTTACTTTTCTTTCTCTTTTTCCTTTCTCTCTTAATCTCATGTTTCTATCCCCCTTTATTTCTGTTCCTGTATCTGATTTGACATTAAATTCGGCCCCTTTAATTCACCCTTAAATTCATTCCTTCCGCAGTTTATTTCCCAATCCTTAAATCTCTCTGGTTATGGAGATATCCTGTTGGTTGCCCTGTTCACTCAAGTCCCATGTGCCCTGCTTCCCCTGCACTTTCAGCAACTTAGTAAGCAAAAACATTTTGAGCTGAAGGGTGGTGGGGCAGGTCTAACTAACGGCAGATGCTGTTAGATGCCCTGCTCCAGAAAATCTGGCCCAATGACAGTGTGGAGAAAAGGACAGACAAGGGACAAGTGGACTACAAATAGGAGAGTGATAATGGGAGATTCTGTAGTCAGGTGTATAGATAGCCTTTGGCAGTCATGTCTGGGAGTCCCGAATGCAACGTTGCCTCCTTGGTGTCGAACATTATGGAAATGGCAGAAAAATATCTGGAAAGGGAAGGAGAGCAGTCAAAAGCCAAGAATCACATTGGAACCAATGACATAGATTGAAGTATGTTTCAGGTCTTACAGAGGGAGTCAGACACTAGATTAAAAAATAAGACCTCAGGGTGGTGATCTCCAGATTGCTTCTTGTGCCATGGGACAGTTGGTGCAGCAGGCAAGAGTTCACATTTTGGGGGGCACTGAAGGCCATACTGATAAGGAAGGCCTTACTGAAATGGCATCCATATCCTTGAGGAGAAAGCAAATAGAACAGCGGGAGAGGACTTGAATTAGTATGGCAGGGGGACAGGTAAAGACACAAAAGAGCACTGAAGTAAGCACGCTGGGCTGGAAGAGAGCAGAGTTCATTGAAATAAAAGGGGATCAAATTAACAGGGCAAAAGGCCTTAATTTGAAATTAGAGAGGGAGAGCAAGATTGATAAAGCTCTTGGAATAGAACCATACGGTTTAGCTGAAATGGAAAGGGAATGAAACAGGCAATGAGGTGGTGACAGATTAAAAACATTGCTGTAGAAGGGACAAGGGATATCACAAATTTAAATGAGAAAACCAGAAAAAAGAATAGAGTTAATGTTACAAAAAAATGGAGTAGGGATTGAGTGGTATGTATGTGAATGCACAAGGCATTCGAAACAAAAGTTGACAGTTAAAAGCTATATCCCTTAACTATGAAGGGATATAATATAGTAATTGTACCAGATATAGTTTAAGTTTAACTGGGGCAGGGGAACTTTATAATCCTGGTTATTATATTTTCAGGAATGATAGGGAGGGAAAAAAGGATTCCATCACAGAACTGGAATGCAAGAATAAGGGAACAGTAGCATAGTGATTATGTTACTGGACTAATAATCCACAGGCCTGGACTAAAGATCCAGAGACGCAAGTTCAAATTCCACCACGGCAGTTGGGGAATTTAAATTCAGTTAATGAATTAATGAAATAAATCAGGAATAAAAAGCTAGTGTCAGTAATGGTGACCATAAAACTACTGGATTATCGTAAAAACCCATCTGGTTCAGTAATGACCTTTAGGGAAGGAAATCTGCTGTCCTTACCTGGTCTGGCCTGTATGTGACTCCAGACTCACAGCAATGTTGTTGATTCTTAACTTCTCTCTGAAATCGCCTAGCAAACCATGAAGATGTACCAAACTGCTACAAAGAAGTACACAACACTGTGGGAGTACCTTCACCACACGGACTGTAACAGTTCAAGAAGGCGACTCACCACCACTTTCTCAAGGGCAATTAGGGATGGGCAATAAATGCTGGCAATAATACCCAAATTCTGAAACAAATTTAAAAAAAGATACCAACCGCAAAATGGTTTAATTCTTGGTGTGCATTATAGGTTAACAAATAGTGGAGATAAGGTGGAGGTGGAGATTTGCAGACACTCAAAAGAGATATGTGCGAACTACAGGGCAATAATATTGAGTGATTTTGAACTATCCCAAGATAGATGGGAATAAAAGTAATGCATGTGGTCAAAGTGGGGAGTGTTTTTCGGAATGCATCCAGAACTGCTTCCTAGATCAGTATGTTTCGAGTCCAATGAGGAAATAATTATTGCTTGATTTAGTTCTGGGAAATGAAGGGGACAAATAACTGATAGCAGGAGAATATTTGGGAAGCAGTAACAGCAACATAAATGGGTTCAATGTCATTAGAAAAAAGGACAATGAAGAGTCAAATAAGACTGCTGCACTCGAAAAATGTAAAGTTCAGTGAGAAGAAAGGGGATCTGGCCCAAATTAACAGGACAGAAAAGTAAACAAAGAAGTTGACAGATCAGTCATGAGAAATCTTCAACTTGGAGATGCAAAGAGTACAAAATAAATATTTTGATAAGGTGAAAAGAGATACATCAGTTTATAAAATGTTGTGGATATATGGAGAGATTAAAACTCAACTGAAACTTAAAAACAAGGCATATGATAAAGTTGCGGCTAACAGTAGTAAAGATAATCATGAAGAATATGGAAAGTGTAGTAGGGAGGTGAAAGGGTAGATTCGAAGGGCTAAAAGGGAATATTAAAGAAGACCAGAAGACAATATAAAAGGAAATAGTACGGGCTTTTATAACATTAAACGAATGGGACCACTTAGGGATGAAGGACTAACAAAGCCATTGCAATATTTCAACAGTTGCAGCTATATCCAACTGTGACATCACAGAATGCAAAACTGCCCTTTTTACAGAAGCAGTTTAATATGTCCTTACTATACAGTACAAATGCACACAAGGCCCATACTAGAGACAAGGTCACTCTGTGACCAGTCCTTTTATTAGCCAGCACTGAAGTGATGAAGGTGGGTGGAGCGTCCCCTTTTATACCTGAAAGTCCAGGTTAGGAGTGTCTCCCACAAGTTCACCACCTAGTGGTCAGTGTTCTCACGGTGTACAACTTAGGTCAGTTTATACATGGGTTACAATGATAGTTGAATACATGACATCACCTCCCCCCCAAAGTCTTATTGGGATCACAGGTTATGTCTCTCTGGTGGTTTACGCTCTCTTGTAGAGCGCCTGAGTTGGGGCTCCGGTTGTTGGGCACTGGCCTGAGTGTCTGCTGTTTGCGGTGCCTCAGGCCTGTCCAGACTGCTCACAGTGACTGGGCTCTCCTCCACTTGGTTCCGGTGTTCGGTCACCTGTGGTGGAGTGAACTCTACATCATGTTCTCCCTCTGCTTCTTCTATGGGGTTGCTGAACCTCCTTTTTCTTTGATCCACGTGTTTGTGGCAGATTTGTCCATTAGTAAGTTTAACTACCAGAATCCTATTCCCCTCTTTGGCAATCACAGTGCCTGCGAGCCCTTTGGGCACTGTAGCTTAGTTGAGGACAAAGACAGGGTCATTGACATCAATACATCACACCCTCGCATTCCCGTCATGGTAGTCACATTGTGACTGGCGCCTGCTCTCAACAATTTCTTTCATGGTGGGGTGTATGAGGGATAATCTGGTTTTGAGCGTCCTTTTCATTAGCAGCTCTGCGGGTGGAACCCCTGTGAGTGAGTGTGGTCGGGATCTATTGGCCAACAGGAGGCGTGATAAACGGCTTTGTAGGGAACCCCCTTGGATTCTGAGCATCCACTGCTTGATTATCTGCACTGCTCGTTCCGCCTGGCCGTTTGAGGCCGGCTTGAACGGTGCAGTTCTAACATGGTTGATACCATTTCCTGCCATGAAGTCCTGGAACTCAATGCTTGTAAAGCACGGGCCATTGTCGCTGACCAACACGGTAGACCGTGGGTGGCGAACATTGCCCGCAGACTTTCTACCGTGGCAGAGGATGTGCTTGAATTGAGAATGTCACACTCGATCCATTTGGAGTAGGTGTCCACTACAACCAAAAACATTTTTCCCATGAAAGAACCTGCGTAGTCCACATGGATGCGTGACCATGGCTTGGCGGGCCAGGACCAGGGGCTAAGGGGGGCTTCCCTGGGCGCATTGCCCAGCTGGGCACACATGTTGCACCTGCGAACACAAAGTTCCAGGTCTGCATCTATCCCTGGCCACCAAACGTGTGACCTGGCAATTGCCTTCATCATAACAATGCCCAAGTGCTCATTGTGGAGTTCTCGGATGAACACCTCTCTGCCCATCTGGGGCATGACTACGCGGTTTCCCCACAGTAGGCAATCGGCCTGAATCGAGAGTTCATCCTTGCACCTGTGAAATGGTTTAAATCTCTCAGGGCATGCCCCGTACGTGGCTGCCCAGTCCCCATTCAGGACACATTTCTTGACTAAAGACAATAGCGGGTCTCTATTTCTCCAGACTTTGGTCTGACGGACTGTCACGGGTGAGCTTTCGCTTTTGAAAGCTTCAACAGCCATGACCATCTCAGCAGCATGCTCAGTTGCCCCCTCGGTGGTGGCTAGTGGGAGCCTGCTGAGTGGATCAGCGCAGTTTTCAGTGCCCGGTCTGTGCCGAATTGTATAGTCATAGGCGGCTAATGTGAGTGCCCACCTCTGTATGCGGGCCGACGCATTTGCAATTATGGCCTTGTTGTCAGCCAAAAGGGACATTAGGGGTTTGTGATCTGTCTCCAGCTCAAATTTCCTGCCAAACAGGTACTGGTGCATTTTTTTTTACTGCATATACACATGCAAGTGCTTCCTTTTCTACCATCCCGTAGCCCCTTTCTGCCTGGGACAGACTTCTGGAGGCATAAGCTACCGGCTGTAACTGACCCTTGGCATTAACATGCTGCAACACACACCCGACCCCATAGGACGACGCATCGCACGTTAAAACAAGTTTCTTACACGGGTCATATAACGTTAACAGATTGTTGGAGCATAACAAATTGCCTGCTCTATCAAAAGCCCTTTCCTGGCTGTCCCCCCAGACCCATTCGCGACTTTTGCGTAGGAACACGTCTTAGCGGTCTAACAGCGTGCTCAATTTGGGAAGAAAGTTACCAAAATAGTTCAGGAGCCCCAGGAATGAACGCAGCTCCGTCGTGTAACGGAGTCTTGGTGCTCTCTGTATCGCTTCTGTTTTGGACGCAGTAGGTCTGATCCCGTGTGCTGCTACCCTCATCCCCAGGAATTCTACCACTGGAGCTAGGAAGACGCACTTCGCCTTTTTCAGTCGCAGACCTACCCGGTCCAGTCTGCGTAGCATCTCCTCCAGGTTGTGGAGGTGTTCTTCAGTATCGCAACCCGTGATGAAGATGTCATCTTGAAAAACCACCATCCTTGGAATCGACTTGAGGAGACATTCCACGTTTCGTTGAAAGATCGCGGCAGCCGAGCGAATCCCGAACGGACACCTGTTGTACTCAAACAACACCTTGTGTGTTGTAATGGTGGTCAGCTTCTTCGACTCACTCGCCAGCTCCTGGGTCATGTAAGCTGAGGTCAGGTCCAATTTTGAAAAAAGTTTGCCACCGGATAGCAAAGAGGTCCTCCGCTCTCGGTAGCGGGTACTGGTCTTGGAGTGACACCCGATTGATGGTGGCCTTGTAATCACCACATATCCTGACCGACCCATCTGCCTTGAGCATAGGCACAATCGAGCTCGCCCAGTCACTGAATTCGACTGCGAGATGATGCTTTCCCTCAGCAGGCGGTCCAATTCGCCTTCTATCTTTTCCCACATCATGTACGGCACCGCTCTGGCCTTGTGGTATACTGACCTGGCATCCAAATTTATGTGAATCACTACCTTGGTCCCCATGAAAGTTCCAATGCCGGGTTGAAATAATGAGTCAAATTTGTCCAGGACCTGTGAGCATGATTTTCACTCCACAGAAGAAATTGCATTGACATCGCCCCATTTCCAGTTCATGACAGCAAGCCAACTCCTCCCCAGCAATGCGGGACCG
Organism: Pristiophorus japonicus; assembly: GCF_044704955.1. Classification (NCBI taxonomy): domain Eukaryota; kingdom Metazoa; phylum Chordata; class Chondrichthyes; family Pristiophoridae; genus Pristiophorus; species Pristiophorus japonicus. The sequence goes on along the minus strand of NC_091988.1, from coordinate 39,013,533 downwards.
GCCCCCGGGACAATCCAGAGTGGCAACCTGTTCTCCGAATCTTTGTGGGTCCCGCCAACTGTGGCGCTGCCTAGCACCGGAATGATCTCTTTTGTATATGTCCGTAGCTGTGTGTCAATCAGCAATAGTTTTGGCCTCCTGGCCTTGGACGCCCACAACTTGTTGAACTGTTTGATACTCATCAGGGACAGGCTGGCCCCCGTATCTAGCTCCATTAATACTGGGATGCCATTGAGGAGCACTTTCAACATTATCGGTGGCGTCCTGGTGTATGAACTGTATATGTGCTCCACATGAACTCGCTGAACTTCAGCTTCCAGCGATTTCCCCCAGTGTCCATTTGGCCTCGTAGGGTTTACATCGGGCCTGTCCTCCTCCTACATCAACCTGGCTGCAGGCTCCCTGCACATACGTGCTAAGTGACCGCTGACATTGCAATTTCTGCAGGTATATTGCTGATACCTGCAAGCTCTGGCTGTGTGTTTGCCTCCACACCTCCAACATGAGCCGTTGTTGGAAACAAAAGGTCCATTACCGGTCGATCGTCTCTGACTGTCTCTGTAACTGTCCTAAAGCGCACCATTGACAGGTGTTGATGGCCCCATTACTGGCCGCATTGTCCCTTGCGATGGCATGAATCGCCGTTCAGCTAGCCATTGTCTCTGTTGAATTCCCCATTTGGGTTCGACTACATGCTCGGGCATGTCCGATTGCCCCTGTCTGCCTGGAGAACTGTGCTGCATTAACAATGTTGACTCCCTGTCCATTTGCTGCATTTAAACCAAGATTTTGTCAAACATCACTCTGGTCTCTTCCTCCCGAGATAAATATCTGGGCTATCAAAGCCGCCGTTTCCAGGTCCAAGTCTTTGGTCTCAATCAGTTTCCTGAAAACCCCAGCGTGCCTGATGCCCTCAATAAAAAAGTCTCACAGCATCTCCGCTCTGCATGCATCTGTGAACTTACATAGGCTCGCCAGTCGCCGGAGGTCTGCCACGAAGTCTGGAACGCTTTGCCCTTCTTGCCGCCGGTGCGTGTAAAACCGGTGTCTCGCCACGTGCATGCTGCTCGCCGGTTTAAAGTGTTTCCCAATTAACTTACTGAGCTCTTCAAAAGTCTTGTCCGCCGGCTTCTCTGGCGCTAGAAGGTCCTTCATCAGGGAGTACGTCCTGGATCCACAAACCATCAGGAGATGAGCCCTGTGTTTGTCGGCCGAATCCTGTCCCAGCCATTCCTTAGTGACAAAACTTTGCTGTTGTCTCTCAATAAAGTCGTCCCAATCATCACCAACACAGTACCTCTCATCTGTGCTGCTAGTGGCCATGCTCGCGTGGTTTAAATCCCAGTTTCTCGTTGCCAATAATATGTCCTTACGATACAGTACAAATGCACACGAGGCCCATATTAGAGAGAAGGTCACTCTGTGACCAGTCCTTTTATTAGCCAGCACTGAAGTGATGAAGGTGGGTGGAGCTTCCCCTTTTATACCTGAAAGTCCAGGTTAGGAGTGTCTCCCACAAGTTCACCACCTAGTGGTCAGTGTTCTCACAGTGTACAACTTAGGTCAGTTTATGCATGGATTACAATGACAGTTGAATACATGACACAGTTTGCCATCTGGTCCTTAGTAGGAAAATTTTTACAAAACTGCTGTAGAAATGGGTGCCTATGCTTTAGGCAGACTATCAATTCCCAGTGAAATTAGTCCTAGTTTTCATTTGAAAATAATGCACAGAGAAAACAGAATCATTTCATATGCAACTTAGAACAGTCACAAAAGCTTTCGCATCACAGTGGGTGGTCACTTGTCAAAATGATATAGAAAGTGGCGTCATTCCTGACAATTATAGTAGGATCTGGAACCATTTTTACCTTGTACCATTTTGCTTTATATGGATATGTGATAAAACAGTACAACTATTTGTAATGAGGGTTAGAACAAAATACTTTTCTTGGACAGTAACTATTGCCAATGAATTGCTGCAGAACACTAACATGCTGGGGTATGATCATTTACTTTTCAAATTGAAGGAAGATCAACCAACTGCACAGCTTTCGTTGCAAAGAGATGGTTAAGATTTCACTTAATGGCTTGTAAGTGGTTTCCCTTTGGTGATTTTGACACACCCCCACGTTACACTAGTTCTAGACCTGGGAATGATTACTGTACTGAACAGATGAATGAGTCACGGACAACTTACCTCAGTCTCAACCGTCAAAGCTTTAGTAAAGCGACCTCAACACAGCAAAACTACAAGTAAATACAGTGAAGAAGCAGTACAGTTCAATACCCTGGCATGTCTAAACCGTCCCTAACGCGAAGTATGCAACGTCTAAACCTCCTGCTTGGATCCACAGTGTACCACCGAATCTGTACCAACCAAAACCTCCCCACTAAAACCCTTCTCAGGCTTGGTTGGGAGAACACACGACACATCCTCACACAGTGGCTGTGATCTTAAAGATGTGTGGGCAGGAATAATGCTCACCGATTCATTGGCTTACTCACTGCTTCTCCTGCTGAAAACGTGTCTCTTCTGGTTCCGTACTGTCGACAGTCTCAAGATTAGCTTCACAATTGAATAGCGAGGCTCTGGTTGCTCATTGGTGATTTCTTCTCTCCGTCCGAGATGGAGTGCTCGGTCCTTGTAGAGGTGAAGCACATGGGAGCAAAAAAGAGAGAGAGAGCAATGGCCACGCAGCCACCTTTTATATCCAAAGTCTGTTTGCTTCTTCTGGCCAAATAAAGTTTTTTCTTGTTTCGAGGCTTCTGTCTGAATGACCCATGTGTATTCCAGTGATGGCTGGTGATGGGTTTTCGCTTCCAACTGGTCTGGGGCTGAATGACTTTCTATTGTTCTGGTTTCCCGCCTCTCAGGGTTATCTCATTCCAGGTAATGGCTTGAGCACTGACCTGTTCACATTGCTTAACAATGGACCATCCATCTTTGCCCATTACCTGTGATGAGTTGCCTTCTCCTGACCATTGTAACTTGTCCCAGACCACCCCCGCCCATTAGATGTGGATTTCATGTACAACATGGAAAAATACCTGGGCCCCTCCCACAACAGGCTGCCAGCTCTTTCTGCAGTGGGAAATATTAAAACGCAATATCCAGATAATACCCAACAATCCTTGGGGAGCTGATGCTTACAGGCTTCAGGTTGGAGTGGCAGCCCTACCTGTTAATTGAAATCACCAGTCATATGAATGTGGGGGCTTGTCAGTAACAAAGTCCATTTTCTGAGGCTGAAGTGAATCTGGCATTTTATTCCAAGTATACATGCTAACGCACCAAACTTTGGCTAAAAGGACTTTTTTCCGCTGAGGTGCTATCTTTTCAATATGGTTGGAATAAAACAGGACTATGAATGCCCAACTATGTGCAGAAATAGAGTGGTTTCATGGCTGCTGGTTGATGATTTATATTTCCCAGAGGGAGCCGAACTCAGTAACTTTCGAGTGACTGTTGAGAGTGAGTTGTCAGCCTCCTAAGTGGAAAGAAAAATCATAATATCCTGGTGACCACAAAGTACTCTATTTATAACCCAGGTGTCATGTTTTAATGGAAAAAATAATATTTGTGTATAATTCTGTGGGTTTTTTTAGTTCATAAAAATCAGAGGAAACTGCCTTCTGATGTCAAATATGTGGAAATATTTTTGTTTCACTCGCTAGTCTTCCACAATATCACTATTTGACCCTACAGGAAACAGTCCTCCTGCTACCAGTGCAGAATGGTATAGACATCAAAGTCAAGGACAAAGTGAAGCTGCAATCAACCTCTATCTCAAATGCCCCAATTTTGATATTTGTTAAAGTACAAATTTGCCCTGATTGTAAATGATTCCAATTCCGATTCATTTGAGACATGTTGGGTTGTATCTATTTTACACCTATCTGATGTCATGTTAGCAATAAGAGAGCACAGACCTGGACATCTCCACATTTTATTGAGCTTCTGGTCTCAGTAGCTGGAAGGTTGCTGTTGTATTTCTTTTAAATCTTTGCAAATGTACTTTTTTGCTCCCATCTCTATCCAATGTTTACAGTGTTGCACCAGGTATGTGGCAAGGGCATTCATTTCCCTGTCAGTCTGAGAGGAATGAGGTCTATCCATCTAAGATCACTTGTTGTCCAATGGTCCATTCTTCACCCAACTCCTTCCTCTAATAGTATTGCCAAGGTTTGGAATTTACCATATTGGGAAATAATAACTTTTTTATATAACTTATAAAGGTCCTCTTTAAAAAAAAATCATATTTATTAAAAGTGATGGATTGTTTGGCCCATGTATCCTCTGAGTTTTTTTTGATTAGCCCCCACATTAATCTTTTAATATGTACCTCTCAGCTGATGGTCACCAGAAATGAACACTTACTGTTGTTTTTTCAAAACGCTTGTTCACGCATAGATTGAGACAAATTACCCGCATACATTTTAAGTTAAGAAAATAAAAGGAGGATTATACAATAGAACTTTTGAACCATTTGCAGGAGATGTACATCATTTGTCATAATCATTTCAACAATATTCGCATATGAATAAAATTATGTAATGCTCTGAGAGAGGCTGGACATAAAGAGATCTAGAATGAGATCTCTACCTGTCAGAACTCTGCGATGGTTCAATGTAGAGTATAACTATGTGGCACATTCCCATTATCATTGTTTGCCTGTAACTAATTGGTTGCTCAATGGCTATTTTAAATGAGCCGAGAGCATGCAGAAATCAAGCGCAGGCAGCGGAAAGAGCGTGCGGCAAAACAGTCCCACCCACCCCTTCCCTCAATGACTATCTGTCCCACCTGTGACAGGGACTGTGGTTCTCGTATTGGACTGTACAGCCATCTAAGGACTCACTTTAAGAGTGGAAGCAAGTCTTCCTCGATTCCGAGGGACTGCCTATAATGATGATGATTTAAATGAGTAAAATCCAATGGTAATTAAAGAGCATTACTACGGACACTGAATATCAAAGCAAATTTGCAATAAAATGCACATATTTGCTGAGGGCACTTCATGTTAATGTTCAAGTTGATGAATGTAGCTTAAGGGTATAACAAAATAAACTGAATATAGAGGCCGAATTTGTCCCGCGCTGGGCTTGGAGCGCATCATTCGAATGAGGTGTTTTTTTATTGTCGATGCAGGAAGTGCAGGCACCAGTGCAGATTTGGGCTCTTTGACCAAAACAAATTGTTGTTGCTCTAACAGAGCGCTCGCACGGTGCTCAGCACATCAGCGCGGTGCCGATAACGTGCCGCATCGCGTTGACGCCTCGCAACGTCCATCCCTTTCTTTTGAAGGGGAGGGCTGCTGCAAGCTCTGCAGCCTCTTTAGTGGCGCCCGCTGGGCCGGGCCAGCAGCCGAGCACCAGGGGTACCAGTCTGCAATTTGGCGGCCTGGCCGCACCAGCAGCCGCCATTGTCGGGCTGACTGAAAGTCGGCGACAGAGAAAAGATGGTGGCCGTTACGCTACCACCTCCCCTTTCAGGGCGTCCCAGCCACCACAGCTTCTGGCACCAAGAACCTGTCGGCGGCATCGACCTCGCGTCCAGCGGGGCAATTTCCCCCAAGGGGTGCAAAAGGGTTGGCGCGGGGCAATAAGAGGTCGGCAGGCACGGCGATGACATCATCGCCGTGCGTGCGCTGCACCAATGCACTAATCGCAGGACGCGGCACAAACCACTTTTTTTCGCCAGCGGAGCCCCAGGGGCAAATCCGCGCGAGTTGATGTGGCTGCCGCGGCCACGCACTAACTCATTAGCACACCGTTATCACCATCGCTAACTGGCACTGCTCAAAAGGAAAATTTCAGCTCCTACTTTCTAAAAATATTCCAGAACTCTTTACCCTGAAAAACTGACATACAATACAACCATAAAAACCAATTGTCCACTCCTGTTGCAATAATTACTTGTTTCATAAATTCATGTTGTGTGTACTAGTGTGGCAGGTACTTGCTAAGAGTAATCAAATTTCAATATCCCGAAAAACGCAGAAGATCTCATATGTTAACCATTTGACTTCGACAGTAATTAAAAATTAATGAAATGCCATTTCTTTTTTGCGGGGGTGGGGGGGATTTGTTTACTACATATTCTTGTCACATGTTTAAAATGTTATTTGCAATCCCATGGAACATCATATAATCTTTAGATAAAAGAAATGTGAAACATAAAGTAAAATCTTTATTTAAAAAAACCGGCAGGATATATGATTTGCAACAACATATCTCTTTGCATAGGATTACATAGGATATATGTCTCAGAAACAGGCCATTCGGCCCAACTAGTCCTTGCCAGCGTTTATGCTCCACTCGCGCCTTCTCCCGTCTTTCCTCATCTAAATCTATCAGCAAAACCGTCTATTCCCTTCTTCCTCATATGGTTGTCTAGCTTCCTGTTAAATGCACCTATATTATTCGCTTCAACCACCCCCTGTTCCACATTCTCACCATTCTTTGGGTAAAGAAGTTTCTTCTGAATTTGCTATTCAATTTCTTGGTGAATTTCTTATATTAATGGCCTCCAGTTATGCTCTTCCTTCCCCACAAGTGGAAACATTCTCTCTCTATCCACTCTATCAAAACCTTTCATAATTTTAAAGACCTCTATTAGCCTTCTTTTTTCAAGAGAAGAGACCCAACCTGTTCATAGAAACATAGCAACATAGCAACATAGAAAATAGATGCAGGAGTAGGCCATTCGGCCCTTCGAGCCTGCACCACCATTCAATATGATCTTGGCTGATGATGGAACTTTAGTACCCAATTCCTGCTTTCTCTCCATACCCCTTGCTCCCTTTAGTCATAAGGGCCAGATCTAACTCCCTTTTTAATATATCTAACGAACTGGCCTCAACAACTTTCTGTGGTAGAGAATTCCACAGGTTCACAATTCTCCGAGTGAAGAAGTTTTTCCTCATCTCGGTCCTAAATGGCTTACCCCTTATCCTTAGACTGTGACCCCTGGTTCTGGATTTCCCCAACATCAGTAAAATTCTTCCTGCATCTAACCTGTCCAATCCCGTTAGAATTTTATACGTTTCTATGAGATCCCCTCTCATTCTTCTAAATTCCAGTGGATACAAGCCCAGTTGTTCCAGTCTCTCCTCATATGTCAGTCCTGCCATCCCGGGAATCAGTCTGGTGAACCTTCACTGTACTCGCTCAATAGCAAGAATGTCTTCCTCAGATTAGGAGACCAAAACTGTACACAATATTCAAGGTGTGGCCTCACCAAGGCCCTGTACAAATGTAGTAAGACTGCCCTGCTCCTTTGCTCAAATCCTCTCGCTATGAAGACCAACATGCCACTTGCCTTCTTCACCACCTGCTGTACCAGCATGCCAACTTTCAATGACTGATGTACCATGACACCCAGGTCTCGTTGCACCTCCCCTTTTCCTAATCTGTCACCATTCAGATAATATTCTGCCTTCCTGTTTTTGCCACCAACTGGATAACCTCACATTTATCTACATTATACTGCATCTGCCATGCATTTGCCCACTCATCTAACCTGTCCAAGTCACCCTGCAGCCTCTTAGCATCCTCCTCACAGCTCACACTGCCACCCAGCTGAGTGTCATCTGCAAACTTGGAGATATTACATTCAATTCCTTCATCTAAATCATTAATGTATATTGTAAGTAGCTGGGGTCCCAGCACTGAACCTTGCGGTACTCCACTAGTCACTGCCTGCCAGTCTGAAAAGGGCCCGTTTATAAGACAGAATATTATCTGAATGGTGACAGATTAGGAAACGGGGAGGTACAACGAGACCTGGGTGTCATGGTACATCAGTCATTGAAGGTTGACATGCAGGTACAACAGGCGGTGAAGGCGGCAAATGGCATGTTGGCCTTCATAGCTAGAGGATTTGAGTATAGGAGCAGAGAGGTCTTACTGCAGTTATACAGAGCCTTGGTGAGGCCACACCTAGAATATTGTGTTCAGTTTTGGTCTCCTAATCTGAGGAAGGATGTTCTTGCTATTGAACGAGTACAGCGAAGGTTCACCAGACTGATTCCTGGGATGGCAGGACTGACATATGAGGAGAGACTGGAAAAACTGGGCTTGTATCCACTGGAGTTTAGAAGAATGAGAGGGCATCTTATAGAAATGTATAAAATTCTGACGGGATTAGACAGGTTAGAGGCAGGAAGAATGTTCCCGTTGCTGGGGAGTTCCAGATCCAGGGGTCACAGTCTAAGAATAAGGGGTAAGTCATTTAGGACCGAGATGAGGAGAAACTTCTTCACTCAGAGAGTTGTCAACCTGTGGAATTCTCTACCGCAGAAAGTTGTTGAGGCTAGTTCGTTAGATATATTCAAAAGGGAGTTAGATATGGCCCTTACAGCCAAAAGGATCAAGGGGTATGGAGAGAAAGCAGGAAAGGGGTACTGAGGTTGAATGATCAGCCATGATCTTATTGAATGGCAGTGCAGACTCAAAGGGCCGAATGGCTTGCTCCTGCACCTAATTTCTATGTTTCTATGTTTCTATTCCCACTCTTTGCTTCCTGTCTGCCAACCAATTCTCTATCCACTTCAACACATTACCCCCAATACCATGTGCTTTAATTTTGCACACTAATCTCTTGTGTGGGACCTTGTCAAAAGCCTTTTGAAAGTCCAAATACACCACATCCACTGGTTCTCCCTTGTCCACTCTACTAGTTGCTTCCTCAAAAAATTCTAGAAGATTTGTCAAGCATGATTTCCCTTTCATAAATCCATGCTGAATTGGACCGATCCTGTCACTGCTTTCCAAATGCGCTACTATTGCATCTCTAATAATTTATTCCAACATTTTCCCCACTACCGATGTCAAGCTAACTGATCTATAATTTCCCTTTTTTCTCTCTCTCTTCTTTTTTAAAAGGTGGGGTTACATTAGCTACCCTCCAATCCATAGGAACTGATCCAGAGTTGATAGAATGTTGGAAAATGACCACCAATGCAGCCACTATTTCTAGGGCCACTTCCTTAAGTACTCTGGGATGCAGACTATCAGGCCCTGGGGATTTATTGGCCTTGAATCCCATCAATTTCCCTAACACAATTTCCTGACTAACAAGGATTTCCTTCAGTTCCTCCTTCTTGCTAGAGCCTTGGTCCCCTAGTATTTCCGGAAGATTATTTGTGTCTTCCTTAGTGAAGACAGAACCAAAATATTTGTTCAATTGGACCGCCATTTCCTTGTTCCCCATTATAAAGTCACCTGATTCTGACTGCAAGGGACCTACATTTGTCTTCACGTATCTTTTTCTCTTCACATATCTATAGAAGCTTTTGCAGTCAGTTTTTATGTTCCTTGCAAGCTTACTCTCATATTCTATTTTCCCTCTTTGTCCTCCTCTGCTGAATTCTTTCCTGATATGTATATCCTCGCATTTCTGGTATCATCCTTGCAAATCTTCTCTGCATCCTTTACAGTGCCTCTATATCCTTTTAATAATATGGCACCCAGAACTGTACGCAGTACTCTTAAGTATGATCTTACCAAGGTTCAATACAGGTTTAGCATAACTACCCTACTTTACAATTCTATACCTCTAGAAATAAACTCTTTATAATAAATCTGTGTGAACTCCCATTTTTATTGACCTGGAATAATAATGTTTCCTGCACAGCAGCAGACATTCTAAAAGCATTTAACATGAACAATTACAATTATAATTACAAGGCCAATAAATCCCCAGAGCCTGACAGTCTGCATTCTGCATCCCAGAGTACTTAAGGAAGTGGTCCTGGAAATAGTTGATGCAATGGTGGTCATTATCCAACATTCTATAGATTCCAGATCAGTTCTTATGGACTGCAGGGTAGCTAATGTAACCCCACTTTTTAAAAAGGGAGCGAGAGAGAAAATACGGAATTATAGACCGGTCAGCCTGACATCGGTGGTGGGGAAAATGTTGGAATCAATTATTAAAGATATAATAGCAGCGCATTTGGAAAACAGTGACAGGATCGGTCCAAGTCAGCATAGATTTATGAAAGGGAAATCACGCTTGACAAATCTTCTAGAATTTTTTGTGGATGTAACTAGTAGAGTGGACAAGGGGGAGCCAGCGAATGTGGTGTATTTAAACTTTCAAAAGGCTTTTGACAAGGTCCCACACAAGAGATTAGTGTGCAAAATTAAAGCACATGGTATTGGGGGTAATGTACTGATGTGGATAGAGAACTGGTTGGCAGACAGGAAGCAAAAGTAGGAATAAACGGGTCCTTTTCAGAATGGCAGGCAGTGACAAGTGGGGTGCCGCAGGGTTCAGTGCTGGGACCCCAGCTATTTACAATATACATTCATGATTTAGATGAAGGAATTGAATGTAATATCTCCAAGTTTGCAGATGACACTAAGTTGGGTGGTGATGTGCGCTGCACGGAGGATGCTAAGAGGCTGCAGGGTGACTTGGACAGGTTAGGTGAGTGGGCAAATACATGGCAGATGCAGTATAATGCAGATAAATGTGAAGTTATCCACTTTGGTGGTAAAAACAGGAAGGCAGATTATTATCTGAATGGTGACAGATCAGTAAAAGGGGAGGTGCAATGAGACCTGGGTGTCATGGTACATCAGTCATTGAAAGTTGGCATACAGATACAGCAGATGGTGAAGAAGGCACATGACATGTTGACCTTCATAGCGAGAGGATTTGGGTATAGGAGCAGGGAGGTCTTACTACATTTGTACAGAGCCTTGGTGAGGCCACACCTTGAATATTGTGTACAGTTTTGGTCTCCTAAACGGAGGAAGGATATTCTTGCTATTGAGGGAGTGCAGTGAAAGTTCACCAGACTGATTCCCGGGATGACAGGACTGACATATGAAGAAAGACTGGATCGACTAGGCTTATATTCCATGGAATTTAGAAGAATGAGAGGGGATCTCATAGAAACATATAAAATTCTGACAGGATTGGACAGGTTAGATGCAGGAAGAATGTTCCTGATATTGGGGAAGTCCAGAACCAGGGGTCACAGTCTAAGGATAAGGGGTAAGCCATTTAGTACCGAGATGAGGAAAAACTTCTTCACTCAGAGAGTTGTGAGCATGTGGAATTCTCTACCACAGAAAATTGTTGAGGCCAGTTCGTTAGATATATTCAAAAGGGAGTTAGATGTTGCCCTTACGGCAGAAGGGATCAAGGGGTATTGAGAGAAAGCAAGAATGGGGTACTGAAGTTGCATGATCAGCCATGATCATATTGAATGGTGGTGCAGGCTCAAAGGGCCAAATGGTCGACTCCTGCACCTATTTTCTATGTTTCTATAAAAAAGCTAATTAATTGAGTAAATGTTCACCAAGTAGAGAAGAGGAGAATTAAAGAACCATTGTTGCAACAATCATTTTCAATCTGAGCTCTTTAATTTGAATGTAATTCAGATTTCACTCATTTTTGGCCAGGATCCTTGACTCTAAGCATCATATTTGATAGAAAATGCAAATGGATATGCAACCTCTAATCAACAGTCATATCTAACTCACTTTCCATATAACAAAAAAAAATTGATAATAAAATGGAATAGTTTGGTAAGAGCAGTGTGTTTCAATTCAAATCCAATACGAGTCCAACTCACAACTAAACTGCTCTGATCTATATACCGCTTGCTGCAAATTAAAAAAACAAATCATTTTTATTGTTACAATATTTTTAAGTCAAAAAGCAAAAGCACAAATATTTCAGTGAATACTGGCTAAGTTCAACATCAGTGTTTCAAAAATTGAAGTACATCAGTTCGTTTTGCAGAATCATTTATTTTGTCACATCGAACTAGCAAACTTTACAGCTTGGGGAATGTTAAATTCCCATTACTGCCACTTCTAAGTCAATATGCCGAAGATTATGTGATGGAACAAAGTGTAACTGATTAATGCTGGTTGCTGCCAATCGAAAGCAGGTTCGACGAGATGAAAAGCCTGCAAGGTAGCATGTAGCATCAGATTAGACTTTGTTTGAAATAAAACATCTCCTGGATTGCTGCCAAGCATTTTTCAGGAATTCCTTCTCTTTCAATTATTTTAATTTATTCAGTTTGAGGGAAAAATTGAACTAAATAACTTGCTTGATTAGTTTTCAAAAACTGTGATTCAAAACATATTTGCATATGGTTAAAGTGTGTGCTATCTAATGTTATTAATTCATGACCATGATAAAAAATATTGCATTCTTTCACTTTGCATTAAAACTAAGTCTTGCCCATGTTCAATAATTATTTTATATTATTTGCTTTATTTTTTTCCCCATTCCCTGGTCTCCAGCAGGTAAAAGCCAACAGTAGACACAAGGATAAGTAAACTTCCTGCTCCCAAGCCTTGTCCACTGCTACTCTGAAACAACCGTGAGGTGGTGCTCCCTTCGAATTTCCTTCCAAGCTAGTGGAAGTACTTAGCTTCCCTCATTGTCTCTCCACGGAGACATATTTAGAAACTCAGTGGTGTGGGAGATGTAAAAGCTACATCCTACTCACATATTTAACTCATTCCTTAAAGAGCAGCTTCTTATTATCCAACCGATACTGGTTTATTTGCAGTGGAATATTTGTAACCTGCACTACAACGGGAGGGGAGGGGGGCGTGATTGATCCCTGGGGTGAGAGGGTTATCCTATGACGAGATATTGAGTAGATTGGGCCTATACTCTCTGAAGTTTGGAAGAATGAGGTGATCTCATTGAAACATATAAGATACTGAGGGGGATTGACAGAGTAAATGCTGAGAGGTTGTTTCCTCTGGCTGGAAAGTCGAGAACTAGGGGCAATAATCTCAGGATAAGGGGGAGGCCATTTAAGACTGAGATGAGGAGGAATTTTTTCACTCAGAGAGTTGTGAATCTTTGGAATTCTCATCCGCAAAGGCCTGAGGATGCTGAGTCATTTAGTGTATTCAAGGCTGAGATAGATAGATTTTCAGACTCTAGGGGAATCAAAGGATATTGGGATCAGGCGGAAAAGTCGAGGTCGAACATCAGCCATGATCTTATTGAATGGCGGAGCAGGCTCGAGGGACCGTAGGGCCTATCCTGCACCTAATTCCTATATTCTTTCTTATGTTATGGTCTTATGTAGATATTGGGAATGAAAAACCATCCGAGGTGGATATAGAATTGATAGTGGAGTTTATTATGAAACAAATGCTGCCTGATGGTTTAGATCCAGGGATCCTGTGAGAAACTGAGCAAGAAATTTATTGTGTTCCTAACACAGATGAGACTGCACACAGGGAGGTTAAAGTGTCAGTGACCTCAGTCTTTATTAAGACACTCCAGAGTGAGGAACAGGCCTTAGGGGCCGGCTTATATACAGTGCTCCCAAGGGATGCTGGGATACTTTGGGACTTCAGGGGATGCACTCCCTGGTGGCGGAACATGGGGGTGAATGCTTTACAGATACACAACATCACTCCGCCCCCCCCAAAGTCAAAGTGAAAACTATTCACAAGGTGAGGTGGTCCGGAGCCTTTCTTTCCCTGGTGGACCACCTTGGTACAAATGTCTGTTCTGGTGTGTTGGCTGTGCTCTTGCTGGGCTGGCGTGTTGTTGGCCCTGCAGGGCTGCTGGGTGAGCCTGGCCTTGCTGGGCTGTTGGGCGTGATGGGTTCGATTTCCTGGTCCGGGGTGGTGTCGTTGATCCTTTGGGTGTGTGTTGTGAGCTCGAAAAGGGTGGTGTCTGCTGTGGGTTGTTCAGGGCAGTCTGTGAACCGCAGCCTCGTTTGGTCCAAGTGCTTTCTGCAAATTTGTTCATTGTCTAGTTTGACAACAAACACCCTACTCCCTTCTTTAGCTATCACCATGCCCACGATCCACTTGGGATCATGTCTATAGTTTAGCACATACACAGGACCATTCAGATCAATTTCCCGTGATACAGTGGCGCGACCATCGTTTACATTTTGTTGCTGCCGCCTGCTCTCTACCTGATCATGCAGGTTGGGGTGAACCAGCGATAGTCTGGGTTTAAGTGTCCTTTTCATGAGTAGCTCAGCCGGGGGCACCCCTGTGAGCGAGTGGGGTCTCGTGCGGTAGCTGAGCAGTACTCGGGACAGGTGGGTTTGGAGTGAGAGGTGGGAGTCGCGTGAGTAGGAGAGGCCTATAAAGGCCTAGGTGGCGGCAGTCGGTGAGAGACGGGAGCAGTGTTGGTGAGTCCTATAAAGGCCCAGCTTGTACAGCTCCAGTCGGGAGAAAAAGCAAAATCAAAAGGTGACGTCACAGCCAAAGAGGTAAGTGATTGGCTGGTGATTGGTGAGTAGCTTTTCTTTTTCTTTTTTATGTCAGTAAGTAATCTGTTAACATTGTTGTCACCAAATTAAGTGTATCTAAGGGTTAAGTCATGGCAGGAGAGCTCGGTCACATGATATGCTCCACCTGTACCATGTGGGAACTCAGGGACACTTCCGGTGTCCCTGACGACTACATGTGCGGGAAGTGTATCCGCCTCCAGCTCCTGATGGACCGCGTTGCGGAATTGGAGCTGAGGGTGGATTCACTCTGGAGCATCCACGATGCTGAGAATGACGTGAGTAGCACATGTAGCGAGTTGGTCTCACCGCAGGTGAATGGTCCACAGCCAGATAGGGAATGGAAGACCAGCAGGAAGAGCAGTGCAAGGAAGGTAGTGCAGGGGTCCCCTGCAGTCATCCCCCTGCAAAACAGATGCACTGCTTTGAGTACTGTTGAGAGGGATGACTCATCAGGGGAGGGCAGCAGCAGCCAAGTTCATGGCAGCGTGGCTGGTTCTGCTGCACAGGAGGGCAGGAAAAAGAGTGGGAGAGCGATAGTGATAGGGGATTCAATTGTAAGGGGAATAGATAGGCGTTTCTGCGGCCGCAACCAAGACTCCAGGATGGTATGTTGCCTCCCTGGTGCAAGGGTCAAGGATGTCTCGGAGTGGGTGCAGAACATTCTGAAAAGGGAGGGAGAACAGCCAGTTGTCGTGGTGCACATTGGTACCAAAGATATAGGTAAAAAAAGGGATGAGGTCCTACGAGACGAATTTAAGGAGCTACGAGCTAAATTAAAAGTAGGACCTCAAAAGTAGTAATCTCGGGATTGCTACCAGTGCCATGTGCTAGTCAGAGTAGGAATCGCAGGATAGCGCAGATGAATACGTGGCTTGAGCAGTGGTGCAGCAGGGAGGGATTCAAATTTCTGGGGCATTGGAACCGGTTCTGGGGGAGGTGGGACCAGTACAAACTAGACGGTCTGCACCTAGGCAGGACCAGAACCAATGTCCCAGGGGAAGTGTTTGCTTGTGCTGTTGGGGAGGAGTTAAACTAATATGGCAGGGGGATGGGAACCAATGCAGGAAGACAGAGGGAAACAAAATGGAGACAAAAGCAAAAGACAGAAAGGAGATGAGTAAAGTGGAGGGCAGAGAAACCCAAGGCAAAAAACAAAAAGGGCCACGGTACAGCAAAATTCTAAAGGGTCAAAGTGTAATAAAAAGGCAAGCCTGAAAGCTCGGTGCCTCAATGTGAGAAGTATTCGGAACCAAGGAGAGGGCTCTGAACTAGTTAGAGTGGGTGAGAGCGCAGATGAACAGGACCCCAAGAAAGAATGCAAAAGGCAGGAGGCAACAGAGTAGAGTAGCACTGGAATAAGTGTAAACCACAAGGTGATAGGAAGGGACAATATGTATGAATATAAAGGGGCTGCAGGAGGGGTCAAAACTAAAAATCATGGTTTAAAAACTAGTATTAAAACACTCTACCTAAACGCACGCAGCATTCGAAATAAAGTAAATGAGTTGACGGCACAAATCATTACAAATGGGTATGATTTGGTGGCCATTACAGAAACGTGATTGCAGGGTGGCCAAGACTGGGAATTAAACATACAGGGGTATCTGACAATTCGGAAGGATAGACAAGAAGGGAAAGGAGGTGGGGTAGCTCTGTTAATAAAGGATGATATCAGGGCAGTTGTGAGAGATGATATTGGCTCTAATGAACTAAATGTTGAATCATTGTGGGTGGAGATTAGAGATAGTAAGGGGAAAAAGTCACTGGTGGGCGTAGTTTATAGGCCCCCAAATAATAACTTCACGGTGGGGCGGACAATAATCAAGGGAATAATGGAGGCATGTGAAAAAGGAATGGCAGTAATCATGGGGAATTTTAACCTACATATCGATTGGTCAAAGCAAATCACACGGGGTAACCTGGAGGAGGAATTCATAGAATGCATACGGGATTGTTTCTTAGAACAGTATGTTACAGAACCTACAAGGGAGCAAGCTATCTTTGATCTGGTCCTGTGTAATGAGACAAGAATAATAAACGATCTCCTCGTAAAAGATTCTCTCGGAATGAGTGATCACAGTATGGTTGAATTTGTAATACAGATTGAGGGTGAGGAAGTAGTGGCTCAAACGAGCGTACTATGCTAAAACAAAGGGGACTACAGTGGGATGAGGGCAGAGTTAGCTAAAGTAGACTGGGAACACAGACTAAAAGGTGGCACAATTGAGGAACAGTGGAGGATTTTTAAGGAGCTCTTTCATAGTGCTCAACAAAAATATATTCCAGTGAAAAAGAAGGGCGGTAAGAGAAGGGATAACCAGCCGTGGATAACCAAGGAAATAAGGAGAGTATCAAATTAAAAACCAATGCGTATAAGGTGGCCAAGGTTAGTGGGAAACTAGAAGATTGGGAAAATTTTAAACAACAACAAAGAATGACTAAGAAAGCAATAAAGAAAGGAAAGATAGATTACGAAAGTAAACTTGCGCAAAACATAAAAACAGATAGTAAAAGCTTTTACCAATATATAAAACGGAAGAGAGTTACGAAAGTAAATGTTGGTCCCTTAGAAGATGAGAAGGTGGATGTAATAATGGGAAATGTGGAAATGACTGAGACCTTAAACAATTATTTTGCTTCGGTCTTCACAGTGGAAGACACAAAAACAATGCCAAAAATTGCTGGTCACGGAAATGTGGGAAGGGAGGACCTTGAGACAATCACTATCACTAGGGAGGTAGTGCTGGACAGGCTAATGGGACTCAAGGTAGACAAGTCCCCTGGTCCTGATGAAATGCATCCCAGGGTATTAAAAGAGATGGCGGAAGTTATAGCAGATGCATTCGTTATAATCTATCAAAATTCTCTGGACTCTGGGGAGGTACCATCGGATTGGAAAGCAGCTAATGTAACACCTCTGTTTAAAAAAGAGGGCAGACAAAAGGCAGGTAACTATAGGCCGGTTAGTTTAACATCTGTAGTGGGGAAAATGCTTGAAGCTATCATTAAGGAAGAAATAGCGATACATCTAGATAGGAATAGTGCAATCTAGCAGACGCAACATGGATTCATGAAGGGGAAATCATGTTTAACTAATTTACTGGAATTCTTTGAGGATATAATGAGCATGGTGGATAGAGGTGTACCGATGGATGTGGTGTATTTAGATTTCCAAAAGGCATTCGATAAGGTGCCACACAAAAGGTACTGCAGAAGATAAAGGTACGTGGAGTCAGAGGAAATGTATTGGCATGGATCGAGAATTGGCTGGCTAACAGAAAGCAGAGAGTCGGGATAAATGGGTCCTTTTTGGTGGTTAGTGGTGTGTCACAGGGAACGGTGCTGGGACCACAACTGTTTACAATATACATAGATGACCTGGAAGAGAGGACACAGTGTAGTGTAACAAAATTTGCAGATGACACAAAGATTAGTGGGAAAGCGGGTTGTGTAGAGGACACAGAGAGGCTGCAAAGAGATTTAAATAGGTTAAGCGAATGGGCTAAGGTTTGACAGATGGAATACAATGTCGGAAAATGTGAGGTCATCCACCTTGGGAAAAAAAACAGTAAAAGGGAATATTATTTGAATAGGGAGAAATTACAACATGCTACGGTGCAGAGGGACCTGGGGGTCCTTGTGCATGAATCCCAAAAAGTTAGATTGCAGGTGCAGCAGGTAATCAGGAAGGCAAATGGAATGTTGGCCTTCATTGCGAGAGAGATGGAGTACAAAAGCAGGGAGGTCCTGCTGCAATTGTACAGGGTATTGGTGAGGCCGCACCTGGAGTACTGCGTGCAGTTTTGGTCACCTTACTTAAGGAAGGATATACTAGCCTTGGAGGGGGTACAGAGACGATTCACTAGGCTGATTCCGGAGATGAGGGGGTTACTTTATGATGATAGATTGAGTAGACTGGGTCTTTACTCGTTGGAGTTCAGAAGGATGAGGGGGTGATCTTATAGAAACATTTAAAATAATGAAAGGGATAGACAAGATAGAGGCAGAGAGGTTGTTTACACTGGTCGTGGAGACTAGAACTAGAGGGCCTCAAAATACAGGGGAGCCAATTTAAAACCGAGTTGAGAAGGAATTTCTTCTCCCAGAGGGTTGTGAATCTGTGGAATTCTCTGCCCAAGGAAGCAGTTGAGGCTAGTTCATTGAATGTATTCAAATCACAGATAGATAGATTTTTAACCAATAAGGGCTATGGGGAGCGGGCGGGTAAGTGGAGCTGAGTCCACGGCCAGATCAGCCATGATCTTTTTGAATGGCGGAGCAGGCTCAAGGGGCTAGATGGCCTACTCCTGTTCCTAATTCTTATGTTCTTATGTTCTTATGAGCCTTCTGTGACTCGTTTAAGTCTCTGTTTGATTGTTTGTACTGCTCGCTCTCGAGGCTGGTTTTAACGGGGCCGAGGTAACATGTTTGATCCCATTGCGGGTCATGAATCTTTTAAATTCGGCACTGGGTGGCAAACATGGCCCTCAGGCTTTCAATGGTGGCGGTGGCGGTGCTTCCCGACATTATTTCACATTCAATCCATTTTGAAAAGGCATCCACCACCACTAGGAACATTTTACCGAGAAACGGGCCCGCATAGTCGACATGGATCCTCGACCATGGTCTGGAGGGCCAGGACCACAAACTTAGTGGTGCCTCTCTGTGCGCGTTGCTCAACTGAGCACACACGCTGCATTGCCGTACACATGACTCGAAGTCAGAGTCGATACCGGGCCACCACACGTGGGATCTGGCTATCGCTTTCATCATTACTATACCCGGGTGTGTGCTGTGGAGTTCCAAGATGAATGTCTCCGTGCCCTTTTTGGGTAGCACTACGCAGTTACCCCACAATCGGCAGTCTGCCTGAATGGACAGCTCGTCCTTTCGCCGCTGGAACGGCTTGATTAGCTCTTGCATTTCAACAGGGATGCTGGCCCTGCTCCCATGCAGTACACTGTTTTTTACTAGGGTCAGCAAAGGATCTAAGCTGGTCCAAGTCCTAATCTGGCGGGTCGTGACAGGTGATTTGTCATTTTCAAATGCTTCCATGACCATCAACAAGTCTGCGGGCTGCGTCACCATCAACAAGTTTGCAGGCTGCGCCATTTCCACCCCCGTGGTGGGCAATGGTAGCCGAATGAGAGCATCCGCACAGTTCTCGGTGCCTGGCCTGTGGCGGATGGTAGAGTTATACGCTGATAGCGCGAGTGCCCACCTTTCCAAATGCGCTGCTATTTCAGCTTTAATAATTGATTCCAACATTTTCCCCACTACCGATGTCAGGCTAATCGATCTATAATTACCGATTTTCTCTCTCCCCCCTTTTTTAAAAAGGGGTGTTACATTAGTTACCCTCACCTCCATAGGAACTGATCCAGAGTTGATAGACTGTTGGAAAATGATCACCAATGCATCCACTATTTCTAGGGCCACTTCCTTAAGTACTCTGGGATGCAGACTATCAGGCCCTGAGGATTTATCGGCCTTCAATCCCATCAATTTCCCTAACACAATTTCCTGACTAATAAGGATTTCCTTCAGTTCCTCCTTCTCGCTGGACCCTCAGTCCCCAAGTATTTCCGGAAGGTTATTTGTGTCTTCCTTCGTGAAGACAGAACCAAAGTATTTGTTCAATTGGTCTGCCATTTCTTTGTTCCCCATTATAAATTCACCTGATTCTGACTGCAAGGAACCTACATTTGTCTTCACTAATCTTTTTCTCTTCACATATCTTTTTCTCTTCACATATCTATAGAAGCTTTTGCAGTTAGTTTTTATGTTCCCAGCAAGCTTCCTCTCATACTCTATTTTCCCCCTCCTGATTAAACCATTTGTCCTCCTATGCTGAATTCTAAATTTTTCCCAGTCCTCAGGTTTGCTGCTTTTTCTGGACAATTTATATGCCTCTTCCTTGGATTTAACACTATCCCTAATTTTCCTTGTTAGTCACAGTTGAGCTACCTTCCCCGTTTTATTTTTACTCCAGACAGAGATGGACAATTGTTGAAGTTCATCCATGAGATCTTTAAATGTCTGCCATTGCCTATCCACCATCAACCCTTTAAGTATCATTCGCCAGTCTATTCTAGCCAATTCACGTCTCATACCATCAAAGTTACCTTTCCTTAAGTTCAGGACCCTAGTCTCTGAATTAACTGTGTCACTCTTCATCTTAATAAAGAATTCTACCATATTATGATCACTCTTCCCCAAGGGGCCTCGCACAACAAGATTGCTAATTAGTCCTTTCTCATTACACATCACCCAGTCTATGATGGCCAGCCCTCTAAGTTTGTTCCACCACAAGGCCAGAGCGGTGCCGTACGTGATGCGGGAAAAGATAGAATACGAATTGGACCGCCTGCTGAGGGAAGGCATCATCTTGCCAGTTGAATTCAGTGACGGGGCGAGCCCAATCGTGCCGGTGCTCAAGGCAGATGGGTCGGTCAGGATACGTGGTGATTACAAGGCCACCATCAATCAGGTGTCACTCCAAGACCAGTACCCGCTACTGAGAGCGGAGGACCTCTTTGCGACGCTATCCGGTGGCAAACTTTTTTCAAAATTAGACCTGACCTCAGCTTACATGACCCAGGAGCTGGTGAGTGAGTCGAAGAAACTGACCACCATCATGACACACAAGGGGTTGTTTGAGTATAACAGATGTCCGTTCGGGATTCGTTCGGCTGCCGCGATCTTTTAGCGAAATATGGAAAACCTCCTCAAGTCGATTCCAAGGACAGTGGTTTTTCAAGATGACATCCTTGTCATGGGTTGCGATACTGAAGAGCACCTCCACAACCTGGAGGAGGTGCTATGCAGACTGTGACTGAAAAAGGCGAAGTGCGTCTTCTTAGCTCCAGAGGTAGAATTCCTGGGGATGAGGGTAGCAGCAGACGGGATCAGACCCACTGCGTCCAAAACGGAAGCGATCCAGAGAGCACCCAGACCCCGTAACACGATGGAGCTGTGTTCGTTCCTGGGGCTCCTGAACTATTTTGGTAACTTTCTTCCCAAATTGAGCACGCTGTTAGAGCCGCTACACGTGCTCCGACACAAAGGTCGTGATTTGGTCTGGGGGGACAGCCAGGAAAGGGTTTTTGATGGAGCATAACAAATTGCGTGCTCTAACAAACTGTTAACGTTATACGACCCGTGTAAGAAACTTGTTCTAACGTGCGATGCATCGTCCTATGGGGTCGGGTGTGAGTTGCAGCATGTGAATGCCAATGATCAGTTATAGCCGATAGCTTATGCCTCCAGAAGTCTGTCCCAGGCAGAAAGGGGCTACAGGATGATAGAAAAGGAAGCACTAGCATGTGTATATGCAGTAAAAAAAAATGCACCAGTACCTGTTTGGCAGTAAATTTGAGCTGGAGACAGATCACAAACCCCGAATGTCCCTTTTGGCCGACAACAAGGCCATAAATGCGAATGCATCGGCCCGCATACAGAGGTGGGCACTTACATTAGCCGCCTATGACTACACAATTCGGCACAGACCGGGCACTGAAAACTGCGCCGATGCACTCAGCAGGCTCCCACTAGCCACCACTGAGGGGGCAACTGAGCATGATGCTGAGATGGTCATGGCTGTTGAAGCTTTCGAAAGCGAAGGCTCCCCTGTGACAGCCCGTCAGATTAAAGTCTGGACAAATAAAGACCCGCTACTGACTTTAGTTAAGAAATGTGTCCTGAATGGGGACTGGGCAGCTACGTACGGAGCATGCCCTGAGGAATTTAAACCATTTCATAGGCGCATGGATGAACTCTCGGTTCAGGCCGATTGCCTACTGTGGGGAAACCGAGTAGTCATGCCCCAGAGGGGCAGAGAGGTGTTTATCAGTGAACTTCACAATGAGCACCCGGGCATTGTCATGATGAAGGCAAGTGCCAGGTCACACGTTTGGTGGTCAGGGATAGATGCAGACCTGGAATTTTGTGTTCGCAGGTGCAACACGTGTGCTCAGCTGGGCAACGCACCCAGGGAAGCCCCCCTTAGCCGCTGGTCCTGGCCCGCCAAGCCATGGTTACGCATCCATGTGCACTACGCAGGTCCTTTCATGGGAAAAATGTTTTTGGTTGTAGTAGACGCCTACTCCAAATGGATCGAGTGTGACATTCTCAATTCAAGCACATCCTCTGCCACGGTAGAAAGTCTACGGGCAATGTTCGCCGCCCATGGTCTACCGGACGTCTTGGTCAGCGACAATGGCCCGTGCTTCACAAGCCACTGAATTCCAGGACTTCATGGCAGGCAATGGAATCAACCATGTCAGAACGGCACCGTTCAAGCCGGCCTCAAATGGCCAGGCGGAACGAGCAGTGCAGATAATCAAACAGGGGATGCTCAGAATCCAAGGGGGTTCCTTACAAAGCCGCTTATCACACCTCCTGTTGGCCAATAGATCCCGACCACACTCGCTCACAGGGGTTCCACCCACAGAGCTGCTCATGAAAAAGACGCTCAAAACCAGGTTATCCCTTATACACCCTACTATGAAAGAAATTGTTGAGAGCAGGCGTCAGTCACAATGTGACTACCATGACAGGAATGCGAGGGCGTGATGCATTAATGTCAATGACCCTGTTTTTGTCCATAATTATGCTGCAGGGCCCAAATGGCTCGCAGGCACTGTGATTGCCAAAGAGGGGAATAGGGTTTTGGTAGTTAAACTTACCAATGGACAAATCTGCCGCAAACACGTGGATCAAACTAAAAGGAGGTTCAACAACCCCATCGAAGAAGCAGAGGAAGAACACGACGTAGAGTTGACTCCACCACAGGTGACCGAACACCGGAACCAAGTGGAGGAGAGCCCAGTCACTGTGGGTAGTCCGGACAGGCCTGAGGCGCTGCAAACAGCAGACACTCAGGCCAGCGCCCAACAACCAGAGCCCCAACTCAGGCGCTCTACAAGGGAGCGTAAACCACCAGAGAGACTTAACCTGTGATCCCAATAAGACTTTGAGGGGGAGGTGATGTCATGTATTCAACTGTCATTGTAATCCATGTATAAGCTGACCTAAGTTGTACACCTTGAGAACATTGACCAAAGGGGGCGAACTTGTGGGAGACACTCCTAACCTGGACTTTCAGGTATAAAAGGGGAAGCTCCACCCACCTTCATCACTTGAGGTCTTGGTAATAAAGGTAACTGGTCACAGAGCGACCTTCTCTCAAATATGGGCATTTATACTGTATGGTAAGGACATATCAGTAACATTCTGTGATACTATGATCTTGTTGCTGTTCTGCATACATCTGGACTCCAACTTCATAAAACACGAATACAGTAGGGAATGCACACCTTTCTTGGGCATTACTACTAGAGATTTCTCCCCATTCTCCTTCTTAGTTAATCTGTTTTGTTCTGTTTATTCAATCTTTGCCATCATCATCATCATCATCATCATAGGCAGTCCCTAGGAATCGAGGAAGACTTGCTTCCACTCTTAGCATGAGTTCTCAGATGGCTGTATAGTCCAATACGAGAACCACAGTCTCTGTCACAGGTGGGACAGACAGTGGTTGAAGGAAAGAGTGGGCGGGGAGTCTGGTTTACCGCACACACTTTCCGCTGCCTGCGCTTGATTTCTGCATGCTCTCGGCGATGAGATTCGAGGAGCTCAGCGCCCTCCCGGATGCACTTCCTCCACTTACGGAGGTCTTTGGCCAGGGACTCCCAGGTGTCAGTGGGGATGTCGCACATTATCAGGGAGGCTTTGAGGGTGTCCTTGTAACGTTTCCGCTGCCCACCTTTGGCTTGCTTGCCATGGACAAGTTCCGAGTGGAGCGCTTGCTTTGGGAGTCTCGTGTTTGGCATTAACAGCGCAGGCAGCTATTAACGAATATGTTATAATTGGGATTACGGAGACATGGTTCCAGGGTGACCAAGGCTGGGAACTCAACATCCAGGGGTATTCAACATTCAGGAAGGATAGACAGAAAGGAAAAGGAGGTGGGGGAGCATTTCTGGTAAAAGAGGAAATTAACGCAATAGTAAGGAAGGACATTAGCTTGGATGATGTGGAATCTGTATGGGTAGAGCTGCGGAATACCAAAGGGCAGAAAACGCTAGTGGGAGATGTGTACAGACCACCAAACAGTAGTAGTGAGGTTGGGGACAGCATCAAACAAGAAATTAGGGATGCATGCAATAAAGGTACAGCAGTTATCATGGGCGACTTTAATCTACATATAGATTGGGCTAACCAAACTGGTAGCAATACGGTGGAGGAGGATTTCCTGGGCTGTATTAAGGATGGTTTTCTAGACCAGTATGTCAAGGAACCAACTTAGAGGGCTGGCCATCATAGACTGGGTGATGTGTAACGAGAAAGGACTAATTAGCAATCTTGTTGTGCGAGGCCCCTTGGGGAAGAGTGATCATAATATGGTAGAATTCTTTATTAAGATGAAGAGTAACACAGTTAATTCAGAGACTAGGGTCCTGAACTTAAGGAAAGGTAACTTTGGTGGTATGAGACGTGAATTGGCTAGAATAGACTGGCGAATGATACTTAAAGGGTTGATGGTGGATAGGCAATGGCAGACATTTAAAGATCTCATGGATGAACTTCAACAATTGTCCATCTCTGTCTGGAGTAAAAATAAAACGGGGAAGGTAGCTCAACTGTGACTAACAAGGAAAATTAGGGATAGTGTTAAATCCAAGGAAGAGGCATATAAATTGTCCAGAAAAAGCAACAAACCTGAGGACTGGGAGAAATTTAGAATTCAGCAGAGGAGGACAAAGGGTTTAATTAGGAGGGGGAAAATAGAGTATGAGAGGAAGCTTGCTGGGAACATAAAAACTAACTGCAAAAGCTTCTATAGATATGTGAAGAGAAAAAGATTAGTGAAGACAAATGTAGGTTCCTTGCAGTCAGAATCAGGTGAATTTATAATGGGGAACAAAGAAATGGCAGACCAATTGAACAAATACTTTGGTTCTGTCTTCACGAAGGAAGACACAAATAACCTTCCGGAAATACTTGGGGACTGAGTGAGAAGGAGGAACTGAAAGAAATCCTTATTTGTCAGGAAATTGTGTTGGGGAAATTGATGGGTTTGAAGGCCGATAAATCCGCAGGGCCTGATAGTCTGCATCTCAGAGTACTTAAGGAAGTGGCCCTAGAAATAGTGGATGCATTGGTGATCATTTTCCAACAGTCTATCAACTCTGGATCAGTTCCTATGGAGGTGAGGGTAGTTAATGTAACACCACTTTTTAAAAAAGGAGGGAGAGAGAAAATGGGTAATTATAGACTGGTTAGCCTGACATCGGTAGTGGGGAAAATGTTGGAATCAATTATTAAAGCTGAAATAGCAGCGCATTTGAAAAGCAGTGACAGGATCAGTCCAAGTCAGCATGGATTTATGAAAGGGAAATCATGCTTGACAAATCTTCCAGAATTTTGTGAAGATTTTGTGAACTAGTAGAGTGGACAAGGGAGAACCAGTGGATTTGGTGTATTTGGACTTTCAAAAGGCTTTTGACAAGGTCCCACACAAGAGATTAGTGTGCAAAATTAAAGCACATGGTATTGGGGGTAATGTATTTACATGGATAGAGAACTGGTTGGCAGTTAGGAAGCAGAGAGTTGGGATAAACGGGTCCTTTTCAGAATGGCAGGCAATGACTAGTGGGGTGCCGCAGGGTTCAGTGCTGGGACCCCAGCTATTTACAATATACATCAATGATTTAGATGAAGGAATTGAGTGTAATATCTCCAAGTTTGCAGATGACACTAAGCTGGGTGGCGGTGTGAGCTGTGAGGAGGATGCTAAGAGGCTGCAGGGTGACTTGGACAGGTTAGGTAAGTGGGCAAATGCATGGCAGATGCAGTATAATGTGGATAAATATGAGGTTATCCACTTTGGTGGCAAAAACACAAAGGCAGAATATTATCTGAATGGCAACAGATTAGTAAAAGGGGAGGTGCAACAAGACCTGGGTGCCATGATACATCAGTCATTGAAAGTTGGTATGCAGGTACAGCGGGCAGTGAAGAGGGCAAATGGCATGTTGGCCTTCATAGCTCGGGGATTTGAGTATAGGAGCAGGGAAGTCTTACTGCAGTTGTACAGGGCCTTGGTGAGGCCTCACTTGGAATATTGTATTCAGTTTTGGTCTCCTAATTTGAGGAAGGACATTCTTGCTATTGAGGGAGTTCAGCGAAGGTTCACCAGACTGATTCCTGGGATGGCAGGACTGACATATGAGGAGAGACTGGATCTGTATTCACTGGAGTTTAGAAGAATGAGAGGGGATCTCATAGAAACATATAAAGTTCTGACGGGATTGGACAGGTTAGAGGCAGGAAGAATGTTCCCGATACTGGGGAAGTCCAAAACCATTGGTCACAGTCTCAGGATAAGGGGTAAGCCAGTTAGGACTGAGATGAGGAGAAACTTCTTCACTCAGAGAGTTGTTAACCTGTGGAATTCTCTACCGCAGAAAGTTGTTGAGGCCAGTTCATTAGATATATTCAAGAGGGAGTTAGATATGGCCCTTACGACTAAAGAGATCAAGGGGTATGGAGAGAAAGCAGGAAAGGGCTACTGAGGTGAATGATCAGCCGTGATCTTATTGAATGGTGGTGCATGATCGAAGGAACGAATGGCCTACTCCTGTACCTATTTTCTATGTTTCTATGTTTCCACGTGAACTATGTGGCCTGCCCAGTGGAACTGATCAAGCATGGTCAGTGCTTCAATACTGAGGATGTTGGCCTGGATGAGGACGCTAAATGTTGGTGCGTCTGTCCTCCCAGGGGATTTGTAGGATCTTGCAGAGACATCGTTGGTGGTATTTCTCCAGTGACTCGAAGTGTCTACTGTACATGGTCCACGTCTCTGAGCCATACAGGAGGGCGGGTATTACTATGGCCCTGTTGACCATGAGCTTGGTGACAGTTTTGAGGGCCTGGTTTTCAAACATTCTTTTCCTCAAGTGGCCGAAGGCTGCATTGGCGCACTGGAGGCGGTTTTGGTTCTCGTCCACGCTCTTACACAATCACTCAGCCAACAACAACTTGCATTGATATAGCGCCCTTTAACATAGTAAAACTTCCCAAGGCGGTTAGCAGGAACGTTATCGAACACAATTTGACACCGAGCCACACAAGGAGACAGATATTAGGGCAGATGACCAAAAGCTTGGTCAAAGAGGTAGGTTTTGAGCAGCATATAAAAGGAGGAAAGAGAGGTAGAGAGGTGAAGAGGTTTAAAAATTAAATTCCAGAATTAGGGCTTCAGAAGCTAGAACCTCAGCTGCCAAAGGTGCAGCAATTAAAAATCGTGGATGTGCAAGAGGCCAGAATTGGAGGAGTACAGAGATCTCAAAGGGTTACACAGATTGGGAGGGATGAGGCCATGGAGGGATTTGAAAACAAGGATGAGTATTTTAAAATTGAGGATTTGTTTAACCGGGAGCCAATGTAGGTCAGCGAGCACTGGGGTGACGGACTTAGGATATGGGAACAGAATTTTGGATGAGCTTACATTTATGTAGGGTGGAAGATAGGAGGCCGGCCAGGAGAGCATTGGAATAGTCAAGTCCAGATGTAACAAAGGCATGACTGAGGGTTTCAGCAGCAGATAAACTGAGGCAGGGGCTGAGTTTGGCAATGTTACATAGGTGTAAGTAGGTGGTCTTAGTGAGGGAGTGGGTATGTGGTCGGAAACTTATCTCAGGGTCAAATGCGACACCAAGGTTGTTAATGGTTTGGTTCAGCCTCCGATAGTTGCCAGGGAGAGGAATGGTATTGGTGAATAGGGAATGGAATTTGTGGCGGGGTCCAAAGTCAATGGCTTCAGTCTTCCCAATATTTAGTTGGAGGAAACTGCTGCTCATCCAGAACTGGATGTTTGACAAGCAGTGTGATAAATCAGAAACAGTGGAGGGGTCAAGATAGGTGGTAGGGGCTGTCAGCGTACATGTACAACCTGACGCTGTGTTTTCAGATGATGTCGTCGAGGGGCAGCATGTCGCTGAAAAATAGCCATGCAGACTCTGACAGAGCTGTAACATGCCAGTCAGCAAGGGCAGACCACAGCAATGTTGAACAGTTATCTGCTGAACATCTACTCAACTCAAATACTCCAAAAATTGCATTTGAAATATTTACAGAACTATTTTAATAAATTGCCTATCTGGCTCAGGAGTAATGGCTTATAACATTAAATATCATACATTGCTCTGGTGTAGATTTATCGATAAACCACTGTTCTTCAATTTGTGTCACTTACAATGCATCAGAATAAAACAAAATATTATTTAGAACAGGGACAGGACTTGTTTCCGCAGGACTGGTGCTAACTCAGGAACAAAATGAGATTTGGTCATTGAAAATCTTGTGTTTACATTAATCCTTTTCTTATATCTACACAGCATGGAGGAAGCTTTCACATATTTGATATATTATCTCCCATCTTGCAAAATGGATTCCCCAGTTCCAGAAGTGAGCTCTGCATGGCATTCCATCACTGCCAACACAAAAATTGTCTAATTTAAATAACAAGCAAGAAAGCTGCACGTTAAAATATCTACACTTATTTAATGTTTCCAGAAGCTATTTTAATATAATTTACTTTACTTATTATGGCACACATAAAACAGTCTTGTTAGGGGCCTGAAATTTCCTGTAGGGACGTAATTGGGATGTTATGAACGGGTGTAAATCGTGCCTATGTAAATTTTGCCAATGTTAATTTACACTGAAATTTCCTGTGGAACAACTGCTCCTGAGGAGCTCAAAACTGGGCATTCATGAGGCACTGTGGGCCAACAGCAGCAGCAGAATTGTATTCCACCACAATCTGTAACCTCATGGCCCGGCATATCCCTCACTCTACCATTACCATCAAGCCAGGAGACCTAGCCTGGTACAATGAGGAGCGTAGAAGAGCATGCCAGGAGCAGCACCAGGCATACTGAAAATGAGGTGCCAACCTGGGGAAGCTGCAACACAGGACTACAGGCATGCTAAGCAATGGAAGCAGCATGCCATACACAGGGCTAAGCGATCCCACAATCAACGGATCAGATCAAAGCTCTGCAGTCCTGCCACATCCAGTCGTGAATGGTGATGGACCATTATAAAATTAACGGGAGGAGGAAGTTCCATGAATATCCCCATCCTCAATGATGGTGGAGCCCAGCAAGTGAATGCAAAAGACAAGGCTGAACCATTTGCAACCATCTTTAGCCAGAAGTACCGAGTGAATGATCCATTTTGGTCTCCTCCCGAGGTCCCCACTGTCACAGAAGCTAGTCTTCAGCCAATTTGATTCACTTCACATGATATCAAGAAACAGCTGAGCGCACTGGATACAGCAAAGGCTATGGGCCCCGACAACATCCCATCTGTTGTGCTCCAGAATTAGCCGTGCCACTAGCCAAGCTGTTCCAGTACAGCTACAACACTAGCATCTATCTGACAATGTGGAAAACTGCCCAGGTATGTTCTTTCCACAAAATGCAGGACAAATCCATCAATCATCAGCAAAGTGATGGAAGGTGTCGTCGACAGTGCTATCAAGCGACACTTACTCACCAATAACCTGCTCAGCGATGTCCAGTTTGAGTTCTGCCAGGACCACTCGGCTCCATACCTCATTACAGCCTTGGTCCAAACATGGACAAAAGAGCAGAATCCCTGAGGTGAAGTAAGAGTGACTGCCCTTGACATCAAGGCAGCATTGGACTGAGTGTGGCATTAAGGAGCCCGAGTAAAACTGAAGTCAATGGGAATCAGGGGGAAAACTCTCCACTGGCTGGAGTCATACCGAGCGCAAAGCAAGATGGTTGTGGTGGTTGGAAGTCAATCATCACAGCCCCAGGCCATCGCTGTAGGAGTTCCTCAGGGCAGTGTCCTAGGCCCAACCATCTTCAACTGCTTCATCAATCACCTTCCTTCTATCATAAGGTCAAAAGTGGGGATGTTCACTGATGAATGCACAGTGTTCAGTGCCATTCACAACTCCTCTGATAATGGAGCAGTCCATGCCCGCGTGCAACAAGACCTGGACAACATCCAGGTTTGGGCTAATAAGTGGCAAGTAACATTCGCAGCACAAAAATGCCAAGCAATGACTATCTCCAACATGTGAGAGTCTAACCACCGCCCCATGACATTCAATTGCATTACTGTAGTGTATGTAGGCACCTTGAATAAATGACTCCATGAGGCAGGGTATGATACTTAAACTGAGTAGACCTGTAGTCCTTTATTTGCAGCTCCTCGAGTGAGGACACCAAGCTGTGAGCTCCTTTATATACTGGGTTACCTACAGTGTGCAGGTAACCCTTGGGTCTCCAACAGCAGCACCTCCTAGTGTACAGGTAAGGTGTGTACAGTGTAAGGGCACATTCAGTGTTGCATAACAGTGTTACAGACATCACACAGTAAACAGGCATTCATATACAACAACACTCCCCCATCAGCATTTTTTATATCCTTATTGTCATGACCAGGGGAGGTGATCAGTCGGGCTATGGGAGGTTGTGGTGAGGGTTGTGTGGTTGCCAAGTATGACCCCTGTGCTTGAGGCTGGTCTCGTACATTTCCCCTCCCTCACACGCAGACCATGTGGGTGTCACTGTTGTGGATCCCTCAGGGGGTAGCCACAGCATCAGTAGATGGGGTGCATTAACTGTGATGTGGGTAGTTGTGGGGTGGTGGGCAGGGCCACAGGACTGGGTGGGCTCCTTGTCCTCCAATTGGGATGAGGGTCAGGTCATCCCAGAGTTTGCCAGGGAAGCTGGAGGGTATTGGCCTCACGCTCCTGGTGTTGGCCCTGGTGACCAGGGGTTGTAGGCTAGTCTGGTGCAGTTTGCCATTGGTGATGGCTGGGCTGCCCATTGACCACTGCCCCTGTAATGGGTCTTCTCCCACTAGGTGTGTGTGTGTCCTGCAAGGGGCATCACATTTGTTCCAAAGGTCCAGGCTACATGGTCAGGTAGCCTGCTGGACCTGGGGGTCTCCCACAGGGGGATTCCATTGGCATCAGCATGGTCCCTGTAGGACCCATTGTCCTTTGGCAGTGTCCGACCAGTATACATGACACCTTGGCTCTGATCACACATAGTTGAGCCTGCATTATACATTCTAGCATTTGCATCACTTTTGGGTGTCCTGATTTAAACAGACATGGTTACATTAGGCATTTCACATTCTCTATAATTATTGTTAAGCATAATAAACTTGTTCTTAACCTTACTGACACCTGCATTCATCTCATTAGTCACATTAGTTAAACCAGCATCACAATTCATGGTTACATTGCATACATTTTCATACTTGCACCCTTTAATTGCATCTTTAGCTTTAAAGTCCTTGTACTGAAATAGTTAAAACTGTCCCTTTAAATTTCTTTGGTTACCGGTCTCCTTTAAGGGAGCCTTCCCATCTGATTGGCCGCTCAATGCCACGTGACGCTCCTCCAACTCTGCCCCTCGTGGTATGGCCACTGTCATTTTGATTTTAGGTCCTGCTCCTTGTGGTGCGGCAGCCATCTTCTGGCTCTCCTGCAGGTAGGCTGTGGTGCTCTTTTCTTCCACAGGTTTGACTCTGAACATCGGGAATCCATTTCTTTCGTCGACGTTCCTCTTTTGGAGTGCTGCCTCGGCCCAGAAAGTGGAGTTTTGATCCTCGGTCCTGGAGATTTCGCCGGGGTGCTGTGGAGTTGTTGCGCGCCATCGAGCTGGACTGTGGAACTTCTGGATGCAGGGATGGATCCATTTTCGAGGAGATCAATTGCCGGAGCCTGGAGACCTGGGAACAGCTTCACTTGGACAGGATACAGTTGTGGTCGATTGGCGGGATTCATCCAAAGTTCTTCAAAGGTCGCTTGGCTCATCGCAGACTGGCTCGCCCCTGTGTCGCTCTCCATAGAAACTGGGACCCCGTCGACGTCTACTTTCATCACCCACGGAGAACTTTCAGTGGAGCAGGTAGGAGTTCCTTACTCTTCTTCCAGGGGTTGAGCAACTTCGCCTTCATCTGTGTCGGAGCCCTGGTGATCAGCCAACTCATCCGAGACGCGATGAGTACAGCTTTTTTGGTACATCCTTTGAAGGTGTCCTTTCTCTTTGCATGCATAGTCTTTGTAGCGGTACTGGTGGGCCCTGTGGTTTCCTCCACAGCGCCAGCACGGGGCCATCTGGTTTGCCCCATGTGGTGGACTCAGGGTTGTGGGACTCGGGGCAGCGTATCTGTCCTTAGAAGTATCCATGCGGTGCACTGCACTCGTTGGTTTAGAGTCCCTTGATGCTTCACTTAGGTGGTTGCCAAAGTCGCACGGTGCAGCCAGTCTCCTTAAGTGTTCCAATCTTTCTACAAAAGCGTCCCAATCTTCCCCATCGGTAAATTGCTGAAAGATGCTGAGATTCGACATGCTGAGCGTGTGGTTCTTGATCTCGTATTCTCGTCGCCTACATCAGTGTATGTAGGCACCTTTAGTAAATGACTCCATGAGGCAGGGTATGATACTTAAACTGTGTAGACCTGTAGTCCTTTATTTGCAGCTCCTCGAATTAGGACACCAAGCTGTGAGCTCCTTTATATAGTGGGTTACCTGCAGTGTTCAGGTAACGCTTGGGTCTCCAACAGCAGCACCCTCTGGTGTACAGGTAAGGTGTGTATAGTGTAAGGGTACATTCAGTGTTGCATAACAGTGTTACAGACATCACACAGTAAACAGGCATGCATATACAACAATTACCATCACTGAATTCACCAACATCATCATCCTGGGGGTCACCATTGACCAGAAACTTAACTGGACCAGCCATATAAACACTGTGGCAACAAGAGAAGGTCAGAGGCTGGGTATTCTGCAGCGAGTGCCTCACCTCCTGACTCCCCAAAGCCTTTCCACCATCTACAAGGCATAAGTCAGGAATGTGATGGAATACTTACCACTTGCCTGGATGAGTGCAGCTCAAGAAGATTGACAACATCCAGGACTAAGCAGCCCGCTTGATTGGCACCCCATCCACCACCTTCAACATTCACTCCCACCACCGCCGGCGCACCTTGGCTGCAGTGTGTACCATCTACAAGATGCACTGCAGCAACTCGCCAAGGCTTCTTCAGCAGCACCTCCCAAATCCGAGACATTTACCACCTAGAAGGACAAGGGCAGCAGGCACATGGGAACATCACCACTTCCACGTTCCCCTCCATGTCACACACCATCCTGACTTGGAAGTATATCGCTGTTCCTTCATTGTCGCTGGGTCAAAATCCTGGAACTCCCTCCCTGACAGCACTATGGAAGTGCCTTCACCACACGGACTGCAGCGATTCAAGGCAGCGGCTCACCACCACCTTCTCAAGGGCAATTAGGGCTGGTCAATAAACGTTGGCCTTGTTAGCAACGTCCACATCCCAGAAACGAATAAAAAAAACTAATTCGACTACAGCAGAGCACTAAAGAACAGCTCCATTGAAACATAGTAAAAGAATGTCCTCTGCTTCCATGATATTTTGTTTGGTTCCAACATTGTCCCGACTCTCTGCAATTACATTGAAATCAGATTTTGGAAGTAATCAACTCATATCACATTGTACGCTTTTATTAAGGAATGAATAAAACTGTTAAATTGTTAAAACAAGCAGTAAATTGTAGACTGCTTGAATTAATAGCTCCCTTAATGTCTATCTATTAAACTCCGATAATTAATTTAAAGTTTGGCATTCACTTTACTTTAACCCTGTGCATTCCTCCTTGGTAAGTACAGCTACCCGTTCCCCAGCCCACAATTTCCTTAAAAAACCATGGTGGGAAGGGTGAACATCTCTGCTGCAAGGAGCAGCTTCCTTGGAAACCTTGGCATGCAAAGTAAGTCGCCACACTTGGAACGAGAATGCTTCTGTCATTTAAGACCGGAATGATTTTTAACTTTAAAAGACAAGTCCAATACAACTCCAAAGGATAAAGAATATTCCTTTGAACGGACACATTTTGTGTCTTGATTTTGGACAATGGTGTTTCTTAAATTTTTTTTTCAGGTGGGCGGAACAGTGGCAAATGGAATTCAATCCGGAGAAGTGTAAGGTAATGCATTTGGGGAGTTCTAACAAGGCAAGGGAATACACATTAAATGGTATGACACTGAAAAGTGTAAAGGATCAAAGAGACCCTGGAGTGCAGGTCCACAGATCCCTGAAGGTAGTAGGCCAGGTAGATAAGGTGGTTAAGAAGGCATATGGAATATTTGCCTTTATAGTCGAGGCATGGAATACAAGAGCAAGGAGGTTATGCTTGAACTGTATAAAACACTGGTTAGGCCACAGCTGGAGTACTGTGTGCAGTTCTGGTCACCATATTACAGGAAAGATGTGATTGCACTGGAAAGGGTGCAGAGAGATTTACAAGAATGTTGTCTGGACTGGAGAATTTTGGCTATGAGGAAAGATTGGAGATGCTGGGTCTGTTTTCTTTGGAAAAGAAGAGGCTGAGGGGAGACCTGATTGAGGCATATCAAATTATAACTCATCCTCGACTCCGAGGGACTGACTAAGAAGATAAAATGATGAGGGGCTTAGATAGAGCGGATAGGAAGGACCTGTTTCCCTTGGTAGAGGGGTCAACAACCAGGGGACATAGATTTAAAGTAATTGGGGGGAGGTTTGGAGGAGATATGAGGGGAAATGTCTTCAATCAGAGGGTTGTGGGGTCTGGAACTCTCTGCCTGAAAGGGTGCTGGAGCCAGAAACTGTCACCACATTTAAAAAATACTTGGATGTGCACTTAAAGTGCCATAACCTACAGGGCTACTGACCAAGAGCTGGAAATTGGGATTGGGTTGGATAGTTCTTGGTCAGCTGGCGCGGACACTGTTATGTATGGAATAAAGGTACAAACTGAGTACTGTTTAACTGAACAAGGTACAACCTTGGCTCTGCTCTATTACGGCTCAAAGTGCCTGACTCACAAAATGGCTGGCCTTTTATACCAGAGCAGCACCATGTGCGTGCTGCTCAGTGACCTCCTACAATGACACCATCTGGTGGCTACAAACAGCATGTACATACATGACAGACACGAGGGGCTGAAATGGCCTCCTTCTGTGCTGTAAATTTCTCTGATTCTATGAAAATGATTTTCATTTCTTACGTGCCTGGCATTTGCTGCAATTTAAATTCAAACACCCATTACATGCATCTGCTTCGTCTTTGCAAATGAATTGAGGAGAAAAAAGCTGCATTAATATTAGGATTTGACTATTGAAAAACATTTCAGTTGGCTGTGAAGTCTGGTTTAATAATAATTTAGCACTTTCATTAAAATAAAGCATTTGCTCTTTTCCAACTGAGAATTATGTACTTTTTACTCTGAATGCAATTTGCCGATTGACACAACCCAATAAGCTTGTGCAGAATTGTATCACCATCAGAGATTTGTAGTAGTCAAGTTTACAAATAATTTAGAATCCAGGTTATCATTCAATTTTTTCAGAAATAGTTGCCATATAAGCAAATATATTTTGGCTCATAATAACTGGGGTTCTTTGATGACTGTTACTTTTGATGTTGTTTCATTTGCAAAGCAGTGAAAATATGTCCTAAATCCACTTAACACAGTAATCACACATAGAAATCAGTTTTAATATTTCTTCATTTAACCTATAAAGCTGAATTGTATCAGTCAAATTATACAACACCTTTACCGATCACAGTCATATTTTTATTTTGTTTTATTTTTTTCTTCAAATGCCCTGCTTTACTGCATGTGACCAAGACTGGCCCCAACATTGTTAAAGGTGAATTCTAATTGTTAATTCACTCAGTGAGGAAATCCGATGCTTTCACTTTCTGGTCTGCCATAATTGTGTGGGGAAGCTTTTAGAAACGATAATCCGGGACTAAATTAACAGTCACTTATACAAGTGTGGATTAATTAAGGTAAGCCAGCACGGATTTGTTACAGGCAAATCATGTTTAACTAACTTAATTGAGTTTTTTGATGAGGGTTGTTCAGGGCAATGTGGTTGATGTGGTATACATGGATTTCCAAAAGGCATTTAATAAAGCGCCACATAATAGATTTGCCAGCAAAGTTGAAGTCCATGGAATAAAGGAGACAGTAATAGCATGGATATGAAATTGGCTTAGTGACAAAAAACAGAGTAGTGGAGAACGGTTGTTTTTTTGACTGGAGGAAGGTATACAGTGATGTTCCCTGGGGTCGGTACTAGGACCACTGCTTTTCTTGATATATATTAATGACTTGGATTTGGGTGTATAGGGCACAATTTCATAAGTTGCAGATGACACAAAACTTGGAAGGAGGGTGAACAGTGAGGAGGATAGTGATAGACTTCAAGAGGACATAGACAGGCTGGTGGAATGGGCAGACACGTGGCAAACGCAATTTAACACAGAAAAGTGTGAAGCACCTGTGTAATACATTTTGGTAGGAAGAACGAGGAGAGGCAATATAAACTGAAGGGTACAATCCTAAAGAGGGTGCATGAACAGAGAGATCAGGGGGTATATGTGCACAAATTGTTGAAGGTGGCAGGGCAGGTTGAGAAAGCAATTAAAAAAACATACGGGATCCTAGGCTTCATAAATAGAGGCATAAAGTACAAAAACACGGAAGTTATGATGAACCTTTATAAAATAATGATTTGGCCTCAACTGGAGTATTGTGTCCAATTCTGGGTACTGCATTTTAAGAAGGATGTGAAGGCCTTAGAGAGGGTGCAAAAAAGATTTACAAGAATGGTTCCAGGGATGAGGCACTTCAGTTACGTGGATAGACTGGAGAAACTGGGGTTGTTCTTATTGAGAGGAGATTTGCTAGAGGTGTTCAAAATCATGAGGGGTCTAGACAGAGTACATAAAGCGAAACTGTTCCCATTGGCGGAAGGGTCGAGAAAGGGAGGACACAGATTTACGGTGATTGGCAGAAGAACCAAAGGTGACATGAGGAATAACGTTTTTACGCAGCGAGTGATTAGGATCTGGAACGCACTGCCTGAAAGGGTGTGGAGGCAGACTCAATCGTGGCTTTCAAAAGGGAATTGGATAAGTACCTGAAGGAAAAAAAATTGCAGGGCTTCGGGGGAAAGGGCGGGGGTGTGGGACGAGCTGAAGTGCTCTTGCAGAGAGCCGACAGGGGCTCGACGGGTCCAATGGCCTCCTTCTGTGCTGTAACCATTCTATGATTCTATAATACTTTAACCATCTCACTACTCACTTAGTGCAGGCTTTTCTTTGTTTGATATTGCTGTTCAATATATTTTGATTTGTTAAATACATTTTTTAGTAAACGAGTGAATCTGGTATGATGTTAAACTGAATTCCAAAACTGGGATTGTTTCTGCCAATCTCAAGTGTAAAATCAAAGCGAACCTGTATGCCTAAAATTCTGGGTGAAAATTTGCACCCATTCTGAACCTGCACAAATGCAGGAAATCTGCATTGTGTGCTATTTCAGAAGGAATGGGGCTATTCTAATGAGCAGTGAGGGGTCCAGGCAAAGGTTTTGATGAACTGGCCCAAATTTACACCCGAATTCCTTGATCTTTTGTGCTAGAAATCGATAATGCATCACAATTAGAAACATAGAAAATAGGTGCAGGAGTAGGCCATTCGGCCCTTCGAGCCTGCACCACCATTCAATAAGATAAATTAGGCTATTTTTCAAGTGTAAATTGACAGAAAATTCCAGGCCAGGATGTTTTCTTTACAATCTTTTAATTAGAATTACATGACTCGACTATTATTCTTGCATAAATGTACCTGACTGTGATCAACATGGCAACAACAGCATATATTTATGAAGAAAGCTCTTTGACTTGAATAGTTCCAGCCTGTTCTTTAATAAGAGATTTCATAAATGAAATTGTTTGCTAAATTGTGCTTCTCCATTTAATTGAAACTCCATTTTGCCGTAGCTGGCACTTTTATTTCAAAATGGATGTGTCACTAATTGTAATTGTTGTCCTGGTTCTAAGATGTGGATTGTGGGAGTAAGGAAAATTAAGTTTATGGGATAAAGCTATGGCAGGCTGCCAGTAAAGCATGCAGCAGATTTAACACCAGCTTTTTAAAAAAAATTTATTTTGTGTCAAACATTGCAGTAACACAGAGGAAATCAATAAAGACACGCTGAAATGCAAATTTGGCAAAGCTGAACTCTCAGCTTCATTAGAGGAAAGCTGCGTTTTTATGCTGGTGCATTAAATGGGTATTACTGTTCAAACTTTCCTTTTGCTTTTGTCAGTTGAACAAATCTGTACCATGGCGAAAATTGCAAAGTGTTTAATAAGCAAGCGCAGCTGCTTTGTGATAACTGCCACACAAAGTGCTCGGCTAAAAAACACAGCTGTACTGGAAAGGGACCCACAGCATGCATACATTTGTCTGGTTAACTTCAGCGCCTTGACTATCAATCAGGACAAACAAAGAAAAAAATGAATGACATTAGTCAAAACAATGGGTTGCAAATAAGCACTATTCCATGATTAATCCTGCGTAGTTTAAAAGTGAAATAATGTGTGCTCTGAAAATGTGATGATCGATTGATTTCCATTAGGCTTGCTTTTTTAAAAAAAAAGAACAATTTGGGAATACACTGATAAAATAACACTCAGTTATTTTATACAGCAAACCATATGCAGATGGAAAATGACTTCACATCTTGTACTGTCAAAATGAACATTACACACAGGGGTTCAAACCATCCCTTTATACTGTGCACAGGCACCTTTTTCAAGTTTGGGATTTACATTTATTTGAAGTGTAAAGAAGCCTCCTGTTTAGTCATGGGATAAGTTTCGATCATGATGAATATTAGAATGGAATGTGCATTTGTTAAATGTATCTACATAATGATGCAACTGAAGTGATTTGGATGAAAACTGCTAATATTGTAATTCTCTAATTTATTAGTTGACTTTCATATTTCAATGTAGTGTACATTATTTCTCTCCAGTTTTGTTCTTTTTGCAGAAAGGTTAGCTCATGATTTAGTTTAATTGTCAAATGACCATGCCGCTTTATAAATAAAGCTTTTTTTTTTGCAATTTTTCAAAAGCTTTACAAGCTGAGCTATTCTGTTAGGCCTAGTGAGTGAAATTTTAATTATAAAGATTACTAACAATTGGAATTAAGGGGTGATTATCAGTTAAATATGGGTCCAAAACTAGGACTGCCAAGCAACATTAGGTTTAGTGTTTCCATTCCCCTGGTCATTTTGCAGATGTCAAACTCGAAGTAACAGTTGTAATTTGTGCAATTAAAGCCACCATTATTGCTTCCTTGAGTCAAATTAGGAATCTAAACTACTTGCCTAAATGTAACCACCAGTTGCTTCCTGCACGTTTGAAGGCTTGGTCTACAGGAGAGGTCTCAAACTGACTGCTGTCTGAAAACTGAGTAATGTCATAAGCAATAATCCATCTCTTAAACACTAGCCCAGTGCTCTATCTGCTAGATAATGATTGATA
The DNA here is from genome assembly GCF_044704955.1 of Pristiophorus japonicus. Lineage (NCBI taxonomy): Eukaryota > Metazoa > Chordata > Chondrichthyes > Pristiophoridae > Pristiophorus > Pristiophorus japonicus. The sequence continues at coordinate 38,973,800 of NC_091988.1, read as the reverse complement.
CAGCCAGCCCTGTCATGTAGTGAGCTGTTGAGGGATTGGATCACTGGTGTGGGAGGAGAACATATGAGAGCAATCCAAATGCATGACAAACTGCAGACATAACAGTCCACTCAGACACTTGTTACAAGCACATAAACACTTGTTGCAGCGAGATTCAAGAGTAGCAGCTGAAAATTAACTCCGTGAAAAAAGCTTGGACTGATCTGTCATTTATCAACTACTAATTAACCATTTACTTGCCAGACTTCTTGTAGAACAAAAATTCAAGTCTAAACAATCTATTATGTATTACCCTTGCACCAAGTTCAGTGCAATGGATAACTCACAATTTTGATGGATTTGTTGAACCTTGGGAAAAAAAGATTGCCAATCTAGCCGTCAGATGATGTTGTAGCACAAACAGAATGATCAGTTAAGTTAGAACTTGTGCCAGCAGAAACAATATCATAGTTATTTCCAATTTCGTTCGGCCAACCCAGGTGCACTCGAGAGCTTTTGAAAGCATTAAAGTACGATCAATTCTCAGAGATAATGAAGGAATGAAAAAGAGTGAAAATTATCTGTAGAACACATTTCAGCACTGCTAAGCACTGACAGCCAAATTCAGGTTTTTACAAGGAATTATCTCAAGCAACGAACCAAGAACTGTTAAGTCTTTTTTTCCATGACAGTCAAATTATCCAAACATTAAGCTTTTTGATTTTGGAAAAGTTTTCAGTTTGGTTATTGGCATTATACCTCACAGGTGCTGGTGTGCACGTTTCCCAGCATGCTCTGCCCAAAGCTGGCAATAAGTTGCAGACAGAAACAGAAAAGAGTTCATGGTCAAAGAAACTCGTTTTCCAGCCTCTTTCGATGACAACTGCAGTCACCTTGGCAGATGGAGTAAGGATGCCTCTTGACAGCCAAAGCCTACAAGTGTGACATAGTACAACAATCTACTTGTATGGGTGAGTTGCCCCAGTGTATCTCAGACCCCACCACCAGATGAATCACTTCTCTCTTTCAACGTGTTCAGAAAGTGCTCCAGACCAGATGCTTAGAAATTAAGCAAACAAGGAGTCATTACATGGACAGAAATAACAGCACACATTTTCATTCAGTCACTCTCTTTCTTTCACAAGTGCTGACAGGCAAACTTTCCCATTAATGAATACAGCTCTAGTTATTTTTTGGGAAAACATTTGTTATAAGGCTGTGTCATTAATTGTGTATGGAGATTTTAAAACTAAAGACTCCTCATCATTATCCTATATGGGCTATATTTCAAAATTATTACACAAAATCAAATCTACACAACTAAGCTGAGAACATACTCCAGCCTTTCGCGAACAGCTCACTGAACATAAAAAGTTTTGTTCTCAAGTACTATTACAAGACCATAAATTAACATTATGGCCAAACACCACTGCAGCATTTTCATGGAGACAGACGCCTTTTAAAAAATGAATTAAAAGCTCAATGGAGTTTATCAGAAGGTTGTAATATGTTATATAGGAACACTGTGCAGATTTGGTTTTATTAGTTTGACCATATAACCCTTGGAGACCTAGAAAAGGAGAAATTACTTCTATTCTCCTTTTTGTATGAAACACTGTTGAATCCTGACAAACACACAGTTACTTTGCCAGAAAATGCTATGCTTGGGTAAAGATTTTTATTGATCGTGTGTTAAAATGCCTAATTTGTAATATTTGTACCTCAGCCCATTTAATCAAACGTGTCATAACTTAACTAAATGAAAACATGTTATTGTAAAAAAAAATGAACTATTACATGAAATTGTTTATGTACAAATGGTGACAGGTATGGGCTAATCTAAAAATATTCAATTTAGCGAGCAATGAAAACACAAATAATTGAGGAATGCTTTATGTTCAGGTCACGATTATACATTCAAATGCTGTGCCTGAGCAGGAATGGGATAGGAAGTGATTTGGCAAATTGTAATTCTGCACTTGAATGGAATTGTATGGTTACCTCAGGTGTGCATATCTGGAGTCAAATGGTCTACAGTTTGTTGAAGCTAAAATAGATTTTAAAATCCACTTCATTTTTTGAGTTTCTATTATGATGATCTTAAGCCTAATTCTACAAGAAAGAAAGAAATAACTTGCATTTATATAGCACCATTCATGACCTCAGGATGTTCCAAATTTTGAATTGTAGTCACTGTTGTAATGTAGGAAAATATCATCGTCATCATCATAGGCAGTCCCTGAAAATCGAGGAAGACTTGCTTCCACTCTAAAAGTGAGTTCTCAGGTGACTGTACAGTCCAATACGGGAAATACAGTCTCTGTAACAAGTGGGGCAGACAGTCGTTAAAGGAAAGGGTGGGTGGGGAGTCTGGTTTGTCGCACGCTCCTTCCGCTGTCTGCACTTGATTTCTGCATGTTCTCGGCGACGAGACGCGAGGTGCTCGACGCACTCCCGAATGCTCTTCCTCCACTTAGAGCGGTCTTGGACCAGGGATTCCCAGGTGTCGGTGGGGATGCTGCACTTTATCAAGGAGGCTTTGAGGGTGTCCTTGAAACATTTCCTCTGCCCACTTGGAGCTCGCTTGCCGTGTAGGAGTTCAGAGTAGAGCGCTTGCTTTGGGAGTCTTGTGTCAGGCATTTGGACGATGTGGCCCGCCCAACGGAGCTGGTCGAGTTTGGTCAGTGCTTTGATGCTGAGGATGTTGGTCTGAGCGAGAACACTGACGTTGGTGTGTCTATCCTCCAAGTGGATTTGCAGGACCTTGCGGAGGCAGCACTGGTGGTACTGCTCCAGCGCTTTAAGGTGTCTACTGTTTATAGTCCAGGTCTATGAGCCATATAGGAGGGGGGGTATCACTACTGCCCTGTAGACCATAAGTTTGGTGCTAGATTTGAGGTCCTGGTCTTCGAACACTCTTGTCCTCAGGCGACCGAAGGCTGTGCTGGCACACTGGAGGCGGTGTTGGACCTCGTCATCAATGTCTGCCCTTGCTGATAGTAGGCTCCCGAAGTATAGAAAATGGTCCACATTATCCAATTCTGCGCCGTAGATTTTGAAGACCGGGGGGTGGTGCTGTGTAGCGGGGTCAGGTCGGTGGAGGACCTTTGTCTTACCGATGTTTAATGTAAGGCCCATGCTTTCGTACGCCTTGGTGAAGATGTCAATGATGGCTTGGAATTCAGCCTCTAAATGTGCGCAAACGCAAGCGTTGTCTGCATACTATAGTTCGATGATAGAGGATGGGACGACTTTGGATCTAGCCTGGAGGTGACGAAGGTTGAACAGGTTCCCATTGGTTCTATAGTTTCGTTCCACTCCAGCGCTGAGCTCGTGAAGAGTGAGATGGAGCATTGCAGCAAGGAAGATCGAGAAGAGCATTGGTGCAATGAAGCAGCCCTGCTTGACCCTGATTCGGACGTGGATTGGGTCTGTTGGTCAGGATCACAGCTTGCATGTTGTCGTGGAGCAGGAAAAGGATGATGACAAACTTTTGGGGGGCAGCCGACACGGAGGAGGTCGCTCCATAGTTCCTCACGGTTGAGTGTCAAAGGCCTTCGTGAGGTCAAAGAAGGCCATGTACAAGGGTTGGTGTTGTTCCCTGCATTTCTCTTGTAGTTGTCGCGCGGTGAAGGTAATGTCCATTGTACTCCTTCGTGGACGGATTGCCTGAACAAATTTCCCCCCTGGCCATCTGCTGCCAACTTCACTCTTCTCTTCCCCAATCTCCCCCACCCCCCACGGTTTAAGCTCCCCCTGGCCACAATAGTGGGTGCATTTCCTACCCCTAAAGTGTATCCCTTACCCCTAGAACCCGTGCTGCAAGGGCAGCTACTGGGCCCACTGCCCATCCCCCAACCATGCCTCCTCACCTTCATTGGACTTGCCTTCCAGATCGATCTTCCTGCTGCCAAACCTTTCGCTCCCCACTGGATGTGGCTGACTCAGCTGTTTCACCCGATCCCCGACGGCATCCGGTGAGCCTCCGACCAGCTCCGATCACAGGTTTGGACCCTACTTTCTGTCTTTGCCCTCACATTCTGGTCTTCCTCCCTCCAGCGACGTTCTGGCCTTCCTTCCTTCCTTCCTCCCTCTGGCGTCGTTCTGGCCTCCATCCAGCCGCTGGTCCCACTCAACTGCGGAGGCCCCTGGCGAGGGAAATCTGGCAGCCAATTTGCACACAGCAAAGTCCTACAAACAGCAAGAGATAAATAGCCAGATGATCTGTTTCAGTGACATTGATTGAGGGATTGGCCAGGACACAGGGGAGCACTCCCCTGCTCTTCTTTGAATAGTGCCATGGGATCTTTTTTACAACCACCTGAGAGGGCAGACCTTGGTTTAATGTCTCATCCAAAAGAAAGACTGTGATAAACTAGAAATTAGCAAGGGATTTTCAAGAGCTATCTTCTCCATCTTTTCTTGAAAATCTTGTGTTAAAGGAGCAGTATTTTTATTTGTAAGCAAATAACATATAGCTTTCCTCTCCAAAATGTCTTGACTTTTAATTTTTCAATTATTGGTGACTGAGTCACAATATTCCTGATCTTGCTGCTAACAATGCCAAGTTATACCCTTAAAGCTGTAACTTCCCATGTTGGCCTACCGGATTGTTTGTATTAATGCAGTGTACCGTGGAGTTGTAAGATGTGGCTCCATGCCTGCAAACCTCCACATACCAACTTCCTGACACAGTCAAGTAGAAGGGAAACAAGGCACTTCCACACAGAGAGGGTTGGAAAGTCAGACAGGTCACCTGGGCCAAGGTATCTCCTAATAGCTGGTGATAGTGACATTGGCATAGCTATGAACCAGAGAAAATCATATGGTTTGATGGACCTAAAGGAGGAGGAAACATAAATAAATAGAAGTCTAGGAGAACATAAATGTACGTAAAACTGCAACATCTCCTTTCAACCAGCCAACTTGTCATTTGATCTAAGTGAGAAGTGGAGCTGTTCATAAATTGATTACTGTAAATAAAGCATCAGCAACTTTTAAAAGCCAAGTGACCAGAATAAAATCATTGCAGAAATTCAAGCAGGGACAAATTAACTTTTATTATATAGTTAATTTTAAGCTTATAAATTCAAGAGGAAAAGCAACACTTTCCTTAAAGGCCCAATTCTCCCTATCCACTATGCAAATACTGACACTTGGTTGTGCCAAATGCAAATCAATATTGTATAATTTTGACTTATGCACCGTAGATTCACTGATACACATGGTACTATTATAACTGCAGTGTTCAGTTTTCTATCAGTGAATTGGCAGTAATGGGCAGTGTGAGCATATCAAGTTAATGGTCATTTCCTCCACTATTTCTCGCACAACAATTTTTTTTTTTAAAGCTGTGTCCCATCCCCAGTGCTTTTTAAAATAAATCAATATTATTTTCACCCTTGCACTAGGCATCACTGACCATTCCTGGTCAAGAGGGCAAGTGACCTGCTCTCAGGCCTTTTTCAGTGCACAGTTAAGGTGACTGAAAAGTGCCTGGGGTGATCCACCCTCTGATTTTTTTCTCCCTTCCTGTGGGAAGCACCTGGCCTCGACTGTGTGGGGAACTGCTACAAACCCAGTGTTTGTTTTAAACCAAAAAACAAGAAATGGCTTGATGGCTGAATTCCTGTACCTATGGGAACTAAACTTTAGTTATACCATGTAGATTTTTCAGCAAATTGGGGCCTAAAAGTCTATTGTACACTGGTAAAATCTGCTGCAAGTGAGCCATAGCTGAATACAGGATTGGGGCTACATTTGCGTGCATTTGAATGGAGAAAATTCCTAATATTGAGTGGGGATGGCAAAGAACCGTCCCAATTCAAGCGAGTACATCATCTCTTTGTAACTCATGTGCAAAAGGCTTTGTATCTGTGCAGCAGGAAGAAAAAAGTAAAAATATCTATATATACACAAACTGAGTTTGGATGTAACTATGGGTTGCACATTGCGCAAAAGGTGAAATATTGGGCATAATGTTCAAAATTTAGAAATAAACATCATTAAATAATTCAAAAGGAAAAATGTTTCAAATTCAAAATTTCTCGAAGCAATCATTCTGAGAAAAATAAACAGGGATTAAGTCCCTATAGCCTGCAGTTGTTATTGAAGAAGGTATGTCTCGAGATTGCTAAATGAAATCAGTCCCACTGCAATTATGATCATTGAAGCATACACTCAATATATCGTGCCAAATTGGGTAGATTTGAGCAATTTGACTTCCTCCATGCAACCCTTAGGGACAGTTTTGAGAAAGTACAGACTGTTTACAAACAGAGCAAGCCTCTAGGAATTAGGATTTAACTATCTGCAGCAATACCACCAGCACACAGCTACACACCTGCTAGAGAGTTCTGTAGCTTCTTATGAGCCTTTTTCAACCACTCAAAAGCACACCTATATAGTGCATGTACTGTACCAGCAAAATAAATACAAGCTCTGTTGTTCGCGAAGCAGATTTTCAGGGGGAAAAGTCAGATGCCGACCCACCACATTGTAAAGATTGTGGTTTTGCAAAGCCTGCAAAACAACCATACCTTATATTTTGAATATCTTCATCAATCTGCAGTTATTGGGGTCGATTTTCACTGCCTTCTCCTGGCGCTAACAGGGCGGTAACGGCCTCAAAATAAAGCTCGGTAGCTTTACCGGCCCGTTAACACCGGTGACGCAGCTGGCTCCATTTTGGAAGAGGCCGGACACCGGGTGTCCAAATTGCCTGCCTGTTTCAGGCGCTAGGCCCCTTTTAATATGGAAATCAGGATCTTATGAAGTAAAGTAGGACCGATTGCTATTTTTGGTCGGAAATGGTTGGAGCCGGCGCCTGTCGCCCCGCACCAGCTCCACGGGCGATGGAACCGGAGGCCTGCCAAAGGTATGTGTTGAATTATTTTTGTGGGCTCTGGAGGAGCTCCCTTGCCACAACCATCTTCAAAGAACTGAACCTGCAATAATTTTGAAAGGAACTAAATGTATGCATTGGTTTATGCTTTGAAACCTTTGCACTAATAAGGCTGAAAAGGCTGCTGCTTTGTGCTGTTGCAAAGATATTGTAAATTCCCTTCAGCAATTTCTTTCCCGTAAAGATTTTTGATCATGTACATGAGTTATCTCCTTTTAAAAAAAACACAAAACATTTTCTTGTTTGCACCATTACGTAGGTTACACACCACCTTTCTACTGCATTTATTGTCTGTTTCTATGGCCGTGAAATTGCATAGCGCCCCATTTGGGGGCAGTAACCCCGCTCGCAAAATTGAGGTTACAGCGCCCGTGAGGAAGTGGAACGCACCAAAACACACTCCACTTCCTCTCTGGGGTGCTAACACAGGGAAGCAGAGGGAGCGGGATGCAGCGCTATGCACTGGGCCAAGCTGCAGACTCCGTGGGGCCCTACCTGGCCCACGGGAAGCGGGATGCCGTGCCAATCAGCCCGGCTTTCAAGTGGATTGCCGAGCTGCCAGATCACAGCATGGACCCCGCGGTTCAAGGAGGCAACAGGCCACGACAGGTAAGTCGGCCGATTTTTTACTTACGCGCACATCACCCCCCTTTAACTAGCGCCCCACAAGCGGCTGGCTGCCATGTACATGTCCCCTGCAGCGGCGACGAGCATCGCCCAGTGCAGCTTCAGGGAGCAAAACCGAATTTTGGAAACCGAAAACGGTCGCTGTGCATGGTGATGATGTCGTCATCACCGGCACAGCGGAGTGAGTCGCTTCCCGTTACCACTGCCGCTAAACTCCCGCTGAATTTACCGGGAGTTGTTAGCGGTGCCACGCCCAGGTGCAAAATTATTTACGCCCCATTAGAGCCCCACTGGGGGCGCTAACGGGAGGTGCAAATGATCTCAATTTCTCCCCCTATGGTTCTATGTTATTACACTTTATTCCATTACACTCTTTCCACTGTGTCTGATCTTTCTCTTGCTCTCCTCTCTCTCTCTCTTTGACCTGTCTTTTTATCCTCACGACACTCTTCTCCTCTTCCATCCATCAGATAAGATCAGCTCGGTCTATGTGGGTAACCGCACATGCTAAAGAAAGAAAGAAAGACTTGGATTTATATAGCGCCTTTCACGACTAACGGACATCTCAAAGCACTTTACAGACAGTGATCTACTTTTGGAGTGTAGTCACTGTTGTAATGTGGGAAACGCAGCAGCCAATTCGCGCACAAGCAAGCTCCCACAAACAGCAATGTGATAATGACTAGATAATGTTTTTTTTGTTCTGTTGATTGAGGAATAAATATTCACCAGGACACTGGGGATAACTCCCCTGTTCTTCTTCAAAATAGTGCCATGGGATCATTTACGTCCACTAGAGAGAGCAGACGGGGCCTCGGTTTAACGTCTCATCCAAAAGACGGCACCTCCGACAGTGCAGCACTCCCTCAACACTGCACTGGAGTGTCAGCCTAGATTTTTATGCTCAAGTCCGTGGAGTGGGACTTGAACCCACAACCTTCTGACTCAGAGGCGTGTGTACTACCCACTGAGCCACACCTGACACAGCTGTGACTCAGTGGGTAGCACTCTTGCATCTGAAGGCAAACTGCACTCTAGGACAAATGACTTAATTTTTATAAAGGTGTAATTTATGTGTTGGACTTCACTACAATGTCTATGCGGAAATGAATGTGTGCATATTCTTGTATGTGCATATTCTTGTATTCTAGGAGCAGATGTCTCATTTTCAGTTCAGTATCCAGATATTATTATATAGGCTCCTGAGAGCTAGATTCTCTTTCCTTTGTCAAGTGGGCTTTTATATAACTCCAGGAATCAAATGTCAAAGGTGAAATAGCAAACAATGCTGGAAATACACAGTAAGTTAATGACTTTAGATGGGACCCTTCAGAATGAAAGGTCACACCCAAGACATTGCCTGCATCATTTGCCCATGGCATTAAACTAGGACACACACAAACTATTAACCCCTCTCTCTTTTTTTCGATGCTGACTAGCATAAAGCACATTTCCAATATTTTCTGTTTTTACCAGATTTCCAGCACTAGTGGTTTTTCTTCTCATCGAAGCAATCTGCAACTGGATTTTCTGTTCTCTTAATGTACTGAGACCATATACAAGTAATAATACATTCAACAGATTTCACACTACTAATACCGGACAAAAAGGCATTTGATGAAAATCAACAAGAAAGGTTACTATTTAAACTCAAAACTCTGAAGATTCAGGGCAAAAGTTGGGTATGGATAAGAAATTGGCTGAAGGGGAGGAAACAAGGGGTAATGTCAAGGTGGGAGGAAGTACTGAGTGGTGTGCTCCAGGTTCATTATTGGGCAATGACTGTTTCTAAATTACATCAAGTGATTTGGATTCAGAGGCTGAGAAATTTGGGTGCGCCCCATTTGGGGGCAGTAACACTCGCCAGGCGCAGAAGTATCGCCACTCGCGATAAATTAGGGTTACCGCCCTCGAAAGAACTGGAGCGCTAAATCAAGTGCTCCACTTCCTTTCTGGGGCGACAGCGGGGCGCACGACCCGGAGGGGGTTGCACAGCTCAGCAGCGCTATGCACTGGGCCGCACAGCATTGCCGCGTAGGATGGGCTCTCCCTTGAATTAAAGGGAAGGGCCCAAGCTACATACTCTGCAGATTGTGGACACATCTACCTGGATCATCAGGGAGCGGGGGCTGCCGCGCGATCATAGCGGCACTCAAGCAGAGTGCCAGGCTGAGCGATCGTGGCACGGACCCCGCATCCAAAGCGGCAATGGTGCTGCAAAGAAAAGTGGACATTTTTTTCACGAGCAGCCGACCACCTGCCCTTTAACTTTTGCCCCGCCAGCGGCCGGCCACCTAATACGTGTCTCCTGAAGCTGTCGTTGTCATCGCCCGCCGTTGCTTCAGGGGGCAATACACAATTTAGGATCAGGAGCGCTAACGGGGCACTACGCACGGTGATGATGTCACGATCTCCGAGCGCAGAAGATTGGGGCGCAATGTTGTAGCGCCACCACTAAACTCCCACCGAATTGAGCAGTGCCGCGTACGGTCGTAAAGTCGGTGCACTCCATTAGCACCCCCGATTGCTCCCCCAGAAACTCTCTCCAAATTGGTCAAATTTGCAGATGATACCAAACGCGGTCGGGCAGTGAAATCGAAGGAGGGAGCCCACAAATTGCAGAATGACTTAAACTAAATATGTGAGTGGGACAAAATGTGGGAGATGTAACTTAATGCAGATATAAGTAAGATATTGCACATAGGACAGGAAAATGGGCGACACATACACACTCCGTGAATAGTGCCAAAATAGCAAAACATTTAGTTGAAAGAGACCTAGGAGTCCCAGTAGACTAGTGGACTCTATGCCCAACCAATGCACAGCATAAACAAAACAAATTGTATACAGCCAAAATAATAAAATACAAGTCAGAGTAAGTGATCAAACTGTACAGGGTTCTGGTCAGATCACGCCTTAAGTAATGTGTTCAGTTCTGGTCATCGAGAAACCAGGGTCCTCAACTATTTACAATCTATATTAATGACTTGGATAAAGGGACTGAGTGTACAATTCAATTATTAATGCACTTTCAATAATTAGCTCTGCTTTTTAACAACTGTACCAACTATTTCTTGCATCTAACAGCAGTCTTTATCTTCTGACCAGTAACATTTGAACAGCCACCAAGTTTGCTGATGATACAAAGATGGATGGGAAAGCAAATTGTGAGGAGGACACAGAAAAATTTGCAAAGGGATATAAACAGGCTAAGTGAGTGGGCAAAAATTTGGCAGATGGAGTATAATGTGGGAAAATGTGAGGTTATCCACTTTGGCAGAAAAAATAGAAAAGCAAATTATAATTTAATTGGAGAAAAATTGCAAAGTGCTGCAGTACAGAAGGACCTGGGGGTCCTTGTGCATGAAACACAAAAAGTTAGTATGGAGGTACAGCAAGTAATCAGGAAGGCAAATGGAATGTTGGCCTTTATTGCAAGGGGGATAGAGTATAAAAGCAGAAAGTCCTGCTACAACTGTACAGGGTATTGGTGAGGCCACACTTGGAGTACTGCGTACAGTTTTGGTCTCCATATTTAAGGAAGGATATACTTGCATTAGAGGCTGTTCAGAGAAGGTTCATTAGGTTGATTCCAGAGATGAGGGGGTTGACTTATGAAGATAGGTTGAGGAGGTTGGGTCTATATTCATTGGAGTTCAGAAGAATGAGAGGTGATCTTATCGAAACATATAAGATAATGAGGGGGCTCGACAAGGTGGATACAGAGAGGATTTTCCACAGAGGGGAAACTAAAACTAGGGGACATAGAATAAGGGGCCGCCCATTTAAAACTGAGATGAGGAGGAATTTCTACTCTCAGAGGTTTGTAAATCTATGGAATTCTCTGCCCCAGAGAGCATTGACTCTATTTAAGGCGGAGATAGACAGATTTTTGAGCGATAAGGAAATAAAGGGTTATGGGGAGCGGGCAAGGAAGTGGAGCTGAGTCCATGATCAGATCAGCCAAATGGCGGAGCTGGTTCAAGGGGCCAGGTTGCCTACTCCTGCTCCTATTTCTTATGTTCTTGTGTTCTTATTCACTGAAAGCATTACAGGGATAAGCCAAAGTCAGTGTCAGGAGACTGAGTATGAGGAAAGATTGGTGGTATTTGGGTGGTTTTATAGAGATCTTACATACGATAATAAATGATATGTAAAAGATTAATCTGCAATACTACTTTTAAGTAAATAATGCGAGTCGTACAAAGGAATACAGGTTCAAACTGGTAACGGTAACTTTATGACTGATATAAGGAGGTTTTTCTCAACTTTTGAAATGGACTTCCAGACAGAGTGGATTAGGTGAAATTTAAGAAACAGTTAAAAGCTGCAATGGGACGGGGGCTTGTAGGGTTGCTGTGGATGGATTAATTAAGATAGGCCAAATGGCCTTACTTCTCCATGAGGATCTTGTGATTTACATTAAAATATTAGCCTTCACTGCACATTAACAATAATTCTAACTTGGATTAGCCATCAACAATACCGAAGCACCTTGCAATAACAACCTATGATGTATTACAATCTCAGAAATAATTTCACCAATAGGGAAATTAAATAATACACCCTTTAATATAACAATTATTTATGCCTGTCTCCTTATTTCCCATATATTCCTCATCCAGTTTTTGTCCATATATTGATTGATATGAGGGTAATATACTTTTTCTTTGCTGTTATACTAATTGTCATTTGTCAAGCTTTAAATTGCTAGTAATAAAATATTTATGTACACAAAGCCTCCATTTAGTTTATTTCCTCATTTATATTTATTAAAATTATTAGCAAGGCAGCATTATTCTATTGGAACTTTTCTCACACTGTAAATCAGAGTAAATTTGGATTACATATTCCACAAGTGCTCACAACTGCTCATTCATTCATAAAAGAGAATTAAATATTGTAAATAAAAAGTCAGGAATTACATTTTATACTCTAAGATTAGTGATTGCAGCAAAATTACAAAAACATGTAAGTTAAGTCTTGAGGGCTGGATTTTCTGGTCCTTTGCGCTCCAGGTTTTGCCCCGGAGCAGCATGAAAGGTGCTATTCAGGTCTCCTGCGCCCCTTCACGATCCTCCGGTCCATTTTTGTGGCGGCGCTCAGCAGCACCGCCGGGAAGAACTGCACCAGGTATTCAATGCCGTTCGTTGCGACACTGTCCGAGTTTTGACTCGAATACGATCCGTACGCCTGGAATCGTGCCTTGCAACCACCACCTGGGAAACCAGAGAGGTCCAGCCATGCCGGCGGCAGTGAGGAAGGTAATGCGCTGTACAAGTGCAAGTGTTTGTTCTTTTAATTTTTTTAGCGATTTGTGTTGTGGTGGTGTGGGCAATGTTTATGGAATGTTTTTTGTGTTTCTTTTAAGGTCCCATCCCTCCCCCACCCCCAACCCCATCCCAGGCCTCTCTCGGAGCGCACACGGCCTGGCACTTTAATTCGCGAGTTTCCCATTTTTGCGCCTCAAAAAGTATACAACGCCTCCCTTCGTGCTGCAGCCCCTGACGCAGGGCCCAGATGGCGAAAATTCCTTCTCAAAGCACAAACTATTCCCGGTAACATTCCCGCCCCGCCTCCGTTTTCACCACGCAAACAGAAAAACCTAAAATCCAGCCCCGAGCATGTACAGAAAATAGGTTTTGTTTCGTTGTTTATATTAGATATCAAACTTGGGCCTGGAGTTTCCTTTGCATTTGCACCCAGATACACCCGTAATCTGGGGGAAAACAAATTATATGTCTTGAAAGATCACGGAATTTTGGGCACAAGTTGCACGGAATTTTGGGCACTACAATACACCCAAATCTCCTCAATCTTTTACTTCACATCCATCAAACCTTCCCTCCAAATGAATTTCCACCCATAAAATTTGACACAACAGTCTCCTCCAATCGCGTTTGTTCGGGGGTCTCTCAACACTTTGACCAGATTTTCAGGCTCAGCAGGAAGCAACGTCATTTTATCGGTCTTTTAATTGCAATTTTTTAAGCGTTTTTTAAGAACATTTTTCTCACTGCTCTGTATTTTCTGTTTCTTTGAATGGATGTTTATGGCATCGGTATAAGTCACGTTAAAAGCTTCCCTGACTGCAGGTTCTTGAACATAATTCAAGTTGATGTTGTTGTAAGTGAGTTGAAACTTAAATTGTAAGACTGTTGTGGGTTCGGTGTTTCCTTGGGCACTGATTGTTCACTCGGATGTCCGCCCATTTTAAGTTTGGATGTATTCTATCGAGTTTGGGGGATACTTGGGCGTAATCTGACATCCACAAAATGGGTGCAGCTTCAGGAGCAATTTTGGGTTGAGGTGTAGGACGTTGAAGTAAAAGTAATTCCAGGTCACATACTTTATTGAATGCGAGTAAAAAGCCACTGACCAGCCTTTGCACAACTGACCTGAATACACTCCTGCGAGCCTCTCTGTGTCTCAAACAGCAAACACCGCTCTGACCACTGCTCCACTTGCTTCCCTCCAGATATATCCCAGTCTGTAGTAAATGTCAAAGTACACTAATGTGAAACCAGTTCCATAACTGAAACGTTCCTGTTGTGATGCAATGCCATACTCTCTTTCCTGAAAACAGAAACAAAGAAAATCCATATATAATAATAATTGGCAATATTTTAAGAACTGCTTAACCAAGTCCACTAACTACAACTCAATATAAACAACTAATGCTCTATAAAATTTGGACTCATTTTGATGATCCATTTAAATTCTGTCATGTTTTACAATAATTTATCAGCTAAACACACAAACATAATGACACACAGCAAATGACTGATTAATGTGAATTCATTGCAGCAGGCTCACTAATAAGAACTGCAAAAATGTAATGGGCCTCACATGTACAGGAGAAGGCAATTAAGCCACTACAGGTGACCTATTGTCTCAAGGGGAAGTCAGTGACCTTGAATAACTCTGGAGCCATGATCTTCTGAGGCCCCACAGACGGCACAGGGGCTCACTGACAGCGGGCAGAGTAAAGAGCTGGGGACTTTGAATTCGCACACTGCATTCGTACAGAGCCCAATATTCCAACAGCTGATCTAGAAGATACCAAGGTAGGTCTCACTGCAGGTATGCAAGTCACCACTTTATAAGCCACAATTATTCAAATGAGGTCTCATGATGAATTTCTTGATGTTGAGCAAGGCCCGACCTAAAGTATGCTACTTGTCCAGAGAAACTGGTGCATCTTTGGAAATGAGTCTGGCCTGCTTTATACATGTCCTTAAAACATTTATAACTATCGATGATTTGGGGCAGTTTTTAGGGACTGGGCAGTTCTGCGTTGCTGAATTGTACATCTTGCATTTTTGTAGAAATCTCCCTTTTGTGGGGTCTTTTTTGCTGATAGTCTGCATTTTAACAAGAGTCATTGCCTCCAGTCTGGACCAGTACTACTACTGTACATGGTGGAGAATGGGAATGGTTTGCAAATCATGCTGCTTAACCTGGCTGTGAAGATGAATTCATGAGCAGGCAATTTCTTTACCTCAGAGACTAAGTGCATTTTTGGCGATAACCCAGGATACAAGTATACAGACTATGTCAGTGGTAAGCTGGGTATGCTGAAGGAGACCAGTCTTCAGCACCACACTTCCGATACACCAGAGAGATAATGACTGAGTTGTGCCACCTGATACAGGCTGATGATCAGACTGTATCCACCGGACAGCACTCCCAGCAGTTGTGAAGGTAGAAATGGCATTCAATGTAATCAAATAATATATTAACATTTTATGCAAAAGGTTCTTTCAGGTCACTGGAAGAACTTCAG
Source organism: Pristiophorus japonicus (assembly GCF_044704955.1). NCBI lineage: Eukaryota > Metazoa > Chordata > Chondrichthyes > Pristiophoridae > Pristiophorus > Pristiophorus japonicus. The sequence continues at coordinate 38,958,504 of NC_091988.1, read as the reverse complement.
TTAAAGTAGCCACTTTACTGCTCATATTTTGCATAAAGAAAATGGCAGATGCCATGTTTGTCAGGGGAAATGCTTTCATAACTTTCCCCAGTAGAAAGGACCCAGCAGCTGGAGAGGACACAGAGTGGCAGGGTTTCCTAGTGTGCAGGGCATGATAGATGGCACCCGTGTAGCTATCATAGCTTCAAATGTGAACCCCTATGTTCATATACACAGGCAATGGCTCCACTCCATAAATGTGCAGATAATTTTCAAAAGGCTTTCGATAAGGTGCCGCATAGTAGACTCATGAGTAAGGTCAGATCATGGAGAGTCAGGGGACAGGTAGCTAGTTGGCTGTAAAACAGAGAATAGGGATTAAGGGTAGCGACTCAGACTGGTAATGGGTGTTCCACAAGGATCTGTGCTGGGACCACTGTTTTCACAATTTACATGAACAATTCGGACTCAGGAGTTGGAAGTACAGTTTCTAAATTTGCGGATAGCACGAAATTAAAGGGTGTAGTTAATACAAAGGGATGATTGTGACAAAATACAAGAAGACATCAATAAATTTACAGAATGGGTGTTTAATTGGCAAATGAACTTCAAAATAGATAAGTATAAGGTGGTGCATTTTGGTAGGAAGAATAAGAAGGCCACATACTGTTTGGATAATAAGAGTCTAAATGGGGTCGAGAAGCAGAGGGATTGAGGGTTACAGATACACAAATCACTAAAAGTAGTGACACAGGCTAATAAGACCATAACAAAAGAAAATCAAGCACTGGGGTTAATTTCTAGTGGGATCGAATTGTAAAGCAGGGAAGTCATGTTAAACTTGTATAGAACCTCGGTTAGACCACACTTGGAGTACTGTCCACAGTTCTGGTCTCCATATTATGAAAAGGTTTTAGAGGCATTGGAGAAGGTGCAAAAAAGATTTACAAGGATGATACCAGAACTGAGAGGTTATAACTATCAGGAAAGACGGAACTTGTCATATATGCAAACTCTTTGTATTCACTATGTAACTATGTATGATGTACCATCTGAGGGCGCTACTGTTGGAGGCCCCAGGGGTGTCCTGCACTGGTGCGCAGGAGCATATAAAAGGCAGCCAGCCATGCTGCCCCTCACTTTACAGTCATATTAAATGGACTAAAGTCACACAGCTGTTACTCACAGTACAAGGCCTCGTGGAGTTATTCGATGGTAATTGCAGACATAATAGAACTGGCTGGGGCTAAAGGGTGACCTGAGAGTTCTTTAAAATGATGAAGGGTTTGATAGGGTAGACATAAAGAAGATGTTTCCACTTATAGGAGATACAAAAACTAGGGGTCATAAATATAAGATAGTCGCTAATAATTCCAATAGGTAATTCAGGTGAAACTTCTTTACCGAATGCGTGGACAGAATGAACAACATAATGCAAAAGCAAAATACTGCAGATGCTGGAAATCTGAAGTAAAAACAGAGAATGCTGGAAATACTCAGCAGGTCAGGCAGCATCTGTGGAGAGAGACACAGAGTTAACGTTTCAGGTCACTGATCTTTTGTTAGATCTGGAATAAGTTAGAGATGTAACAGATTTTAAGCAGGTGCAAGGAAAAGGGGGAGTGGTGGAAAGAACAACATAATGTGCTCAATTTTCCCCGGTCATTTGTGCCGTTTTTTTGGCTCATGACGTTTTTTTCTGGCATATTTTTCTTTTCCAAGTTTCCCCCGCGATCTGCGCCTGCGTAACTGACTTAGTTATGAGTTTTCTAGGCCATGTTTTTTTGACATCATAGCTCGTACAGGTTCCCTCATGTCTGCGGCGTTTTTTTCAATTGTTTGCAGTTTGGCCAACGTTTTTTTCTCTTAGGTCGGCGTATCTGGCCATTCCCAAAAAACCTTCTGGTGAGTTAAGAGACCAGCGCACATTCACAAATCTGCGCTGAAAGACGCCATTGGTTTTAAATCGAAGATTTTGGAGGGAGTCAAGAACACTGTCAAAATCAATAATAAAATGTTCAACTTTTTTTTTTACCTGTCAACGAAGAAGTGTAAATTTGTTGGATTTCAGAAGTTTTTTCATTTTTTTACTCACTCACATGCCACCACCAGGGTTGGAGCGTCGTAGCTTTGGCTGGCAGAATCGGCCTCGCACACGGACACAGGGCTCGGCTACAAAACAAGCTGTGGGGCGGGGGGTGGGGGTGGAGAGAGAGAGAGAGAGAGAGAGAGAGCAAGATGTCAATCGGAAGGCTTGGAGCCCGGGGAGGGGGAGGAAGAGAGAGAGAGAAGGCACAAGATTCAAGGGGGGGGCGGGGGTGAGAGAGGAGAAGTCAAAAGACCTTTGGGTGTGGTCCATCCATACAGACCTGGAGAGATACAACTGCGAACCTGTGCTGCCTGCTTTCCTGCTGCTTTGAGCTTCTTTCAAAGGTTAAATTTAAGTATGGGGCAATACTGGCAATGCCATACCTTGTGCGAGCCTTTTGCATCATGTGCCACAATTGATTTGACTTCATCGCATCAGGAACATCAAAGCCCGTAAGGTGCTGGGCAGGAGGCCTTACCCACCTCGGGTATATCAAGACAGGCATTTGTACCGCCATTTGAGTGATGCAGACTGTGTCAGAAGGCTGCATTTCCGCAAAGAAGTTGTAAGTGAGAACTGTGTGTTGGTTAAAGCAGACCTGCAACCTAGAAGTATCAAGAGGGCTGCTTTGTCAGTTGAAGTGACGGTTATAGCTGCACTTTCACTCTATGCCTCTGGATCATTTCAAGCTACAAACTGGGGATGTGTGCTCCATCCCTCAGCATGCAACACATGTCTCCATTTACCAGGTCACGGTTGCACTGTACGCGCATAGGAATGACTTCATCAAGTTCACCATGACCGCCCAGGCAATCCATGACAGGGCTGTGGGCTTCTCCAGGATTGCTGGCTTCCCCAAAGGTACAGGGCTGCATTGATTGTACCCACATCGCCTTGCGAACACCTTTAAAGGATTCCGAAATGTACAGGAACAGAAAAGGCTTCCACTCCATTAATGTGCAGCTCGTGTGTGACGACATGCATCATATCATGTCAGTCGATGTAAGATACCCTGGCAGCATCCATGATGTGTTCATCCTACGCGGCAGCATTATACCTGACATGTTTCAGCAGCAGCCAGAAGGGCAGAGCTGGCTACTGGGAGACAAAGGGTACGGCCTCATCACCTGGCTCATGATGCCGCTACGCGTAACCCGGACGGAAGCTGACCGTCAATACAACACGTCACACATTGTGACATGCAGCATCATTGAGAGGACCATTGGCATATTGAAGCAGCGCTGCCCATGCATGGACCATTCCATAGGTTACTTGCTGTACTCCCCTGAGATTGTCAGTCAGTTCACTGTTGTGTGCTGCATGCTGCATAACTTAGCCATCATTAGGCAACAGCACCTGGTAGTGGAAGACCCACCTGCAGCGAGAGTGGCTGATGAAAATGATCTGGAAATTGCAGGTGATGAGCAGGAGGAGGAGGAGGACGGCGATGAGGATGAGGAAGCCATGCAAGTGCCTGAGGCCGGAGCACGACGGCGGAAAAGGGTGGGCCATCGTGCTCCTTTAATGATTGCTTGAGCCTTACTGATGCCTGAGGGCTCAGCGACAACTATTCCACATGGACATGTCTACCGTTTGGAGCTGTTCCATAATGTTGTGTTGTGTTAATGGAACATGATTCAGTTTTAACGTAAAATATATTTTATTCAAAAGTTTACAATAGAAACATAGAAAATAGGTGCAGGAGTAGGCCATTTGACCCTTCACCACCATTCAATAAGATCATGGCTGATCATTCCCTTAGTACCCCTTTCCTGCTTTCCCTCCAGACCCCTTGATTCCCTTAGCCATAAGGGCCATATCTAACTCCCTCTTGAATATATCCAATGAACTGGCATCAACAACTCTCTGCGGTAGGGAATTCCACAGGTTAACAACTCTCTGAATGAAGAAGTTTCTCCTCATCTCAGTCCTAAATGGCCTACCCCTTATCCTAAGACTAGGTCCCCTGGTTCTGGACTTCCCCAACATCGGGAACATTCTACCTGCATCTAACCTGTCCAGTCCCGTCAGAATCTTATATGTTTCTATGAGATCCCCTCTCATCCTTCTAAACTCCAATGTATAAAGGCCCAGTTGATCCAATCTCTCCTCATATGTCAGTCCAGCCATCCCGGGAATCAGTCTGGTGAACCTTCGCTGCACTCCCTCAAAAGCAAGAACGTCCTTCCTCAGATTAGGAGACCAAAACTGAACACAATATTCCAGGTGAGGCCTCACCAAGGCCCTGTACAACTGCAGTAAGACCTCCCTGCTCCTATACTCAAATCCCCTAGCTATGAAGGCCAACATACCATTTGCCTTCTTCACCACCTGCTGTACCTGTATGCCATCTTTCAATGACTGATGAACCATGACTCCCAGGTCTCGTTGCACCTCCCCTTTTTTTAATCTGCCACCATTCAGATAATATTCTATCTTTGCGTTTTTGCCACCTCACATTTATCCACATTATACTACATCTGCCATGCATTTGCCCACTCACCTAATCTGTCCAAGTCACCCTGCAGCCTCTTAGCGTCCCCCTCACAGCTCACACCACCACCCAGTTTAGTGTCATCTGCAAACTTGGAGATATTACACTTAATTTCTTCATCTAAATCATTAATGTATATGGTAAAGGAGCTGGGGTCCCAGCACTGAGCCCTGCGGCACTCCATTAATCACTGCCTGCCATTCTGCAAAGGACCCGTTTATCCTCACTCTCTGCTTCCTGTCTGCCAACGAATTCTCTATCTACGTCAATACATTACCCCCAATACCATGTGCTTTGATTTTGCACACCAATCTCTTGTGTGGGACCTTGTCAAAAGCTTTTTGAAAGTCCAAATACACCACATCCACTGGTTCTCCCTTGTCCACTCTACTAGTTACATCCTCAAAAAATTCTAGAAAATTTGCCAAGCGTGATTTCCCCTTCATAAATCCATGCTGACTTGGACCGATCCTGTCACTGTTTTCCCAAATGCGTCGTGATTCCAACAGTTTCCCCACTACTGATGTCAGGCTAACCGGTCTATAATTACCCGCTTTCTGTCTCCCTCCCTTTTTAAAAAATGGTGTTACATTAGCTACCCTCCAGTCCATAGGAACTAATCCAGAGTTAATAGACTGTTGGAAAATGATCACCAATGCATCCACTATTTCTAGGGTCACTTCCTTAAGTACTCAGGGATGCAGAATATCAGGCCCCAGGGATTTATCGGCCTTCAATCCCATCAATTTCCCGAACACAATTTCCTGCCTAATAAGGATATCCTTCAGTTCCTCCTTCTCACTAGATTCTCAGTCCCCTAGTATTTCCGGAAGGTTATTTGTGTCTTCCCTTGTTCAATTGGTCTGCCATTTCTTTGTTCCCCATTATAAATTCACCTGAGTCCGACTGTAAGCGACCTACGTTTGTCTTCATCAATCTTTTTCTCTTCATATATCTATAGAAGCTTTTGCAGTCAGTTTTTATGTTCCCAGCAAGCTTCTTCTCGTACTCCATTTTCCCCCTCTTAATGAAACCCTTTGTTCTCCTCTGCTGAATTCTAAATTTCTCCCAGTCCTCAGGTTTGTTGCTTTTTCTGGACAATTTATATGTCTCTTCCTTGGATTTAACACTATCCTTAATTTCCCTTGTTAGCCACGGTTGAGCCACCTTCCGCGTTTTATTTTTACTCCAGACAGGGATGTACAATTGTTGAAGTTCATCCATGTGATCTTTAAATGTTTGCCATTGCCTATCCACCATCAATCCTTTTAGTATAATTTGCCAGTTTATTCTAGCCAATTCACGCCTCAAACCATCGAAGTTACCTTTCCTTAAGTTTAGGACCCTAGTTTCTAAATTAACTGAGTCACTCTCCATCTTAATAAAGAATTCTACCATCTTATGGTCACTCTTCCCCAAGCGGCCTCACACAAGATTGCTAATTAGTCCTTTCTCATTACACATCACCCAGTCTAGGATGACCAGCTCCCTAGTTGGTTCTTCGACATATTGGTCTAGAAAACCATCCCTAATACACTCCAGGAAATCTTCCTCCACCACATTGCTACCAATTTGGTTAGCCCAATCAATATGTAGATTAAAGTCGCCCATGATAACTGCTGTACCTTTATTGCACACATCCCTTATTTCTTGTTTTATGCTGTCCCCAACCTCACTACTACTGTTTGGTGGTCTGTACACAACTCCCACTAGCGTTTTCTGTCCTTTGGTATTCCGTAGCTCCACCCATACCGATTCCACATCATCCAGGCTAATATCCTTCCTTACTATTGCATTAATTTCCTCTTGAACCAGCAATGACACCCGCCTCCTTTTCCTTTCTGTCTATCCTTCCTAAATGTTGAAGACCCCTGGATGTTGAGTTCCCGGCCTTGGTCACCCTGGAGCCATGTCTCCGTGATGCCAATCACATCATACCCGTTAACTGCTATCTGCGCAGTTAATTCGTTCACCTTATTCCGAATACTCCTCGCATTGAGGCACAGAGCCTTCAGGCTTGTCTTTCTAACATATTTTGCCCCTTTAGAATTTTGCTTTTTCCCTTAGGTTTCTCTGCCGTCCACTTTTACTTTTCTTCTTTCTATCTTTTGCTTCTGCCTCCATTTTATTTCCCTCTGTCTCCCTGCATAGGTTTCCATCCCCCTTCCATATTAGTTTAACTCCTCCTCAACAGCACTAGCAAACACTTCCCCGAGCTCATTGGTTCCGGTCCAGCCCAGGTGCAGACCATCCGGTTTGTACTGGTTCCACCTCCCGAGAACCGGTTCCAATGTCCCAGGAATTTGAATCCCTCCCTTCTGCACCACTTCTCAAGCCATGTATTCATCTGAGCTATCCTGTGATTTCTACTCTGACTAGCATGTGGCACTGGTAGCAATCTGAGATTACTACTTTTGAGGTCCTTCTTTTTAATTTAGCTCCTAGCTCCCTAAATTCGTCTCGTAGGACCTCATCCTATTTTTTACCTATATCGTTGGTATCTATATGCACCACGACAACTGGCTGTTCACCCTCCCTTTTCAGAATGTCCTGCACCCGCTCCGAGACATCCTTGACCCTTGCACCGGGGAGACAACATACCATCCTGGAGTCTCGGTTGCGGCCACAGAAACATCTATCTATTCCTCTATCACTATCGCTCTCCCACTCTTTTTCCTGCCCTCCTGTGCAGCAGAGCCACCCATGGTGCCATGAACTTAGCTGCTGCTGCCCTCCCCTGATGAGTCATCCCCCCCAACAGTACCCAAATGTACTTAACTTTAATAAAATTATTCTTGTATCAAACTGTACTTTAATATCACTCTTTAAGATCAGTTAAAAACTTTAAGAGCACTTATAAACTTGTAAATTTATATAGCTTACAAAAAACTTTGAATTTGAGAACAGTTACAACAGTAACAATAATAATACCAACAACAGCAGCAAAGAAAGGCTGCACCCATCTCTCATCCCCCTTAGTCTAAGACTGCCGGCTGCGCTTGGTCTTGGACTCTCTACCACCCCTGCCCACAGGTGGTGGCGCAGTGTTTCTGGGCTTGATACCAAGCTTATTCTTTCCATCATCTCGGGTACTGCGCACCTCTTGAGGGTGGGGGGCGTCAGCCTCAGTCGGCAAGTTGGAGGGCCTGGCTTTGGGCTCTTCAGAGACTGGTGTGGGGATTGGAGTTGGAGTGACAGTTGATTCTGTCAATGGACGCAAGGTCTGGGCATGTTCCCTTATTGTAGCAGCTAACTCCAACATCCCTGATGCGCTCTGACATGTCTGAATGATCTGCAACATTCCCTCCCTCATGTTGAGCAAAACTGTGAACTACCTACAACATTCCCTCCCTCAGAGTCAGTGATGTGGTTTGCACTACCTCTGACATTCCCTCCCTCATGGCCACTATTCCCTCAATGATGGTCCCGGATATCGTTCCCATTTCTCACGTCATTGCTGTTACTTCTCCCGATAGTCCCACTACCTCATCACTCACCCCACTGATAGCGTCCAGGAGTGATCAGGTAAGGTCAATGCTCTCCGCACTCAACAACATCATCTGAACCACATCTGTTAGATCCTGCACCTCAGGAGAGCGCGGTCGAGCTCTCCTTCCCCTCCTCCCCATGGGTGTGGCTCGCACCCCACCACTGGGACCCACAGCCTGGGACGGTGAGGCCCTGGGTGTGCCTCGCTGCACCACACCACTGGGACCCGCAACCTCGGAAGGTGGGGCCTTGGGTGTGCCTCGCTGCACCACACCATGGGACCCACAACCTCGGAAGGTGGGGCCCTGGGTGTGCCTCGCTGCACCAAACCACTGGGACCTGCAACCTCGGAAGGTGTGAAACCATGGAATGTCCCACTAACACTTAAACCACTAGTCACGGAAGGGGCTGTCACCTCCATGAGCGGCACTTCCTCCAAAATCAGTACAACAGTGGGAGCTTCATCCAGCTCCATCACCTCCCCCTCACCCTCACCCCCATGGATGGATTTGAAGAGGTTCTCCTCTTCAGGCTTGTCCACGTCTGAATCTTCTTCTGCATCGTCAGGGTTGGCCTCAAGTTCTGCAAAATATAAATGGTTAGCAGCAGAGGAGGGAGGGCAGGGTGGGTGGCATGAGTAGGCTCACACATCGCAGGCCAGGCAGCGGGTTGATTTGAAGGACCACGATAAATTTGCAGGACTTACCCTCTCCCTCGAGTGTGGGCCCAGCTTAGAACATAAGAACATAAGAATTAGGAACAGGAGTAGGCCATCTAGCCCCTTGAGCCTGCTCCGCCATTCAACAAGATCATGGCTGAGCTGGCCGTGGACTCAGCTCCACTTACCCGCCCGCTCCCCATAACCCTTAATTCCCTTATTGGTTAAAAACTTATCTATCTGTGATTTAAATACATTCAATGATCTAGCCTCAACTGCTTCCTTGGGCAGAGAATTCCACAGATTCACAACCCTCTGGGAGAAGAAATTCCCTCTCAACTCAGTTTTAAATTGGCTTCCCCGTATTTTGAGGCTGTGCCCCCTAGTTCTAGTCTCCCCGACCAGTGGAAACAACCTCTCTGCCTCTATCTTGTCTATCCCTTTCATTATCTTAAATATTTCTCTAAGATCACCCATCATCCTTCTGAACTCCAACGAGTAAAGACCCAGTCTACTCAATCTATCATCATAGGATAACCCCCTCATCTCCGGAGTCAGCCTAGTGAATCGTCTCTGTACCCCCTCCAAAGCTAGTATATCCTTCCTTAAGTAAGGTGACCAAAACTGCACGCAGTACTCCAGGTGCGGCCTCACCAATACCCTGTACAGTTGCAGCAGGACCTCCCTGCTTTTGTACTCCATCCCTCTCGCAATGAAGACCAACATTCCATTCGCCTTCTTGATTACCTGCTGCACCTGCAAACTAACTTTTTGGGATTCATGCACAAGGACCCCCAGGTCCCTCTGCACCGTAGCATGTTGTAATTTCTCCCCATTCAAATAATATTCCCTTTTACTGTTTTTTTTTCCAAGGTGGATGGCCTCACACTTTCCGACATTATATTCCATCTGCCAAACATTAGCCCATTCGCTTAACCTATCTAAATCTCTTTGCAGCCTCTCTGTGTCCTCTACACAACCCGCTTTCCCACTAATCTTTGTGTCATCTGCAAATTTTGTTACACTACACTCTGTCCCCTCTTCCAGGTCATCTATGTATATTGTAAACAGTTGTGGTCCCAGCACCGATCCCTGTGGCACACCACTAACCACCGATTTCCAACCTGAAAAGGACCCATTTATCCCGACTCTCTGCTTTCTGTTAGCCAGCCAATTCTCTATCCATGCTAATACATTTCCTCTGACTCCACGTACCTTTATCTTCTGCAGTAACCTTTTGTGTGGCACCTTATCGAATGCCTTTTGGAAATCTAAATACACCACATCCATCGGTACACCTCTATCCACCATGCTCGTTATATCCTCAAAGAATTCCAGTAAATTAGTTAAACATGATTTCCCCTTCATGAATCCATGTTGCATCTGCTTGATTGCACTATTCCTATCTAGATGTCCAGCTATTTCTTCCTTAATGATAGCTTCAAGCATTTTCCCCACTACAGATGTTAAACTAACTGGCCTATAGTTACCTGCCTTTTGTCTGCCCCGTTTTTTAAACAGATGTGCTACATTAGCTGCTTTCTAATCCGCTGGTACCTCCCCAGAGTCCAGAGAATTTTGATAGATTATAACGAATGCATCTGCTATAACTTCCGCCATCTCTTTTAATACGCTGGGATGCATTTCATCAGGACCAGGGGACTTGTCTACCTTGAGTCCCATTAGCCTTTCCAGCACTACCCCCCTAGTGATAGTGATTGTCTCGAGGTCCTTCCTTCCCACATTCCTGTGACCAGCAATTTTTGGCATGGTTTTTGTGTCTTCCACTGTGAAGACCGAAGCAAAATAATTGTTTAAGGTCTCAGCCATTTCCACATTTCCCATTATTAAATCCCCCTTCTCATGTTCTAAGGGACCAACATTTACTTTAGTCACTCTTTTCCGTTTTATATATCTGTAAAAGCTTTTACTATCTGTTTTTATGTTTTGCGCAAGTTTACTATTGTAATCCATCTTTCCTTTCTTTATTGCATTCTTAGTCATTCTTTGCTGTCATTTAAAATTTTCCCAATCTTCTAGTTTCCCATTAACCTTGGCCACCTTATATCCAATTAAAGCTTGTTGTGCAGTACTGATTGCTTTTTTCCAGGCAGGACCCATCAAAGCAGCGACCCTCTCTTCCAAGGGTCTCAGTGGGTGCAGATTTGCCGGGCCTCCTCCTGTTCGAGTTCTTTCCCTTTTATTATGTGCCACCTTCCTCTGCAAAGATGAAAATGCAACCTTTTAGAGAGGGTGTCTTTCTGCTGGGTGGGACATATACAGCTGGTCACATTTAAAATTGCAATTGCAATTCCATTGAATAAATGAAAATATTACTTACATGAACTACTTGACCAAGATCCTACCATTTCTTTTTACACTGGCCTCCAAATCTCGTGGAGATCACTGCGCAGTAATCTTCTGCAACTTGGTTCCAGTGTTTCTTCATTTCTTTGGGTGGAACCTTTATGTAATCTCTGCTGGTGTCCAGCTCCTGCCATTTATTGTCAATCGTGCCTCCACTTCTTCCTGCAAGAAATTCTTGGTCCTTGCACTGCGTTGCATCTTGTATTGCTGCAGCTGCGATTTTTCCGATGCTCTCACACAGCACCCCTTCTCACACACTCAACTGGTTCTTTAAAAATGGGCGATTGCCAAATCCGAGCTGTATTGAGCATGTGCGTCCATTGGAACGATGTCAAAAACGTAACTTTTTCTTTCCACGCATGTGCAGAAGGTGCGGCTTCATTTTTTGGCGCAGACAGCAGGCTCCGTCCCCGAGGTGACTGGACATGCTACGCGGTGCCAAATTCAAATTATACATCGGGGAAACATTGGCAAAATATTTCTGCCGCATCTCTGGCCTAGAAAAACGACGTAACTCTGGCAATACACCAGAAAAATGGGCTTGGCGAAAATTGAGCCAATTGATTGTGTGGTGGGTGCTTCACAGTTTAGCTTTTAGAAGAGGAATGGCCATGCAGCAACCCAAAAGATGCCAGAGTCCTACATCCCTCGGCAAGGGCAGGAGGCAGAAGGCCACACATACAAAGAACTAATGTGCAGGCAGACAGAATGGAGCAAAATGTATTGATTGACGACGACATTCTGCACTGGGCAATTCCTGTTACTCTCCAATTAAAGCTTGCTGTGAGAACAAATTAATTGTAACCCCTATGATTATGATATACATTCGATCACTCGATCTGCATTGTCTGATTTCTACTCTTACAAGGAAAAGGGAAAAGCGAATAAATATTTGAAGCATATTTGGTAAAGCGATTAGCATTTGATTGCTCTTCAAAGACACAATGATCTGAATTATCTCCTTTTGTGTCGTAAGCTTCTGTGGTTCCATGCCCTCTTAATTCATCCAGCACTTACAACCTTGTCAAGACTAAAATCAACAAACAGTGCTCAAACAACTCAAGAAATAAAGATCTCTATTTATGTTCTGCTGTATACAATTATGCTACATGCCATAATCTACACACCTGTGCTTCCCATTGATACCCCAATATAGTGTGCTTCCTTACTCATCAATACTGTGTTCGCTGAGTGGTAGCAGCAACTGTGGTGGGGTGCTATACTTACCTCGGGATGTTTTGCCTAGGTCCAGGGTACCACAATGCCCTGTAACAACTGGAAACCACGTCCAAATGAAACAGCCTGGCTAGAGTTTAAATGTGTACCAACCCCTTGAGGGTTAATCCACCTGCCACGCCTTCGATGATGTGTGTCCCAACTGGATGCCCTTTGATCTGCATGACAGTAGTCTCCAATGTTCCTCCAGTGCAGGTGAAGTCAGCTTTCACATCTCTTTCCAAACGCTCACCCAGTGTATCAAAGCCAGTACCTGTAGTGACAACCTCCCATAACTGAGTCCTAGGTCTGACTGGCTCCAGTCACAGTGCTTGTAAGATAACTCCATTCTATGCTTCACTGCTTTAGGACTCCCCGGCATAAGGATGTAATTAATTCTATGTTCCTTTACATGTCAATAAATCCCTCCCAGAGCTTTACATTGATGTCAGAGGCAAACTGCCGTATATTCGTACAACTATTGGAGATTGTACTATTAAGCAGCTGTCTGCCTCAGCCATCACTGCAATTATTTTTTTTTAATGCCCAAAGGGAATTAGCTTCCAAAGACAGCCCGATACTGAGCTGAGTGATGATCATAATGTGAGATGTTTCTCGGAGACCCAAGCACTGGGCAATTCATTAGCCACGCTGGTTATTCAGGGAAAAACTTTGTACTTTGGTGTTGGAAATTTTTATGGGGGCTGTGAAGTAAGCTTTTAAAAATCAGAACATGGCCACCAGGAGGGTGTCAATCAACAGATGGTTGCAAATAGAAACTGCTGTCCCAGACGATAGTACAAAGTACCAAGAGATTATGCTTTTGAGCTGAGTTAAAGCTGGCGAACATATGTAGATTTGAAAGTTTAGCACCTTTGCAAATTGAACAGAATGTTATCACATCTAGTAAAAACTTGGTCGACCTTCAGAGAGATTGAAGAAGTACACATGCACAGCACACGGAGATCTGATCCAGACTGAAGGAGGTTCATTCTTACACTCCCAGCTGCATGAGTAGATGTAGGGCAGTGAAACCATCCTCCATATGAGTCAGGCAACTAGACCACTTAAGGGTGCAACAGACTACAATGAACCCAAGTCGGTGGCACACCCAAATTCATAATACTGGTCAAGGCTAACTCAAAGAAGGTTGTAAACTTGTTTTGTTCCTGCAATAACACCGTCCCGCTGCCCCCTCCCCCCCGCCTCTGAAGTCAGGCAAAGTGGCGAGCACATTTATGAATAACAATGGTTTGGGTTTTGAGGTCACCGGCGAACGAACGGCACTTGCCGTTCATAAGAACAGAGGAACAGAAGAAATAGGAGCAGGAGTAAGCCATTTGGCCCCTCGAGCCAGCTCCTGTGTCATGTAGGCAGAGGTTAGGTCCAACTTGGTGAACGACTTCTCCCCCGCTAACATTGCAAACAGGTCATCCGCCTTGGGCAGCGGGTACTGGTCCTGTAGTGAGACTCGGTTAATCGTTACCTTGTAGTCTCCGCAGATTCTGACCGTGCCATCACTTTTCAACACCGGTACAATTGGACTGGCCCACTCGTTGAACTCGACTGGCGACATGATTCCTTTGCATTGGAGTCTGTCCAGTTTGATCTCGACTTTCTCTCTCATCTTGTACAGAACCACCTGAGCCTTGTGATGGACCGGCCTTGCATTGGAGCCGAGATGGATCTGTACCTTGGTGTCTGTGAAGTTGCCGATGCCTGGTTCAAATAGCGAGGAAAACTTGCTCAGCACTTGAGAAAAAGAGGCGTCATCCACTGAAGATAGTGCTTTGATGTTGTTCCAATTCCACCTAATCTTTTCGAGCCAGCTTCTGCCGAACAGCGTTGGCCATTGCCTGGAACAATTCACAATGATAGATCATGCACAGCTCCACGATACCTTCACTGCCGCACTTCCAATGGCTGGTATGGTGCAGGTACGCAGCTTTGCATTAATCGGGCTCACTTTGGGCCTTTGTGCTTTATTGCCCCATAGTTTTCGAAAGCCTTCTGGCTCAGTATTGACTGACTCGCATCCGTGTCCAACTCCATGGATACTGGAACTCCATTTAATTTGACTTTCAGCATTATAGGAGGGCTCTTGGTGGTGAAGTTATGTACCCAATACACTTCTTCCTCGGGTTGAGTTCCCTGTGTTGCGTGGTCTGCGCCGGATCGATCATCCTTTGCCACGTGGTATGTCGCAGCACGTTTGCACATTCGCTGGAGGTGCCCCATCGTTGCGCAGCCTGTCCACACGTAGTGCTTGAATCAACATTGATGGGCCCGATGATTACCCCCGCAGCGCCAACATAGTGCGAATGGATTCACATTCACCCCCGATGGCGGATTCTGAGTCATCACAGGTCTTGCAGCCGCAGATGTATAGGCCCTGCTGTAATGCAGTTTGGCCTGCTAGCAATGTCATTTTATGCACAGTACTTGCCGGTGAGCTTCGATGTTGAGAAGATATCTGTTTCGTGTTATCGTCCGTGCCCATGCATGCCTGGGCGATCGCGATGGCCCTGCTCAGGTCTAGGGTTTCGGCAGCCAGCAGCTTTCGTAGAATGACCTCGTGGCTGATGCCCAGCACGAAAACGTCCCGCAGCATTTGCCCCAACGCAGCTCCAAAATCGCAAGGTCCCGCGAGGTGTCTCAGGTCGGCGATATAATCCACCACGTCCTGGCCCCCGGAGCGATGGTGTGTGTAAAAGCGATATCTGGCCATGAGGATACTCTCCTTCGGCTTGAGGTGGTCCCGAACCAGCGTGCACAACTCTGTATGTTCCTTCTCCGTTGGTTTTGTCGGTGCGAGCAGATTCTTGATGAGGCCGTATATTTTAGGCCCACAGACAGTGAGGAGAACTGCCCTACGCTTGGCCGCATTAGTGTTTCCTTCCAGCTCGTTGGCCACGAAGCACTGGTCGAGACGCTCGACAAAGGCTTCCCAATCATCACCCTCTATGAATCTCTCTCATATTCCAACGGCAGCCATGGTTGCGTGAAGGTTCGTATTCTGTTACTCATCGCCAGTTGTTGTGTGTAGAAGAACTCCACGAGGCTGAGTACTGTGAGCTAAACTTAGTGTGACCTTAATCTTCTTTATTACAACTCCAGAGTGCCTAAACAACATGGCGGTCAATCTTTTATACTGGCCCTGCACACGTGTGCAGGTGACCATTAGGACTCCAACAGTCGCGCCCTCTGGTGGCAAATATTACATAGTTACATACATAACAAATAAGATCATGGCTGATCTGTTCTTGGGCTCAGCTCCACTTCCCTGTCTGCTCCCCATAACCCTTCACTTCCTTATCGCTCAAAAATCTGTCTATATATTCAATGACCCAGCCTTCACAGCTTTCTGGGGCAGAGAATTCCATAGATTTACAACCCTCTGAGAGAAGAAATTCCTCCTCATCTCAGTTTTAAATGGGCGATCCCTTATCCTTAAACTGTGCTCCCTAGTTCTATATTCCCCATGAGTGGAAACATCCTCTCTGCATCGACCCTGTCCTGCCCCCTCAGTATCTTATATGTTTCAACAAGATCACAGCTCATTGTTCTAAACTCCAATGAGTATAGGCCCAACCTACTCAACCTTTCTTCATAAATCTACTCCTTCATCTCAGGAATCAACCTCTGAAACTTATACATATAAGAACATAAGAATTAGGAATAGGAGTAGGCCATCTAGCCCCTCGAGCCTGCTCCGCCATTCAACAAGATCATGGCTGATCTGGCCGTGGGCTCAGTTCCACTTACCCGCCCGCTCCCTGTAACCCTTAATTCCCTTATTGGTTAAAAATCTATCTATCTGTGACTTGAATACATTCAATGAGCTAGCCTCAACTGCTTCCTTGGGCAGAGAATTCCACAGATTCACAACCCTCTGGGAGAAGAAATTCCTTCTCAACTCGGTTTTAAATTGGCTCCCCCATAATTTGAGGCTGTGCCCCCTAGTTCTAGTCTCCCCGACCAGTGGAAACAACCTCTCTGCCTCTATCTTGTCTATCCCTTTCATTATTTTAAATATTTCAATAAGATCACCCATCATCCTTCTGAACTCCAACGAGTAAAGACCCAGTCTACTCAATCTATCATCATAAGGTAACCCCCCTCATCTCCGGAATCAGTCAAGTGAATCGTCTCTGTACCCCCTCCAAAGCTAGTATATCCTTCCTTAAGTAAGGTGACCAAAACTGCACGCAGTACTCCAGGTGCGGCCTCACCAATACCCTATACAGTTGCAGAAGGACCTCCCTGCTTTTGTACTCCATCCCTCTTGCAATGAAGGCCAACATTCCATTCGCCTTCCTGATTACCTGCTGCACCTGCAAACTAACTTTTTGGGATTCATGCACAAGGACCCTCAGGTCCCTCTGCACCGCAGCATGTTGTAATTTCTCCCCATTCAAATAATATTCCCTTTTACTGTTTTTTTTCTCCCAAGGTGGATGACCTCACACTTTCCGACATTGTATTCCATCTGCCAAACCTTAGCCCATTCGCTTAACCTATCTAAATCTCTTTGCAGCCTCTCTGTGTCCTCTACACAACCCGCTTTCCCACTAATCTTTGTGTCATCTGCAAATTTTGTTACACTACACTCTGTCCCCTCTTCCAGGTCATCTATGTATATTGTAAACAGTTGTGGTCCTAGCACCGATCCCTGTGGCACACCACTAACCACCGATTTCCAACCCGAAAAGGACCCATTTATCCCGACTCTCTGCTTTGTGTTAGCCAGCCAATTCCCTATCCATACTAATACATTTCCTCTGACTCCACGTACCTTTATCTTCTGCAGTAACCTTTTGTGTGGCACCGTATCGAATGCCTTTTGGAAATCTAAATACACCACATCCATCGGTACACCTCTATCCACCATGCTCGTTATATCCTCAAAGAATTCCAGTAAATTAGTTAAACATGATTTCCCCTTCATGAATCCATGTTGCGTCTGCTTGATTGCACTATTCCTATCTAGATGTCCCGCTATTTCTTCCTTAATGATAGCTTCAAGCATTTTCCCCACTACAGATGTTAAACTAACTGGCCTATAGTTACCTGCCTTTTGTCTGCCCCCTTTTTTAAACAAAGGCGTTACATTAGCTGCTTTCCAATCCGCTGGTATCTCCCCAGAGTCCAGAGAATTTTGATAGATTATAACGAATGCATCTGCTATAACTTCCGCCATCTCTTTTAATACCCTGGGATGCATTTCATCAGGACCAGGGGACTTGTCTACCTTGAGTCCCATTAGCCTGTCCAGCACTACCCCCCCAGTGATAGTGATTGTCTCCAGGTCCTCCCTTCCCACATTCCTGTGACCAGCAATTTTTGGCATGGTTTTTGTGTCCTCCACTGTGAAGACCGAAGCAAAATAATTGTTTAAGGTCTCAGCCATTTCCACATTTCCCATTATTAAATCTCCCTTCTCATCTTCTAAGGGACCAACATTTACTTTAGTCACTCTTTTCCGTTTTATATATCTGTAAAAGCTTTTACTATCTGTTTTTATGTTTTGCGCAAGTTTACTATCGTAATCTATCTTTCCTTTCTTTATTGCTTTCTTATTCATTCTTTGCTGTCGTTTAAAATTTTCCCAATCTTCTATTTTCCCACTAACCTTGGCCACCTTATACGCATTGGCTTTTAATTTGATACGGTCCTTTATTTCCTTGGTTATCCATGGCTGGTTATCCCTTCTCTTACCGCCCTTCTTTTTCACTGGAATATATTTTTGTTCTAAACTGCCTCCAATGCAAGTACATCCCTCCTTAAATAAGGAGATCAAGGGCTCAATTTTCCCCAAAGCCGTTTTTTGGCATATTTGAAGAGTTATGCCCGTCTTTTTGGGGCCCAACTACGCCAAAAAAAATCATCCAACTTTCCCCATTTGAATTGTTGATTTTGGTGCTGTCTATCCTGTCCTTCAGCTTTGGGGGTGGGGCCTAAGATCTGCGCCAAAAAGATCGGGTTGCCAGGGTAATGAGGGACAGATTCTGAGCTGAGACTGGAAAGTGAAACGTACAACACATTCTGGCCAGCTCACAACAACCTGCACAAGCACCTTGCAGCAGCATTCCAGCATTAAATTATTAAAGAGTTTATGCCAAAAGTTCATCTTCGCTCCCCTCCCGGTGTCCCTCCTAAACCTGGCCGAAAGGCCTCCCTCCTCCTGGTGCCGGTTGCCGCTGCTAGCCCTGGCCGACAGGCTTCCCCCCCTCTCCCACTCTCTGCTGCTGCTGCTTTCCGGGTCGTGGAACTGCATCTGCTGCGCTGATTCGCTTACCTGCGCCGATTTTGTTAACTGCCCAGAAGGTTTTTCCAGAGTGGTCACAAACGCTGTCTGAAGAAAAATTGGAGTAAATCAAAGCTGGCCAAACTTGCTTAAATGGCTAGAATTGGCATGGGTGGCAGGTTATGCCCCCAATGAGGTAAAAAAAATGTAGCTTCATAAAAATCCTACCCAAGTGGATTACGCTAGAGCAGAAACTTTGGGGAAACTTGGAAATTTTAATTTACTCGAAAAAAAACGGTGCACACCAAAAAAACGGCACAGATAATTGGGGAAAATTGAGCCCCAAAACTGTACGCAGTACTCCAGGTGTGGCCTCACCAATACCCTGTACAGTTGTCGCAGGGCTTCTCTGCTTTTATACTCCATCCCCCTTGCAATAAAGACCAACATTCCATTTGACTTTCTGATCATTTGCTGCACCTGCATACTAACTTTTTGCGTTTCATGCACAAGGACCCCCAGGTCCCTCTGTACTGCAGCCTTTTGTAATTTCTTTCCATTTAAATAATAACTTTTTAATTTTTTTCTGCCAAAGTGGATAACCTCACACTTTTCCACATTATACTCGATCTGCCAAATTTTTGTCCAATCAATTAGCATGTCTATATGCCTTTGCAGATTTTTTGTGTCCTTCTCACAACTTGCTTTCCCACCTGTCTTTATATCATCAGTAAATTGGCAACATTACATTCAGTCCCTTCATCCAAATGATTAATATAGATTGTAAATAGTTGAGGCCCCAGCGCCAATCCCTGCGGTAACCCCACTAGTTACTGTTTGCCAACCGGAAAATGACCCATTCATCCCGACTCTCTGTTTTATGTTAGTTAGTTAATCCTACATCCATGCTCATATATTACCCCCACCCCGTGAACTTTTATCTTGTGCAGTAACCTTTTTATGTGGCGCCTTATTGAATGCCTTCTGGAAATCCAAATACACCACATCCACTGGTTCCCCCTTATCCACCCTGCTCGTTACATCCTCAAAGAACTCCAGCAAATTTGTCAAACCTGATTTCCCTTTCATAAAACCATGCTGACTCTGCTTGACTGTAATATTCTTTTCCAAATGTCCTGCTACTACTTCCGTAATAATGGACTCCAGTATTTTCCCAATGACAGATGTTAGGCTAACTGGTCTATAGTTTCCTGCTTTCTGTCTGCCCTCTTTTTTAAATAAGGGCATTACATTTGCGGTTTTCTAATCCACTGGAACCTCACCAGAATCCAGGGAATTTTGGTAGATTACAACCAATGCATCCACTATCTCTGCAGCCACTTCTTTTAAGACCCGAGCATGCAAGCCATCAGGTCCAGTGGACTTGTCCACCTTTAGTCCCATTATTTTACGAGTACTTTTTCTTTAGTGATAGTGATTGTTTTAAGTTTCTCCCTTCCTATAATAACCCCTTGATTATCCATTATTGGGATGTTTTTAGTGTTTACCGTGAAGACCGATACAAAATATTTGTTCAAAGTCTCTGCCATTTCCCTATTTTCCATTATTAATTCCCCAGTCTCATCCTCTAAGGGACCAACAGTTACTCTAGCCACTCTTCTCCTTTTTATATACCCGTAGAAACTCTTATCATCTGATTTTATATTTCTTGCTAGTTTACTTTCATAATCGATCTTCCCTCTCATTTTTTTTTAGTCGTCCTTTGTTGGTTTTTTAAAAGTTTCCTAATCCTCTGGCCTCCCACTAATCTTGGTCACTTTGTATGCCATTGTTTTCAATTTGATACCATCCTTTACTTCCTTAGTTAACCATGGATGGTTCTCCCTTTTCTTAAAGTCTTTCCTTCTCACTGGAATATATTTTTGTTGAGAGTTCTAAAATATCTCCTTAAATGTCTGCCACTGCTTACCAACCGTTTTACATTTTGATCTATGTTCCCAGTCCACTTTCGCGAACTCTACCTTCACACCTTTGTAATCTCCTTTATTTAAGACTGGTTTGAGATCCAACTTTCTCACCCTCCAACTGAATTTGAAATTCAACCATGTTATGATTACTCTTTCCTAAAGGATCCTGTACTAGGAGATCATTTATTAATCCTGTCTCATTACACAGTACCAGATCTAAGATAGCCTGCTCCCTGGTTGGTTCTGCAACATACTGTTCAAGGAAATCATCCCAGATACAACCTATAAACTCTTCCTCAAGGCATAACACTTAAACTTGTTCACAAACTTTCGGTGGGCTTTTGCTCTGCGACTTTCAGTTATTAGAGAGCCAAAACAGAGCAGCTCCTTCTACAGGGGATTGGGGGCCGTGTGTGAACAAAGCAAGCAACTGTGCATTTCCTTAACCAATCAGATTGAAGAATCCTTACTGAGGCATGCAGCATCTGAAGAAGGAAGTTTTGGTTAGAATAATTAATTCAATGCCAATTCATGTACAGAAAGCGAAATAAAGAGTAGGAAAGAAAGATGGGATTAATGGATATAAAAGAGACAGATAGAAAAAGTAAAAAAATACATTTTTATTTTATTTAAATCTCCAACATGAACTAAAATCTGAAGGAACGGAACTCCATACTAGTAAAAGTTAATTGTCAGCGAGATTGTTTGTCAGTAATTAAGATTTATCACGCCGTTAAAAATACACTTGCACTGGAATGAACAAGCCCTGACTTTTTCTAGCATCTTTAGTGGGTAGCTATCATATAAATGCCGCAAATTCACATCCTTCCATGTATTTGAATGCCGAGTCTCTCGGTGACATACCGGTTATAGAGAAGCTTTTGTAGGAGCAGGGCAACTCTGACAGCAACTTCCTGATTTCCACATTTAACTCCACGTGAGGATGTTGGAAGATGCTGTCCAATTTACTCATTAATAATGGTGAACGCTGACAGCTTCACCGTTGTTTTTACTGCAAAATCCGGGCCAATAAAACATCTGAAATTGCTTCACAAAGGCAGAATCAAAAAAAATGAATGGTTTTGAAAGAATGGCGTCATTGTTGAGGATCAGAAACCATTTACAATGTCATCTAGCATGGGGCCAGGAAGGGAAGTTGGGTGGTCATAGATTTAGTGGGAATGGGGTCGAGGGAGCGGGGATCTCATGGATGAGATGGGCCCTGAAATGGCATGGATGAGGTGGGAGCAAAGCTAAAAAGAAATGAGGGATCAGGATGAGGGCATGGAGCAGTCTGGGGGAAGTTTTGGCTTGGTGGGCAATAGGAACAGGAGGAAGTGAAGAGTGCAGAGATGAGGGGTAAGGGGTTTAAGGAGATGGTGGTGAACTGAAGCCTGGGGTTATCTTTGCTTCCAGGATGATCCTGGGGTAGCAGGCAGTTTTGGCAGAGGAAACTGAAGCCCAGTAGCGCTTGATGTGACCCAGCCACATCTGGCGACGGAGGGCTAAGCTAGTTGTGCACCACATATATCCTGGTCGTAAACAGAGGACAGGGAGGATACAATATGAAAGAATCCAAAATTAAAGTTTGAGGTCCTGTGGTGGGATGAAGTCATGAGTAGACAGTGTGCAGCTTGGAGCAGTCACATACCAGTCTTCAGGTTCATAGCATAGAGTGGAAAGGAAGTAGCTCCATGTACTGTTCAATGAGCAGAGTATCATGAGCACACTGGTGGAGGCTATTCAGTGGAATATGAGGGCCAAGGAGTAGAGTATCAACCATGAGCCAACAGAGGTTAATACCGGGAACAGCAGAGGTCTATCGTGGCCTCAGGTGTTATCAACTGAAAATGCTGAAAATACTCAGCAGGTCAGGCAGCATCTGTGGAGAGGAAAACAGAGTTAACTTTTCAGATCGATGACTGAAAGGAATTTCTTTTGATGCCGCTGAATGGCGGACCTGAGCGGGACCGGAGGCATAAAGGAGAGCTGAGAGAAGGCCAGGACACAGGTGAACCTGAGCAGGACCAGCAGCGTAAAGGAAAGCTGAGAGAAGGCCAGGACACAGGCGGACCTGAGCAGGACGGGAGGCATAAAAGAGAGCTGCGAGAAGGCCGGGACACAGGCGGACCTGAGCAGCACCGGCAGCAGAGGGAGCGACATGAAGGCGAGTTGAACAGCGAGTTTAAAAGAGAGAAAACAAGGAGTGAGGTCACAGGACAGCAGGTAGCTGATTGGTTGGTGAGTATTACAACTCCTTTGCTCTCTAGGTTAGGTAAGTGGATTAAATTCAGAACTGGGAGAGTATTAACTACGATAACTTTATTGAATTAATTACTTAAACTAAATTAACTAATTAAAACTACAAATTAAAAGTAAAATTAATCGTTGGTGGGAGTTGTATATAGGCTCCAAACAGTAGTTGTAATGTAGGGCAGAGTATAAATCAGGAAATTAGAAACGCCTGTAATCATGGGGGACTTTAATCTATACAAAGATTGGGCAAACCACATTTGTAGTAATAGTGTGGAGGAAGAATTCATGGAAAATATACAAGATAGTTTTCTAGATCAGTATGTTGAGGAACCAACTGGAGAACAGGTTATTTTAGATCGCATATTGTGCAATGAGAAAAGGTTCATTAATAAGTTTGTAGTTAAGGGGCCTTTAGGGTACAGTGACCATAATATGATAGAATTTTATGTTGAGTTTGAAAATGATTTAGTTAAATCTGAAAGTAGGGTCTTAAATCTAAACAAAGCAAACTACGTTGGTATGAAGGGCGAGTTGGCTAGGTTAGATTGGGAAACTACATTAAAAGGTATGACGGTAGACAAGCAATGGATAGCATTTAAAGAATTAATACATAATTTACAACAAATATACATTCCTTTAAGGCAAAAAAAAAACACAGGAAAAATGGTCCAACCGTGGCTAACAAGAGTGGTTAACGATAGTATTAGATCAAAGGAAAAGGCTTATAATGTTGCAAAAAAAAGTAGTGAGCCTGAATATTGGGAGGATTTTAGAATTCAGCAAGAGGATTAAAAAATTGAAGGGAAAATAGAATGAGAGTAAACTAGCAAGAGACATCAAAACAGATATGTAAAAAAACAGCAAATGCTGGAAATCTCTGCAGGCCAGGCAGCATTTGCAGGGAGACGAAACTCGCCTCAGATTGTTCATCCACAGCAAGTTTAAATATAATGTTTCTGCCTGGGATTGAACCAGGGACTTTTCGCGTGTAAAGCAAACGTGATAACCACTACACTACAGAAACCTCTGGTACAATAACCCCAACAGAGGGGAGGTGACCAGGGAGCTCCATCTGTGCTGATCGGCATTGTGTGTTGGCTCACCTAAAACAACTTCTGTCCTGCATTGAATGTTCTCAATCCTTCTCCTCCACTGCCCTTTCCAGAAATGTCAGGGATCACCCAGCCACCGTGTTCACTTCCACATCCTCACAGTGGGGCCACAGAGGCTCCTACCTTTCTATCCGCGATCAGCGAACTCACCCAGTTTACAAAATTAAACCCGGAATACATGCCCGGAAATGGACAGGAGAAGTCAGATAGTCTGTAAGCTCGGTCTATCACAGAAAGTATTGGTATTCATGGTGGTTACAGCAATTATTAATCATCTCACAGACCTCAATAATTTTTATGCGATTAATTGAACGAGGATTGAAACCAGGTTCCTTAAAGGCTGAGACGGGAGAAATTGTTATGGGCAATAAGGAAATGGCAGCGAAATTAATACTTTGTGTCTGTCTTCACGGAAGACGATGCACATAACTTGTCAAAAATAATGGAGAACCAAGGGTCTAATGAGAATGAGGAACCGAAAGAAATTAGTATTAGTAAAAAAAAGGTACTCGAAAAATTAATGAGACTGAAAGACGATAAATCCCCTGGACCTGATGGCCAACATCCTAGTGTTTTGAAAGAGTTGGCTATAGAGATAGTAGATGCATTGGTTGTCATCTTCCAAAATTCCATTGATTCTAGAACAGTTCCCACAGATTAGAAAGTAGAAAATGTAAGCCCACTATGTAAGAAAGGAGGGGGAGAGAAAACAGAGAACTACAATTTAGTTATCCTGACATCAGTAGTGGGGAAAATACAAGAATCTATTATTATGGATGTGGTAATAGAACATGTAGAAAATAATAATAATAATAATGGGCAGAATCAACACAGATTTATGAAAGGGAAATCATGTTTGACAAATCTGTTACAGTTTTTTGAGGTTGTAACGAGCAGAATAGATAAGGGGGAACCAGTGGATGTGGTGTATTTGGAGTTTCAGAAGGCATTCGATAAGGTGCCACACAAGAGGTTATTAAACAAAATTAGGGCCCATGGGATTGTGGTTAATATACGAGCACGTATTGAGGATTGGTTTATGGACTGAAATGAGAGTAGGAATAAACGTGTCATTTTTGGGTTGGCAGGCTGCAAGGTACCACAAGGATTGGTGCTTGGGCCTCAGCTATTCACAATATATATCAATGTTTTGGATGAGGGGATCAAATGTAATATATCCAGGTTTGCTGATGATAAAAAGCTAAGTGGGAATGTAAGTTTTGAGGAGGATGCAAAGAGGCTTCAAGGGGATATAGACAGGCTAAGTGAATGGGCAAGAATGTGACAAATGGAATATAATGTAGAAAATGTGAAGTTATCCACTTTGGTAGGAAAAGTAGAAAAACAGAGTTATTTTTAAATGGTGAGAGATTGGGAAATATTGGTGTTCAGAGGGACCTGGGTGTTCTTGCACACAAATCACTGATAGGTAACATGCAGGTACAGCAAGCAATTAAGAATCAAGATGTTGAATCAGTTTGGGGGAACCAGTGGATGTGGTGTATTTGGAGTTTCATAAGGAGATAAGGAATAATAAGGCGGAAAATCCGTTGGTACGCGTAGTCTATATACCTCCTAAAAGTAACTACATTGTTGGACGGAGTATAAATCAAAAAATAACGAGGCTTGTAATAAAGGAACGGCAATAATCATGGGCGATTTTAACCTTCATATTGATTGGACAAAGCAAATTGGCCAGGGTAGCTTTGAGGAAGAGTGCATCCGGGATAGTTTCCTTGAACAGTGCCAAACAGGGAGTAGACTATCTTAGATCTGGTACTGTGTAATGAGACAGGATTAATAAATGATCTCGTAGTAAAGGATCCTCGAGGAAGGAGTGACCATAACATGGTTGAATTTGAAATTCAGTTGGAGCGTGAGAAAGTTGGTTCTCAAATCAATGTCCTAAGCTTAAATAAAGGAGACTACAAAGGTATGAGGGCAGAGTTGGCTAAAATGGACTGGGAAAATAGATTAAAGAATGGGACGGTTGATGAGCAGTGGCAGACATTTAAGGAGATATTTCATAACTCGCAACAAAAACCTATCCCAATGAGAAGGAAAGGGATAACCATCCGTCGCTTAGTAAGAAAATAAGGGATGGTGTCAAATTGAAAACAATGTGGCCAGGACCAGTGGAAGGCCAGAGGGTTGAGAAACTTTTAAAAGCAAGCAAAGAACAACTAAAAAATGATAAAGAGAGGGAAGATCGATTTATGAAAGTAAACTAACATGAAATATAAAATCAGATAATAAGAGTTTCTACAGGTGCATAAAAAGGAAAAGAGTGGCTAAAATAAATGTTGGTCCCCTAGAGGAAGAGACTGGGGAATTAATAATAGAAAATAGGGAAATGGCAGAGACTTTGAACAAATATCTTGTATTGGTCTTCATGGTAGAAGACACTAAAAACATCCCAATAGTGGATAATCAAGGGGCTATAGGTAGGGAGGATACAATCACTATCACCAATGAAGTAGCACTCAGTAAAATAATGGGACTATAGGCGGATAAGTCCCCTGGACCTGATGGCTTACATCCTAGGGTATTGAGAAAGGCGGCTGCAGAGATAGTGGATGAATTGGTTGTAAGCTACCAAAATTCCTTGGATTCTGGTGAGATCCCAGCAGATTGGAAAATGTAACACCCCTATTTAAAAAAGCAGGCAGACAAAAAGCAGGAAATTATAGACCAGTTAGCCAAACAACTGTCATTGGGAAAATGCTGGAGTCCATTATTAAGGAAGCAGTAACGGGGCATTTGGAAAAGCATAATTCAATCAAGCAGAGTCAGCATGGTTTTATGAAAGGGAAATCATATTTAACAAATTTGCTGGAGTTCTTTCAGGATCTAACGAGCAGGATGGATAAGGGGGAACCAGTGGATGTGGTGTATTTGGATTTCCAGAAGGCATTCGATAAGATGTCACATAAAGGGTTACTGCACAAGATAAAAGTTCACGGGGTTGGGAGTAATATATTAGCATGGACAGAGGATTGGCTAACTAACAGAAAACAGAGAGTCGGGATAAATGGATCATTTTATGGTTGGCAAACAGTGACTAATGGGGTTCCGCACGGATCGATGCTGGGTCCTCAACTATTTACAACCTATATTAATGACTTGGATGAAGGGACAGAGTGTAATGTAGCCAAATTTGCTAATGGTGGGAAAGCAAATTGTGAGTATGACGCACAAAATCTGCAAAGGGATATAGACAGGCTAAGTGAGTGGGTTAAAATTTGGCAGATGGAG
Organism: Pristiophorus japonicus; assembly: GCF_044704955.1. Taxonomy (NCBI): domain Eukaryota; kingdom Metazoa; phylum Chordata; class Chondrichthyes; family Pristiophoridae; genus Pristiophorus; species Pristiophorus japonicus. The sequence continues at coordinate 38,931,415 of NC_091988.1, read as the reverse complement.
TATAATGTGGGAAAATGTGAGGTTATCCACTTTGGCAGAAAAAATAGAAAAGCAAATAAAATTTAAATGGAGAAAAATTGCGAAGTGCTGCAGTACAGAGAGACCTGGGGGACCTTGTGCATGAAACACAAAAAGTTAGTATGCAGGTACTGCAAGTAATCAGGAAGGCAAATAGACTGTTGGCCTTTATTGCAAGAGGGATAGAGTATAAAAGCAGAGAAGTCCTGCGACAACTGTACAGAGTATTGGTGATGCCACACCTAGAGTACTGCATACAGTTTTGGTCTCTGTATTTAAGGAAGGATATACTTGCATTGGAGGCTGTTCAGAGAAGGTTCACTAGGTAGATTTCGGAGATGAGGGAGTTGACTTATGAAGATACGTTGAGTAGGTTGGACCAATACACATTGGAGTTCAGAACAAAGAAAGGTGATTTTATTGAAACATATAAGATAATGACGAGGGGGCTCGACAAGGAGGATGCAGAGGGGATGTTTCCACACATAGGGGAAACTAAAACTACGGAACAAGAATAAGGAGCTGCCCATTTAAAACTGACATGAGGAAGAATTTCTTCTCTCAGAGGGCTGTAAATCTATGGAATTCTCTGCTCCAGAGAGCTGTGGAGGCTAGGTCATTAAATATACTCATTAAATATATTTAAGGCAGAGATAGACAGATTTTTGAGTGATAAGGGAATAAAGGGTTATGGGGAGTGGGCAGGGAAGTGGAGTTGAGCCCATGATCAGATCAGCCATGATATTAAATGGTGGAGCAGACTTGAAGGACCAGGTGGCCTACTCCTGCTCCTATTTCTTATGTTCTTATGTAAGAAAGCAAATGGTATGTTGGCCTTTATTACAAGAGGATTTGAGTATGAGTAAAGACGTCTTACTGCAATTATATAGGACCCTGGTGAGACCACACCTGAAGTATTGTGTACAGTTTTAGTCTCCTTACCTAAGGAAGGATATACTTGCCTTAGAGGGAGTGCAACGAAGGTTCACCAGACTGATTGAGTAGACTAGGACTATATTCTCTAGAGTTTAGAAGAATGAGAGGTGATCTCATTGAAACATACCAAATTCTTACAGGGCTTGACAGGATAGATGCAGGGAGGATATTTCCCCTGGCTGGGGAGTCTAGAAACAGGGTAAGTTGTCGGCCATTTAGGACTGAAATAAGGAGAAATTTCTTTACTCAGAGGGTAGTGAATCTTTTGAATTCTCTACCCCAGAGGGCCATGGAAGCTCAGTCCTTGAGTATATTCAGGACAGAAGATCAATAGATTTTTGGATATTAAGGAAATCAAGAGATATGGGGATAGTGTAGGCAAGTGAATTTGAGGTGGAAGATCAGTCATGATCTCATTGAATGGTGGAGCAGACTCGAGGGGCTGAATGGCCTACTCCTGCTCCTATTTTTTATATTCTTATGTTCCTCTAACAAGGCATCATTATTGAAAGCAGGAATCTAGCCCATGGTCTTGATTGCAAAGGTCTGGGAAAGTCTCTAAACTCACCCAACTGCAGCACTCCTCAAGTCAACCTTTAAAAGCAAACAGCAGCCCTTTAAGAGAAGCTGGTTGATCCAGGTTTCTGACTTGCAGCCAACCAACACTAACTCCTTGTCTATGCACAGAGAGTCCATTCAACTTAAAGGGAGGGGCTCAAATCAGAAATAAAGTGCCAGATCAGCCTGCCATTTTACCAATGTGCCCACCCACATTGCTGGGATCAGAAATTCAGGGCGTGGGTCTCAGGTCAACCTGATCTACTGTTTTGGTAATCATTCCCCTCCTTTATGATAGTTGTGGACACTAGTGTCTTCTGGGGGGAAAAGTGTCAGGTCTGTTTAATTGAACTTGACATTCAAAAGTGTTGTCTTCTGACCGTGCACTAGCACCTGAGTGGAACGGGCAGGCCCAGGGAAACTAGCACCCGAACAGAATGTGGAAGGGCCCCAGTCTCTCAGCTGAGAACTATCCCTTGCTTCCAAATGTCAAGTATAAGGAATACGTAAAAGCTGTTCCTTGCTCTGCTACCAATCTGCTCACGTCAGATCAAAGCAAGCAAAAGGCCATCACATAGCATTTAAAGCAAGGTCTGACAACAGGTATGTTATAAGGGTTTTGTGCATAGTTGTATGGGAGTAGCATAGGATTAGGACTGCACTGTTGCATTGTGCTGTAGGCAACTCAGATGGGGATTGAATTGTATTACAACTCAATTAAGTTTGTGACTGCTACTTCTGGGTCTGTCTGTTATTTAAACCTCAAGATGACACATTTGTACTCTGGTTATACTGTCCAGCATTATACAAGTCTTTTTTGTTCGGCAACAGATGCTTTATTATTTAACTTTCAAATCAGGAACACTTGGCTTAAATGAACAATTTTTTAATAATATCAATTCAAATTTCTTACAACAACTTTTAGAGACAGAACATTGCCAAAATAATATCTGGCATTTATTAATTACTCATCATCATCATAGGCAGTCCCTCGGAATCAAGGAAGACTTGCTTCCACTCTTAAAATGAGTCATTAGGTGGCTGAACAGTCCAATACGAGAGCCACAGTCAATATCACAGGTGGGACAGATAGTTGTTGAGGGTAAGGGAGGATGGGACAGAGTTTCCGCATGCTCTTTCCACTCCCTGCACTTGATTTCTGCATGCTCTCGGCGATGAGACTAGAGGTGCTCAGCGCCCTCCCAGATGCACTTCTTCCACTTAGGGCGGTTTTTAGCCAGGGACTCCCAGGTATTGGTGGTGATGTTGCACTTTATTAGGGAGGCTTTGAGGGTGTCCTTGTATCGTTTCCTCTGCCTACCTTTGACTCGTTTGCCGTGAAGGAATTCCAAGTAGAGCGTTTGCTTTGGAAATCTTGTGTCTGGCATGCAGACGATGTGGCCTGCCCAACGGAGCTGATCAAGTGTGGTCAGTGCTTCAATGCTGGGGATGTTGGCCTGGTCAAGGATGTTAATGTTCTCAGAAATATTAAGCTGATGAGGAGAACGTTAAGCAACTCTTTAACTATTTCCTTTTATTAATATTGCAGGCTAATTCCAGTTGATGCACTGCAGCTTCAATGGTTAGGGATTCTTTTAGTTAAGATAATGGTAACTAGAAACACTTAGGGCCCGAGTTTGGTCAGCTTACCACCAGCTGCCGCTGAGTTTTCTCACACAAGAGATTAGTGTGCAAAATTAAAGCACATGGTATTGGGGGTAATGTATTGACGTGGATCGAGAACTGGTTGGCAGACAGGAAGCAAAGAATAGGAATAAGCGGGTCCTTTTCAGAATGGCAGGCAGTGACTAGTGGGGTACCGCACTGTTCAATGCTGGGACCCCAGTTATTTAAAATATACATTAATGATTTAGACGAAGGAATTGAGTGTAATATCTCCAAGTTTGCAGATGACACTAAGCTGGGTAGCGGTGTGAGCTGCGAGGAGGATGCTAAGAAGCTGCAGGGTGACTTGGACAGGTTAGGTGAGTGGGCAAATTCATGGCAGATGCAGTATAATGTAGATAAATGTGAGGTTATCCACTTTGGTGGCAAAAACAGGAAGGCAGAATATTATCTGAATGGTGACAGATTAGGAAAAGGGGAGGTGCAACGAGACCTCGGTGTCATGGTACATCAGTCATGGAAAGTTGACATGCAGGTACAGCAGGCGGTGAATGTAAAGTCCTGTCCCCTCAGTACAGATTCACACGAGGCATGTAGTGAAGTTAAGGTCACTCTGGACCTGCACCTTTATTTCACAGCTCTGGAATGCTGCACTTGCCTGAGACCTGTCCTTATATACCTGTTGGTAAGGTATGCTGGTGGTTACAGGTCATATCTTATTACAGTCATGTATAGCATGTTAGGATACAGTTATATATAATAATGTAAGATACATGACATCGAAGGCGGCAAATGGCATGTTGGCCTTCATAGCGAGAGGATTTGAGTATAGGAGCAGGGAGGTCTTAGTGCAGTTATACAGGGCCTTGGTGAGGCCACACCTTGATTATTGTGTACAGTTTTGGTTTCCTAATCTGAGGAAGGACATTCTTGCTATGGAGGGAGTGCAGCAAAGGTTCAGCAGACTGATTTCCGAGATGGCAGAACTGACATATGAAAAAAGACTGGATCGACTAGGCTTATATTCATTGGAATTTAGAAGAATGAGAGGGGATCTCATAGAAACATATAACATTCTGATGGGATTGGACAGATTAGATGCAGGAAGAATGTTCCCGATGTTGGGGAAGTCCAGAACCAAGGGTCACAGTCTAAGGATAAGGGGTAAGCCATTTAGGACTGAGGTGAGGAGAAACTTCTTCACTCAGAGAATTGTGAACCTGTGGAATTCTCTACCACAGAATGTTGTTGAGGCCAGTTCGTTAGATATATTCAAAAGCAAGTTAGATGTGGCCCTTCCAGCTAAAGGGATCAAGGAGTATGGAGAGAAAGCAGGAATGGGGTACTGAAGTTGCATGATCAGCCATGATCATATTGAATGGTGGTGCAGGCTCGAAGGGCCAAATGGCCTACTCCTGCACCTATTTTCTATGTTTTCCATACGCTCAAAACAGTTTAACGTCTTTAAGACCAACCCTGGGTACCCCACTCAAAAACCCTTTCCCTCTTGTTTTCATTTTTATGGCTCCCGTTGGTTTCCTGCTTTTAGAACAGCTTTTTATCAGCACTCCAATCCCTATTCCACGACTTTTTACCCTTGCCATTAACCTTTGATGTGGAGATCATCCATTATATTCCCCTTCTGCACTATGGCAGAAATGTCTTCCTAAATAACTCCAGCAAGTTAGTTAAGCATGACATCCTCTTTAATTTATCAGGCGATCCTATAAAGCAATGACCAAATGTAGATGTTTCTCCTTTTTTTAAATGGAAAAAATAGGTAAACAGAACTTTTTGACAATCTTTTCTGTAGTTTGTAACAGGGGCTCAAACTGCAATTGAGCATGTTATGTAGTGAACTATGATACCTATAGGGGGAGATCTTACAATATATATATGCAGCTAGATGTATTTATTTCATACTAGTTCTTTTTTATGATTTTTACAGAAATAGCTGCCAAAACTAATGTTGAAATACACTATGCCTTGCCAAGATTTATTTTTTTATATTTAGCCACATTTATTTCATTCCCAATTTTATACTTTTTAAAAATTCCTTTCCTTCCTAATTTTGTTTAATCTACTTCCTCTGGAAGGTTGGGACAGTTCACAACTCAAACTTCTCCATGACTGATGTCCTGGTCACATGACATAAGATGTGATTATAAAAAGTTGAGATGGGAAACTGAAGTATATGTGATACATGTGAAGTCAATGCAAGGCATTGTGACAAGAGCATTGCAACCAGCAATTCCAGTTCCTAAGTATTGTACAAAAGATGACTTTATATCCAATGCCAAGATGGCTGCCTTCATTAAACAACAATTCTATGTTCTCATTTTCTGTTATGTTTATTGGTGGCACTGTGACAGGTATTTTGAGTAGAAGTCATATATAGTGTCACAAGCTCCCCCTGTCACTCTACATTAGCATCTCAAGAATCCATGCAGCTCTACACCCTGAAACCATCTTCTTCCCAAATCTACCCCACCATTGTGATGTATTAATAGTCTGATGCACTTATTTCACTGGTCGAATGCGAAATCGGTTTTGATGTTGCACTTGGTAACTACCTTAATGCAATTTCAGACAGGTTCTAAGAAGTTCTGAGTTCCATTCCACTGAGCCAATTTTCCAGTCCAACTCCTTCCCCTTGCCCTTAGTGCACCAGCCAAGTTTCTTCCCCCTCCCCACTGTGTTTGATTCCCAGTCTGATTCCCTTTTCCCCACCCAAGATTCTTTGTCAGTTCAGGCCAGCATCTCCCCCACCTCTGTTCACTGCTTTATGCAATGCTCAGCACCTCTTCCTCTTCCTCTTCCCTTTCCTCCCCACCCATTGATTCTCATTTACAGCCCAATCTGCCACCCCTCCCCCCATCACCACCCCTGAGATTCTTTGCTGCCCCCATCACCCCCAAATAGGATGAGGTAGTTTGCTAGTCCTGGCCTATGTCTCTCTTCCCCCTGTCCCATCCCCTCTCCCTCCCTCCCTCCCTCACTCACCTCTCACTGTCCTCCCTCTCCCCATCCTTGGTCCAATTATCCCCCGACCTGTTAAATCACCTTGACCCTTGACTGCACTTGGAAGTTGATGTCCCTGTGCAATGCCACAGAAATCAACTAGTGCAAGAAAAGAGTTAATCAGCTGTTTTAAATTTACAACTATTCTTCGATTGGTTTTTCATCACTACTTTTCAAGACTGTCAGTCAGCTGTATGAAGTTGTGCCCAATATTTGTAAATCAATGCATGCAAGACCCAAGGCAGATGGTTTGTGAAGACTGCTTTTGGTCATTGTAATAGATGGTCAGTTTCATACTCTGGAGAGTTTCCATTCAGTCAGCTTACACTCCAGAACTTCTGATTGGATGCAGGTCTTTTCAGTTTTTAATCAACTACTGCCCTACAAATGCTGTTTAAAGCACACGCTGATGACAGCCAGCTGAAAGTAATGGTACAAAAGCAGCCAGACTATGAATTGTACTACTCAATAAGGCTGCAATCACCTTTCAAATTGTATGCATGATAGAATAGCAGTACATAGCTTCCTCTGCACCATCTTACAGAACTCAAGAAGCAGTATGTTTTTCCAGAGAACCTTTTTGCTAAATAGTCATAATTTCAGGACTAACAACATTGAATAGCTTACTGGTGAGGTCAGAAAATGAGACCTAGACTTAGCCATGTGGCACAAAAAAATTAAATGTGAGCAGTTTAATTATTCTGGTTTCCTTTTTTGAGTCTGTTGGCCAGACTTTGAAATTGAAGCAATGAAAAATAAACACTGCTTCTGGTAATGAAAACACTATGAACAGAATCAGAAGTTATTTTGTGAATGCCTTTCACAAAACCAGTTTGGACAGTTCTTTAAGGTACTACATGTAAAAAAGGACATGAAATGAGTAAATATACATTTGTCAGGCTACATCACAGTACATTTGAATCTATTCTTTCTGGTTTCACCTGGTAAATATCGTCTTTATGTGCGACATGCTATTGCAGCTGTATTTCTGCCAACAGGGAAAAATGTGTCAGCAATTCACCTGAATCAGACTTGCTAAACTGCTTAGCCTCCCAATTTCTTCTGTGACAAGTAATGGTCTGTTTATTTTAAACTTTTTTGCCTCTAGCAAATAATCCCTTTTCTGTCACCCAAGTATTGTCCCTGTGGGTAATGCTTGCTAAAGATCTTAACCACAAATGCCTGCAAAAAGCACGACCTACCAGCAAAAAGAAGCAATCAGTGACTCCTTTGTGAAATAAAACCAAAGAGGTTTTGCTCTGCAATGAAACCAGCATAGATTTCTTCCATGATGCTGTAAAAACATCTTTCATGTGAATTAGTACAACCTGAGTATTTTTTTAACAGAGGGTAATTGTTTATGCATGAGAGTTTCCTGGAACAAAGCACATTGCTTTAATGTGTTTTGCTTTAATAAGATGTAATGACTCCCTCCAGCATATTGACTCTACTTATTAAATAATAGAGTAACTCCATGAATACTCGCCTCCTTTACAATCCAAAGAATATTACTGCTCATTACCAAAATGGTTTTAATGAACTTGGCCTTGCAGCTCTCATGGTTTTGCAGGGGGGCGGGGATGGGGGGGAACCTCATAGGACTAATGGTCGCTCACAGATCCCTATATCTACTCTCAGCTGATCATGGAGTGGTATTGGTGATGATAAAAGGATCAAAGCGAACATTATTCCTCTCTGCACCTTCTGTAGGGTAACACATTTAACAGCAAGAAGGCAACAGCCTAGATCATGTCACTCCTTGCTGTGATATGGCTTCACAGGTGCCATCCAGCCTCACCCTAGTGGCTATTCATTTGTGAACTTTGGAATGAGTTTTTCCATGCTATTCAACCACAGGGTGCATTTCCAGAAAAGTTCACTGGAAGTGATCAGCCCTGAAACTCTGGTTGATTCTCCATTACCTACCCTAAGCACACCGAGGTCGATTGTAGCACCCATATTGCAGAGTAGGCAGGGATCAGCTAACTCAACACAGACCAGGGATGCAACCCGTGATCTTGCTAACCTGTGTGGCCCCACTACTCACTGAGTCATAGCGAAGCTATGGTTGTCATTTTAGTACAAAACACGATCAGCCTTTTGAGTGTTTGTGAAATGTAACCAGGAAGTACGAGCCTTGTCCTTGCTGTCAAAATTATAATTATGCTGCTGTTTCAAAACCTACAAGGATCTGTTTGTTTGGATCAAGTTAGCAGATGTTGTTAAAGCCTATAAATCCAAAATAGTTTTGTTGTTTATTCTGTCATCAAGTACTGTTGGCAACATGCAGCCAGCAATATATCTCCTCTCACTCCCATTCTGATAACATCTCTTTAATTAACTGCTGTGGGTGATAATCATCCAGAGAAAGGCAGTTATCCAGTTCAGGCTTGGGTTTTTTCAAGTATGGGTGCAAATGGCTATGCTCCATTTAACACCAGCTAAAGCCTGGGGATGTTTTCCTGAGGCAGGGTACCAAGCATTAATCAGATATGTGGATCATTCACAGGTCACTAGCTCCTCCTGTACTGACCACGGAAACAAATAGAACACCAAAGGGTTAGTATGTATAGAGCTGGAATATAAAAATTAAACATTGCTACAAGATCTCTGAAATGTTAAATCATAAACAGTTGAAGAGGCACACATCCCTTTCCCTAGGCCTTCAGGCCATCTTGGGTTTCAGTATGTACTTTAAAACATCATACCTACAGATAAATGGGGCAAATGAAAGGGTGTGTGTGTGTGGAGGCAACTGAATAATTATGGAAAAATTATTGTGACTCCTGCAGTCCTTCCCAAAGTTACAAGGGATTTCTCTCTTTATTCCATTATATTCCTTTTATGACTTTTCTGTGGTCTGTTTCAACTTACTATTCAGTTTTTAAGTTCTGATTGTTGTTTCCACAATAAGCATCACTAATAGTGGTGGGAATAGCAATAGAGGTATTCATATCATCACCCATATGTACACAGAATGTTCCTGCAGTTGTAGGAGATCTGCAAACGCAATTTACCTGTATATGAATACAATGGTGTCATCTCATAATTGAAAGTCAAGCTCAGAGTTTCCAATTCAAATATAACTGCTACAAGATGGCATGCATCAAAAGCAGTACTACTCACCGAAACAGGGAATAGACAGCTGATTTCCTCCGTTATCTGTGCAGTAGTATGAGAGTTGCAGAGTAAACACACACTACTGCAGACAATTAATATTAATTCATCACTGATTTCCAAAGAGAATGTGCCACATAAAACAGTATCAAAACAGTATGTTTCCTTTGTGACGTATGGTGTCTGGCATCTAGACTAACAGAAAGATTTAGCTGCACTTAATTTCACTTATCCAATGCATGTGTGAAGCAACACACCTGCACGCACTTCTCCAAATAACTAAATGTTAAATATTTAGGTCATTTAGTGCAGATTTATAACTATTAACTTTTAAACAGAGTGAAATGTAAAGTGAAATGTAACACTTTACAGTCATCAGTACTCTAAATTAAGGGTCCGTGTTGAAAAGCCAATCCTTTCAAATGCTATATTGTACTCAATGTTAATGTCACAAGTATATTCAAATAATTATACCATAATGAAGGCAATTTAGTGTACTTGGGAATTTACAAAGAAACAGAATATCTGGCTAATCAGCCACAAGAATGACTGAGTAAACCAAAGCCAAAGGGAAGAAATGTAATCTGATTGGACAATTAATAAATTCTCATACCTGCCACAAGCATGGTCATCACTCCTGACTTCTTAAAAAAAAGACAAAAACCTAGAGTTACCAAACTTATTAAAACTATATGACAGATTCAATCCTGGCTGGAAATGGATGAGGACAAAATACAGTTGAAGTTCAATAGAACGAACTCCCTCGGGACCGTCAGAAATGATCGTTGTATCAGGGCGTTCACTATAATAGGGTTTGGGGATTTGCTGCATCAGATAAATGAAGAAATTACCAATTTGAATTGAACATAATTTTATTCTGTTAAAATAACTATACAGTGTACACCGCTTATTATTATTCCTGCTTTGCTCAATGCTTGGTTCTATCTTGTTAACCATCCAAAGAGATCCTCAGTTCCCAATAATGACTGTGTGTAGTTTTGCACAGTTGCGATTGCCTTTCTGATCTCGCCCAGTGAAAGGATAACTGGTTCCGTGGCTCCCATGTCCTTGTCACCAGAAGTTTCGTTGATTCAATAATGTCCTCATCACTCATTCTTGCTTGTGTAGGGGCTTCATTTCCTTCAAATTCAATTTCCTGTTATTTTGTTTCTGAAGTGCCATGTATCACATTTCTCTTCAACAGACAGCATCTCCGTCATTTGATCACCATTTTCTAAAGACCATCCAGCATATTTAAAGCAGTTCACAAAACATGCTTCTGACAGCTGCTTGCAAGTGTGAAGTGCATGGCTTGCAGAATGCCCATCTGGATTTTATTTAACCACTGTCCATGTGCTCTATCATCTCCCTCAGTAGGAATTTTCTGTAGTAGGATTTGAAGCACTGAATCCATGGGCTGTAGAGCACTTGTTGTATTAGGGAGAAAATGCGCAGTGACTTTTTTCAGGTCTTTGACTTTCGAATGCATAGGAACATTGATGATGAACAGCAGCACTTTACAACAGTGAGATTGCATTTTTTGTCCAATGATCTGATCCATTCAGTCCAGGTGTCTCCGGTAATCCAGGATTTCTTCCTGTTCCTGTATGTTACCAGCAGTGTCTTTACATTTTTAAAACACCTGGGATTTTCTGCTTTACCAATGGTTTGCTTTGTTTAGTTTGCATTGCCAACATTAGTCAGAGTGTTATTGGGAAAGAGCTAATAAAAAAAAGTCTAGTTTTGTCAACGTTATAAATGTCTCTTGGACAGCAGTTCTGTAAAATAGATGGAATTACAGCTGTTAGCCATGCATTAGTCACCTTCGCATTAACCCCACCTTTTTCACCGGCGATTGCCTTAAACTTTAAATCATGCCATTATTTGAAATAATCCAGCCATCTATTTAAAGTTTTCGATGCCTAAAGAATAGGCAAATTTTCGGGCTTTTGCTCCGAATACATCGCCTGACACAAGATCTTCATGAGTCGCAGCATGGATTTGTTTTCTCTGGATCAGCATTTCATCTTCGATGATAGCAGACTTAATTTTTCCTCTGTGGGTCCACATGGTTGCAACAGGGCTCTTTGCTAAGCCGAGTTCTTTACAGACAATCCATTTCAGCCTCCTCCCGAGATTCCCACCATCAAGAAGCCAGACTTCAGTCAATTTGATTCACTCGATGTGATATCAAGAAACGGCTGAGCACACTGTATACATCAAAGGCTATGGGCCCCGACAACATCCCGGTTGTAGTGCTGAAGACTTGTGCTCCAGAACTAGCCGTGCCTCTAGTCAAGCATCCTGGGGGTCATCATTGACCAGAAACTTATCTGGGTCAATGCTGCTTAAGTGTTTGTCATAGTACGGCTGAATTCCATTGAAAAAAATAGGATCTTGCCACTTGGCTTGCTAAAATCAGGAGTTCGTTATAAACCATTTATAGTGAAATTAGACTGTAAAGCCATTATTGAGGAATATAAGGAATATTGTCCCAACTCTAGAATCATCAGCCAAAGTATAGCTAATGTTGTTGGAATTTTTAAAATTTTGGATGAAAAATCACACTTTAAATAGCAAGATCTGGAACCTGATGTTGTTTGCATCTGTATGTAGAGTAATGTTCCATTACACAGACCAACGACTGAACTTGCCTCAGTCATGGAAATGCCAAGCAAATTCCAAACCACTGATATCAATGCAGCACATTTGAATTCCGGGGATGGCAAAGTAAATTAAAGATGGATGCCACTGTTATACCATAGCCAGGGTTATACTTTAATAATACCAGTGTAAAACCCACAGCCAATGGGTGGAACTTTGGGGACACGCTGTTGAACGCAGTCCATTCTGGATTTACCCTACCACCAGCTTTAAATACTTGGCCTCAACTAAGTTTACAACTTAATAAATTGAACAATTTGCAAATTGTGAGGTAATGTACAGAAAATTAATAATCAGCCAAATTATTCAACAAATTATCTCTGAACAAAATTTGCTTAAAATTCATTGGGTATCATTTTGACTTTGTGCAATAATGTAAAGTGGGTAATCATCATCATCATAGGCAGTCCCTCGGAATCGAGGAAGACTTGCTTCCACTCTTAAAATGAGTCCTTTGGTGGCTGAACAATCCAAGACGAGAACCACAGTCCCTGTCACAGGTGGGACAGATAGTCGTCGAGGGAAAGGGTGGATGGGACAGGTTTGCCGCATGCTCTTTCCGCTGCCTGTGCTTGATTTCTGCATGCTCTCGGCTTAGAGTGATCTTTGGCCAGGGACTTCCAGGTCTTAGTGGGGATGTTGCACTTTATCAGGGAGGCTTTGAGGGCAAAATGGATACTAGAGAATTGGCAGCCTGTTTTACATCTCTCCTGAGTTTTATTTCTAATGGGAAATGCAAAATGGGCTGTTGATTCGCTATCACCCGGTTTACACTATCGCACAAAGTCAAAAAGACTCCCTCTTATTTTTAACCATTTGAATCTGGACAATAACTGTAAGCAGTCAAATAGCTTGAACAGAAATGAAGATGCACATATATTTGCTTTCTCGCTTCAGCGACTCAATGGGCCATAATTTGCTGTCAAAGTAATGGTGAGGCTAATGGCGCTCTCCATTATTTATAGTTCAACAACTTCAACAAAAGGATAGATGCGTGGTTAAACTCAAATTTCCCAAAGTTGCTGTCCAAGTTGCACCGCTCCACCATTAGCTTCGCGAATACAGCATCTTGTTGTCTGCCTCACCATTGAAATATATTGAATGGCGTGAAGTTGCTGTATTTGCACAGTAGATGAGAACTAAACTCGCCATAGAACATTAAGGGTCCAAAATTCATCAGGATGTAATTTCTTGGCGGTATTCCGGTAGTGCGTCATTTAAAACTGCCGAAATACCGCCGAGACCGAAGAGCACTAGTTTGGTGACATTTTTTGGGGGCGGTATGTGAGCTATGTGCAGTGGGAAGTATGCAGTATTATAGTCAATCAAGATCGACTTTCTTGTCAATAGACAGTGCGGCACTGTGCATGCGGGAATTTGTTTTTCTTTTTTTTCCCCCAAAGATGCTTTTCCCCCGCGATTTCGGGAGTCAGGGGTCACCTGCGCATGCATAGAGAGTTGAAGTCGAGAGAGAGAGAATGAAAAGGAGCAGCAAAGTCTTCGAGGGTCAGTTATATTCATCAGAGATTCCAGAGTCAAATAATATTAACAAATAATAATTATACAAGATCAACAATACATATTTTATAAATCAAAAATCATATAATAAATATAATAAATGTAAATATAATGGAAATGCTGAAAAATAAGTCGAAGTGCAGGAACATCGAGAAGGACGGGAGATTGAGGGAGCCCGCCTTCTATGAGACAGAGCTACCTGCCCTGCTGCCGAATATCACGGAGAGTTACTGCAACTTAACGAAGGGTGGTTGTGGAAAGCCCCCCCAAAGGAATACAACAGAATATGGGACAAGATCGGGGAAGCTGTGTCCTCCACAAGTACCATGGTACGCACTGGGGAAAGGTGCCCTAAGAGGTGGAACGACCTGGTGAGGGTTGCAAGAGTAAGTAATGATTTTATTTATGCACCCCCCATGTGCCATGTACCATGTAAATGTAGGTTCAATGTCACACGGATGATGTTATTTATCCCAAGGTTATGGTGATGTATTCGTGCTTTCAGGCAATGACAAGAGGATCAACGCAGTGTTTTGATGTGTGTGTGTGTGTGTGTGTGTGGGAGAACCTGTGTGTCTGCGATGTTAAATGGATCGAAGATTTTTACTTTCATTTACTTCACTTTCTGCAGAAGACGACATCTGCAATAGCAGCGGATCAGCAGCTTACAGTGGGAGGACTCCCAATGCAAGAACCATTGACTGAGATTGAGGAGATCCGTGCCCTGTCGCTGGTCGGGGATAGAAACCATGCCACCATCGGCATTGGAGCTGATCCACCCACACAGGATGGTCAGTTCAATACAATCCCCGGTCTGTGTTGCGGTCCTGTCATGTCATGTAATGTAACTGTAATGTTGGCCTCATGTAATGTAATGTAAGTTTATTGCACTGTAATGTTGGGCTCATGTGATGTACTGCAATGTTGGGAGCATGTAACGCAATGCATATGTATATGTATATATGTATTATTTGTCTGTGATATGTAATGCAGTATTGGTGGACGTTTAAGTAAGACTACAATAAGTTACTGTACTATGTACTCATGTAACCCTGACCCCTCCCCTGGTGTTTTGTATTTCCAGACTTGGAGGATTCAAACTAGATCTCTGCAGAGACCAGATGACAGACCCACTGCCTCCACCTCTGGCATCACCCAACCCTCTCCCAACTTCACCACTGGCAGAGATAATGAAGAGGAAGAGGAAGAGCAGCTGATCCTGGAGCCAGTGGAGGTGGGGGTGGGGGTGGGGTTGAAGACGGAGGAGGATACACCAGTTCCATGTGGGCCAGCTGGAACATCCTCCACCACGGAGTCTGTATTCACAGGATTTCCCCCATGCCTCCTCTGATTCTGCGGGACCAAGCTGTGTGCAGCAAGGCACCCCCAGTGGTGCAGCGCCTTTGCCGCAGCGATGGAGGTTGGTGCAGGAAAGGTTCATTGCTGCAAGACAGATAGGCGCGTACCAGGACACGGTGCGTCTGTCACAGGCCAGAGTCGACATAGGTCAAGAGCTGCTCAAGGTCATGGCTACGATAGCCGGAAACATTGCAGCGCTATCAGAATGACAGTCGGAGAATATGTCGCTTCTGATCACTGCGATGGAGCGAACCACCGACTCTGTCGATTGCCGCATCGGGACATGACGCGGAATCACCCCGTGCCATAGTAGTCAGGTCGACAGCACCTGAGGGTGGGGAGCTGCCAGTAGCTTCCAGCCCTGAAGCCGTGTCTTTCGGATCACGGGCTTCTCCTGAGGCCCCATATATTGCGTCTGCAATGTCTCACCCCCAACGATAGCAACAGCACTCGGGCTGCGGTGCTGCACTCCTGCTTTGTACCACCACGGGGGAGGTCCAGGGTCAGGGGCAGTGGGTAAGGGAAGGGCAGGAGTAAGAAAGGGGGGATTAGTCCCAAGTGTGGTGTAGCACGCGGTTGAGGTCGAGGTCGAGGATAGTAAAGGGTGCTTTGTTGTAGTCAAGTGTTCAGTGTTCATTTAAAATAGTTGAAATTTGATTTTTAAAAGTTTACTTCAAGTTGTTAAAAAGTTTTTAAGTTGTTAAAGTTGTTACAGTTGTTACAGTTGTTCAAAGTTATAGTTATAAGTTTTACAAAGTTTGACAATTGTTGTATATTTTTTTACATTTTTACATAAGTGTTTCAATTGAATTTAAGCACTCCTGTACAGTGTCAAACTTTTGGGGTAACAGTCATCAGTGTCCAAAAACACAGCTCTCCACATTCAAGCAAAGCATTCATTTATGACCTGCTGATGTAACAATTTTGCAGTGGTATACGTTCCACGTGCCCTCCGCTGTGGTGTTGAGGGGTGGAGGGGTGGCTGGTGCCCTGGGTTCATCTGGAAGCTCCTCTTCATCCCCCTCATTTTCTTCTTCTTCCTCCTCCGTCTCCTGCACTCTCTCCTCAGGTGGTCCCGCAGTCCCCTGTGGCAATTCCTGTCCCCGCATGATTGCTAAATTATGCAACATGCAGCACACCACTGAACTGAGCAACGTGCTCAGGGTGGTATTGCAGCCTGCCTCCTGAGCAGTCCAAGCATCAAAAGCACTGCTTCAGCATTCCAATTGTCTTTTCGATAATATTACTTGTGGCTATATGGCTCTTATTATATCATTGCTTGGCTTCTGGCTGAGGGTTCCGCAGAGGGGAGGGGTCAAGAGCCAGGTGGCGAGGCCGTAACCTTTGTCCCCCAGCATCCAACATTTACCTTGTGGCTCAGGTCAGACACTGTGCTCTCATGAAAGATGTGTGCATCATGGATGCTCCCTGGAAAGTAGGCATTCAGTGCCATTATGCGCTGTGTATGGTCGCAGATGAGCTGCACGTTGAGGGAGTGGAATCCCTTACGGTTTCGGTACACCTCTGCCTCCTGTAATGGTGCGCGCAGGGCAATATGGGTAGAGTCAACAGCACCCTGCACCTTGGGGAAGCCAGCAATGCGTGCAAATCCCAAAGCCCTGTCACGCTGTGCCTCCCTGGTCATTGGGAAGTTTATAAATTCCATCCGGCGTGCATACAGTGCTTCGGTTACCTGTTGAATGCACCAATGAGTAGCGTACTGAGAAATACAGCATATGTCCCCAGCTGATGCCTGAAAAAAGCCGCATGCATAAAAGGAAAGTGCCGCAGTCACCTTCATCTCGACAGAGAGTGAAGTAATGTTGGTGGTACTGGTCTGCAGGTCTGCCTTAATGAGCTGGCAAATCTCATTGATCACCTCTTTTCGGAAGCACATCCTTCAAACGCACTGCCAATCGGTCAGGTCCAAGTATGAACACTTTTCCCTGAAAATCCTTTGCGGGTAAGGCCTCCTCCTCATCATCAGTTTGCGACCTCCTCTATTACCCTGATAATTCTGCTCAATAAACCTTCTCCCATCTAGATCCTGCATTAGACAGGTAGTCAGCAATGCAGGCTGAGATAGTACAGGTCCCATTCTTTTTAAATCTCTAGAATATCCTGAGATAAACTCAAATGATTTTTCAATGAAAAAAATATTAATTCTATCTCAGTACCAATAAAATACATTTCCCACAGTAAATGGCACTGTAAAGTCACGGTTCACCTCAGAAATACTGAGGTGCTGCTTTTGCTGACTGTTCCCGATTTCAAAATGGTGGCACTGAGCACAACCGCCCATTCCCGCCCATTTAAGATCGAGTAAAACCACCTTTTCCAGGACAGTATGCAGCTCCAGTGGTATGCCGGCGGTATGTCATGGAACTTGCACTTTTTGGGCAGTATGTGGGCGGTTCTACATGTCGGACGGTGTGCATACTGCTCGTCAGTATGTCAATAATGAATCTTCCGCAGAGCGGTACGTCGGCGGTATGTACCTAGCTTTTGACCAAACTTGCATTTTTGGGCGGTAAGCAGGCGGTAGTAGCCGGAATGTCAATGAATTAATGGCCCTAAGTCTTGTCTATTCCAGTCTAAGTACACTTTTAATGATGTGATAAGTGTTAATTAAAGCCAATCAAACCTTTCTGACATTGAAAATTAAATATTACAACTGTGGAGTCTCATTCCTTCAGGTTTTAATTGTTGTTGGAGATATTAAAAATGTGAAATTTAATTATTTTTTAAATTTTCCTTTTTGTCTCTTTTTCTCGCGCTCTTAATCTAATCTTTCTTTCCCTCTCTTTCTGTACCTAAATTGACATTGAATTCACCCACTCTAATTACACTTCCTTCTTCGTCCTTGCACTGTTAATTTCACAATCCTTCAATCTGATTGGTTAAGGAGACCCACAGTTGCTTCCTCTGTTCACTCAGTTTCCAGATAGACTAATTCCCTTGCTATGACGTTAATCAGCTCATACTTTTAGCAATTGCCACGCAAAAATTTAAAAAACCTAGACGTGCAAGGGAAAGTCAAATTAATGACAGACGCCCTTTAATTCACTCCTACAGCATATTATGGCCCTTTGGATTTCGAAGCTAAATCAGAATGATTGTAAAATCTGAGGTTTGGCACATAGTTCCTGCCCTTTGCACAATCTAATTACATGTTGGTTTCTGTGGTGCAAAATTTTCCTATTATTACCAGAGCTTCTTCAGTGGCAAAATGACACATTTCAATGAACTAATATCCACCCCCTCCACCAAAATAACATGATTAACAAAACAGAAACAATTAATCAAAGCAATATTTTGATGATTGAATATTTAGATAACGAAGGCAGTTAAGTTAGTTTCTTTCAATCATAAATCACTATAAGCCTCGGGGGAGGGGAGACTGAAGATATAGCGCATTTAAACAATGCAGGCCCTAATTTCCACGCGGGTCGTCCCAATCTTCCGCCGTAACTTTAGCAGGAGATTGGCAGTGCCCCCAGAAAAATGGTTTAAATAGCCGAAAACAATCACTTACACCATTTCTCCAGGGACTTTGCAAATCTCCCACTGAAGTAATGGCAGGAACTCAGGAGAACCCAGTTTCCCTTATCCAATGATTGACAATCAAACCAGTCAATTTATCCTTTCACATTCAATCAACCAGCAATCTCAGTTTACACCTATTGAATGAGAAGTAGGGCTGTCAAAAGAGATAAAGGCTGGTACAATAAACTGTAATAAAGAGCTTACTGATGAAATATTGCACAAATTCAAAGAGAAAATGTATGCTTTAATTTCTAAAGGCTTTAAGAAGACACAAGAAAATGAATACTGTAGTTTTAAAGAAATTAGGAATGTAAATATAAGGAGAGCGGTATGTTTATTTGTATGGTGTATTTGGACCTCCAGAAGGCATTTGACAAGGTGCCACATAAAAGGTTACTGCACAAAAGTTCATGGGGTTGGGGGTAATATATTAGCATGGATAGAGGATTGGCTAACTGACAGAAAACAGAATCGGGATAAATGGTTCATTCTCTGGTTGGCAACCATTAACTAGTGGAGTGCTGCAGGGATCAGTGCTGGAACCGCAACTATTTACAATCTATATTAACGACTTGGAAGAAAGGACTGAGTGTAACATAGCCAAGTTTGCTGATGATACAAAGATGGGAGGAAAAGCAATGTGTGAGGAGGACACAAAAGATCTGCAAAAGGACAGGTTAAGTGAGTGGCCAAAAATTTGGCAAATGGAATATAATGTTGGAAAGTGTGAGGTCATGCACTTTGGCAGAAAAAAAATCAAAGAGCAAGTTATTATTTAAATGGAGAAAGATTGCAAAGTGCTTCAGTAAGGCGGGATCTGGGGGTACTTGTGCATGAAAAACAAAAGGCTAGTATGCAGGTAAGGCAAGTGATCAGGAAGGCCAATGGAATGTTGACCTTTATTGCAAAGGGGATGGAGTATAAAAGCAAGGAAGTCTTGCTACAGCTGTACAGGGTATTGGTGAGGCCGCACCTTAAGTATTGCGTGCAGTTTTGGTTTCCATATTTACGAAAGGATATACTTGCTTTGGAGGCAGTTCATGGAAGGTTCACTAGGTTCCGGAGATGGGGGGGGTTGACTTATGAGGAAAGGTTGAGTAGGTTGGGCCTCTACTCATTGGAATTTAGAAGAATGAGAGGCGATCTTATCGAAATATATAAGATTATGAGGGGGCTTGACAAGGTGGATGCAGAGAGGATGTTTCCACTGATGGGGGAGACTAGAACGAGAGGGCATAATCTTAGAATAAGCGGCTGCCTATTTAAAACTGAGGTGAGGAGGAATTTCTTCTCTCAGAGGGTAGCAAATCTGTGGAATTCGCTGCCTCAGAGAGCTGTGGAAGCTGGGTCATTGAATAAATTTAAGACAGAAATAGACAGTTCCTTAAACGATAAGGGGATAAGGGGTTATGGGGAGCGGGCAGGGAAGTGGAGTTGAGTCCATGATCAGATCAGCCATGATCTTATTGAATGGCGGAGCAGGCTCGAGGGGCCGTATGGCCTACTCCTGCTCCTATTTCTTATGTTCTTATTATCCTATATTTTTACAACGCATCCAGGATTGCTTTTTAAGTTAGTATGTTTTTAGCATAACAAGGCAAAAGAGACTGCTGGATTTTGCATGAGGAAATGAGTGAAGTAAGTAGATCAGATACTAAAGGGCAGCAGAACAACTAGGAAACAATGGATATGACATCATTTGGTTCAATATAACAATTGAACAAGAGAGGAAAGAGTCAAAGATAAAAGTACTTGGCTTAAAAAAACAAATGAGTAAAACAGGAACTAGCCCAGATAATTTAGAAAGAAAATTGGGCAGATAAACCATTCGCTAAACAATAGGAAACTAACAGGAATAGATTAAGATAGAGAAATTAAAATGAGACTTAAAACAGTGTCTGCTGCAAGGACATCTATGTCTACCATGCAGCGAGACCTCAGAATTATAGAATCACAGCACAGAAGGAGGCCATTCAGCCCGTGCCGGCTCTCTGCAAGAGCACTTCAGCTAGTCACACTCCCCCGCCCTTTACCAGTAGCCCTGCAAATCTTTTTCCTTCAGGTATTTATCCAATTCCCTTTTGAAAGCAGTGATTGAATCTGCCTCCACCACCCTTTCAGGCAGTGCATTCCAGATCCTAACCACTCGCTACGTAAAAAAGATTTTTCTTTGGTTCTTCTGCCAATCACCTTAAATCTGTGTCCTCTGGTTCTCGACCCTTCGCGTCCCCTCATGATTTTGAACACCTCGATCAAATCTCCTCTCAACCTTCCCTGCGATTTAAGAACAATCCCAGCTTCTCCGATCTATCTACGTAACTGAAGTCCTTCATCCCTGGAACCGTTCTTGTAAATCTTTTCTGCACCCTCTCTAAGGCCTTCAAATCCTTCACTTTCCAGCCTCAGCCCACATTGTGTCCCTGGTTACCATGGCAACCCGATCTTTTTGGCACAGATCTTGGGCTCCACCCCCAAGACTAAACAACAAAATAGGCGGCGCCAATATGAAGAATTCAAACGGGGAAACTTGGATGATTTTTGTTTTGGTATACATGGGCCCCCAAAAAACGGGCGTAACTCTTCAAGTACGCCAAAAAAACAGCTTTGGGGAAAATTGAGCTCTTTGTCACACTCTTTGTGACACTCCTCTTTAATTGTCCCTATTCCTTTATATTTGACTTAAGCATAAATTTCATCTCCTATTGGTGGTAGGCCCACCTGAGTTTGCATCTGGAGTTACATCTAATTATACAAATAAGATTACATCATAAAATTGAAAGCGATCTGCACTTGGGAGTTTGGCAGATCTTAAAGCAATGCAAACTAAATTGGAATTGTTTTACAGCTGAAGATGGAAATATCCACCAAGGGGCTGATTTAAACCCAGAGTTGATTTTGGGTTGATTGTGGGCAGATGAGTGGGAAAAGCACTCACTGGTATTTTAACTACTGGGCCATTTTTAAGTTTTACTGGTGGGTTTTCTCCCTGATTGTGTCGGGAACTGAGCATCCATGAAATGCTGTGGGCCATCAGCAGCAACAGAATTGTATACTAACACAATGTGTAACCTCATGTGTAACCTCATGGCATATCCCTCACTCCTCCATCACCATCAATTCAGACGACTAACCCTGGTTCAATCATGAGTGTAGAAAAGCATCTTGGGAACCGGATCATGTGCACCTGAAAATGAAATGCCAACCTGGTGAAGCTACAACACAGGACAACGTGCACTCTAAACAGAAAAAGCAGTAACCTATAGTCAGAGCTAACAACCAACAGATCAACTCTGCCTCATCCAGTTGCAAATGGTGGTTGACAATTAGGCAACTAGCAGGAGGAGGGGGCACGACAAACATCCCCATCCTCAACGTGAGTGCAAAAGACAACTATCTTCAGCCAGCAGTGCCTAGTGAATGATCCTTCTCAGCCTCGTCCCGAGTGCCCCACCATCACATAAGCCAATCTTCAGCCAATTTTATTCACTCCATGTGACATCAAGAAACAGCTGAATGCACTGGATACAGCCAATGCTATGGGCCCCGACAGCATCCTGAGCATAATGCTGAAGTCCTGTGTTCCAAAATTAGCCACAGCCCGAGTTAAGCTGTTCCAGTACAGCTACAATATTGGCATTTGCTCGACAACATGGAAAATTTCCCAGATATGTCCTATCCACAAAGCGGGACAAATCCAATCCAGCCAATTACCACCCCATCAGTCTAATCCCAATCAGCAGCAAAGTGATAGAAGGAGTTGTCAACAATGCTATGAAGTGGCTCTTACTGAGCAATAACCTGCTCACCGATTTGGGTTCCACCAGCAGCATTCGACTCCAGACCCTTTGTGGTGATCACACACCAACGGGACATTAATTGAATGATAGCCCTTTCTATCGCCAAAAGCATCAAGCTCATCTTCTGTTGCCTTGATGGCTACATGACTGTGGTCTATAACAACCTGGATACGAGAAGCCAGTCACTACTGCAAATCTCAGAGCTCTCTCATTTTGAGTGTTGGCCTTCATGGGCAAGGTGATGTATTGGTTTGGCCCTGGCAGAAAAGGCATTGGGTGAGCTGTTTGATGAAGCTGTGCATGCTGCAAACTGGGAGATACAGGTGATACCCCCAGTAACAGCCCGGAAGGAGGCTGAGGCAAAAGAAGGCGAGAGTTTTTTTTATTCGTTCCTGGGATGTGGGCATTGCTGGCAAGGCCAGCATTTATTGCCCATCCCTAATTACCCTTGAGAAGGTGGCGGTGAGCTGCCATGTCAGAGGGCAATTAAGAGTTAACCACATTGCTGTGGGTTTGGCAGAACATATAGGCCAGACCGGGTAAGGACGGTAGCATTCCGTCCCTAAAGGACATCAGTGAACCAGATGGGTTTTTACGACAATCCTGTAGTTTCATGATCACCAGTACTGACACTAGCTTTATATTCCAGATTTATTTAATTAACTAAATTTAAATTCCCCAGCTACCATGCTGGGATTTGAACACATGCCTCCGGATCTTTAGTCCAGGCCTCTGGATTACTAGTCCGGTAATATAACCACTATGCTACCGTACCCTATAAAGAAAGCTGAGGGCAGCGGTGACTTTGTCAGCCACTGGCAAAGCATGGCCACCTGTCCTGCAGGCAGCAGGTGTGTACATAGAAACATAGAAATATAGAAAATAGGTACGGGAGTAGGCCATTCGACCCCTTGAGCCTGCATCGCCATTCAATAAGATCATGGCTGATCATTCCCTCAGTACCCTTTTCCTGCTTTCTCTCCATACCCCTTGATCTCTTTAGCCGTAAGGGCCATATCTAACTCCCTCTTGAATATATCCAATGAACTGGCATCAACAACTTTCTGCGGCAGGGAATTCCACAGGTTAACAATTCTCTGAGTGAAGAAGTCTCTCCTCATCTCAGTCCTAAATGGCCTACCCCTTATCCTAAGACTATGTCCCCTGGTTCTGGACTTCTCCAAAATCGGGAACATTCTTTCCGCATCTAACCTGTCCAGTCCCATCAGAATCTTATACGTTTCTATGAGATTCCCTCTCATCCTTTTAAACACCAGTCAATAAAGGCCTAGTTGATCCAGTCTCTCCTCATATGTCAGTCCCGCCATCCCTGGAATCAGTCTGGTGAACCTTCGCTGCACTCCCTCCTGCAAGAACGTCCTTCCTCAGATTAGGAGACCAAAACTGCACACAATATTCCAGGTGAGGCCTCACCAAGGCCCTGTACAACTGCAGTAAAACCTCCCTGCTCCTATACTCAAATCCCCTTGCTATGAAGGCCAACATACCATTTGCCTTCTTCACCGCCTGCTGTACCTGCATGCCAACTTTCAATGACTGATGACCCATGACACCCAGGTCTCGCTGCATCTCCCCTTTTCCTAATCTGCCGCCATTCAGATAATATTCTGCTTTTGTGTTTTTGCCCCCAAAATGGATAACCTCACATTTATCCACATTATACTGCATCTGCCATGCATTTGCCTGTCCAAGTCACCCTGCAGCCTCTTAGTGTCCTCCCCACAGCTCACACCGCCACCCAGTTTAGTGTCATCTGCAAACTTGGAGATATTACACTCAATTCCTTCATCTATGGATCGGCGAAAGGCTGCCTGGTGAAGCACAGCCTCCTGATGCAGTGCTCCTCAGTCATATCTAAGAAAGTAGGCCTTGTGGGATGGGTAAGGCCTTCTACAAGCAGTCCTTCCCCCATAACCACCGCTGTTGACAATGGTGCTGCTGCTGCTCCTCTTCATCCAAAGTAACGAAGGTAAAAATGGTCCCCTGGACAAGCAGTGAACGCTTAATCAAGGTGAGTAAAGGGGAAAAAAAAACAGAAACAAGCAATCTCCTAACTCAAAATCTGTTGGAAATCTACTAAGCACAATGGGAGTACCTTCACCACACGGACTGCAGCGATTCAAGGTGGCGGCTCATCACCCCTTCTCAAGGGCAATTAGGGATGGGCAATAAATACTGGCCTTGCCAGCAATGCCCACATCCCAGGAGCGAATATTTTAAAAATCCTTGTGATATCCAATTCCTATAACTGAGTGCCCCTTTAAATAGTGCATCCACACAGTCAGTCAGAGCCTGAAGAACAACCCTGAGGTTTTACTTAATGGGTTGCCCACTGAGTGGGGCTTCTATCCCACCCAGTTAAAATCACATTGTGGTCCTAATTACATCATAGGACCCCAATTTTCATGCATTCATGAGGCACCTGGCTTGGTTCTGGCGGGCACCTCAACCACCTAAACGAAGTGAGCAGTTAAAATGGTAGCTGCGTATTTACAGCAGGAATGGGGTGCTAAGTCATATCAATCGATTTTAATGGTCCCCGTTGAGCAGTGTGCCTTTTCACTAGAACCTCTGCTGGAGGTGTTTGAAATCATGAAGCAAATAACAAAAAAAATCCAATGGTTGGTGAGGGCATAAATTTGTGGGATTGATTTGAGATACTGACTGGTATAACTTTAAAATCACAACAACAACTTGCATTTATATAGCACCTTTATCATAAAACATCCCAAGGCGCTTCATTGGAGAGTTATCAAACAAGTTGTGACACCGAGTCACATAAGGAGATATTAGAACAGGCGACAAAAAGTTTAATCGAAGAGGTAGATTTGAAAGGAGAGGCTCGGATCATTCTATTTTAATACAGAGGGTTGTTAGGACATGAAATGCCTCATCAGAAACAGCGGTGGAAGCAGAATCCATAATAGCTTCAAAAAGGGAAATGAATAACTATTTGAAAAAGAAAAAAATAACTAAAGGATGTGGGGATAGGGCAGGGTGGTGGAACTAAAGAGGAAGTTCTTTCAGAGAGCTTGCGCTGGTGCAATGGGTTGAATGGCCTCTCCAGTTCTGTAATTCAATGATTGTATAAGTAGCCATCCCCAGAGTGAGGTTTTAAAAGTTGGATTACTTGTTCGATTATATGGTTGGACAATCTTCTCAGCAAGAAGAAAGGTTTTAAGTCATTACCTGATAAAAATCAAACTGTTAATCCCTTTAAAAAGCTTTAGATCTGATAACAACTTGCAGAAAGGGAATTTGGCATGGGTACAAAAACAGTGAAAAGTTACTTTCATAATATAGAAAAAGGATTATATATTACTCATTTATATCCCCAGTTATGCTATAAAGAGACAGGCAGCAATAATTTTAATGAGGTTATACAATTTCTATAAATAAAACTTTGAATGCTATGTTTAACATAGACTGAATACAGCAATCCTGAACTGCACCCTTCATTTCACATCATAGCATGCAAATGATTATTATGAAAACTTTCTGGCTGACTAATGAAGGCAAATATTGCTTGAAGCCATTAGTAAAAAAATGGACAGCAATTAATAATACTTACAGAGGTCAAGAGTCAAATATGTGGCATCAGTGAGTAGGTGCGTTGCATTTTGCAAAGTCCTGGGAGGAGCGATTGACATTTTATTTTTCCCACACACTAACTGTTGGTACAAGATATAATCTTCAGAAGGAAAGGGCACCAGGGCAGGGTTACTGTGGACAGGAGCTCCCTAGGGGTCTAAACTGCTGCAACCTGCATGTTGCTGGCAAATAATGTTCACTTTGCATGCCTGGGGGTAGAAGAGGAGACTTAACAACTAGCACATGGAAACCAATGAGATTATGCAATGTTAATGGTGCATTAGTGTTTTCTAACGTGTGGTAATTTCAGATAACGCCAGTGATACATTTTAGTTGTTACTTATGATATGGCTACTATGGATCGAGTAAATTTGTAAGGAGTCGTGTTTTCTAAACTTACTTGAGCTATTCTGCCACTCTGCTATTATTAAGGGGAAGGGCTTTGGGTCAAAGAATGTTCAAATGTGTGCTCCAGGGTCATTGTGATTAAATTAGACTAAGAGGTGACACATGGTAGTAAATGGGTTTAAATGGTTTTGATGGCATCTACTTCCCATTAATGTGTTTCCAGTCGGAGCAGAACTTTCCGAAGTTGTTGCAACTGGGTTTCTTCAAAAGCATCTTGCATTGATTGCTGCTTTAAAACTAAAGATCTGTAGATAGCACTTTTATTGTGTAAATTCTGTACAATTACATCTTAATACAAAAGATGCTGCAGCAATGAAGACAGTCTCTTCTAAAAATGGGTTCTCTTTAGAATGGTATCAGCAGTTGATAGGGTCTAACTTTGCTAGATATGATGTACTTGTTGCAATTATTTGCAATGATTTAAACAAGTTCCTCCCCTGTTAATTCAAAAACTATATGGGGAAGACTTTCAACTCTCAACCAATATGGGTATCAGCGTGAGGCAGGAACCCTTCCAGGTTCATGCTTCATTTAAATTTAATGGGCAAGCTGTCAGCGTGAATTGCAATAGTAATTCGACATCTCGCTCATGGTGGGGGGGTGGGAGGAAGGATTTTGAGTAGGCCCAACATTAGCTTGTGGTGGCCTGCACCTCTTAAAAGGGAAGTGCAGTGCCCATTGTGGAGCTCAACTGAAAGCTGCTTGTGCACTGCAAAGCAAAAGATGTCAACTGTCAGAGCGCTCTGATTTTCTGATTAAGCTCTGGATGCACAAAGTTCTTATTGTGCAGAGTTTGTGTTTAGTGAGGATTTGATGACCTTGCAATGTGTTTGGGTTGATTGCAGTTCAAAGGATGGGCGGAAGGGATTGATGTTGGACGGGACCATCATTGCAGGGAAATAGTAAGTTTTCAAGCGAAGTGCTCCTGGATGAGCTTCTGTCAAGGAGCTCATGTAGCTGTCAGGATAGATGGTCCTTGCTCTTCCTCATCATTCTCAGTGTCTTCCTGTTGTGCGTGCTCTTCCACCTCCATGTCTTCCTCTGCATCTGGCTCGATGTGTTCACCCATCCATATGGTAAAGTTGTTGCAGCAAGTAGTGAAAATTCTAGGAGACGTGGGCACTAGACTGCAGCACATCTCCAGATGTATCAAGGCTGCAGAAGGCCTATGATCTGTTCTATCAGTGCTCAAGTGAAAGCATGACAAATTGTACACATTGCTGAAAGATGTCATTAGCCAGGCCTGGAGAGGATAAGTGGGGATTGAGGACTGGCACAGGATGAAAGCATCAAGGCAGCTATCTGGCACAGGCCTGCATGATGCATTGCATGTTGTCACACAACGGCTGGACGTTCAATAAATGAAATACCCTTTTGATTCATGTAGACTCCAGGCTCGTTTGCTGGAGCATGCAAAGCTCTGTGTGTGTATGTGTGTGTGTGTGTGTGTGTGTGTGTGTGTGTGTGTGTCTGTGCAGTCGATGATACCCTGAAATTGGAGGAAGCCTGGATTTCTGGCAAAGTCATCTCTGGAGAAGGATAGGAAGTCATTGGCCCTGAAATTATGGTTAGTGGTGTGGCGAAGGAGTACGCCGCCGACCACCGAACTAAATCCAAACCTAGCTGGTGCGCGGACCCAAACGAAAACTTGCTTTGAAATGCTGCAGAGTTGTGAGCAGCGCCGAGGCCCAGGGATCCCAGGGACGCGCTGCTATGCGTTAGCGTACCTGGGATCATGTGGGCCGCTGCTCCTTTCACTAGCCAATTAGAAAACAGAAATCTCCGGTGCCCGACATCAATCAAATTTTAAATTAAACGGTGTGAATTTTTATTTGGCATGTGCCATTAAGAAGCACAGGGAAAACTTTGGAGAAAGTATAGTTATTTACTGGAAGACTTTGCAAGATAAAAAAAAAAGATGAAAACATCTCATCCATCAAACCGAGCCTTTACAGCAGCCTGGTAGGCTGAAACATGGCGCTTTTATGTGTTTGTCTTTCATTATTTATACATTTTTCTCATTCTCCCTCCCCTTACACTGCGCCTGTTTGCACCAACCATAATATTTTCCAGCGCAGTTGGTGGGCAATTAGCTCAACTTCTCGCCAGCACGGAGGATTTGACAGTCACAGTGGATAATCTATCAAGTCGGAGCTTGCGCATACATTCCGGGGGTAGGGATGGGGGGCCAGGGTGATTGTCCAGGAGAAGGAGACATAACCTTAAAATCAGAGCCAGGCCATTCAGGAGAGAAGCTGGAAAGACTTCTTCACACAAAGGGTGGTAGAAGTGTGGAGCTCTCTCCCACAAATAGCAGTAGTTGCTAGCTCAATTAATAATTTTTAATCTGAGATTGATAGATTGTTTTCTAGATAAGGGTAATAAGGGAGATAGAACCAAGGCAGGTAGATGAAGTTAGGATGCAGATCAACCATAATCTCACTGAATGGCCTACTCCTGTTCCGATGTTCCAATGACAGCCTCCCTGGTAAAGGGGAGTCTGCTCACACACTGCTTCTCTGTGAACTGCAGGTAAGAAATTCTGGGCCTGTACACACGTGTGAGGTAAGGCCTCCTATTTCTCTCTCCGTAGCGGTAGCTCCCTGGGCTCCTCCTTCTCCTCCAGTTAAACCAATCAGACACTTGCCAGAAGCCCCTGGTCAAAAACCCTCTGCTGACTCAGCAAATTATTTTTTTACAAAAGGTTAGTTAGTTCCGGCAGCCAACACTTCCCAAAAGCTCAAATGCACTACACTAGCAGTCCAAAGAAACTAACCAGGAATTTTCTTGAGAGCAGCTGTTGATCCCTTAAAATATTGCTAGAAACGGCATCCCCCACCTTCCGGCATCCCTCAACCCCACATACCACCCCCCCTCTCGCACGCGCCCCCCCCCCACCCCCCCCGCTCCCTCACGCACGGCCCCCCCACACCGCTCTCCCTCCCCAGGCTTTCCCATTCATGATTTCTGTGACATTTAGAATAGATGAATAGGATGGCAGATCTGTTGAAAAGGGTATTTTGATCCCAAAGCTGATCTGCTGCTGAAACCCTCATCCATGCCTTTGTTATCTCGAGACTAGACTATTCCAACACACTCCTGGCTGGCCTCCCACATTCTACCCTATGTAAACCTGAGGTCATCCAAAACCCGGCAGCCCGTGTCCTAACTCGCAACAAGTCCCGTTCACCCATCACCCCGGTGTTTTCTGACCTACATTAGCTCCCGTTTAAACAATGCCCTGACAACAAAATTCTCATCCTTGTTTACAAATTCCTTCATGGCCGCACCCCTTCCTATCTCTGTAATCTCCTTCAGCCTCACTACCGCTCGAGATGTCTGCGCTCCTCAAATTCTGCCCTCGAGTATTCCTGATTATAACGGCTCAACCATTGGTGGCCGTGCCTTCAGCTGCCTGAGCCCTAAGCTTTGGAACTCCCTCCCAAAACCTCCTCAACTCTCTTTCCTCCTTTAAGACACTCCTTAAAACCTAATTCGTCGGCTCGGTGTCAAATTCATTGTTTTTCTTATAACACTCCTGTGAAGCACCTTGGGACGTTTTACTACGTTAAAGGCGCTATATAAATACAAGGTGTTGTTTTTGTTGTTGTTGTAAAATCAGTGCAGGACCCTCATTAGCATGCTTAAATAGGCACCCAGTGATTTCAGGCAGGCGTGCTGGACGCCTAAAGTAGACCCGATTCAAAATGGCAATGAGCAATATCTGTATGCGAAACTGGTGTACAATATGGCCATCCAACTTTAAGTACCTCAGCACTCTTTTTCTGGTGGTAAAATGGGCATTTCCAACTTGAATGTCCCTCCCCATATCTTTGTAGCCTGGTCAGTCCAGAAATACAATTCCTTCATATAGGGCCGCAATGTATTTGTACCAAAGGCAATCCAGAAATGTACTTGACAAATTTTCTGTCAAAATCAGCTTTGATATTTACATTGGTTGGACGCACTACAAATTGGTGCCGTTGCCGCAAAGGCACGGTGGGGAAGAGCCCCTGGGTTTAAAGCCCTTCCGCTACAGTAAACCCAGGGGCTGGAATCAGTATAAAACTCTCCTCGGACTGTACTTGTAAACTTTTTGTATACATAGAGCACCATGATCCGAAAAAACCTATGTAGTGCCATGTATAATGCAAGTTCTGTTTAGTAATGTATGTTGCAAAGAAATGTAACCGTACCCTCACCCATTCCATGTGCTGTATAGTGCCACATGTAACGTAATTTGATGACTGTATTACAATGTATCCTGGATTGTACTGAAATGTACCTGGAAATGTAAAGCAAGCAAATGTATTGAACAGAACTGCCGTCAGCATCCAAATGTATTGTATGGAATTGCTGACCGCATCCAAATGTACTTGTTGTGTATCTGTAAAGCATGCACTCCCATGTTCCGCCACCAGGGAGCTCATCCCCTGAAGTCCCAAGGGATCCCAGCATCCCTTGGGAGCACTGTATATAAGCCAGCCCCTAAGGCCTGTTCCTCACTCTAGAGCGTCTTATTAAAGACTGAGGTCACTGTTACTTTAACCTTCCTGTGTACAACCTTATTTGTGTTAGGAACGCAATAACTGACGACGAGAATACAAATCCAACGCAAAGATGCAGCAAACTGTGGGCATCCTGGAGAAGTTCTCGGAGGGTGAGGTCTGGGAAGCCTGTGTCGAACGGCTAGACCAGTACTTTGTAGCCAACGAGCTGGACGGAGAAGGAAGCGCTGGAAAAAGGAGAGCGGTCCTCCTCACAGTCTGCGGGGCACCGACCTACAGCCTCATGAAGAATCTTCTGGCTCCACAGATAAGTCATATGAGGAGCTGTGTACACTGGTTTGGGAGCATCTTAACCCGAGGGAGAGCGTGCTGATGGCGAGGTATCGGTTCTACATGTGCCAGCGATCTGAAGGTCAGGAAGTGGCGAGCTACGTCGCCGAGCTAAGGCGACTTGCAGGACAATGTGAGTTTGATGGCTACCTGGACCAAATGCTCAGAGACTTTTTTGTACTGGGCATTGGCCACGAGACCATCCTACGAAAACTTTTGACTGTAGAGACACCGACCCTCAGTAAGGCCATTGCAATAGCACAGGCGTTTATGTCCACCAGTGATAACACCAAACAAATCTCTCAGCACACAAGTGCTAGCAATGTTCATAAATTAACTGGAACTGTGTTTGCGAGCAGAAATGTACAGGACGGAACCTATGAATCTGCAACTGCCAGCAGGCCTCGGGTGACCCAGATGACTAAGAGTCCCCAACAAAGGATGAATGTAAGGCAATTCACAACTTGTTGGCGTTGTGGAGGCTTCCATTCAGCCTATTCATGCCGCTTCAAAGAGTATGTTTGCAAGAGCTGTGGAACAATGGGGCACCTCCAACGAGCTTGCAAACAAGCTGCAAGCTCTGCAAAACCTGCTAACCACCACGTGGCAGAGGAAGATCGGTCCATGGTGGATCAAAGCAATTTTGAGTCTCAGTGAGAGGAGGCAGATGCTGAAGTACACTGGGTGCACACATTTTCGCTGAAATGTCCACCTATAATGCTAAACGTAAAATTGAATGGCTTACCCGTAGCCATGGAACTGGACACTGGCGCGAGCCAATCCATCATGAGTAAAAAGATGTTTGAGAAGCTGTGGTGCAACAAGGCATTCAGACCAGCCCTGAGCCCATCCACACAAAACTGAGAATGTACACCAAAGAGCTTATCACTGTCCTGGGCAGCACCATGGTCAAGGTCACCTACGAGGGCATGGTGCACGAACTGCCACTCTGGATTGTCCCGGGCAATGGCCCCACACTGCTTGGAAGGAGCTGGCTGGGCAAAATCCGTTGGAACTAGGATGACATCCGAGCGTTATCACATGTCGATGAGGCCTCATGTACCTAGGTTCTGAATAAATTTATTTCCCTTTTTGAGCCAGGCATTGGAAACTTCTCTGGGGCGAAGGTGCAGATCCACTTGGTCCCAGAGGCACGACCCATTCACCACAAGACGCAAGCGGTACCTCACGTGACGAGGGGGAGAGTGGAAATTGAGCTGGACAGGCTGCAACGCGAGGGCATCATCTCCCCAGTGGAATTCAGGGAGTGGGCCAGCCCGATTGTTCCAGTACTCAAAAGTGATGGCACGGTCAGGATTTGCGGCGGTTATAAAGTAACTATTAATCGTTTCTACACCCGCTATCTAAGGCAAATGACCTATTTGCGACGCTGGCAGCAGGCAAGACATTCACCAAGCTCGACCTGACTTCGGCCTACATGACACAAAAGCTGGAGGAGTCTTCGAAGGGCCTCACCTGCATCAACACGCACAAGGGACTGTTCATCTACAACAGATGCCCGTTTGGAATTCGGTCGGCTGCAGCGATCTTCCAGAGGAACACGGAGAGCCTACTCAAGTCGGTACCATGCACGGTGGTTTTTCAGGACGACATATTGGTCACAGGTCGGGACACTGTCGAGCACCTACAAAACCTGGAGGAGGTCCTCCAGCGACAGGATCGCTAGGGCTGCGGCTGAAGAGGTCGAAATGCGTCTTCATGGCAACAGAAGTGGAGTTTTTGGGGAGAAAGATCACGGCGGACGGCATTCGGCCCACAGACGCCAAGACAGAGGCTATCAGGAATGCCCCCAGGCCACAGAACGTCACAGAGCTGCAGTCGTTCATGGTACTCCTCAACTATTTTGGTAACTTCCTACCAGGGTTAAACACCCTTTTAGAGCCCCTACATGTGTTATTGCGTAAAGGTGAAAACTGGGTGTGCGGAAATAACCAAGTAATTGCTTTTGAGAAAGCTAGAAACATTTTATGCTCCAAAAAGCTGCTTGTATTATATAACCCGTGTAAAAGACTTGTGCTAGCATGTGACGCGTCATCGTACGGAGTCGGGTGTGTATTACAACTAGCTAACGTTGCGGGGAAGTTGCAACCTGTAGCCTATGCTTCCAGGTGCTTGTCGAAGGCCGAGAGGGACAACAGCATGATTGAGAAAGAGGCATTAGCATGTGTGTTTGGGGTAAAGGAAATGCATCAGTATCTGTTTGGCCTCAAATTTGAGCTGGAAACCAATCACAAGCCCCTCACATCCTTGTTCGCTGAAAACAAGAGGATAAATACTAATGCCTCAGCCCGCATACAAAGGTGGGCACTCACGCTATCAGCGTATAACTATACCATCCACCACAGGCCAGGCACCTAGAACTGTGCGGATGCTCTCAGTCGGCTACCATTGCTCATCACTGGGGCGGAAATGGCGCAGCCTGCAAAATTGTTGATGGTGGCGCAGCCCGCAGACTTGTTGATGGTCATGGAAGCGTTTGAAAATGATAAATCACCTGTTACGGCCCGCCAGATTAGAACTTGGACTAGCCAAGATCCTCTGCTGTCCCTAGTAAAAAAAACTGTGTACTGCATGGGAGCTGGGCCAGCATCCCCTTTGAAATGCAAGAGCCAATCAGCCGTTCCAGCGGTGAAAGGACGAGCTGTCCATTCAGGCAGACTGCCTGTTGCGGGGTAACTGCGTAGTGTTACCCAAAAAGGACAGGGAGAAGTTCATCTCGGATCTCCACAGCACACACCCGGGTATAGTAATGATGAAAGCGATAGCCAGATCCCACGTGTGGTGGTCCGGTATCGACTCTGACTTAGAGTCCTGTGTACGGCAATGCAGCATATGTGCTCAGTTGAGCAACGCGCCCAGAAAGGTACCACTAAGTTTGTGGTCCTGGCCCTCCAGACCATGGTCAAGGATCCATGTCGACTATGTGGGCCCGTTTCTCGGTAAAATGCTCCTGGTGGTGGTGGATGCTTTTTCAAAATGGATTGAATGTGAAATAATGTCGGAAGCACCGCCACCACCATTGAAAGCCTGAGGGCCACATTTGCCACCCGCGGCCTGCCTGACATACTGGTCAGTGACAACGGGCCATGTTTCACCAGTGCCGAATTTAAAGAATTCATGACCCGCAATGGGATCAAACATGTCACCTTGCCCCGTTTAAACCAGCCTCCAATGGGCAGGCAGAGCAGGCAGTACAAACCATCAAACAGAGCCTTAAACGAGTCGCAGAAGGCTCACTCCAAACCCGCCTGTCCCGAGTACTGCTCAGCTACTCGCTCACAGGGGTGCCCCCGGCTGAGCTACTCATGAAAAGGACACCTAAAACCAGACTCTCGCTGGTTCACCCAAACTGCATGATCAGGTAGAGAGCAGGCGGCAGCAACAAAATGTCAATGATGGTCACGCCACTGTGTCACGGGAAATTGATCTGAATGACCTTGTGTATGTGCTAAACTATGGACATGGTCCCAAGTGGATCGCGGGCACGGTGATAGCTAAAGAAGGGAATAGGGTGTTTGTAATCAAACTAGACAATGGACAAATTTGCAGAAAGCACCTGGACCAAACGAGACTGCGGTTCACAGACTGCCCTGAACAACCCACAGCAGACACCATCTTTTTCGAGCCCACAACACACACCCAAAGGATCAATGACACCACGCTGGACCAGGAAATCGAACCTATCACGCCCAATAACCCAGCAAGGCCAGGTCACCTAGCAGCCCTGCAGAGCCAAAAACATGCCAGCCCAACTAGGGCACAGCCAACACACCAGAACAGACATTTGTACCGAGGCGGTCCACCAGGGAAAGAAAGGCTCCCGACCGCCTCACCTTGTAAATAGTTTTCACTTTGACTTTGGGCGGGGGAGTGATGTTGTGTATTTGTAAAGCATGCACTCACATGTTCCGCCACCTGGGAGTTCATCTCCTGAAATCCCAAGGAATCCCAACATCCCTTGGGAGCACTGTATATAAGCAGACCTCTAAGGCCTGTTCCTCACTCTGGAGTGTCTTATTAAAGACTGAGGTCACTGTTACTTTAACCTCTCTGTGTGCAGCCTCATCTGTATTATGAACGCAATAGTACTAAACTGCTTTCCAATGCATTGTGCAAATTTTTATATGAATAAAGTATATTTTGATATTTTTAAAAAATTACCAAAATTCCCTGGATTCTGGGGAGGTCCCACCAGATTGGAAAACTGCAAATGTAATGCTCCTATTTAAGAAAGGATACAAACAAAAAGCAGGAAACTATAGACCAGTTAGCCTAACATCTGTGGTTGGGAAAATGTTGGAGTCCATTATTAAAGAAGCAGTAGCAGGACATTTGGAAACGCAAAATTCGGTCAGGCAGAGTCAGCATAGATTTTGAAGGGGATGTCATGTTTGACAAATTTGCTGGAATTCTTTGAGGATGTGACGAACAGGGTGGATAAAGGGGAACCTATGGATGTGGTGTATTTGGACTTCCAGAAGGCATTTGACAAGGTGCCACATAAATGATTACTGCACAAGATAAAAGTTCACAGGGTTGGAGGTAATATATTAGCATGGATAGAGGATTGGCTAATGAACAGAAAACAGAAAGTCGGGATAAATGGTTCATTCTCTGGTTGGCAACCAGTAACTAGTGGAGTGCCGCAGGGACCCCAACTATTTACAATTTATATTAACGACTTGGAAGAAGGGACTGAGAGTAACGTAGCCAAGTTTGCTGACGATACAAAGATGGGAGGAAAAGCAATGTGTGAGGAGGACACAAAAAATCTGCAAAAGGACATAGACAGGCTAAGTGAGTGGGCAAAAATTTGGCAGATGGAGTATAATGTTGGAAAGTTTGAGGTCATGCACTTTGGCAGAAAAAATCAAAGAGCAAGTTATTATTTAAATGGAGAAAGATTGCAAAGTGCTGCAGTACAGCGGGACCTGGGGGTACTTGTGCCTGAAACACAAAAGGCTAGTATGCAGGTACAGCAAGTGATCAGGAAGGCCAATGGAATGTTGGCCTTTATTGCAAAAGGGATGGAGTATAAAAGCAGGGAAGTCTTGCTACAGCTGTACCGGGTATTGGTGAGGCCGCACCTGAAGTACTGTGTGCAGTTTTGGTTTCCATATTTACAAAAGGATATTGTTGCTTTGGAGGCAGTTCAGAGAAGGTTCACTAGGTTGATTCCGGAGATGGAGGGGGTTGACTTATGAAGAAAGGTTGAGTAGGTTTGGCCTCTACTCATTGGAATTCAGAAGACTGAGAGGCGATCTTATTGAAACGCATAAGATTATGAGGGGGCTTGACAAGGTGGATGCGGAGAGGATGTTTCCACTGATGGTGAGACTAGAACGAGAGGGCATGATCTTAGAATAAGGAGCCGCCCATTTAAAACTGAAATGAGGAGAAATTTCTTCTATCAGAGGGTTGTAAATCTGTGGAATTCGCTGCCTCAGAGAGCTGTGGAAGCTGGGTCATTCAATAAATTTAAGACAGAAATAGACAGTTTCTTAAACGATAAGGGGTTATGGGGTGCGGGCAGGGAAGTGGAGCTGAGTCCATGATCAGATCAGCCATGACCTTATTGAATAGCGGAGCAGGCTCGAGGGGCCGTATGGCCTACTCCTGCTCCTATTTCATGTGTTCTTATAACCATACACTCCAGGGTGTGACAATGCTTCCCACCATCCCACACAGAGGGAATTAAACTAACCTGCATCACACAGCTGCACCACACCTAATTCCTTTTTATTGCCAGCGCTCTTCGCAATCTTTCTCACTGCAATGCTTCATAGAAACATAGAAAATAGGTGCAGGAGTAGGCCATTCGGCCCTTCGAGCCTGCACCGCCATTCAATGAGTTCATGGCTGAACATGCAACTTTAGTACCCCATTCCTGCTTTCTCGCCGTACCCCTTGATCCCCCTAGTAGTAAAGACTACATCTAACTCCTTTTTGAATGTATTTAGTTAATTGGCCTCAACAACTTCCTGTGGTAGAGAATTCCACAGGTTCACCACTCTCTGGGTGAAGAAGTTTCTCCTCATCTCGGTCCTAAATGGCTTACCCCTTATCCTTAGACTGTGACCCCTGGTTCTGGACTTTCCCAACATTGGGAACATTCTTCCTGCATCTAACCTGTCTAAACACGTCAGAATTTTAAACGTTTCTATGAGATCCCCTCTCATTCTTCTGAACTCCAGTGAATACAAGCCCAGTTGATCCAGTCTTTCTTGATATGTCAGTCCCGCCATCCCGGGAATCAGTCTGGTGAACCTTCGCTGCACTCCCTCAGTAGCAAGAATGTCCTTCCTTAAGTTAGGAGACCAAAACTGTACACAATACTCCAGGTGTGGCCTCACCAAGGCCCTGTACAACTGTAGTAACACCTCCCTGCCCCTGTTGGCTATGAAGGCCAACATGCCATTTGCTTTCTTAACCACCTGCTGTACCTGCATGCCAACCTTCAATGACTGATGTACCATGACACCCAGGTCTCGTTGCACCTCCCCTTTTCCTAATCTGTCACCATTCAGATAATAGTCTGTCTCTCCGTTTTTACCACCAAAGTGGATAACCTCACATTTATCCACATTATACTTCATCAGCCATGCATTTGCCCACTCACCTAACCTATCTAAGTCACTCTGCAGCCTCACAAGATCCTCCTCGCAGCTCACACTGCCACCCAACTTAGTGTCATCCACAAATTTGGAGATACTACATTTAATCCCCTCGTCTAAATCATTAATGTACAATGTAAACAGCTGGGGCCACAGCACAGAACCTTGCGGTACCCCACTAGTTACTGCCTGCCATTCTGAAAAGTACTCATTTACTCCTACTCTTTGCTTCCTGTCTGCCAACCAGTTTTCAATCCACATCAGCACACTACCCCCCAATCCCATGTGCTTTAACTTTGCACACTAATCTCTTGTGTGGGACTTTGTCGAAAGTCTTCTGAAAGTCCAAATACACCACATCAACTGCTTCTCCCTTGTCCACTCTACTGGAAACATCCTCAAAAAATTCCAGAAGATTTGTCAAGCAGGATTTCCTTTTCACAAATCCATGCTGACTTGGACCTATCATGTCACCTCTTTCCAAATGCGCTGCTATGACATCCTTAATAATTGATTCCATCAATTTCCCAACTACTGATGTCAGGCTGACCGGTCTATAATTCCCTGTTTTCTCTCTCCCTCCTTTTTTAAAAAGTGGGGTTACATTGGCTACCCTCCACTCCATAGGAACTGATTCAGAGTCTATGGAATGTTGGAAAATGACTGTCAATGCATCCGCTATTTCCAAGACCACCTCCTTAAGTACTCTGGGATGCAGACCATCAGGCCCTGGGGCTTTAACGGCCTTCAATCCCATTAATTTCCCCAACACAATTTCCCGACTAATAAGGATTTCCCTCAGTTCCTCCTCCTTCCTTGACCCGCTGACCCTTTTTATATCCGGAAGGTTGTTTGTGTCCTCCTTAATGAATACCAAACCAAAGTACTTGTTCAATTGGTCTGCCATTTCTTTGTTCCCAGTTATGACTTCCCCTGATTCTGACTGCAGGGGACCTACATTTGTCTTTACTAACCTTTTTCTCTTTACTTAGCTATAGAAGCTTTTGCAGTCCATCTTAATGTTCCCTGCAAGCTTACTCTCCTACTCTATTTTCCCTGCCCTAATCAAACCCTTTGTCCTCCTCTGCTGAGTTCTAAATTTCTCCCAGTCCCCGGGTTCGCTGCTATTTCTGGCCAATTTGTTTGCCACTTCCTTGGCTTTAATACTATCCCTGATTTCCCTTCATAGCCACGGTTGAGCCACCTTCCCTTTTTTATTTTTACGCCAGACAGGGATGTACAATTGTTGTAGTTCATCCATGCAGTCTCTAAATGTCTGCCATTGCCCATCCACTGCCAACCCCTTAAGTATCATTTGCCAATCTATCCTAGCCAATTCATGCCTCATACCTTCAAAGTTACCCTTCTTTAAGTTCTGGACCATGGTCTCTGAATTAACTGTTTCATTCTCCATCCTAATGTAGAATTCCACCATATTATGGTCACTCTTCCCCAAGGGGCCTCGCACAACGAGATTGCTAATTAATCCTCTCTCATTACACAACACCCAGTCTAAGATGGCCTCCCCCCTAGTTGGTTCCTCGACATATCGGTCTAGAAAACCATTCCTTATGCACTTCAGGAAATCCTCCTCCACCGTATTGTTTCCAGTTTGGTTAGCCCAATCTATATGCATATTAAAGTCACCCATGATAACTGCTGCACCTTTATTGCATGCACCCCTAATTTCCTGTTTGATGCCCTCCCCAACATCACTACTACTGTTTGGAGGTCTGTACACAACTCCCACTAGCGTTTTCTGCCCCTTGGTATTCCGTAGCTCCACCCATACCGATTCCACATCATCCAAGCTAAAGTCTTTCCTTACAATTGCATTAATTTCCTCTTTCACCAGCAACGCCACCCCGCCTCCATTTCCTTTCTATCTATCCTTCCTAAATGTTGAATACCCTTGGATGTTGAATTCCCAGCCTTGGTCACCCTGGAGCCATGTCTCCATGATGCCAACCACATCGTATCCGTTAACTGCTATCTGCACAGTTAATTCGTTCACCTTATTCCGAATACTCCTCGCATTGAGGCAGAGAGCCTTCAGGCTTGCCTTTTTAACCCAGTTAGACCCTTTAGAATTTTGCTGCAAAGTGGCCCTTCATCTCACTGTTAACCAGCTCCTCGCTGGAGTGGAGCTAATTTACAGGATGAACAGGAAATTGTTCAACCTCTGTCACCTCCAGTCCAGAACCAAGGTTGTTCCAACATCTGTCATTGAATTACAGTATGCAGATGACGCTTGCATTTGTGCACACTCGGAGGCCAAACTCCTAACCATCGTTGACACCTTCACTGAAACGTACGAGAGTCTGGGCCTTACATTAATCATCAGTAAATCAAAGCTCCTCTAGCAACCTGCCCCCGGCACACAGTACTGCCCCCCGATTATCAAGATCCATGACGAGACCTTGGACAGCATGGACCTCTTTCCATACCTTATGAGCCTTATATCGGCAAGGACAGACATCAATGACGAATTCCAACACCGCCTTCAGTGTGCCACTGCAGCCTTCGGGCACCTGAGTAAAAGAGTGTTTGAAGACCAAGATCTCAAACCCGGCACCAAGCTCATGGGCTACAGAGCAGTCATGATACCCGTCCTCCTATATGCTTCAGAGATGTGGACTATGTACAGCAGACACTTCAAAGCACATGAGAACTACCACCAACGCTGCTTCCGCAAAATCCTGCAAATCCATTAGCAGGATAGGTGCACCAACGTCAGTGTTTGCGCTCAGGCCAACATCCCCAGCATCGAAGCATTGACCACGCTCGACCAGTCCCGATGGACGGGCCACATTGTCCGCATGCCTGATACTCGACTCCCGAAACAAGCACTCTACTCCGAGCTCCATCATGGCAAGCGAGCCCCAGGAGGACAGGGAAAATGCTTCAAGGACACCCTCAAAGCCTCTTTGAAAAAATGTAACATCCCCACCGACTCTTGGGAATCCCTGGCCCAAGACCGTTCAAAGTGGAGGAGAAGCATCCGAGAAGACGCCGAACACTTCGAGTCTCTTCATTGGGAGCACGCGGAAGCCAAGTACAAACAGCGGAAGGAGCATATGACAAATGAAGCACCCCACCCACCCGTCTCTCCAACCACCACCTGCCCCACCTGTGACAGAGTCTGTAGATCCCACATTGGACTCATATTAGTGTGGAAGCAAGTCATCCTCGACTCAGGGGGACTGCTTAAGAAGGGTTCTGTTTTTCTTCAAATAATGCAAAGAACACTTTGATTGCATTTGTACCTTTTTTAAAAAAGAACTTTGCGTCTGTGTTAACTATAAATATATATACATTTTTTACACCATTTATAATGTGTGTGTGGAATATTCCTTGGTGCTGTTTATCTATGCTACCTGTAATGTATTTGCTTCATGGGTTCTTTGCTTAAGAATTCATAGCAACACATTGCTATTAAGAACTAGTTGGTTTATTGGCAAAGGTTTAACAACCACACTACACATTACCAGTTCATCCACCAGGCTCACAACCACCTGCCTCATCGTCGATCCCCTGAACCCAACTGGCTGGGGTTTTATTGAGTCACCTTAATAGCTAACCCTCAAGTACTTTGCAATATGTCAACATAATTTAAATTTTACTTACAAATACAGATATTCTGATCGCTTTTATTAAACCACTCACAGCTCAACAGCTCTATCAACCTGTGAGCATACACTACTCTTTATTTTAGTTCTGTATCTCTCGTTATTTGTATAACCCTGGACTGTCTAAACTATGGATTGTAGACTATGCGTAGACTATGTGCCCTGGCAATCTGGCCCACTGAGCCCAAGCAACTCAACAACAGCAACTTTAATATGGTGGCTTTAACGTAGAAAAAGTTCTAGGGTGCTTCATAGAAGCGTAATTGACACAAACTGACACTGAGCCATAGAAGGATATTACCAGGGGTGGCTAAAAGGTTTGTTCAAAAAGGTGGAATTTAAGGAGCATCTTAAAGGAAGGCAGGGAGGTGGAGATGCAGGAGGTTTAAGGAGGGAATTCCCGAGGTTAGAGCCTGGAGGGCTGAAGGCACAGCAGGTAGGTACTCGTGATAAAAGGATTTCACAAGAGGCCGGAGTTGGAGGAATGCAGTGTTCTTGGAGGGTTGTAGGGCTGCAAAAAAAGTTACTGAGATAGGGAGGGGCATGGCCATAAAGGTATTTAAACATGAGAAATAGAATTTTTAAGAGGTGTTGGAGGACTGGGAGCCAGTGTAGGTCAGCGAGCACAGGGGTCATGAGTGAATAGCACTCAGTGGGTATAAAAAAAAGAAAGACTCGCATTAATGTAGCGCCTTCACAGAGTCTCAAAGCACTTTACAGCCAATGAAGCGCTTTTGTAGTGTAGTCACTGTTGTAATGTGGGAAATGCAGCAGCCAACTGTGCACAGCAAGCTCTCACAAACAGCAATGTGATAATGACCAGATAATCTGTTCTT
Source organism: Pristiophorus japonicus (assembly GCF_044704955.1). NCBI lineage: Eukaryota > Metazoa > Chordata > Chondrichthyes > Pristiophoridae > Pristiophorus > Pristiophorus japonicus. The sequence goes on along the minus strand of NC_091988.1, from coordinate 38,889,297 downwards.
GTTATGTTGATTGAGGGAGAAATGTTGGCCAGTACACTGGGGATAACTCCCCTGCTCTTCTATGAAATAGTGCCATGGGATCTTTTACATCCACCTGAGAGAGCAGACTGGGCCTCGGTTTACCGTCTCATCCGAAAGACGACACCTCCGACAGTGCAGCACTCCCTCAGCGCTGCACTGGAGTGTCAGCCTAGATTTATGTGCTCAAGTTCCTGGGACTTGAACCCACAACTTTCTGACTCAGAGGTGAGTGTGCTACCCGCTGAGTCACCGCTGACAGGGATAGGATACAGATGGCAGAGTTTTTGATGAGCTGCAGTTTATGGAGGAGATGGGAGGCTGGAAGGCCAGCCAGGAGAGCTTTGGAATATATATTTGAGTGTGGAGGTGACAAAGGCATGGGTGAGGATTTCAGGTGTAGATGGGCTGAGACAGGGACGGAGGCAAGCGATATTACAGAGGTGAAAATAGGTGGTCTTTTCGTTGGAGGATATAGAGTCGAAAACTCAGCTCAGAATAAAATAGGCTACAAAGGTTGCAGACAGTTAGCATCAACCTAAGACCGGCCAGGGAAGAGGATGGAATCAGTGGCGAGAGTACGGAGTTTGTGGTCGGGGCCGATGATGGCCTCGGTCTTCCCAATGTATAAAGGACGGAATGTCGGACAAACAGTCTGATTGCACAGAGGCAGTGCAAGCTTTGAGAGAGGTGGTGGAGAGGTAGAGCTTGGTGTTGTCAACATACATGTGGAACCTGACCCCATGTCTTCGGATGATCTCATCAAGAGGCAGCATGTAGATGAGGAAGAGTTGGGGTCCAAAGGTAGGTTCTTCAGGTCTCCAAAGGTAATGGTGCGGTAGCGGGAACAGAAGCCTTTGCTGGAAATGTTCAAGCAAGAACAGTTCCATTGAGCTTGAGGAGAGGTACTGGAGGAGAATGATGTGGTCGACCGTGGCAGATAGGATGCGGAGGGATAATGTTCAGTCACAGAGGATTTCCTCTCTGGTTTTGATTGGTGCTGTTTCAGTGTTGTCGCAGGGTTGGAAACCACCTTGGAGAGATTGAAACATGGAGTTGCAGCAAATATAGGTAAGGATTTTGGTGGAAACTACATATTCAAAGGCTTTGGAGAGGAAAGAGACAATGGGCAAGGGGAGTTGATGTTCATAAAGCAGAGGCTGGGATGGGTTCCTTGATGGGCCTTTCGGAGAATGACAAGAGAGGCTCAGAGGGTAGCTGAGAGCTTATCCAAGAAGGACTGAAGCCTGGGCTGGCAGCAGGAGAGTAGGAAGGAAAAAGAGTCATGATGTGTTGGGGTTGTGATTGGGGAACAAAGTAATCGGGAGGAGGGAAATGAACTGGTCACATGACTTTGTGACAGGAAAGGGAGGAGTCAGGAGAGAAGGGGAGGAGACAGGAGAGAAGGGGAATAGACAGAAGAGAAGGGCCCAAGGGGTCACAAGATAGACAACAAAAGGGAGATAGAATATAGGAACAGGAGTAGACCAGTTATACCATTCAATTAGATCATGGCTCATCTGTATCTTAACTCCATTTACCCACATTGGTTCCATAACCCTTCATACCCTTGCCGATCAAAAATCTATCAATCTCTGTTTTGAAATGTTCTATTGGCCTACGCTCAACAGCCTTTATGAGGAGAGAGTTCCAGATTTCCACTGCCCATCGTGTGATGTTGAAGTAATTAAAATGACAAGCGAGTCTATCACTTTAGTTAATCAGAATATGGCAGGACCACGCCATCAGTACAAGTCAAAAAATCTGTTCCAAATTCCAAAATTCTCAGACAAAATGCAGGATTGATGGAAGTTTGTCAAATCTGCCTCTAAAATTTAAGTCGAGTTCCATTACATTTTTTCTTCAAATGGTTAGAATCGCCCATGTGGATAAGCTAGATTTGTTGAACATCGTATTTGCTGTAAAGCCATCTGAAATTCTAGGTCCGATATCAAAATTCCATCAAAATGTAGCAACCCGATCACTCATATCGAGATCAGGCACAAGAACATTAATCATCGGATTTTGCACAAGCCTTCATAAGTCGTGTAAAAGACCCCACCAGTACCGGATTTCCACATGCGTGAAAACCCAGAAGTTATGGTCTGTCAAGGTTCGCATTGACAGATCGAGCGCACCGCCTCAAAAATTACTTGAGCTATTTGACCAACTACTGTCCAGCAAATGCGCACAAAACCCTTATGCCTGGTGTAAGCAGGTACAGTGCCTGCTTTCACCAGATAAGGGTTAATAACTGGGAGGACAGATGCACCGACGTCAGTGTTCTCGCGCAGGCCAACATCCCCAGCACCGAAGCACTGACCACACTCGACCAGCTCCATTGGGTGGGCCGCATCGTCCGCATGCCCAACATGAGACTCCCTAAGCAAGCGCTCTACTCGGAACTCCTACACGGCTAGTGAGCCCCAGGTGGGCAGAGGAAATGTTTCAAGGACACCCTCAAAGCCTCCTTAATAAAGTGCAACATCCCCACCGACACCTGGGAATCCCTGGCCCAAGACCGCCCAAAGTGGAGGAAGAGCATCCGGGAGGGTGTCGCCAAGAGCATGCAGAAATCAAGCGCAGACAGCAGAAGGAGCGTGCAGCAAATCAGTTCCACCCACCCTTTCCTTCAACCACTGTCTGCCCCACCTGTTACAGACACTGTAATTCCTGTATTGGACTGTACAGTTACTCAAGAACTGACTTTCAGATTGGAAGCAAGTTTTTCTCGATTTCGAGGGACTGCCTATGGTGAAAGATTAATATAAAGCTTAAATAAAAAAATTTAAAATAAAATAAATCATACACAAACATTTAAAATTAGCTCATGTAAATTTTGGCCAGGAATAAAATATTTTTCAAAAAATTAAATTTTTATCGTAAATGCTTCATTGAAGGGGCTTTTATTTAAATTGGAGAATGGGAACATTTATTTTGAGTCCAGTTGCATGAATTCTTTAATTATTTGGGGTTTCCTCATATGCTTATGGGGATTCCTTTCAGAAATCAAATCCCCATAAGCATATTAGGAATCCTCCATTTTGATTGGAGGACCTGGCCCACGTGATCCCAGGGACACTTCTGAACCGCCAGCGTCCCTGGGATCCGTGGGCCTTTACACAGGCCTGCAGGCTCATGACCCGAAGTCTCCGAAGCCCGGGAACCTGAAGGTCGGTACGGATTTATTTTCTTAAATCGGGTCGGAGGCGTACTCTGGAGGTACCGCAAATTCCGGCCCTTTTGGGGTCAAAGACTGACCCCAATAACTTCAGATCAACTCTATTGTCAATTGTATCAAAGCTCAGGGAATCATTGAGTGAGCACTTGCTGCAACATCTCAGTCACAACCACCTGCTATCTGGTCAGAGCAAATCAGTCAATTCGTGATGAACTAAATCCCATGCTCCAGTACTGGTAATATTCTCAAACCCCAGCACAACATTTCAACAGTAGCCTTTGATGTTTCCAGAGACTTCAGTATGGTAATACATGCAGAATACATTAAGAAGCTGACCTCTTGTGGAAAATCAGGTGAACTGGTTATGTGATTTCCTCTGAAGAAATAAATATTAGGTAAACATAAATGGATGTTGTCTTATATCACTTACATGGGAATTCCTCAAAGAAGGTTTCTTGACCCCAGTCTATTTTCTGTCTTTATTAATGACCAGATATCACCGAAAGCTATCAGCCTTGGCTCAAATCTTTCTTTCTTTCTTTGAAAGTGATGTTCTTTTTTGTGATGATACAACCTTCAACAGAATGGTTACATTCAACAACAACAACAACTTGTATTTATATAGCACCTTTAACATCGTAAAACATCCCAAGGTGCTTTACTGCCGTGTTTTAAGACAAGACAAGTAAAAGAAATTACGGCAGATGACCAAAAGCTTGGTAAAAGAGGTAGGTTTTAAGGAGCGTCTTAAAGGAGGAAAGAGAGGCAGAGAGGTGGAGAGGTTTAGGGAGAGAATTCCAGAGCTTGGAGCCGAGGTAGCTGAAGGCACGGCCACCAATAGTTGAGCAGTTATAATCAGGGATGCTCAAGAGGGCAGAATTTGAGGAGTCCAGACATCTCGGGGGGGGGGGGGGGGAGGAGGCTGAAGGACATTACAGTGATAGGGAGGGGCGAGGCCATGGAGTGATTTGTAAACAAGGATAAGAATTTTGAAATCGAGGCATTGCTTAACCGGGAGACATTGTCGGTTGACGAGCACAGAGTTATTAAGTGAGCGAGACTTGGTGCGAGTTAGGACATGGGCTGCTGAGTTTTGGATGACCTCATGTTTATGTAGGATAGAATGTGGGAGGCCAGCCAGGAGTGCTGGAGAATTCTAGAGGTAACAAAGGAATGGATGAGGGTTTCAGCAGCAGATGAGCTAAGGCTGGGGTGGAGACGCGCAACGTTACGGAGGTGGAAATAGGCGGTTTTAGTTATGCTACAGAAATGTGGTCGGAAGCTCATTTCAGGGTCAACTATGACACGTAGGTTACAAACAGTCTGGTTCAGCCTCAGACAGATGTTAGGGTGAGGGATGGAGTTGGTGGCTAGGGAACGCAGTTTGTGGCAAGGACCAAAGACAATGGCTTCGGTCTTCCCAATAATTAATTGGAGATAATTTCTGCTCATCTAGTACTGTATGTTGGACAAGCAGTCTGAAAATTTAGAGACCATGGAGGGGTCAAGAGAAGTGGTGGAGAGGTAGAGCTGGGTGAAATCAGCATACATGTAGAAACTGACACTGTGTTTTCGGATGATGTCGCCAAGGGGCAGCATATAGATGGCCAAAGACTGCCCAAAGGGGAGGAAGAGCATCCGGGAGGGCGTCGAGCACCTCGAATCGTGTTGCTGAGAGCATGCAGAAATCAAGCGCAGACAGCAGAAGGAGCGTATGGCAAACCAGTTCCACCCACCCCTTCCTTCAACCACAGTCTGCCCCACCTGTTACAGAGACTGTAATTCCCATATTGGATTGTTCAGTTACCAAAGAACTCACTTTCAGAGTGGAAGCAAGTTTTCCTCGATTTCACAAGCTGCAGACGAGTGCCCCCCGCTCTTGTCCCTGCATTTAATACATAGTCCAAAGTCATGTCCACTCCAATATCAAAGAGATGTGATCAGGTTGTCAACACCACAAGAATAGCTAATGTTAAATCCAGACCACCATATTAGTGTCACAAACACAAGAGTTGCTGCAGTTGCACATCATTATAATTGAAACACATGTTGAAACATTACAATCCAAACCATACTACACAAACATGCCAATGAAGGCATCAACTGGAATAAAGTGCCAGCTATAATAATCACTGTGTTACTGTTGTTGAACTTATTTCTGACATTATGGGGAAAGCAGAAATAAGTGGAGCAGTTCCATTGCTCTCCATTTCTGCCTTTTATTCACCTATCTGCTGTTTTCCTTTAGCTCAATGACCTATTTGAAAAAGATGCCCCACAACTGATCATCCAATGGCCAGCTTCGAGTGTTGAAGGTAAATTCCCTTCTCTTGTAATGCTGCCAAGATTATGGTCAATTGGAGAGATAAATGTTGTTGACCCCACCAAACCTTGCTGTGCAGATACATGATCCCAGTGAACAATTAACTTGTAACCTGGGTATGTTATTCCTTTGCACTTTCATATTTTATGTAAATTTATTCCATGTACTCATCAGGCTTTCACTTTATTCGGTAGTAATTGACTGATGATCCTATTGGAATAGTGAGGAGGGATATTTATTTAAACCCTGAGATATCGAGTATAAATTTAACATACATTAGTCTTTGATGACTACTATGGGTAATTTTAATCTTTATTCTGTTAGGTGGTTTATCATCAATTTACATCAACGAGCCCTATTTGCTGTCACATGGTTAGAAAGTGAATACAAATGTCACCTTATTTGTTACTGGCTTTGCTGGATGAATGTCATCCGTTCTAATATCTTAATCCAAATGGAAGCCAGACATACGTGTTAACATTCTGAAATGTACTTAAGAAAGTTGTTTTGATAAAATATATATGGATTTGCACAAGCAAATGATATTAACATTAATTTTAACTATTGTGTCCCTAACACAGATGAGACTGCACACAGGGAGTTAAAGTAACAGTGACCTCAGTCTTTAATAAGACACTCCAGAGTGAGGAACAGGCTTATATACAGTGCGCCCAAAGGATGCTGGGATGCCTTGGGACTTCAGGGGATGATCTCCCTGATGGCGGAACATGGGAGTGCATGCTTTACAGATACACAACATCACTCCCCCGCCCAAAGTCAAAGTGAAAACTATTTACAAGGTGAGGCAGTCGGGAGCCTTTCTTTCCCTGGTGGACCGCCTCGGTACAAATGTCTGTTCTGGTGTGTTGGCTGTGCCCTCGCTGGGCTGGGGTGTTGTTGGCTCTGCAGGGCTGCTAGGTGAGCCTGGCCCACCTGGGCTGTTGGGCGTGATGGGTTCAATTTCCTGATCCGGCATGGTGTCGTTGATCCTTTGGGTATGTGTTGTGGGCTCGAAAAAGATGGTGTCTGCTGTGGGTTGTTCGGGGCAGTCTGTGAACCGCAGCCTCGTTTGGTCCAGGTGCTTTCTGCAAATTTGTCCATTGTCTAGTTTGATTACAAACACCCTACTCCCTTCTTTAGCTATCACCGTGCCCGTGATCCACTTGGGACCATGTCCATTGTTTAGCACATACACAGGGTCATTCAGATCAATTTCCCGTGACACAGTGGCGCGACCATCGTTGACATTTTGTTGCTGCCGCCTGCTCTCTACCTGATCATGCAGGTTGGGGTGAACCAACGAGAGTCTGGTTTTAGGTGTCCTTTTCATGAGTAGCTCAGCCGGGGTCACCCCTGTGAGCGAGTAGCTGAGCAGTACTCGGGACAGGCGGGTTTGGAGTGAGCCTCCTGTGACTCGTTTAAGGCTCTGTTTGATGGTTTGCACTGCCGCTCTCTGCCTGCCCATTGGAGGCTGGTTTAAACGGGGCCGAGGTGACATGTTTGATCTCATTGCGGGTCATGAATTCTTTAAATTCGGCACTGGTGAAACATGGCCCGTTGTCACTGACCAGGCAGGCCATGGGTGGCAAACATGGCCCTCAGGTTTTCCCGACATTATTTCACATTCAATCCATTTTGAAAAAGCATCCACCACCACCAGGAACATTTTACCGAGAAACGGGCCCGCATAGTCGACATGTATCCTCGACCATGGTCTGGAGGGCCAGGACCACAAATTTAGTGGTGCCTCTCTGGGCGCATTGCTCAACTGAGCACATATGCGGCATTGCAGTACACAGGACTCTTAAGTCAGAGTCGATACCGGACCACCACACGTGGGATCTGGCTATCGCTTTCATCATTACTATACCCGGGTGTGTGCTGTGGAGATCCGAGATGAACGTCTCCCTGCCCTTTTTTGGTAGCACTACGCGGTTACCCCACAACAGGCAGTCTGCCTGAATGGACAGCTCATCCTTTCACCGCTGGAATGGCTTGATTAACTCTTGCATTTCAACGGGGATGCTGGCCCAGCTCCCATGCAGTACACAGTTTTTTTTACTAGGGACAGTAGAAGATCTTGGCTGGTCCAAGTCCTAATCTGGTGGGCTGTGACAGGTGATTTATCATTTACAAACACTTCCATGACTATCAACAAGTCTGCGGGCTGCGCCACCATCAACAAGTTTGCAGGCTGCGCCATTTCCACCCCCGTGGTGGGCAATGGTAGCCGACTGAGAGCATCCGCACAGCTCTCGGTGCCTGGCCTGTGGCGGATGGTATAGTTATACGCTGATAGCACGAGTGCCCACCTTTGTATGTGGGCTGAGGCATTAGTATTTATCCCCTTGTTTTCAGCGAACAGGGATGTGAGGGGCTTGTGATCGGTTTCCAGCTCAAATTTGAGGCCAAACAGGTGCTGATGTATTTTCTTTACCCCGAACACACACGCTAATGCCTCTTTCTCAATCATGCTGTAGGTCCTCTCGGCCTTCGACAAGATCCTGGAAGCATAGGCGACAGGTTGCAACTTCCCCGCAACGTTTGCTTGTTGTAATACACACCGACTCCGTACGACGATGCGTCACATGCTAGCACAAATCTTTTACACGGGTTGTACAATACAAGCAGCTTGTGGGAGCATAAAATGTTTCTGGCTTTCTCAAAAGCAATTACTTGTTTTTTTCCCCATACCCACTTCTCACCTTTGTGCAATAACACATGTAGGGACTCTAAAAGGGTGTTTAACCCCGATCGGAAGTTACCAAAATAGTTGAGGAGTACCAGGAACCACCGCAGCTCCGTGACGTTCTGTGGCCTGGGCGCGTTCCTGATAGCCGCTGTCTTGGCGTCTGTGGGCCGAATGCCGTCTGCCGCCTGCCGCAATCTTTCTCCCCAAAAACTCCACTTCTGTTGCCATGAAGATGCATTTCGACCTCTTCAGCCGCAGCCCTACACGATCTAGTCGCTGGAGGACCTCCTCCAGGTTTTGGCGGTGCTCGGCGGTGTCCCGACCGGTGACCAATATGTCGCCCTGAAAGACCACCGTGTGTGGTATCGACTTGAGTAGGCTCTCCATGTTTCTCTGGAAGATCGCTGCAGCCGACCAAATTCCAAATGGGCATCTGTTGTAGATGAACAGTCCCTTGTGCGTGTTGATGCAGGTGAGGCCCTTCGAAGACTTCTCCAGCTCCTGTAGGCTGATGTCAGGTCGTGCTTGGTGAACGTCATGCCCCCTGCCAGCGACGCAAAAAGGTCGTCTGCCTTAGGTAGCGGGTATTGGTCCTGTAGCGAGAAACGATTAATACTTACTTTATAATCGCCGCAAATCCTGATCGTGCCATCACTTTTGAGTACTGGAACAATTGGGCTGGCCCGCCCGCTGAATTCCACTGGGAGATGATGCCCTCACGTTGCAGGCTGTCCAGCTCGATTTCCATTCTCTCCCTCATCACGTGAGGTACCGCTCTCGCCTTGTGGTGAATGGGTAGTGCCTCTGGGACCAAGTGGAACTGCACCTTCGCCCCAGAAGTTTCCAATGCCTGGCTCAAAAAGGGAAGGAAATTTGTTAAGAACATGGGTATATGAGGCCTCATCGACATGTGATAGCGCTCAGATGTCATCCCAGTTCCAGCGGATTTTGCCCAGCCAGCTCTTTCCAAGCAGTGTGGGGCCATCGCCTGGGACAATCCAGAGTGGCAGTTCATGCACCGTGCCCTCGTAGGTGACCTTGACCATGGCGCTGCCCAGGACAGTGATAAGCTCTTTGGTGTACGTTCTCAGTTTCATGTGGATGGGACTCAGGGCTGGTCTGAATGCCTTATTGCACCACAGTCTCTCAAACATCTTTTTACTCATGATGGATTGGCTCGCGCCAGTGTCCAGTTCCATGGCTACGGGTAAGCCATTCAATTTTACGTTTAGCATCATAGGTGGACATTTCATCGAAAATGTGTGCACCCATGCACTTCAGCATCTGCCTCCTCTCTCTGAGGCTCAAAATTGCTTTGATCCACCATGGACCGATCTTCCTCGGCCACGTGGTGGTTAGCAGGTTTTGCAGAGCTTGCAGCTCATTTGCAAGCTCGTTGGAGGTGCCCCATTGTTCCACAGCTCTTGCAAACATACTCTTTAAAGCAGCATGAATAGGCTGAATGGAAGCCTCCACAATGCCTTGCATTCATCCTTTGTGGTGAACTCTGAGTCATCTGGGTCACCTGAGGCCTGCTGGCAGTTGCAGACTCGTGGTTTCTGCCCTGTACATTTCTGCTCGCAAACACAGTTCCAGTTAATTTAGGAACATTGCTAGCACTTGTGTGCTGAGAGATTTGTTTGGTGTTATCACTGGTGGACATAAACGCCTGTGCTATCGCAATGGCCTTACTGAGGGTCGTTGTCTCTACAGGCAAAAGTTTTCGTAGGATGGTCTCGTGGCCAATGTCCAGTACAAAAAAGTCTCTGAGCATTTGCTCCAGGTAGCCATCAAACTCACATTGTCCTGCAAGTCGCCTTAGCACGGCGACGTAGATCACCACTTCCTGACCTTCAGATCGCTGGCACGTGTAGAACCGATACCTCGCCATCAGCATGCTCTCCCTCGGGTTATGATGCTCCCGAACCAGTGTACACAGCTCCTCATACAACTTATCTGTGGGTTTCACAGGAGCCAGAATATTCTTCATGAGGTTGTAGGTCGGTGCTCCGCAGACTGTGAGGAGAATCGCTCTCCTTTTTGCAGCGCTTCCTTCTCCGTCCAGCTCGTTAGCTACAAAGTACTGGTCTTGCCATTCGACATAGGCTTCCCAGTCCTCACCCTCCAAGAACTTCTTCAGGATGCCCACAGTTTGCTGCATCTTTGCATTGGATTCGTATTCTCGTTGCCAGTTATTGTGTTCCTAACACAGATGAGGCTGCACACAGGGAGGTTAAAGTAACAGTGACCTCAGTCTTTAATAAGACACTCCAGAGTGAGGAACAGGCCTTAGGGGCCGGCTTATATACAGTGCTCCCAAGGGATGCTGGGATCTCTTGGGATTTCAGGGGATGAGCTCCCTGGTGGCGGAACATGGGATTGCATGCTTTACAGATACACAACATTAACAATGAGGGAAGAACTGAGGAAGACAACCTGGCAAGGGGGAAAAATCAGAAGCATATCTTTGAAAATGATAAGCTGACAGTAATTATATCACAGTGGGAAAATACCTCATGGAAGCAATACAAGTGGATCCAACAGGAATGAAAGGAATAACTCCAAGCTAAGATGGGCTTATGAAGGGCATGTAACCAAGATGAATACTGTGAATGTGGTGAATACATTTTGTAATTTGGCTTTCATACAGCATTTGGTAAGCCCCTTCACAGCCAACAGGAAACAAGGGTGTTCAGATAGGTGAATATTATGTAACTGGGCTTGAAAATTGAACCTAATATTGAAATATATTAAGCAATCATTATTGGCGTAAAAATTAGTAAATATAATGCAACAATGGAGACTGTAACATTAAATAGAGCAGAAAATTATTTGGGTGTTTAAAGTATCATCACACTATGTTAGCAATTGTCAAGGCAAATTGTGGCCAAAATTTGCAGGAGGTCCACCAGTCTCCTGCTGCAATAATTGTGTTTGATTTGTCCTCTTTGCCTTGTAAGAGCTGGAACTCTGTCTGCCCTTTGCAAGTCAAATGATGGGCAGAGGGTGAGGTCTCCCTAAGCTTGGAGTTCTCGCTCCTGAACTGGACCTGGACTTAATAGTGGCGGCAAGTATGTCGCGTGGTAAGAACATAAACACAGGCATACAAATTGGCCAAAACTAGTGGGAGGACAGAAGATTGGGAAGCTTTTAAAAGCCAGCAAAGAATGACTAAAAAATGATTAAGAAAGGGAAGATAGACTATGAAAGTAAACTCGCACAAAATATAAAAACAGATAGCAAAAGTTTCTATAGGTATATAAAAAGGAAAAGAGAGGCTAAAGTAAATGTTGGTCCATTAGAGGACGAGACCGAGGAATTGTTAATGGGGAATATGGAGATGGCAGAAACTCTGAACAAATATTTTATCTCAGTCTTTATAGTAGAGGACACTAACAATATCCCAACAGTGGATAGTCAAGGGGCTATTGGGGGGGGGGGGGGGGAGGAACTTAACACAATCACAATCACTAAGGAGGTGGTACTCAGTAAGATAATGGGACTAAAGGCAGATAAATCCCCTGGACCTGATGGCTTGCATCCTAGGGTCTTAAGAGAAGTAGCGGCAGGGATTGTGGATGCACTGGTTGTAATTTACCAAAATTCCCTGGATTCTGGGGAGATCCCAGCAGATTGGAAAACTGCAAATGTAACGCCCTTATTTAAAAAAGGAGGCAGACAAAAAGCATGAAACTATAGACCAGTTAGCCTAACGTCTGTGGTTGGGAAAATGTTGGAGTCCATTATTAAAGAAGTAGTAGCAGGACATTTGGAAAAGCATAATTCGGTCAGGCAGAAGGGGAAGTCCCGTTTGACAAATTTGCTGGAAATCTTTGAGGATGTAACAAACAGGGTGGATAAAGGGGAACCAGTGGATGTGGTGGTGTATTTGGACTTCTAGAAGGCATTTGACAAGGTGCCACATAAAAGGTGACTGCACAAGATAAAAGTTCACGGGGTTGGGAGTAAAATATTAGCATGAATAGAGGATTGGCTAACGAACAGAAAAACAGAGAGTCGGGATAAGTGGTTCATTCTCGGGTTGGCAATCAGTAACTAGTTTCGTGCCACAGGGATCAGTGCTGGGACCCCAACTATTTACAATCTATATTAACGACTTGGAAGAAAGGACCGAGTGTAACGTAGCCAAGTTTGCTGATGATACAAAGATGAGAGGAAAAGCAATGTGTGAGGAGGACACAAACAATCTGCAAAAGGACATAGACAGGCTAAGTGGGTGGGCAAAAATTTGGCAGATGGAGTATAATGTTGGAAAGTGTGAGGTCATGCACTTTGTCAGAAAAAAAATCAAAGAGCAAGTTATTATTTAAATGGAGAAAGATTGCAAAGTGCCGCAGTACAGCGGGACCTGGGGGTACTTGTGCATGAAACACATAATATACAGGTACAGCAAGTGATCAGGAAGGCCAATGGAATGTTGGCCTTTATTGCAAAGGGGATGGAGTATAAAAGCAGGGAAGTATTGCTACAGTAATACAGGGTATTGGTGAGGCCGCACTTGGAATACTGCGTACAGTTTTGGTTCCCATATTTACAAAAAGATATACTTGCTTTGGAGGCAGATCAGAGAAGGTTTACTAGGTTGATTCCAGAGATGAGAGGGTTGACTTATGAGGAAAGGTTGAGTAGGTTGGGCCTCTACTCTTTGGAATTCAGAAGATTGAGAGGAGATCTTATCAAAATGTATAAGATTATGAGGGGGCTTGACAAGGTGGATGCAGAGAGAATGTTTTCACTGATGGGAGAGACTAGAACTAGAGGGCATGATCTTAGAATAAGGGGCCGCCCATTTAAAACTGAGATGAGATAAATTTATTTTCTCAGAGGGTTGTAAATCTGTGAAATTTGCTGCCTCAGAGAGCTGTGAAAGCTGGGACATTGAATAAATTTAAGACAGAGATAGACAGTTTCTTAAACAATAAGGGAATAAGAGGTTAAGGGGAGCGGGCAGGGAAGTGGACCCGAGTCCATGATCGGATCAGCCAAGATCGTATTAAATGGTGGAGCAGGCTCAAGGGGCCATATGACCTACTCCTGCTCCTACAGGGAGCACTATTCGCACCCGCACTTGACCGATACACAGTGCATTAGAAGGCTGCGCTTCGAAAATAGGTCATCATTGAGATATGTCAGCTCATTAAGGCAATCGTGCAACCTACTAGCACCATTAGCACCGCACTGCCTGTCGAGGTGAAGGTGACTGCTACATTATCTTTCTATACATCTGGTTAATTTCAGGCATCAGCTGATGACATATGCGGAATATCTCAGTACGCCAAACATTGTTGCATTCGACAGGTAACTGATGCGCTGTACACAAACAAGATTGAATTTATTAACTTTCCAATGACCAAGGACGCACAGATTTAGAGGGCTTTGGGTTTCTCGAAAATAGCAAACTTCCCCGAGGTCCAGGCTGCAATAGACTGTACGCACATCGTCCTGCGGGCAACTTTAGAGGAAGCGGAGGTGCACCGAAACCGAAAGGGATTCTAATCCCTGAACGTGCAGCTCATTGTCGACCACAATCAAACAATCATGGCAGTAACTGCTAAATTTCCAGCGAGCATCCATGACGCTTATATCTTGCGTGAGAGCATTGTCGCTGACCTGTTGAAGAGTCAGCCACAAGGTCAATGTTGGGGATAAAGGAAATGGCCTTGCCAGCTGGCTCATGACCCGCCTGCGAAAGACTCAGACAGAAGCCAAGATGCGCTACAACAAAAGCCATATAGCCATACACAATATCGTCAAGAAGACAATTGGAGTGCTGAAACAATGCTTCTGATATCTAGACCACTCCAGAGGTAGCCTGCAATACCATCCTGAACAGGTTGCTCAGTTCGTTGTAGTGTTTTGCATGTTGCACAATCTAGCCATCAAGAGGGGACAGGAATTGTCAGATGGGACTGCCTGACCACCTCAGGAGAGAGGGGTGGAGGAAGAGGATGAGGAGGAAGACAGGGACATCGAGGAGGATGAGGTCGAGGAGCCTGGCGATGAACCCGTACCATCACCCCCCTCGACACCACAGGGGAAGTCTCATGGTGCTTCAGCAACTGCAAAACTGTTACGTCAGCAGTTCATAAATGAACGCTTTGCTTGAACGTTGAGAGTTACGTTTCGCTCTAGTATGGCCAATAATGTAACCCTTACAATGATTGCTACTCATTTTTCAGGAGTGAGTGAGACACTGTACAAGAATGGTTTAGTTGAATAAATTTTTTTAATAAATATTGTAATTTGAATTTAACTTTAATAACTAATTGTTCTCAATGAAAATTTTACAAAACAAAACATTATCAACAATAACCAGCAACAACAACAGTAAGAACAACACTCCTCTCACCCCCCACCCTCCCACCATTCTACCAGCGGCCACCTTTCCCAACGCTTTTCCTCCCCAATGCCCCTGACCCTTGGCCTGCCCCCCTCCTCTTACCGCTATCAATACCCCTGGCCCTGCTCACGTCGGGACCAGTACATCGTGCAGCAGAGCACCTCGAACGTGACTGCTGAGGTGGCGGTGGGGGGGAGGGGGTGATGGGGGCAGGGGAGAGACAATGACAGTGCGATATGTTTGGAGAAGTTGAGGATCCATCTTCAAAGTTGGAAGAAAGTACTTCCTCCCAACGATCCCAGGACCATTGATTGCTGCATGGCATTGGCATTGACGGTCTGGGTATTCTCCCTCACCGCCGCAATCAGCTCCGCCCTGTCCTCCGATTGATGGGCTGCTAAAGCCGCGATGTTTGTGGACAACCCAGTAATGGCCTGGAGGAGCTCTCGACTCAAGTTGCTCATCATAGACAGTCCCACCATGTCCCGATTCGCGTCTGCCTGTCTCGCAGTGTTCACACCTTGCCGGATCAGCCGCCGCGGATTCAGCGTGGGGATCGGTGTGCACCACTGCATGCCGCTTGGTCCCCCTTCCTCAGACCAGAATCCAAGAAAGTTGGATTCCGACGAGGAACCAGTGGCCACAGGTAGAAAGGACGCTTGATGTCCCGCCACCCCTCCCTCCTCCTCCACCACCACCGTCACAAAGTTTTGAGGAGTGTTCTCCTCCTCAACCATCTGTTTTACCACCGTCTCTACCACCACCGTCTCTTCCATCCTCAATTCCTCCAATAACTCCTCTCTGGGAGGGACAGGCGGCTCCTCTGGTACAACTGTAAAAACATAACATTAATGGTTGGCGACAGGGGCGGGGAGAACATAAGAAATAGGAGCAGGAGTAGGCCATCTGGCCTCTCGAGCCTGCTCCGCCATTCAATAAGATCATGGCTGATCTGATCTTGGCCTCAACTCCACTTCCCTGCCCGCTCCCCATAACCCTTGACTCCCTTACCAATCAGAAATCTGTCTATCTCCACTTTAAATATATTCAATGACCCAGCATCCACAACTCTCTGGGGTGAAGAATTCCAAAGATTCACGACCATCTGAGAGAAGAAATTCTTCCTCAATTCTGTTCCTGCTCAGGCCCCAGTTACGGTGTGATCAGGGTCCTTATTGATGCAATAGCTCCTGCCTGAGTCTAGCGGGAACCTCATGCACCGCCAAAACCAAGAGTGTTAAAATTGGAGATCGGCAGGACCCGAGGGCAAATGGAGGCTCTCCCCTGCTCATTGGGGAGAGTTAAAATTCCATATCATTTCCTCTGGTTGTGATGTGAATGATGAGGGATCATCAATTTTAAATTGTTGTTGAGTGAGTGAGGAGAGGAGACATAATAAATAGACAGCAAGAAAAATATTTAATTCAAATCCCAATGTGTGCAGTGCTTCCATGAGTCCCATTTACCCCACTGGCTCCTGGAGGGAGGGGAGAGGGTAACATGAGAGCAATTCACTTTGCGCAGGCTTATGTGGAGAACAAACATATATTACCAAGAATCATTACATGAAACTATTATAAGCAGAGTAGACAGAAACTACGTGACATAAGAAAACTTGAGTCCCAAACAGAATGTTGCTTTCCAAGTAGCAAAGTGTGATGAACCAAAAATTCATGTCAGAACTAACAACATTTCATGCTCTCAGCATTACATTACATTCTACATTATATTGACATAACATTGAATTACATGACCGCAGTACAGCCCAGGAATTATGCAGACTTACCCTCTGCGAGAACCAATTCAGCACCAACACGTGGCGGTGCGATCATACGCTCCCATCAGGGCTGAAGCGCATTCTTCAAGGTCCATAAATTCAACAGTCGTCGGCAGACCTCCACCCGTTTTACGGAGCTCCACCCTATTACTGGATCATTTCTTCTGCAAAGGTGACAAAAAATGTGTAAACTAATTTCACAGCTACTATTCTGGAACACACACATATAAGTAGACATCCCCAATTAACCATCCCCAGTCCTTTCGCCAACGAGTGCACCATTTAAGTTTTGTTAGGATGCAAGTGTTGCATGATGAACACATGAAAATACAGAGGACTAACACAATGAGATTGATGATAGGAAATAAAACATGACACCAAGCTTTACAACATAATAAACCATGGCACTACTTAAGAGTAAATTGTCAATGCATGATAAAAGCTAGTACTTACTCTCGGCGATCCAACAATGTCATTCTAACGTTTGCAGCATTGGTTCGGCCCCTGCATCACGGGCGGGAAGGACGACACCACCTCAGCGATCTTTTGCCATAACCTCTGGTGCACGTTTGGTGCAGGTTTTCCTCGGCCATCCCATGTCGATTGCTCCCAGCGAGCCTCCCCTTCGTGCACCAAAGATTCCTGGGCTTCTTCACAGAAATGCACGGCCCTCCTCCACCCACCTACCTCCCTCTCCACTTCCATATCTTGTCTTTGCATCTTAATTCTTTATTATTTATATTTATATTTAAATAATTATTTCTTATTTTATCTTGTAGTATTATTATGTATTATATTTTGAATTATGAATTACAATAATGCTCCAAATCCTTTCAAAATACTTTTAAAATAACGCCTCTCTCTTTCTGCAAGCAATGATCTCCACCTCACCACTCAGTAACCCTCTCTCACTCTTCTCTGTGCAAACGCAGGGTCAACTCTGACCCCAAAATCGCGGGAGAATGCCCGTGCATGCGCAGAGAGAAAATAAATGCTCGTTACTAGGAGTGACTCCGAGGGACTTCGCCACCGCCCGCTCCGGCCTGCTATCGCTGAATACCGCCACCGCTGAGAATCAACACGGAAAAATCATGGGAGCGCACCTTACAAAAATGCAACCGCCGGAATACCGCTAAGACTCAGGCGGGAGAGATCTGGATGCAAATTCTAGCCCATAGAAATCACAATGGAACAGAAAAAGGAGGCGTATGATAAATGTCAGGCTCATAAAACAGTGTACAAGCAAACTGAATACAGAAAATACATAGGAGAACTGAAAAAGGAAATATGAGAATAGATTAGCGAGTAGCATAAAAGGGATTTCAAAAGTCTTTTATAAACATATAAATAGCAAAAGGGTAGTCAAAGGAAGGGTCGGACCGATTAAGGACAAAAAAGAGATCTTCTTATGGAGACAGAGGTCATGGCCGAGGTACTAAATTAGTACTTTGCATCTGTCTTCACTAAAGAAGAGGCTGCTGCCAATGTCACAGTAAGGAAGGTGGTAGTAGAGAAATTGAATAGGATAAAAATAGATAAAGAGGACCTACTTAAAAGATTGGCAGTATTCAAAGTAGAAAGGTCACCCCGTCTAGATGGAATGCATCCGAGGTTGCTGAGGAAAGTAAGAATGAAGAACTCTCTGGCCACAATCTTCCAATCCTCCTTAGATATGGGGGTGGTGCCAAAAGATTGCAAATATCACACCCCTGTTCAAAAAAGGGAGCGGGATAGTCAACCTAACGTTCGTGGTGGGGAAACGGTTGGAGGCAACAACCTGAGGCTAAATTAATTTCACTTAGAAAAATATGGGTTAATAAATGACAGTCAGCACAGATCTGTTGAAGACAAATCATGCTGACTAAATTGATTGAGGTCAGTAATGAAGTAACGGAGAGGGTTGATGACAGTAGTGTGATTGATGTTGTATATATGGACTTTCAAAAGGCTTATGATAGAGTAACATATAATAGATTTGTGAGCAAAATTAAAGTCCATGGGATCAATAGGGCAGTGGCAGCATGGGTATGAAACTGGCGAAGAGACAAAAAGCAGAGAGTAGTGGTGAACGGTTGTTTTTCTGACTGGAGGGAAGTGTGCAGTGGTGTCCCCAAGGGCCGGTATTAGGACTAATGATTTTTTTGATATATATTGTATTAATGACCTGGACTTAGGTATAAAATTTCAAAGTTTGCAGACAATAAGAAACTTGGAAATGTAGTAAGTAGTGAGGAAGGTAGTAACAGACTTTAGGAGGAAATTGACTGACCCGTGAAATGAGAAGACACATGGCAGATGAACATTTTGGTAGGAATGATGAGGAGAGGCAATATAAATTAAATGGTAGAGTTTTAAAGGGGGTGCAGTAACAGAGAGACCTGGGGGTGTATGTACACAAGTCTTTGAAAGTGGCAGGATAAGTTGAAAAGCCTGTTAAAAAAGCATATGGTAGGTACCCTTGGTTTTATAAACAGAGGCATAGAGTACAAAAGCAAGGAAGTTATGCCAGATCTTTATAAATCACTAGTTAGGCCCCAGCTGAAGCATTGTGCCTAAATTTGGGCACCAAGGATATCAAAGCCTTAGTGAGGGTGTCGAGGAGATTTAATCGAATGGTACCAGGGATGGAGGTGGAGTTAGGCGGAGAGACTGGAGAAACTTGGCTTGTTCTCCTTAAAGCAGAAAAGGTTAAGAGGAGATTTGATAGAGGTGTTCAAAACCATGAAGGGTTTTGATGAGTAAATAAGGAAAAACTGTTTCCAGTGGCAGAAGGGTTGACAACCAGAGGTCACAGATTTAAGGTAATTGGCAAAAGAATGAAGAAGTGGGATGAGGAGAATTTTTTTAACACAAGTTGTTAATAACTGGAATGCACTTTCTGAAAGGGTGGTGGAAATAGATTCAATAATAGCTTTCAAAATGTAATTGGATAAATACTTGAAGAGGAATAATTTACAGGGCTATGGGGCAAATTGGAAAACGCTTTCAAAGAGCCGGCACAGGCACGATGGGCCAAATGGCCTCCTCATGTGCTGTATCATTCAATGATTTTATGTATGCATGGAAGTAGATCCAATCAAGTATAACTCCAAGGACATGAGAGTTATGATATATTAGGTATTAATAAGACCATAATTTAATTTGTCCAATTTTAAGCACATTGGAAGGGATTCAAAACACTATTTTGAATTTTGTATCCAATCAAAGAGTTATGACGAGTGACCAGAAGACCTAAATCTGTTTTCATTGTGGAAGAAAGATTAAGTGTATCCATTGAGTGGACATGCACAGAACTCCCCTGCGAGCTGTCAAAATTTTAATCTTTAGAAAGCAGGCATGGCAGTGTCTACACTCTCTAAACATTTAAATTAACTGTGGATAATTTTAAATTGCTCAACAGGACCCAGGGCACCGCGCTCACGCAGCTTTTAAATCAGGTTTGACACCACACTGGACTTAAACTCCATGCAGTGTCAACACCCAATAGTGCGAAATCTTACACTACTCGGCTCCAATGTCAGGTTAGTCCTCGTAAACCACTGAATCCTAAAACTACATGCCTAGGAACAACCTAACTGTATGTTACCTACCAAACTGACTTCCCACTTTGCAGTCAAATTTTCACAATTGAAAATTCAAAAGGAGATGGGTATATTCCTGTTCACTGGGTAGAAAATGGTGACACGTTTAATTCTGAAGCAAAAAGGAGATGAAAATAGTCCATACAAGTTCTTTACATGAACTTTTTTCCCGCATAACTGTGATTTCCATACAACTATCAAACAACAGCTTTCACCGATATAGCACCTTTAAAGGGAAATTGTTTCCAATGGCTGAAGAGTCGATAACCAGAGGGCACAAATTTAAGATAATTGGCAAAAGAACCAGAGGCGACATGAGCAAAAACTTTTTTATGCACGAGTTGTTAGGATTTGGAATGCACTGCCTGATAGTGGTGGAAACAGATTAAATAGTAGCCTTCAAAAGGGAATTGGATAAATACTTGGAAGTAGAAACATTTGTCGGGATATGAGGAAAGAACCGGAGAGTGGGAGTAACTTCGAAAGAGCTGGTGCAGACTCGATGGGCCGAATGGCCTCCTTTTGTGCTGTACTATTCTATGATTCTATGAGGCTGAAATTGCCCTGTACTGCGCCTCCTCTTAGCATCTCCGGGGGGGGGTGCGTAACTGTTTTCGCCGGAGTGGGGTGCTTCCAACTCACGCAAAATTGCACAGGAGTTAGCAGAGGCGTTGAAGCAGTCGCGCCATGCCCCACTAGTAGCACCCCGGGCCACCGCACAACTGATGATGACATCATCGCCATGCGCGGCGACCCGTTAGCGTCCCATGGCAACACCTGTCCGCCCAGGGCCCGGCAAGGCTATCACAAGAGGTGTCAGCATCAGCCTCATGGGTCGCGCATCGGGCTAACATTTGCTCGCGGGGCGGAAGTTAAAGGGGAGGTGGGGAGCACCGCACGCCACCATTTTTTTTCCAGCCAACTCACCCGTTGGCCCCTTCCGTATTTGGCTTGCTTGGTCCATGCCTTCATTGTGCAGCCGAGCACTCCATGTGGATGCCGGGCTGCAGACTCAGCACCACGCCGCCCTGGTGGCCCAGTGGAGGTCATCAGAGGCCCGGCAGAGTGCGTAGCGGCCCCTCCCCTTGGGGCATTGAAACACGCCATGAATGCGCCCAAGTAGCACCCCGAACCCGCCCCAACAGGAACGACATTGCACTCCACTTTCTCTGAGGGGCGGTAACTGCAATTTCACGGCTGGGGCTGGACTTCAATGCCGGGTGCAGGAAGACCCGCCCCGACTCAGTTACCGCCCCCAAACGGGCGCTGGGGAATTTCGCCCCCTATGATTCCATGATTAACACTTAGAAATGTTCCAAGACCTTTGACAAACGGGTGATAGGAAACGGATGCTGAGCCATGGAGAGAGAGATTTGGAGGGGTGACTGAAAGTTTGGTTAGAAATTCATCTCGGCAGTGGCGCTAAATGGGCAGTATTGGATAGACTGCAGTGGAACTGAACATCAGGCACTGATTATAACGGGCAGCCGATCTGATACCGCCCATTTTGCGCCACCATCTGTTTAGCGCCACTGCCCAAGACGAATTTCTAGGCTATGGATTTTTGAGGAAGTTTCTACAGGTAGATATAGAGAGGTAGAGAAATTTAGAAAGAGAGTTCCACATAGTACATCGAATGAGGAATAGATTTGGCACAAAAGGCCTAGCATAGAACAGCACAATTGCTTTTCCACAATTAATCAATACCTCAATGATTTTTTTTTCCATCCTTACAATAAAGAAAGCCAAAGAGTTCCCAGATGAGTCTGTTTAATATTTGTGCAGCACTGGCAATCCAAACTGAAACTATTCTTCCAGTTAAAAAAACAGGAATAAAACAGCATTTTCGGAACATAAATTGTAGTGTATGTAGGCACCTTTAGTAATGACTCCACGAGGCAGGGTATGAGACTTAAACTGTGTAGACCTGTAGTACTTTATTTGAGCTCCTGAGTGAGGACAACAAGCTGTGAGTTCCTTTTTATACTGCGTTACCTGCCGTGTGCAGGTAACCCTTAGGTCTCCAGCAGCAGCACCCTCTGGTGTACAGATAAGGTGTGTACAGTATAAGGGTACATTCAGTGTGGCATAACAGTGTTACAGACATCACACAGTGAACAGGCATGCATACACAACAATACTCCCCCCTAAGCATTTTTCATATCCTTCTCGTTATGACCAGGGGAGGTGATCAGTGGTGGGCTATGGGGGTTGTGGTGAGGGTTGTGTGGTTGACAGGTGTGACCCCTGTGCTTGAGGCTGGCCTCATACATTTCCCCTCCCTCACACACAGACCAAGTAGGTGTCACTGTTGTGGGGTGGTGGGCAGGGCCACAAGACTGGGTGGACTCCTTGTCCACCAATTGTGGCTAGGGGCTGTAGGGCTGGTCTGGTGCAGGTTGCCATTGGTGGTGGCTGGGCTGCCCATTGACCACTGTCCCTGTAGTGGGTCTGCTCCCACTGGCTGTGTGTGTGTCCTGCAAGGGGCATCACATTCGTTCCAAAGGTCCATGCTAGATGGTCAGATAACCTGCTGGACCTGGGGGTCTCCCACAGGGGGATTCCATTGGCATCAGCATGGTCCCTGTAGGACCCAATGTCCTTTGGCAGTGTCCTACCGGTATACATGACACTTTGGCTCTGATCACACATAGTCGAGCCTGCATTATACATTCTAGCATTTGCATCACTTTTGGGGTGTCCTGGTTTCAACAGACATGGTTACATTAGGCATTTCATATTCTCTATCATTATTGTTAAGCATAATAAACTTGTTCTTAACCTTACTGACACCCGCATTCATCTCATTAGTCACATTAGTTAAACCAGCATCACAATTCATTGTTACATTGCATACATTTTCATACTTGCAACCTTTAATCGCATCTTTAGCTTTAAAGTCCGTGTACTCAAATAATTGAAACTTCCCCTTTAAATTTCTTTGGTTACCGGTCTTCTTTCAGGGAGCCTTCAAATCCGATTGGCCGCTCGGTGTCACGTGATGCTCCTCCATGCTCACTCGTGGCATGGTGGCGGCCATTTTGATTACAAGTTTTTCTCCTCGTGGTGCTGCAGCCATTTCCTGCAAGTGGGCTGTGGTGGTCTTTTCTTCCACAGGGCCACTTCGCCTGATGTGGACCCGGTTCATCCAATTCCTGCCCAGCAATGTGGGACCATCATCGGCTACAATCCACAGGGGGAGTTTGTTCAACACGCCGCCCTGGGAGACCTGGACGCCAATGCTGCCAATGATTTGGAATTTTCCTTTGGTATAGGTGAGCAGCTTTGCCTGGACAGGAGACAGTTTTGGTCGAGGGGAAGGATTAATCCAAATTTTTTCAAAGGTCGTTTGGCTCATCGCAGACTGGCTCACCCCTGTGTCGATCTCCATGGAGACTGGGACCCCATCGATGTCCACTTCCATCGTCCAAGGAGAACTTTCGGTGGAGCAGGTATAAATTCCATGCTCTTCTACCAGGGGTTGAGCAACTTCCTCTTCATCTGTGTCGGAGCCCCGGTTGATCAGTCAGCTCATCAGAGACACGGTGAGTAAAGCGTTTTTCGCATTCTCTGAAGGTGCCCTTTCTCTTTGCAGCCTTTGCATGCATAGTCTTTGTAGCGGCACTGGTGGGCCCTGTGGTTTCCTTCGGTGCCAGCATGGGGCCATCCGGTTTGCCCCATGTGGCGGACTCAGGGTTGCGGGACTCGGGGCAGCATTTCTGCCTTTAGAAGTATCCATGCTGTGCACTGCACTCGCCGGTTTAGAGTCCTGGGTCAGTATTTGCCTGGCGTCGCCGGCCGAAACCATGTAGGTCTGGCTCACTTGGATTGCTTTCTGCAGGGTGACCGTGATGTCAGCCGAGAGCAATTTGTGTAGGAGGCCTTCGTGGCCGATTCCGATGACAAATATGTCCCTTCGTGCTTCATTAAGGTGGTCGGCCAAAATCACACGGAGCAGCTAGTCTTCTTAAGTGTGCAGCATACTTGGCAATTTCTTGGCCCTCAGGTCGCCGGTAAGTGTAGAACCGGTGTCTGGCTGTGAGGATGCTTTCTTTCGGTTTTAGTTGTTCCTGTATGATTGTTACAAGTTGCTCATAGCTCTTGGTGGTTGCCTTCTCCGGGGCTAGTAAGTCCCTGATGAGACTGTAGATGGTGGGCCCACAACTGCTAAGGAGGATAGCCCTGCGTTTGTTCGGTAGTGTAGCCGGTAAGTCCCCTTCCTGGTCGTTGGCTATGAAGAAATGTTCCAATCTTTCCACAAAAGCATCCCAATCTTTTCCCTCTGTAAATTGCTGGAAGTTGCTGAGGTTAGACATGTTGAGCGTATAGTTCGTGACCTCGTATTCCTGTCGCCAGTTGTAGTGTATGTAGGCACCTTTAGTAATGACTCCATGAGGCAGGGTATGAGACTTAAACTGTGTAGACCTGCAGTCCTTTATTTGCAGCTCCTGAGTGGGGACAACAAGCTGTGAGTTCCTTTTTATACTGGGTTACCTGCCGTGTGCAGGTAACCCTTAGGTCTCCAGCAACAGCATCCTCTGGTGTACAGGCAAGGTGTGTACAGTATAAGGATACATTCAGTGTGGCATAACAGTGTTACAGACATCACACAGTAAAAAGGCATGCATACACAACATAGACATTGAAGCACCTTAACATATTTACCTGAATAAATGTTTCTGTACACTAAACATAAGAACATAAGAATTAGGAACAGGAGTAGGCCATCTAGCCCCTCGAGCCTGCTCCGCCATTCAATAAGATCATGGCTGATCTGGCCGTGAACTCAGCTCCACTTACCCGCCCTCTCCCCGTAACCCTTAATTCCCTTATTGGTTAAAAATCTATCTATCTGTGACTTGAATACATTCAATGAGCGAGCCTCAACTGCTTCCTTGGGCAGAGAATTCCACAGATTCACAACCCTCTGGGAGAAGAAATTCCTTCTCAACTCGGTTTTAAATTGGCTCCCCCGTATTTTGAGGCTGTGCCCCCGAGTTCTAGCCTCCCCTACCAGTGGAAACAACCTCTCTGCCTCTATCTTGTCTATCCCTTTCATGATTTTAAATGTTTCTATAAGATCACCCCACATCTTTCTGAACTCCAACGAGTAAAGACCCAGTCTACTTAATCTATCATCATAAGGTAACCCCCTCATCTCCGGAATCAGCCTAGTGAATCGTCTCTGTACCCCCTCCATAGCCAGTATATCCTTCCTTAAGTAAGGTGACCAAAACTGCACGCAGTACTCCAGGTGTGGTCTTACCAATACCCTATACAGTTGCAGCAGGACATCCCTGCTTTTGTACTCCATCCCTCTCGCAATGAAGGCCAACATTACATTCGCCTTCCTGATTACCTGCTGCACCTGCAAACTAACTTTTTGGGATTCATGCATAAGGACCCCCAGGTCCCTCTGCATCTCAGCATGTTGTAATTTCTCCCCATTCAAATAATATTCCCTTTTACTGTTTTTTTTCCTCAAGGTGGATGACCTCACACTTTCCGACATTGTATTCCATCTGCCAAACCTTCGCCCATTCGCTTAACCTATCCAAATCTCTTTGCAGCCTCTCTGTGTCCTCTACACAACCCGCTTTCCCACTAATCTTTGTGTCATCTGCAAATTTTGTTACACTACACTCTGTCCCCTCTTCCAGGTCATCTATGTATATTGTAAACAGTTGTGGTCACAGCACCGATCCCTGTGGCACACCACTAACCACCGATTTCCAACCCGAAAAGGACCCATTTATCCCGACTCTCTGCTTTCTGTTCGCCAGCCAATTCTCTATCCATGCTAATACATTTCCTCTGACTCCGCGTACCTCTATCTTCTGCAGTAACCTTTTGTGTGGCACCTTATCGAATGCCTTTGAGAAATCCAAATACACCACATCCATCGGTACACCTCTATCCACCATGCTCGTTATATCCTCAAAGAATTCTAGTAAATTAGTTAACCATGATTTCCCCTTCATGGATCCATGCTGCGTCTGCTTGATTGCACTATTCCTATCTAGATGTCCCGCTATTTCTTCCTTAATGATAGTTTCAAGCATTTTCCCCACTACAGATGTTAAACTAACCAGCCTATAGTTACCTGCCTTTTGTCTGCCCCCTTTTTTAAACAGAGGCGTTGCATTAGCTGCTTTCCAATCCGCTGGTACCTCCCCAGAGTCCAGAGAATTTTGGTAGATTATAACGAATGCATCTGCTATAACTTCTGCCATCTCTTTTAATACCCTGGGATGCATTTCATCAGGACCAGGGGACTTGTCTACTTTGAGTCCCATTAGCCTGTCCAGCACTACCCCCCTAGTGATAGTGATTGTCTCAAGGTCCTCCCTTCCCACATTCCCGTGACCAGCAATTTTTGGCATGGTTTTTGTGTCTTCCACTGTGAAGACCGAAGCAAAATAATTGTTTAAGGTCTCAGCCATTTTCACATTTCCCATTATTAAATCCCCCTTCTCATCTTCTAAGGGACCAACATTTACTTTAGTCACTCTTTTCCGTTTTATATATCTGGAAAAGCTTTTACTATCTGTTTTTATGTTTTGCGCAAGTTTACCTTCGAAATCTATCTTTCCTTTCTTTATTGCTTTTTTAGTCATTCTTTGCTGTTGTTTAAAATTTTCCCAATTCTCTAGTTTCCCACTAACCTTGGCCACCTTATATGCATTAGTCTTTGATTTGATACTCTCCTTTATTTCCTTGGTTATCCACAGCTGGTTATCCCTTCTCTTACCGCCCTTCTTTTTCACTGGAATATATTTTTGTTGCGCACTATGAAAGAGCTCCTTAAAAGTCCTCCACTGTTCCTCAATTGTGCCACCGTTTAGTCTGTGTTTCCAGTCTACTTTAGCCAACTCTGCCCTCATCGTTTCTGACACAACTTCCTCACCCTCAATCTGTATTACAAATTCAACCATACTATGATCACTCATTCTGAGAGGATCTTTTACTAGGAGATCGTTTATTTTTCCTGTCTCATTACACAGGACCAGATCTAAGATAGCTTGCTCCCTTGTAGGTTCTGTTACATACTGTTCTAAGAAACAATCCCGTATGCATTCTATGAATTCCTCCTCCAGGCTACCCCATGCGATTTGAGTTGACCAATCGATATGTAGGTTAAAATCCCCCATGACTACTGCCGTTCCTTTTTCACATGCCTCCATTATTCCCTTGATTATTGCCCGCCCCACCATGAAGTTATTATTTGGGGGCCTAGAAACTACGCCCACCAGTGACTTTTTCCCCTTACTATCTCTAATCTCCACCCACAATAATTCAACATTTTGTTCATTAGAGCCAATATCGTCTCTCACAACTACCCTGATATCATCCTTTATTAACAGAGCTACCCCACCTCCTTTTCCTTCTTGTCTATCTTTCCGAATCATCAGATACCCCTGTATGTTTAATTCCCAGTCTTGGCCACCCTGCAACCATGTTTCTGTAATGGCCACCAAATCATACCCATTTGTAATGATTTGTCCCGTCAACTCATTTACTTTATTTCGAATGCCTCGTGCGTTTAACTAGAGTGTTTTAATACTAGTTTTTAAACCATGATTTTTAGTTTTGACCCCTCCTGCAGCCCCTTTATATTCAGTGGCCCTTTTTGTTTTTTGCCTTGGGTTTCTCTGCCCTCCACTTTTACTCCTCTCCTTTCTGTCTTTTGCTTTTGTCTCCTTTTTGTTTCCCTCTGTCTCCCTGCATTGGTTCCCATCCCCCTGCCATATTAGTTTAACTCCTCCCCAACAGCACTAGCAAACACTAGGACATTGGTTCCGGTCCTGCCCAAGTGCAGACCGTCCGGTTTGTACTGGTCCCACCTCCCCCAGAACCAGTTCCAATGCCCCAGGAAGAACCGGTTCCAATGCCCCAGGAATGCCCCAAAATCAAAATACTGCAGATGCTGTAAACCTGAAATAAAAACAGAAACTGCTGGAAATACTCAGCAGGTCAGGCAACATCTGTGGAGCGAGAAACACAGTTAGCGTTTCAGGTCTATGACCTTTCGTCCGAACTGGAAGATGTTAGAAATTAAGAGGGTGGAATTGCCCCACGTCCCGATTGGGGGGCGGTATCCTTCCAGGGCCGGGTCTTTTATCGCCCGGCCCGGAAGTCCCGTCATTGATGCAGAATTGTGTCTTATGCCCCTCAAAGGAAACGGAGCGCTGTCTCCGCTGCTCCGCTTCCTTTGAGGGGTGTTCCTGGGGTGGTAGCACAGTGCTGAGGCCAGCGCTACAATTCCCCCCACCCCCCCATTCAATTAAAGAGGGGGGCCGCTGCGCAACTGGGCCAGCGGCCTGGCACCCAAGACGGAGTGCTGGGCTGCACAATGGTGGCCCGGTCCTTACTCGGGCCAACCCAAGAGTCGGCCGACCAACAAAGATGGCAGCTCAGGGCGCTGCAGGCCTCCCCTCTAAACAGCGCCCCGGGAGCGGATGTCCGCCAGATTCATGACCCGCGAAGCTGGCATTTACATCCGCTCGCGCCAGCCTCGTGACCCACGGGACAATTTCCCCCGAGGGGCATTAAGGGGTCGGCGCGAGGCAGGGAGGGGTTGGCACACACAGCAATGTCAGCATTGGCGGTTGCGTGCTGGCCCAGGGTCACTAAACGCGGAGGCGCTGACGGGGCTATAAAAATGGGCAGTTTCGCCCCCTAACAGTTTTATGCAAGTACAGAGCCAAAGAAATGATGGGGGGGGGTGGGGTGCGGAGGGGGGAAAGGAAAGGAAAAGGTCTGTGATTAGGGAGGCAGGCATGATTAAATGTCTTCCCCGATTATTTGCAAAAGTTTTTTGTGTTCTCTTCTGCGCATGCCCTGAACTCCGCCCCCAACGTGCTACGCGTGCGCATGACCGGCCTGGACTTCTCAGCGCCTCCCCCCCCTTCGTCCCGCTCATGCGTAGACTCCTCGAACCCAAAATTGGAAGTGGGGCTTGTATTGTGAGGAGCCTTGTATTGACAGGTGCTGCTGTCAACCACGTTGCTTTGCTGATTTAGACTTTTGCCTAAAATATCACTATGATTATCTACACAAACATTTTCGCGGTCTTCTGTGGGAGAGAAAAAAATCGGAGGTAGTTAGAGACTGGGGAGGGAGAGAGAGACCGGGGAGGGAGAGAGAGACTGGGGCGGGAGAGAGAGACTGGGGGGGGGGGGGGGGGGGAAGAGAGAGAGAGAGAGAGATTGGAGGAGAGAGAGAGAGAGATAGATTGGAGGAGAGAGAGAGAGAGAGAGATTGGGGGGGGTGGGGGAGAGAGAGAGTGAGAGACTAGGGTAGAGAGAGAGTGGAGAGAGAGGGAGGGAGGAAGAGAGAGAGAGAGAGAGAGAGCGAGACTGGAGAGGGAGAGCGAGACTGGAGAGGGAGAGAGGGAGAAAGAGACTGGGAAGGGAGAGAAAGAGACTAGGGGGAGAGAGAAATACTGTGGAGGAAGAGAAAGAGACGAGGGGAGAGTGAGAGACACTGGTGGGAGAGACTGGGGAGAGAGAGAGAGAGAGAGAGACTGGGGAGAGAGAGACTAAGAAGAGAGAGAGAGAGAGAGACTGGGGAGAGAGAGACTAGGGGGAGAGAGAGAGAGAGAGAGAGACTGGGGAGAGAGAGGGGATGGGGAGAGGGGATTGAAGAGGAGAGAGAGAGAGAGAGAGAGAGAGGGAATTCAGGGAAGACAAATCACGTTCTCTAATCCCACCCTCTTTACACTGACACCTGATTTCTTGGAACACTCGGTGCGTACATGACAAGTGACATCATTGGAGTGGATGAAATCTGGAAGTCATGTCACTGTCAATATTCACTTCATACCCAATAAACCTGTTAACAATCCGTGACCCACACACAATGCCCCATCTATCCCTTAACCTCCCCGTTATTTAAAAAAAATTATAATTTTAAGATTCTTTTCTTATCTCTTCTGTCTTTTTTCTCTCCAGTCTTTCTTTCCCTCTCCTTATTTCTCTTTCTGTGCCTGACTTGACTCTAATTCACGCACCTCATCTGTCGTTTCTGTGTTTCTTTCTCAATCCTTAAATCTCATTGGTTAAGGCGATACACTGTTGGTCCCATCATTCACTAAGGTCCGAGATGCCCCGTTGCCCTTGAAGGAAGTTGTGGCACTTTGGGGGAGAAATTAATTATCGCCCCATTTGGGGGGCGGTAACTTTTGAAACCCGGGAAACTTAGCATGTTAATGATTCCCCGCTCTCAGAAAATTGGCTTTAGTGCTCCAGGAAGTAAGTGGAGCAATAAATCAAGTAATCCGCTTCCTTCTTGGAGCACTAAAGGACCCGGGTGGGGCAAAACCTCAGCAGCATTCCACACTGGGCTGTGCAGCACTGCCGCGTACAATGGGACCTTCCCTCCTTTAAAGGGAAGGGTCATCGCTGCAGGCCCTGCAATTTAAAACAGACCTACCTGGACCACCAAGGGAGCGGCGAACTTGCGCGATCAGTCCGGCACTCAAGCAGAGCGCCAGCCTGAACTATCGCGGGCAGGAACCAGTGAAGAAAACGGCATCAACAAAGTTTAGGTTTTTTTAAACATACCTCGACTACCTCACCTTTAATCATTGCCCCAGGAGCGGCCGGCCGCCTGAGCTACGTCTCCTGCAGTTGCTGGTATTTTCGCCCGGCAGTACTGCAGGTGGCAAAAGTAAATTTCGGGTCTGGGGTGCCAACGGGACAATGCGCACGGGGATGATATCATGATCTCTGGGGACAAGAAATCGGGGTGCAACACCGCTAAACTGCCGCCCAATTTGGCGGGAATCAATGTCAGCGCCGTGCCCAGTTGCAAAGGTACTTATGCCCCATTAGTGCCCTAACGGGAGGTGCAAAGGCCAATTTCTAGCCCTAAATATTTTCGAGCCGAAGGGTGCAGGATAAAATCTAACAGCGCACACCACAAGATGGCCCACCGCAGCAAGATTTGACCCAATGTGCGAAGTAAATGGTTTGTCATAGTACAGATCCATCTTTATTCACAGGTTATTACTTTATTTCTCCCATTTATAAAATCTATATAAAAAGTTATTTTCTCTGTTTCGCAGCAAAGATACTGCGCTAAATGATCTGCTTTCAGGCCTGCACCAACGCTGCTCTGTAAATGTTTGCTGCAAAATGTGAAAGACCAATTAGCTTCTGCCACTGGCTCTGTGTGATGGCCTCTCGAAGACCAAAATCTTGTCTTGTAGGGAATTATTGATGTCAATTTATATGTGGTAGAAAGTCAGTGGACACAAATAAAACTTTTTTTAAGTTCCAGAAGGAGTTCTATTACAGGCTATTGATACAAAAAAAGTATGTTAAAGTATTAAAAAAATTGTTTCTCTAAGCTGCTCACTGCACCATAAGTTTGGTTGCCTGTATTCTGTAGCTTGTTCATTATAAAACACACTGCCTGCAAATTGTATCATGTTGCAGAGCCCCTGTCTGATTAAGTGGTTTACCATTTCTTTAAAAGGTTCGGTAACTTAGACTAAAAACAAATATCTTGAAACCATCAGAAACGAAAGCTGAGACCCTTCGAAATTACCACGTAGTGTAACACTTAGTAGGTCAGCTCAGGAACTGTTAACAATGTTTATATGTAAATAAAATAGCACCACCTTCCACACTCACACTATGTGAAAGGTTTTTATTCACTAATGATGGAAGGGTTCCTGACCTTTTACAAATGTGCAGGATTAGTCTCATTTCCTATGGCAAAAAGGCAAACAACTGCAACTTTCTTGATTTTACTCTGCAGATGGTGATTTGAATGTGAAAACAGGACTGACAAATAAATTAATCAAAATGACATCACCAGAGACATAGTTTGCACAGCGACCTTTGGGTAGGTGAATTAGAGCAAGGTTTGGCTCTGTGTGAAAACGAATGCTTCCCACTTACAATGATTTCAGTTCTTCGCATCTTGAAAAAATTTAAACTGCGATTACTATAATCTGCCATTTTTAGCCCTTAAGTAGGCCTGTTTTGTGTCCTCTACAACAGGATTGCGATAAGACTCGAAATGTGTGACCAACAGCAAGATTTGGACATGTGACTTCACAAGCTGCCGCTAGATTGAATCTGTGGATCGCCAGCGATGAAAGACAGTGACACAAGCTGCTATGCCATTGAGTTCCACATGTCTTTGACGTTCACAAGACCTAATCTCATTAAAAGTAATCCTTCCATATGTTGGATGTAGTCTCTCTAAAGGTGAAAGCTGTACTGATTCAAGTACACCTGTTCAGGATTAAAACAAAATGATAATTGAACTAGTAACAGGCCAGTGCTGACATTTTCCTGTTCTATTATAACTTTTAAAGCTGAAACACCCCACAATTGTGGCAAAAGAAAAGTCCACAAGCTGAAGCTGCCTACTTATTAAAACGGCGTTGTCACTCCATCTGTTATGAAGATATTTAGATTTTTATAGTGCAGATGAATTGCAGGAACATGCCATTAGGGTACTCCTGTCACTGACCTCCACTTTTCATCTCTAGATTGCTGTCAATCTTAGACTCAGGTCTGGCACGTGTAACATTAAAGAGTGTTCTAATATGGGAATAAAGAAAAATTCCAGATCATCAGCTGACCTGTTCCTGGAACCCATGCTGCCATACTGGTGCTGGTTCAATATATACATCTGAGCAGCAGTGAATAACAATTTCTTTGTGTGTGCATGAAGTACCTCTATCATGAAAGTTTGAAATAAAAGTCTTATAAAGGAACCACGTATTGGAAGTGTAGAAAAAGTGCTATTGGAATTATTTCATCTGCTGTCACTAATCTATGTGACCTTTCTAGGTCCAGGACTTCAAAATAAAAGTTACATTTAAATCTGTTCAACAATCATAAAAATCAACAAAACAGTATATTTTCTTTTCACTTTCAACAAATTCTGTTTTACATGAGCAGACCAGGCAGAGTAAATTGAAATTGTCACAAAGAAGGAATAATCTCCTTTTGTATAAAAGCTTGCCACC
The DNA here is from genome assembly GCF_044704955.1 of Pristiophorus japonicus. Classification (NCBI taxonomy): domain Eukaryota; kingdom Metazoa; phylum Chordata; class Chondrichthyes; family Pristiophoridae; genus Pristiophorus; species Pristiophorus japonicus. The sequence continues at coordinate 38,856,373 of NC_091988.1, read as the reverse complement.
CAGTCACCGACCAAAGGAACCAATACAATGTGTGGCAAAATTTAATCTAATTCACCGACTAGGAGTGTAACTTGTCTTTAGATGGCTATGGAAAGTGCTTAAGCTTTAAATTAGTGTTAATAGCATATTTCATAAGAAAACTCTCTCAGACCCAAATACATTTCTCTCGAAAGTACTGAACTAGTTTAATCCTGTGAGCAGACAGATTGGATGGATGTGTTCAGAATAACCCGCTTACTTACAAATTGTTAGGAAAAGAAAAAGACCCAAAAATAATTGCCGATGAAATTACGACCGACAGATGATAAAATAATTGCAGCAAGGAAGTACATTTAAGAAAAATGGCCAAGTGGTGTTCGAAGTAAGTTTACATAAATTTGATGACTTCGAATGACAAAAACTTCCCAAGTTTTACACCAAACACTGTTTACCTCACAGTTTCTGTAATGGAGATCTCACTGGTCCTTCTGCTGAATATCTCAATCATGAGGACTTCAGAGCTTGATTCAAAAGTGGGACCCTGGCCAAATGGAGATGAACGGTGTCAATAACTTTCTCTTTCAAGAAAATGTGTCTCTGAATATTGTTACTTGAGATGCCTTTTCAGTTTCAAAGCATAATAACAAGTTAATCTTTCTGAATATTATTTGTTTTATAGATTGTATTGTAAAAATTGGTTTCCATGTTATAATAACCATAACGTACGAAGAATAACATTAACTCATTCACTACTAAAATACGTAATCTGGCGTCATCTCAGCTAGAGTGCTGGACCCAGAATGATGCCAGATGGCACTGTTATTGCAGCTGTGCAGGGTGGATGTGTGCTGTATATCGAATAATATCATAATGGCGATGTGTAATGAATGAATTAGAACATTATCATTTTTTTTAACCTAAATATAATTTATTGTCACAACATTGCGTAAAACATACCTAGACTTTATATCAACTTCCCAGACCTTATACTAACTTTCTTACCAATAAACTTGTGCAATTAATTTAAACAAGGCGTAAAAATTTAAAGATACATTTAGAAGGGAACACTGTGCAATCTAGAAAAAAAGTCATATCGAACAGACAAAAAAATAAATGATACTCTTCTCTATTCAACCCGTCATTTTTTCCAAGGTACATTTAAGTGACTTAATGTTGATGTGGATGGTTTGCTGTAAATAGCTCCTCCACTCAGAGAACATGATAAAATACGCTGTGACATCATATTACAGATTAAAATATTGGCACAAAAAGGTGCAAGCACAGTTAGTTTAAAACATGAAATTATTACGAAAAGGTACCATTTTAATTTCTGAGCGCAACAGAAACTCCGGCAGCCAGAGATACCATAAATGAAGTATTCTGTTTCCCTACGTAGCGGTTGAATTCAAGAAGAGTAATATTAAATTATTACAAATGGACAAAAGCTTATTATTTTTGAAGATGATTATACATAAAATGTGTGTTGTAGTCCAGCATTCTGAGGATTAGCTGAAGAACTGAAACATGCTAACCTTGTTATATATGGCGCCTGAGTGTAAAAAATGTTTCTTCATTTCTCAGGGAGTTAATCTGTGCAGCTGGTCAAAAGTCACAGCATTTTCCAAGCATCTGCTGAAATGTTTTCATCACAGTTGAATAGTGAATGAGGGTGCAGTCACAGTTAAAAACTGTTATGAGATAACAAGCTTTTTTTAAATACAGTTTTGTATTCAATGGGTTTGGTACATTTGTGCATGACAGTCTTCTTTCATTGCAATTGTGAACCATCTTTTAAAGTGGCCACAAAGAATCAGAAGAATTTAAAATATATTATAAGCTTTTGGCAATCAAGCACTTCTGGCAAAAATACATCACTTTTTTGCACCTCCTAACGACCACACAGCAACAAAGATTATACAAAATTCCAATTAATGTTTAATTCCTTTATTAAAAGTGAGCATCAAGTATGAAGAGAACATTCAGTAACCGAAGCAAATTCAGGCAAGATATACAAATTATTACTAGAGTGCAGAGTTGTTTAAAAAATCAGTTGATTTGAATTTCAGTGGCTCTGTTGGAGTTAGGTCCATAATTTTGTCAATGGAATATTTCCTGCAGTGTGGTTTTCTTTTATATAGAAGCCAAATAATTTTCAACCAAATCAACAAAAATAAACAAGCAGTGTAATTTTCAAATAAAGAATAGATGGTTACACAGTTAATTTAGAGTTTGAACATTTGGCCTGTGTGGAAACCAGCCACTAATCATGTGCCAATTTTTACTTGCACCTTGAGTACATCTGGAAATATTGAATATGTATTTGCGTATTTAGGCATGCATTAAAATTGACCAACTGTCATGTAAGTAAGTGACCAGAAACTGTGGGGGTGAAATTCAATTTGACAAGAGCCCCTGTTCTACACATTGAAGTCAGTGGACAGGAAAGATCAGGTGAGCGTACTATGGGAAGCCGATCTGCTAACAGTAATTTTGCGCTCTTGCCGAAGTTGAATTTCACTCTCTGTGCCCTTTTGAAAACTTACATATTTAGAAATTTAAAGTAGATTTGACATTATGCAAATTATTGAACAATAATATTAAATTTAATATGTTTTTAAACTTCATTCCAATTTCTTAAATGGCATAAAGTCTTTAAATTATGAACCACCTTCATATATAATTAATCATTTACATATTGTAAATGTAATTTGTATTCTAACAAACAATCATGTGGCTTTCTACAAAGTATTAAGAGCACAAACAGGCCATTCGGCCCAACAGGTCCATCTCTACACAAGCCTCCTCTCACCCTTCTTCATCTAACCCCATCAACATATCCTGCCATTCCTTTCTCCCTCATGTCCTTATCTAGCTTCTCTTTAAATGCATCCACGCTATTCACCTCAACTACTCCTTGTGGTTCTGCTTTCCACTTCCTAACCATTCTCTGGGAAAAGAGGTTTCTCCTGAATTCCCTATTGGATTTATTCGTGACTATTTTATATTTATAGCTCCTATTTCTGGTCTCTCCCTCAAGTGGAAAGATCTTTTCTACATCTACCAATCAAACCCTTTCATAATCTTAAAAGACTTCTATCAGATCATCCCTCAGTCTTCTCTTTTCTGGAGAAAACAACCCCAGCTCGTTCAATCTTTCCTGACAGGAATAACCTCTCAGTTCTGGTATCATTCTAGTAAATCTTTGTTGCATATTCTCCAGTGCCTCTTTATCCTTTTTATAATAGAGACCAGAATTGCTCACATTACTCCAAATATGGTCTAACCAAGGTTTTATACGTTTAATATAACTTATCTACTTTTCAGTGCTATCATTCTAGAAATGAACCCCATGCTTTGTTTGCTTTATTTATGGTCTCATTAACCTGCATCACTACTTTGTGATTTGTGTATCTATACTCTCTCATCCCTCTGTTCCTCTACCGCATCTCGACACCTAGGACTGAATTTTCTGGGGTGGTAGCGGTGAGATCGGTGGTGGGTCAGATGGGAAAGTTGTTATTTTTGACAGCGGGTCGGGAAGCCGCTGTCCTCTCACTCCCATGTGCCTTTCCCACAGGTGTACCTATCATCGTGGAGCTGGCCTGACCGGCAGCGGCGGGGGAACTAATTGACATCATTATCAGTTAGTTGATAGGCACTTCAGAGCCATTTTTCACTTACTCTTTAAATTTCTCTGCTTGGTCACAGGATTCATGCAGCTCGGGAACCAGGTCTGTCAATCGGAGACATGAGTTCTGTGGCCATTGGTCCAGCTGATTACTTGACAGAATGGAAAACAAACCAAAATAAAAACATGTTAATTACATCAGCTAACAGATTGATGCAGATTATTTCTACTTGAAAAACTACTGGTAAATGTTAATTCAGAAATACCTGAAAGGATGCAAGTGCTACCCTGGATGGTGAGGGAAATACATTTTTCACTGGCCATTCTCGGCTGTTGCCGTCCAACTCACCAGTAATAGCAGTAAATTGATCTGCACTATAAACAGTGACATATACCATTTAAATAAACTTTTGTGTTGGTTCTGGTCAAGTTTTTCTCACAGTATACTGTGCTTGTCCCGTTACATATTAAACCAAGTTATCAACTGTAACAATTTCAATCTCATCGCTCATTCCACTGGTTCAATTTTCTTTCAGTCCCTGAATATGACTAATTACATTTTTCAGTCTAAGACTTTAGGGTGAATTTCTGCAGAGGTCTCTCACTTGTCCATTGTTAACTTAAACAGAAGAACTGCAGAAATCCCAGAAACACACTGTAACCACCACTTGCACTGTTTGTCAGGGATTCCGCAGCTCTTCCTTTGAACTTGCATTACATTGTAAATCCAGCCCTTTACAATTACATTTAAAATCTGCTTAATTTTATGTTTTACCTATACACACACACACATCTTTTATTTGTCCTAGTTACTGATACAAAATTCTATAGATTTGTGACTAAAGTGCCAATAACTTCCCAATTAATGTACTTTTTAAAATGTTTTTGATATTTGTAGATGGCATCATATAACTAAATATGATTTAAATATTTCATTGTCACTCATATAACTTTTATTATATTATTGTACAGTAAAGATTCAACACCCATTATGTTAGACCAAACTTAAAATTTAATATGGCCATGGTCCGTTTAAGGATCCTGGCTTAAAACCCGTCATGAGTGACGTCATCAGACCAGCTCCATCGAATTGGGCCGGGTAATGCGCTGGGTGGGCTTAATAGGCCCGATTAAGGCAAGTTCATTTTTTTACAACGGGATGGAGCCAGTAGCGGGGTCACGACCCGCTACAGACACCAGCCGCACCGGACCCACCAAGATAAAGAAAATTCCAGCCTTATTTTCCAAAGAGTAAGTGGCCTCCTTATTCTTCCTACCAACATGTATGACCTCACATTTACATTTATCTATATTGAAGTTCATTTGCCAATTATGCGCCCATTCAGTAAGTTTATTAATGTCTCCCTGTACTTTGTCGCAGTCCTCCTCTGTATGAGCTACACCCCCTAATTTGGTATCTACTTATTGTTTTATGTTTGATGTCAAATTTCTAGAGGAAAAAGTACTGAATGTATATTTTTATTACATTTAGAACCCTATAAATTGTTGGATCTTTAAAGAAACTACCTGCATCCTGTCAAAAGATCAATTCCTTTAACAACTTTAGAAAAGCAGTACCATAGTTGAACTAAGTTTTTCCAAAAGCAAGCCCATAAATACTGTTCAACAGTCCTACAGTAATGGCTTTAGTAAGATTTCCAACATAAGTGCCTGATTATCAGCTTCATCTTCAGTTTTTAAGTCATGGGAAGGGGACGGATCAATTTCATGTACTGTGTTGTAATTTTTGCTGAGAAAAGTCAGATAGTTCAATGCTTTCTGCAGTATTTCTCCACTTTTATTAAGCAGGTTTTGTCACAAAAACATTTCACTCGTAAAAAAAACATTCATTAGTGGTTTCTGTTGAAATATTAGTTTGTGTGTTCAGTGTACTTCCAAAGAAGGAAAAGTATTTAGGACATATATAATTTATACTTGCTGGATTCATTTATGCAGCATTTATGTACAAAATATAACAATGTGTAATCTGTTTGTAAACAGAATAAAATGTGAAAACAGGGTGCATCTTCAGCCACATTTACCTAAAAATATAGGTTTAGACTTTTTTGTTTGACTATTATTGATTCCTGGTTCTCTTCATCAGGACAAGATTAGAGAGGTGGGGCATTTTACATTGCAAAAGCAAAAACTTTGAGGATACAATTGAAATCTTTAAAATAATAAAGGGAATTGATTCTGTCCAAGTGGTTAGGCTTTTTATGCTAGATAGTGCTGGAAGAACTAGGGGACATGTGTAAGTTACGAAAGTGTGGTGTATGCAGGACACAAATCATTGACTCCACACGGTCTGGTGTAAATCTAACTGCTGTGACCTTCGTCCTTTATTGTTCAGCTCCAGAGTGCCTCTCAGGTGTGGTGGTCAGCCTTATACCTGTTGCAGGTACTACCAGGGTTTCTCACCACAGCGCCCTCTGTGGTGTGGCATAGTGCTTACATTACATTTAAGGTACTGGGACGATACACATATCATTACATAACATCACCTTCCCACCCCCCCCCCCCCAACCAGGACGCAGGACAACGATACACACATCATTACATAACATCACACTTGTCCAACGGAAGGCAGGTGGGCATAGATAGTGCGTTAGTGTGGTACATATTATCTGGTACATTAACTGGTTATTGACTGGTAACGGATCCTTGATTTCCTTGTTAGCCGTTATCATTAATTGTACTTCATCCATTATTTTACACAAATACAGTGACCATTCAGCATTAAAAAAGTAATTCTTATTATAAATTCACTATCTCACATTAACATAGCTCATTTTAGACTCGCTCTGCCTTACAGAAGTCCTTTGTGGGGACCACCTCTTGGTAAGGCCCTTTTAAGACTCCCGGGTGCATTTCCTTTTTAAGGCGCCATCTTTGATGCAGGAGGATGCCACGAGGCTTCTCCTTGGGCACCGCCATCTTTGATGCTCTGCTGCCCTGACACGATGCCGCCGCCATCTTCTTCTCCGCCGCTCCAGATGCCCTCCGCCGTCGCAGCCTCCGCTCCCCTCTGCTGCCTGACTTGCCGCCTCTCCTGCAGCCGCACTTGCCGCGTCCCCCGTAGCCGCCGACCTCCAGCTGCTGCCACCGCCCGATGCTAACAGCTCCTCGGCGGGGCTCTTCCGAACCGCCGGTATCCTGGATCCCTCGCACCCCGCCGGCTCACTCCCCCCCGCCACTAGGCCCCTTTGTGCAGGGCTGCTTGCCTGTGGGGGCTGAGGCTACAGGATCTGTGTGTGAGGTCCGGGGCTGGGGCTTGCCTGTGGGGGCTGGGGCTGCAGGATCTCGGTGTGAGGTCCAGGCCTGGGACTTGCCTGTGGGGGGATTGAGGCTGCAGCTCCAGCTCGGTCGGCGCTGCTCTCTGGGGACCCGGGGCACGGCAGCACCCCGGGGAGCAGCAGCCTGTGGAGTGATGAAGTCTTCCCAGCTCCCACGGACCGTCCCCATCCACCTCCGGCCGAGGAGTGTCGGCCCATCGCCTGCAACGACCCACAGAGGGATACCTGCACCATCGCTCTGCCGAGAACTGGTGTAGGTACGCAGCTTCACCGTGACCGGGACCAGCTTGGGTCGTGCAGCTGGGTTAATCCACAGTTTATCAAAAGTTCTCCGACTCATCAACTACGGACCCGAGCCCGTGTCCACTTCCATACTCACAGGGACTCCGTTGATTTTTACTTCCCTTATCACTGGGGGCGAATCGTCAGTACACGTGTGTAGTCTAAGCACCTCATCTTCTTCTACCTGCTCCTCGCTGAACAGTAGATCATCCCCCATCTCCTCAGCCACACGGTGAGTCTGATTTCTTTTACACATACGCTGAAGGTGGCCTTTCAGGTGGCAGGTATTGCACGTGTACTCCGCAAACCTGCACCGGTGAGCCCCATGGCTTCCTCCACAGCGCCAGTATGGTGCTGCTTGATTGGCCCCCTTCAGCGGACTCTGAGTTCCAGGACCCCGAGGTCCGTGCTCTCTGCGCCGGGCAGAGCCACGTTCTGCAGTTTTGTCTGTGGTGGGCGCTATCCTGTGGACAGTGCCTGCCGGGTTCGAGACTGTGTGGATTATTTGCTTGGTGCTGCAAGTCGAGGTCATATGTGCCCGGCTGATGGTGATGGCCTTTGTCAGAGTGACTGTGGGTTCCGTGGCCAGCAGCTTGTGAAGGAGGCCCTCGTGGCCAATCCCCATAATGAAAACGTCCCGCAAAGCTTCGTCAAGGTGTGCACCAAAATCACACGGCGCCGCGAGTCTCCTGAGGTCCGCAGCATATTTGGTGATATCCTGGCCCTCGGGTCTGCAGTGATGGTAAAATTTGTATCTGGCCGTAAGGATGCTCTCCTTCGGTTTCAACTGGTCACGAATGAGTTCAGTCAGCTCCTCGTATGACTTGCCCCTGGCGCTCCCAGATGCCAACAAATCCCTGACGAGACAGTAAACCTCATCTCCACAACTGGAGAGCAATATCGCCTTACGCTTCTCTCTCATTGCGTATGTGTTCTCCGTCAGGTCATTTGCTGTGAAGTAGTACTCAAGCCTTTCCGTAAAGGCCTCCCAATCATTGCCCACGGTAAAAAACTTTAGCGAGCCCAGAGTAGCCATGGTTGCATGGAGTTCGTCCGCTTCCTCGTTGCCAATGTGGTGTATGTAGCACACAAATCACTGACTCCACACGGTCTGGTGTAAGTCTAACTGCTGTGACCTTCGTCCTTTATTGTTCAGCTCCAGAGTGCCTCTCAGGTGTGGCGGTCAGCCTTATATAGCACCTGTTGCAGGTACTACCAGGGTTTCCCACCACAGCGCCCTCTGTGGTGTGGCATAGTGCTTACATTACATTTAAGGTACTGGGACGATACACACATCATTACATAACAGAAAGCACAAAGTTAGGTTAGATGCTTGGAAGTAATTCTTTGCGCAGATGGTTGTCTACCTCTGCGGTTGAGTTGCCGGCACTTGCAGTGAGTACAGATCAAGTGGGGAGTGGAGTGAGCTTACAGCTCCATTAGTACCAGGCTGCAAATGGCTGTCAACCATGTACCAGTTTTCACTCGACATCTACAAGGTTTAAAGAGTTTAACGCGGATGTGACTATGTCCTGTAAATTGGGCAGACTGCTGCTTATTGCCAACTACTCCCAATTTTCTGTATTAAGTTATGGAGCAGTATTAATGCCAGCTCAAAATAGGTCTTAACGTCACTCAAAGCACATTTAGTTAAAAAAAAATCTGAAACAACTAGAGTCTTATCCCAAGTCAGGCTGAATTCCTCCTATTCATTTGCCTCGCAATCAGTGACAATTATTTTTACTTCCCACTGGGAGTGATTTCATATTTAAATAAATAGGACACAGCCAGGTAAACACAATGGAGACCCAATTAATTGTCATTAACAGCAAGATCTTCTCCCTACCATTTGAGAATGAAAGACGGTGGATTTTATTTCTGAAACAATTCAAATTAATTTTTAAGTTCAGGACATCAAGAAAATGATTGATGAAGTAATTGTGCGTGCCAAATGCATAACTATTTTTGTTACTCGAGGCATTTATTGTAATTTTTAAATGCAAGAAATAGACAATTTCAAACAAAGCATAGTCAAAATGGACTCAGTGTAAGGGCTCATCACCTCCCTTGCTGGTTTAGTGAGTGAACATTGTATGGGGTGAAACTAAGAAAGAAAAAAAGACTTGGCGCCTTTCATGACGATCAGATGTCTCAAAGCGCTTTACAGCCAATGAAGTACTTTTGGAGTGTAGTCACTGTTATAATGCAGGAAATGCAGCAGCCAATTTGTGCACAAGCAAGCTCCCACAAACAGCAATGCGCTAATGACCAGATAATTTGATTTTTTTTGATATGTTGATTGAGGGATAAATATTGACCAGGACACCGGCGATTACTCCCCTGCTCTTCTTCGAAATAGTGCCATGGGATCTTTTACGTCCACTTGAGAGAGCAGACGGGGCCTCGGTTTAACTTTTCATCTGAAAGACAGCAGTCCCCTGGAGTGTCAGCCTAGATTTTTTTGTACTCAAGTCCCTGGAGTGGGATGTGAATCCACAACCTTCTGACTCAGAGGGGCGGGTGCTACCCACTGAGCCACAGCTGACACCAAGGTTCCAGGTTCAGCAGCTGCTCTTTGTTGAGCCAGCTGATCCTAGCACCATCAAGTGAGGGCACTCAATATTCCTGGACTTGGGAAGGAAAAATCAGCGAGGATTCCTGCTCCTAATCACTATCTAGTGGTTCTGGTGGAAAGTGCGCATGTGGATGTGAAGTGAGGACAGGATACAGCCAGACTGTGATGTCAAATAGCCTACGGACACTCGGGGGACAAAATTGGCGGTAACACATTGGCTGCCCTTTATATAACTTGGACCATTTTTCTTTCCATCGAAGCCAGTGGAATTTTACTCCCTGATAGTGGAGGCTCTCACAGAACAATAGCCACTTGGGCTCAACTAGAGAGCTTTCAGTACCCCCGGAGCCAGATCCAGTATGGGAAGCTGCCGACAGCAGAAAATGGGGAAGGAACGAAACTGGGAAAGAAACAAAATCTGTGAAACATGAAGCAGTGTTGTTGCCTGCTTGAAAAAAGAGAGCAGTTGAAAAAATACATTTATTTTGTTCTAGACTGAGACATGTCGTCTTAAAATGTAACATGAGCCCTGGATTACCCACACCATTAGATGAACAACTAAGGGATTGCTACTTACATAAATGTGCGAGGCTGTCAGTCAAAATGTTACCAAGGGGCTAATCAGAGTGCAAAACTTTAAGTAAGTAAGATCAGTAGAGAAAAAGTACTTGAGAAACTAATTGGACTAAAAGCTAACCATTCCCCTGCACCTGATGGCCTCCATCCTCAGGTTCTAAAAAAGGTGGCTACAGAGAAAATGGATGTATTGGTTGGGATCTTCCAAAATCCCTTAGATTCTAGAACGGTCCCAGCGGATTGGAAGATAGCAAATAGATAAGTTTAGTGAGTGGGCAATAAGTTGCTGGATGGAGTATAATGTGGGGAAATATGAGGTTATTCACATTGGTAGGAAGAGTAGAAAAACAGAATATTTTTTAAATGGTGAGAAACTATTAAATGTTGGTGTTCGGAGAGATTTGGGTGTCCTCGTTCAGCAAACACAGAGAGATAGCCTGCAGGTACAGCAAGCAATTAGGAAGGCAAATGGCACATTGACCTTTATTGCAAGGGGGTTGGAGTATAAGAGTAAGGAAGTCTTGCTACAATTGTACAGAGCTTTGGTGAGACCACACCTGGAGTACTGTGCACAGTTTTGATCTCGTTATCTGAGGAAGGATATACTTGTCTTAGAGGCGGTGCACAGAAGGTTCATTAGATTGGGATGAGAGGTTTGTCCTGTGTGGAGAGATTGAGTAGATTGAGCCTATACTCTCTGGAGTTTAGAAAATGAGGTGATCTCATTGAAGATTCTGAGGGGCATTGACTGTAGATGAGGACCTGGCTGGAGAGTCTGGAAGTAGGAACAGAGAGGGAGAAATGGGCCTGGTTTGCGCCTCCCATTAGCGCCTGTGGGGGCGGTAGCGGGGCGCTATGGGGTTACCGACCGGGCACGGCAAAATCATCGATGCCCGCGAACATCCCTGACGGTTTTGCGCTAGCACTAACACTTACAACCTCGCTCTCTTGCGATCATAGATCGTGACATCGCAGCGCCCAGTTACCGCCCCGGATGTAATATTCGCTTCCGCCCCCTGCAGCATCGCCAGGCGTCAACGTCAGGTGCAGGAGGCATTGTCACCTCGGTTGACCGCTTGGGGAGCGATAGTTAGAGGTAGTGGTGGTCAGGTAGGACAAAATTTATTTCTCTCCCCATTCTGGGGCCTCCTGCTTACTTTTGCCCCTGCAATTGCTCAGCCCTGCACTCTCTGAGTGCTTGGGGCTGCTGTGCATGTAGCGCAGGTCCCGTGGTCCCACAGGCACAGCCTGAAGATTAATTCCACCCAGTATTGGCCCTTGCCTTTAAGGGAGGGAAGCACCTGTAAAGATCCTTCCCTCCCTTAAAATATAGAGATAGATAGATTTTTGGACTCTAGGGGAATCAAGGGATATGAAGTGCTGCCCCGAACATTGCTCAGCACTCTGCTAATACTGCCCCCTCACTCCCTTTAACATTCTAAGGGAAGTGTTAGCACTTGATTTAGCGCTCCACTACCCTCTTGGAGCGCTAAAGCAGAAGTTTCCGGCAGAAGCAAATCTTTTCCATCCTGAAACGTTATCGCCCCAAATGGGGCACTACACAATTTCTAGCCTATAGTCTCAGGATAAGGGGTAGGCCATTTAAGACCAAGATGAAGAGGAATTTCTTCACTCAGCGGGTTGTGAATCTTTGGAATTTTCTACCCGTGGAGGCTGAATCGTTGAGTATATTCAAGGCTGAGATAGATTTTTGGACTCTAGGGGAATCAAGGGATATGGAAGCTGGGCGGGAAAGTGGAGTTGAGGTCGAAGATCGGCCATGATCTTATTGAATGGCTAGCAGGCTCGAGGGGCCATATGGCCCACACCTGCTCCAAATTCTTATATTCCTACGTTCTTCTCACAGGGAACTACTTCAAGAGATGGCAGCCTATTCTTAAATCGGTTGTGCATGAAAATCATTCTAGTGGTTGAGTTTCATTTTCCCATCAAGAGCCAAAAGAGTGAGGCCTAATGCAGCAGAACCTCCAGGGAGATAGACATGCCATTGTAATATCCCAGCACCATCAGGGCAGTTTACAATAAGACTGGACTATTGTGGCTACAACTGTGGCACCAATCCTACAACCACTTTAATCTGGGGCACTTCCAAAAAAAAAGGTAAATTCGTGATTTCATGTCCGACGTTTCCAATATCTTGAACATACCTGCCTACAAATGCACAAGAATAAACAATGAGTGTTATAATTAACTTTTTACTCAATTCATTTACCTCTGGAGTAACCTACTTTCCTGCAGCTCATATGTGGAAATAATCGCACAGTCTTAAAAAGGGCGAATCCATTCCAAATTCCACCATACTGCCTCTGTGATAAGCACATCCCTGATCTTTTTCTGAAAATTGATTTTAATAGATAAGACAAGATCAATTTTTAGCATGTTTTTATATCTGAAGGCCCTCCCATCTCACAAGCAGTGCTATTAAAAAGCTATTAATTGCTTGATCTGGCTGCTCCCATCTCCACTTAGATGCCGGGTTTCCCGAGCCCCAGGAAACCTGTCCAACCAACATTAAATTTAAATCAGGCTCCCAACTACACTGTGGGAGCCTGATTTAAATATTATAATGACGCAGACACGCCATGCAACCTGTTGCTGCAAACATGGCAGCAGGCAAGTACGCGGCGGGTTGGGTCACGTTACTCGATTTTTAACATTTTTAACCCCCGACCCTTTCCTGCCCATTGACTAAACTGTTAAAGGCCTCTGTAGCCCCATAGCACCAAATAAATAAACTCATCAGTGGTACTGCAAGGAACTGCATTGCATACTGAAAAGATAACATAAAATAATTAACAATAAATGAATTAAAACTTACTATGCTGAATAAAAAGTATCACTATGTGAATTGAATAATAAATTAGGCTGAATGAATTTTTTTTATTTTTAAACTTTTTTAAAACAACTATTAAAATGTCAGTCAATAAGTTACCGTAGGGAAAATACATATTTACCATCAAAGACATTTAGATTTTCTGTGCTCTTGCCCATTCTACTGTTTAAATAGTTTAGCTATGTCACTAATACTACTTAATGAAAAGAACACACAAATACATTTTCAATGTTTATCCTGATTCCCTGAATCCTGGTGCTTTTATACTACAAATCCATCTCAGATGTTAATGGAAATAACGTCATTTTATGTCTGAATGGCAAAGTGCCATTGTTTAAACTGAAAACAAACATGCTTTTCTTAATATATACGGGCTACAAAATTATATTAGATGAATATAATTTACAAATGATTTGTATGAGATTATGCCTTCATGTCTTTTAAAAAGATTCTGATTGGGGGACCCAATTTTAGAGCAATTAAAAAGCAATTTTAGAAACAAGAATTTATCATCATTCATTTGTCACTCTGGCCTGACAGTTTTACACCATATAATCCTCACAGAAATTACCTTCCCAATAAAGACATCCTTTATTTACAGAGCACTGAATTTATTAAGTGTTTCTGGTTGCTGTTTTCTGCAAATATAGATCACGTGCACATTTATTTTCCCAGTACTATAAATTTTAACGAGCCATATTTTCAACAAGTACACTACAGGAAATGTATATACAACCTCATCATTGTGGCATTAGTTGTGCTAAGTTGTTCATGATGGCTAAATTCATAGCTCCATTACACATTTTATAAACACTAGTTCCAGCTGAAAGAACAGTGGTATACAACAGCCCTGAGAACTGCAAGTGGCATGACAATCTGAAAGACTGTTACGAGGTTGTAATCCACAGACAAAATGTTTTTTGGAGCTGTGATCAGTTAACAATCAAAATTGTGTACTAAGTTCAAAACACGTGAAGCTAATGATCTGACTTGGTGACATACCATGCTCATCAATCTTCTAATTGCTAGGATGGAAGTTTATGGAAGAATAGAAAAATCATTTCCTGCAATGAGAAGGCATGTCAAATCTAAGAAACAAAACCAGAAAAGTACTGGCCCATAAATTTAACAGCACAACCAGCTCAAACCCATCCCAATAATAAGTGGGGGAGGCCATTCTTACCAATGGATGCAAAAAATCACAAATTGAATAACCTCAATAATTGACTTAATTTATTTGCTTCGCAAATTAATTGAGAGATATGCGATCTCCATTCTAACTACATTCTAGGGAAGCAGAGCTCTATAATGTACTATAATCTTTAAACATATAGAACAAAAATAGTAAACAGCCATAGTAGTCTCAACTCTGGATGCACTGCTTCAGAGCATATCTGACCATTCAATTCCACAGAGATTCTGATTTGCAACGTAGTTTCTATCACAGTCACTGCAGCCGTGTCAGGGTGACAAGACCCACAGAAGTCTGGTTAAAAGTGGAATATTTGAGGATCTCTAGTAAATAAACAACAAATGGTGGAAAATGTTAATATAATTTAGGACATAAGAAAGTGTGTTTCTAAATTTGGAGTTTCTGCAGATGGTATATGATATAAAACATGTGCATGCATTAAAAAAATCATAAAAAACATTCAGTATTCAAAGAAGCAACTGCAAACCATCTGTAATGTAGCAACAAATTACCAGTCCAAAAGGACTAAACAATATAAATAGTGACGGTCTAAGTATAATATTTAAGTGAAAAGCTTTTAGCTATCTATGAACTCAAGGAATTGTCATCTATTGCATCTGTTTGTTCATTTTCACTGAATTCTGTCACATTGGTTCCATCTAGTGGAAATATGCATCATTGCTGAGGAATCTTTAATAATACCAGATGAAAAGCAGCAACTTCAATTGAACCAAAATAGCATATTTTACACAATGTACAGTCAAAACAACATTGTTAACAAAAACTAACTATATTAAAAAAACAGATTATCTGTAAACACATTACGCCACAGTATAACTAGACATGGGCTTCACCCACAATAACTGACCTGCAAAACAGGAATTGATAGAAGACACCATGGACCGCAAAGGAAAGTACACCCAAATTTGCAAATGTCATGTGGTGGATGTACATTACAGAAAATTGCCCAATATTCCTCTTTTTAGATGGTCACAGGACAAATGCGGCATATTGGAAGTGCGGTCCACCTGTTCAGTCCCTCATGCCCCCGAAATTAGTTGTCTCAGGTCACTAGCTTTAACATAGACTGGTCACACCTCAGGTGAATCTTCTGCCTGAGCAGATTATACGCCAGGAATCGGAGGCAGAATCAGCGTAGCTACAGGCTTGGCCGCCAGTGCCTGAAGAGTTAAGTGGTACCCGAGCAAGAAGTTTGAATCTTGCTTGAGGATCCTCACAAGTCTTCCAAACCTGCCAATGCTGAGGTGCCAAAACATCACACCAATTCTAAATCTCCATATTATCTTTACAGAGCTCTGTCCATTTCCTACTACTTTGTTTTTCCTGCACCTGAGATTCAAATGGTCCAATCCTCAGCCAGATAGATAGCTAGTTTCCGGAGGAGGAATAAGAACATAAGAAATAGGAGCAGGAGTAGGCCATTTGGCCCCTCGAGCCTGCTCCGCCATTTAATAAGATCATGACAGATCTGATCATGGACTTAGCTCCATTTCCCTGCCCGTTCCACATAACCCTTTACTCCCTTATCGCTCAAAAATCTGTCTATCACCGCCTTAAATATATTCAATGACCCAGCCTCCACTGCACTCTGGGGCAGAGAATTCCACAGATTTACAACCCACAGAGAAGAAATTCCACCTCATCTCAGTTTTAAATAGGGATTAAGTGAGAAAAGGTATCGATTGTTCTGCTATATGTGACAGAATATTGCTTCGGCTCGTGCAAAATGCTTCAATTATTGCCTTATGCAAGAGAATGTATTTCAGAGAAGATGAGCTGTTACATGAAAAGGCCTAGATCAGGGACTATAGCTGTCAGAACGTCCCATGGCATTGTGCTGTGCTTTTTCCAGGGCGCCCCTACCCAATGTGAATATGATCAACTAGTTACAAATATCCCACAACGTGTTCTCTGGCAGAGGAGATAAGAAGTGAATTGTAATTGAAGTGAATAAGAAGTGAATTGGCGGTGCAGACTAGAAGGGCTGAATAGCCTACTCCTGCACCTATTTTCTATGTAATCTGCTTCATATTAATGCGTTCTTCAATAAAATGTCAAATCTGCACCTTCTCAGTTTCTCTATAAATTTTAGATTATTGAATATTTTGAAGGCTAACTAATTGTCCATTTCCCATGAGAATGCTCAGTTCTAAATGGGCGACCCCCTTATTCTAGAACTATGCCCCCTAGTTCTAGATTCTCTCACGAGAGGAAACATCATCTCTGTATCCACCTTGTCGAGCCCCCTCATTATCTTATAAGTTTCAATAAGATCACCTCTCATTCTTCTAAACTCCAATGAGTATGGGCCCAACCTGCTCAATCTTTCTTCATAAGTCAACCCCTTCATCTCAGGAATCAACCAAGCGAACCTTCTCTGAACTGCCTCCAATGCAAGTATATCCTTCCTTACATAAGGAGACCAAAACTGTACGCAGTACTCTAGGTGTGGTCTCACCAATACCCTGCACAGTTGCAGCAGGACTTCTCTGCTTTTATACTCTGACCCCCTTGCAATAAAGGCCAACATTCCATTTGCCTTCCTGATTACTTGTACCTGCATACTAACTTTTTGTGTTTCATGCACAAGGACCCCCAGGTCTCTCTTACCTTCAGGTAAGTAAAAATGAAACACTTCCCAAGTTCTGGTTTTACTGAGTGGCTGCCTCAGGAAAGACCAATCTTGAAGTGGGAACCTCAAACAGGAGTTAGGCCCTTTATTTGCATATGCAAAGTACTCACCCCTGTTTCAGGTATGGGCCCTGGACACCTATTTTATATTTCTTTTTTTCCTTTCCCAATATAACGCCATGCATGTCCATCTGGAAATATTTGCGTGCTTCCTGCCCGCCAGATTGGAGGCTTAGTAGGCCAGTTAGCGCCCGAAAAACAGACACAGCTCAGCCGAATTTATAGACCAACATCGCTGGCAATGTAGCACTCCTTAAGTACTGCACTTAAGTGTCAGCCTAGATTGTATGCCCAAATCTTTGAGCGTAGATTGAACCCACAACCTTGACTCAAAGTTGAGAGCGCGACAACTAAGCCAATCTGACACTTAGAGGGCATTAATTTTATTCCTTAAAACAGTTTCTTACCAAAGCTTTAGCTCGAGCCTTGCATGTCCTGCAGTATCCATAGGCTAAGCACACCGATAGAGAAACAGAAAGATCTCATATGTCACATTGTCTGGAAGTGCCAATCTATGTATCAGAGGGTATTGTATCCTCTTTGATTGATAGCTGCAAAATTGCTACAATGTTGCACAGCTGCTCATGTACTGATAGTCACAATTTACCCAGTAACAGCTGTTAAGAATACCAGCCTGCACTATTTATCCCATGTCTACCCTTGGTCAAAACTGTGCAGCTTCTTCAATTTATTATCAGGAGATACAAAGGGAATGATGTCACTCTCTCAGAACCCCACATAGCTCATCTATCTTAGCGGGGGAACATTAATTATTTCCTGGACTTCTTAAGCCCACTTGGACAGCTTGCACTGCAGGATAGAGATTATAAAGACCATCAGAAAATCTTCAAAGCTGTTACTGGGCATCCAAATGCATGTAGTTGGGACTGGCCCTAGTGAATTTACTCACCAAAGTTCTGATGGTACCCGAGGCTACTCGTCTGGTGGCAACTCATTGGAGTTCCTAGTGCTGCTGAGCTGTCTCTGGGTTCAGGATTATCAATCGTTATCTGGCGTATCACTGCTGAGCTGAAGGGACATCATCCAAGAAAATGTACTTATTTCATGACAACTCTGCTAGATGCCATTCTCATGCCTTGGTATTCTGACATATATTTATAACTTTGTGGAATCAAAAGATTGTGCTGTGCTTTGGAGAGTCAGTTTGGAGCCAATTTGAGTGCAATGGAAAGAACTACACATGCTGTTTGCAAAAAAGGCCACTCTGCAGTCAATGTAGTTTGAAAAGTATATAACCTGAATCAGGTATTACATTTGTGAGTTTTAAGCACATAAAACACTAATTGGCACAGACTATAGAGAAAAAGTCCTTTTCACACATATGCAGAACAATTATGTTATGGGACAAATAAATCTCAACCAAATCGCTCAAAGGAACCGCTGTTTCTGTTCCTGCAATTATCAAACTGGATTATTGATTTTATCCATGGTATGTGATGGGTATGAAATGTAGAAAAGCAGGCAGAAGTAATTAAGGAATACAGGTCACCATTCCATCACCCATTGCCATGTTTTATTTATGCTGTGTAAATGCCTGGGCAATTCTAGTGCTGCATGTGGTTCGTACACAACCTCAAACTCATCCAGAACTCTATTACCCGCATCCTTTTCCAGAGACCCGCTTACCTATCACTCCAATCCTCTCTGACTACTATCCCCAGTGCACTGATTTCAAAATCTTCATCCTGGTTTACAAATCGCTCTGTAGCTGCCTCCTTTCCTACTTCTGCACCCTTGTTACAGTTCACAACTTTTGTACCTCTGAGTACTTCCCTTTCCTTCCACCCCATCATCAGTGTCTGAGCCTTTGGCCATCATTACCCTGCACTCTGGAATTGTCTCCCTGAACCCTTCCACCTTGCAGCATCTGTCACCACCTTCAAAGGTCGCCCCAAAATCTCTCTCTTTGGCCATTTCATTGGTAACCTATCCTGACCTTCTCCCTATTCCTTCTCAGTATTCAATCCACAGATTTGTAAAGTACCTTGCAGTACTTTGTTGTAAAGTTACGTTACATCATTTTTTAATATATGTGGTCAAAAATAAGCTGCTGATTATAGATTCTAAAATAGAGTGCAAAAAACTATGTAATTTGACTATGGTTGATGTTTTAACCCAACAGCACACTAAAGTGGCCAAAGTCATTCTAACTAAGCTACAGTAACAATTCACCAGACAGGTAAATGGGAGTACTTTTGCTTTGTGCAAAATACATGGCAGTGGAGGATTGTTTACTAAAATTAAATATTTTCATTTAAAATAAAATAAAAATTAGATATTAAATACTATATATTTATTAATGACAGTTAAATGTTTGTGGGATGCAGTAGAAAAATCAGACCGTCTGAGTAAATAAAAACATTGTCTTTTTAATCGATACTGTAAAAGTTACAGCTTTACAATTAAGCTTTATTTGCAATCATTAAACCTAAAACATGACTTCAATTGAATAAGCATATTTGCTCAAAGTTTGTTAATCTGTTTGTGTAAAAAGTAGTGTTGTGAAAATATATGTACAAAACATGGGTCCTGTAGAGTGCAAGTGGTCAAAATGTTAATTTTTAAAATTCATTCATAAGATGTGGGCGTTGCTGGCAAAGCCAGCATTTATTGCCCATCCTAATTGCCCTTGGGAAGGTGATGGTGAGCCACCTTCTTGAACCACTGCAGTCTGGGGTGAAGGCACTCCCACAGTGCTGTTAGGTAGAGAGTTCAAGGATTTTGACCCAGCGACGATGTAGGAACGGCGATGTATTTCCAAGGGAATGATAGACCGGTTAGCCTAACATCAGTGGTGGGGAAAATGCTGGAATCAATTATTAAAGATGTAATAGTAGCGCATTTGGAAAGCAGTGACAGGATCGGTCCACGTCAGCATGGATTTATGAAAGTGAAATCATGCTTGATAAATCTTCTAGAATTTTTTTAGGATGTAACTAGTAGAGTGGACAAAGGAGAACCAGTGGATGTGGTGTATTTGGACTTTCAAAAGGCTTTTGACAAGGTCCCACACAAGAAATTAGTGTGCAAAATTAAGGCACATGGTATTGGGGGTAATGTATTGACGTGGATAGAGAACTGGGTGGCAGACAGGAAGCAAAGAGTAGGAATAAACGGGTCCTTTCCAGAATGGCAGGCAGTGACATTAATGATTTAGATGAAGGAATTGAATGTAATATCTCCAAGTTTGCAGATGACACTAAGCTGCGTCACAGTGCGAGGAGGATGCTAGGAGGCTGCAGGGGGACTTGGACAGGTTAGGTGAATGGCAAATGCATGGCAGATGCAGTATAATGTGGATAAGTGTGAGGTTATCCACTTTGGTGGCAAAAACAGGAAGGCAGATTATTATCTGAATGGTGACAGATTAGTAAAAGAGAAGGTGCAACGGATCCTGGGTGTCATGGTACATCAGTCATTGAAGGTAGGCATGCAGGTACAGCAGGCAGTTAAGAAAGCAAATGGCATGCTGGCCTTCATAGCGAGGGGATTGGAGTATAGGAGCAGGGAGGTCTTACTGCAGTTGTATAGGGCCTTGGTGAGACCACACCTTGAGTATTGTGTGCAGTTTTGGTCTCCTAATCTGAGGAAGGACATTCTTGCTATTGAGGGAGTGCAGCGAAGGTTCACCAGACTGATTCCCGGGATGGCAGGATTGACATATGAAGAAAGACTGGATAGACTAGGCTTATATTCACTGGAATTTAGAAGAATGAGGGGATCTCATAAAAAATTCTGACAGGATTGGACAGGTTAGATGCAGGAAGAATGTTCCCGACGTTGGGGAAGTCCAGAACCAGGGGTCACAGTCTAAGGATAAGGGATAAGCCATTTAGGACCGAGATGAGGAGAAACTTCTTCACCCAGAGAGTGGTGAACCTGTGGAAATTCTCTACCACAGAAAGTTGTTAAGGCCAGTTCGTTAGATATATTCAAAAGGGAGTTAGATGTGGCCCTTACAACTAAAGAGATCAAAGGGTATGGAGAGAAAGCAGGGTACTGAAGTTGCATGATCAGCCATGACCATATTGAATGGTGGTGCAGGCTCGAAGGGCCAACTGGCTTACTCCTGCACCTACTTTCTATGTTAAGTCAGAATGGTGTGTAACTTGAAGGGCAACTTTGGAGGCGGTGGAGTTCCCATCCGCTTGCTGCCCTTATCCTCATAGGTGGAGTTAGTCAAAAGTTAACCTGCATCATAAAGGATCTTGCATTTATATTGTCTTTCACATCTTTAGGATGCCTCAAACCACTTCACAGCCTTGTAGCTACTTTTGAAGTAGTAACTGTTGTTATATAAGCAAATGTGGCAGCCATTTTATGCATTGCAAGGTCCCACAAATAGCAATTAAATAAATGATTGGTTAGTGGTGTTGCTTGAGGAATTACTATTGGGCAGGACACTGGAACTCCCCTGCTCTTCTCTAATTAATGTTTTGTAATTTCTTATGTTCACCTGATCAGGCTGAGCCACAGTTTAGCTTTTCATCTAAAAGATGCTGCTCCTGAGAATGCAGCTCTCCCCCAGTACTGCAGCAAAGTGTCAGCTGAGATTATATGCTCAAATCGCCAAAGAAGCTTGAACCTATGGCTCCAATATTTACTGGGGCATACTTTCGAAGCGGCAGGTGGGGAATGGGGAAGAGTTATGGACAAGAAACCCGGATTTGCCCGGTCACCCTGCACTTTTAATTGCAGGGCATGTTTGAATTTTTCCCCCCAGGTTTCTGCCCGGCAGTCAGGCCTGGATGCCAGCGTGCCGGGCGAGGAAGGCTGCGGAGGAGCAGGTAAGTTTAGTGGTGGTGGGGGAGTGGGTGAATTGTGGTTGAGGGGGGTCAGTGATTGCGGGGGTGTCGGGAAGATGACAGATCGTGGGTGAAGCGTGGTGGGAGGGGGCGGGGGAGTCAGGGAAGATAGATTGCGGGGGGAGATCCAAGGGGGGTCGAGGAAGATGACAGGTTGCGGGGGAAGCGATGAGAGCTCAGTGATCACATTGGGGTCTTTTGAGATCAGGGGTGAGTCAGTGATTACGGTGAGGTCGGGAGAATAACAGGGGAATCAGGAAGCTGACAGATCACTGGGGGGGGAGGAAGGGGTGTCGGTGATTATGGTGGGAGATCGCTGATCGTGCAGGGGGCGGGTGAAGATCGGGGGAGTGGGGTCGGATGGAGCTGGGTGGTTTTACAGGGTAGCTTGTTGGGCCTGGAGGAAACATTTCAGCACTCACAAGCATTTGCTGTAAAGACAGTTACCTTATGCATCCAGCCCTTCTCGCCTCCTTTTACCTGCCGATTTCCCGAGGCCAGGGAAACCCAGCTGACACGAGTTAAAAATAGAAACCTGTTAAAATGTCACACAGCCTCCTTAAAAGCTTTCAATGATCCACCCGCCTTCTGAGGGTGAATTGGTCACTCGACGCCCCCCCCCCCCCCCCCTCCGCAGTCAAACCTGAAGTGAGCGGGTTTGAGGTGGTATGAGTTTGGGTTTGAAATTTTTTACATTTTGACTTCATACCTGACCCAAACCCACCTGTTCTTATGGGTTAAAATGACCCCCTATGACTTTCTGACTCAAATCATGTATTGGTAATATTGTACCATTGTAATATCGTAGTAGGCCTGTAAAAATACTGATTAGTTCGTGCTGATCACATGCCACCATGAACCAACCAGATCCCACCTGTGATGCACACACAGAACATAAGAAATAGGAGCTGAAGTAGGCCATTTGTCCCCTCGAGCCTGCTCCGCAATTCAACAAGATCCCAGTTGATCATCTACCTCAACTCCACCTTCCCGCACTATCCCTTAGTTCCCAAAAATTCTATCGATCTCTGTCTTGAATATACTTAATGACCGAGCATAATAGCGCTCTGGGGTAGAGAATTCCAAAGATTCGCAACACTTTGTGTGAAGAAATTTCTCCTCATCTCAGTCCTAAATGGCCGACCCTTAATTTTGAGACTGTGATTCTTGATTCCCCAACCAAGGGGAACATCTTCTCAGCATTAGCCCTGTCAAGCCTCTTATTCTTCTAAACTCTAGGGAATATATCACACTAATTATATGATGTCAAGGACCAATCAGATCACTGGAAAATAATTACAGCCTATTGTCAGCCACATTGAGTTTCTGATTCTCTTCTTCCACCCCAAGCACTTTACACACTCTGCCTGATCTACTCCACTCCTAATCTCAGCCTCTGACCCAACCATTCTTACACCTGCCAGTGTTCTAGTTCTGCAAGTGAGGCTCACCATTATTACATCAACTTTTTTCCCTCAGTTTTCAAATGCCCCCCCTACCCTCTGTTTCAGGCCCTGCTCATGACACACTTCCAGCTTTAAGCCCTGCTCCCACTACACTCCCTGGATTTGTAATCTATTTCCCACCATTAAGCTGCCTCCTATCCAATCATTCAAACCCACTCTTATTGGGTCCTTACCCCCACTCAACTAAACCTTCCATTCACTTTCATCTTTTACTCCCTCGACAGCACCCCCACCTCCCCCACTTCCTTTTACATTCAAACCCTCACTGCATAAGTGGCAACTTCGTCCTCTGCAAAAAAAGAAACTTCCTGACATAAAGCCTCATTCTATGCTTATGGAACTTATACACGTTGGTCCTCGCTAACTTATCTAACTCCGTCTATTCACATGGACACAGTCTAATCCCTTCATTATTTTGAAGAGACCAAGGCTTTTTTGACAGCACCTCCCAAACCCACAATTTCTACCACCTAGAAGGATAAGAGCAGCAGGCACATGGGAACACGACCACCTCCAAGTCACACACCAGCCTGATTTGGAAATATATCGCCATTCCTTCATCGTCACTGGATCAAAATCCTGGAACTCCCTACCAATGCTTCCACTAATTTTTTGGGGATGCGCAGCCCCTTTAAGAGGCTGGGTGGCCCATTCAAATTACCATGCATGCGTGTTTCTTTCCATTATAACGCCGTAGATTGGGCTGTGCAGCTTAAAGGGAACATTGGTGTCTACCTAACAGCACTGTGGCAGTACCTTCACACGGACTGCAGCAGTTCAAGGCGGCGACTCAGCACCATCACCTTCTCAAGGGCAACTAGGGATGGGCAATAAATGCTGCCTTGCCAGCGAAGCCCACATCCTGTGAATGAATAAATAAAAGAAAATAAACAAAATCTCTTCAAAGTCCATGCTTTTCTGGAGTAAAAAGAACCCAGCTCGTTAAACCTATTGTGATAACCAAGACTAAGGTCCATTAAGCTCGATATCACTCTCGTGGCTCTTCTCTGAACCTTTTCCAGATCCTCTGTATCACACACTATATGAAGGGACAAAACTGGACACCCTATTCTAGATGAGGCCTAACCACAGTCTTGTATAAGGACAGCATAGTGCTTTCTGTTTTATATTGGATCATCTTAGCAATATGAGAGGTGTACCAAAGAGAGCTACAAGGGAAACACTTACACAAAAAGGAAAACAGAGTGACAAAGAGTTTGAAACAGAGAAGGTAACTATGTGTGAAAGCCATCGAAGAAATCAGAGTGGCAAACAGAAAGCATTAGAGAGCAGGCAAAGACAGGTGCAGCAAGGGATTTTAACTTTCACCACCAGGCAAAAAACTAGCAGTAGTGATCGGCCGCCCATTATACGCCTCACCAGATTTTCCTTTCCGTTGATTTCCGTGGGGTGTGTAATGGGTGGCTGATCCACTCCTGCCAGATTTCTGTCCAGCGGTGAAAATTAACATCTATCCCGTACAATTTCTTTTTCTATTTTGTTCATGAGTAACATGACATATCAATGGATGATATTACATTATGACATATACAAGAAGGTCCTTTTATTCATGTGTAATGTGCAAACAAAAAACTACACATTTTGTTTTAATCTGCTGCTTAGAAGGAATCTCTCCACTTCTTTCCTTTTACCATAATGCAGTCCTCTGTCAAAGTTCCGCACTGTTTCAGCATTTATCTTGTAAGAATAGTTCATCATTGAACAGCGCTGTAATGACTAGTGTTTTAAAAAATTGACTGGAAGTGAAAAGGCAAGGGGCTTGTGAAACAGAAGAGTATGTAGATTTTATTTTTAACAGTTTTAAAACACATTCTATACAGGTTATTTACTTTATTGACGATGTACACATTAATAATAACTAAAATAAAAATGTAAGAAGTGTTTCTGTTGTAATTTATAGTGCAGTGGAATTTATAAAAATTGAATACAAACAAAAACTATGGTGCAAAGTATAGTCTGGCTATCACTGATCTGTCCTTTATCAGCCAACAAATATGTTTCCTACTGTATTACACTGTAATAAACAGCATACTTTAACAACTTCAGAAGAAGAAACCTTTTGTCTTTGTAATCCTCATTTCTAATTTATTGCATATTATTCCATGTGAAAATGAATCAAACATAAATACAAAAAAAAACTGTGAAAAATGTTTTCTCAAATTAAATCAATGGACAGCAAAGTGCTGCATGTCACAGGTTTTCTTTGTCAATATGTGTGCAGACTACATAAACGATTGATGGCTATTGTGAAATGCAACCAAAATAAGAGGGATGACCAACTGCATTCAACAGCAAAAAATCTGTTAAAGCTGCAGTTTGGTATTTAAGGTCGAATTACTGAAGTGTATTTCAATACATATACATTTTTGTTAAACAATATTTTTTTGTTCTGGCTGACATGAACTGAATTAAAATAATCATTGTATATCTATATATTACTCCTTTTAATTAATTCACCTCTCCTACTGTGTAGTTTGTATGTATTAATTGAACATTTACAATTATCATCACACTATTTTTTGCACTTATCAAAGCAAGGGATGTTAATACCAGGACATTGAATATTTTTTAAGCTCTCTCCACTCCACCTCAACATTAAAATAACACTCCTTACTGCACCAGTGTAAAGTTTCTATTCCCCACACCAGTTAACCTGTCATACTGGTGCAGTAAGGAATGCTATTCTGAAAGTGGGGCAAGTTATCTATTGGTACCAAATTAAACGCTGTTTTTTTGCTGTGGACCTATATCCACTGCAAATTAGGTTGAATCTTCCCAAACTTATTTGACACAGGACCATTACAGCCGACAACCAGAACAGTCCTTCGTCCCTTTAATGTAAGCTGAATTTAAGTGATGAAAGACCAGTGTGTGTCTAACCCACTTTACCACTCAGTCTCATTACCCCCCAACAATTTTCTTTTCTATATGTTGATGCACACACTATTGGTTTGTACCCAGGTGGCTTTTGATTTCTGGCAGTCAGTTGCAGCTTTCATCCCAAAAACAGTGGTAGTAGCAGTTTTAACAAATGCAATTTATTAAATCACAATTCCCCTCCTCCTAGGGCCACAGCACTACTTTGTAACATAAATACCTTATTTTCTTAATAAGCTACAAAGGATTTTATAATGAATTTGCCTTTTCTATGTTCAAAGACATAGAAAAGGCATATCTGACTTGAATCTAAAATGCCATAAGCATCAATACAATACACATTGCAGCTTTAAAACTGTTAAAAATGTTGAGATGATTAATATATATTTCATGTCTTTTACTAAAAGCATTCAGACATCTGTTTTAAAATTGAAAGGTGTATTTATCAAAAACAATGCAAAGTATCCAAGAAAATCCATATACAAGATATTGTGAGGCTCAAAAGGTGCACTGACAGCTGGAACCTATTTTACTTTATTCCTGAGGTTCACTGTTAATTTTAACTGCAGCCTTTCTCACCCAATGTTTAATTCATTGATATAAATTTCTTTGAGAGCGTATTTTCTACAACATAAAGAGACATCATTATAGCTGATGGTTTGGATGTGCAGCATAAAAAGATATCAAATGTTAAAATGACCACATAAAAATCAAAATAGTTAACGCACATTTGTGACCAAAATTAACTAAACACTATTTTAAACTTTTAGCTAATCCTATACAGAAACTCTTTTTTAAAAAATAAAGTTTGTAAATAATTAAAAAAATGTCAGTTTAGCTATAATTCATCTAGACTAGGCAAAAAGGAATGGCTTTCATAAAGAACTACCTAATTACCTATCTAAATTATAAATATACATAGAAGAAAAGCAAGTATGGCAGGATTATTATACCACATAAAAGGCCAAAAATTGTGTAACTTTGTTCCACCAATGATTTAGAGAAAAAAAGATCCTTTAAGACCAGATTTTATGTAACAAATTCAGGAAAAAGGAGACATCACAAGTAGTTGAAAAATTTAAAAAAAAGCATGTAAGAAATGTACAAATATAAAAAGCTACAAATATTAATAAATTACAGATAAGTCACATGGACTTAGACACATAAACACTTCACCAGTTAAGACCAAAAATACTTCATATTGCATTATAATGCAAAATTGAAAATAATAAGCTCATATAGAACAAAAGTGTTACCTTATTTACAAAGCCTCTCTATAATGTGTTACTTTTACTGATGTACTGTGACTACTTACAAGAGATTATTTTTGCAAGGCCACACAAAATAATATCTTTGTTTTTCAGGCAATGCCTTTTATAAAAAATAAGTTCCATTATCATAAGAACAAACTGAAAAGAAACAACATTTTATCATAAAAGATGAAAATGTAAAAAAGGTAATAGAGCAATGGGTACATAGAGTTATAACTCAAAGGTACTTTGCAATAAAGATTAGTTTTTTTGACCATATTTACAGGATTTGTATATTATGAAAAAGCATTTTAAACGTTCTTTTAAATCTGAAATGTGGAATTGCCTGAGAAACAAGTTTATAGAAACAGTATCCATTTACTCAGGTTAAAGGCAGCAGTGTATTACTGTACTCTAGAACACTCCTGTGCAAAAAGGGCCAAACTTTCTTATAAATTTGCTTTTGACATTCTTCAAAAAATTGTCATCTTTCCAGATTCACTTATTCTTTCACCATCTGTAATTTAATGTTTAAAAGATGCTTCAACAGAAGATTCAGCTGAATTAAGAGGATTACTGTGGCATCTTTTATAGATATTAAATGCCACTAACAAACATTTCCAATTATGTTACAGACCAAGTGGAGCCAACCTACCAGAGTACCACACAAAAGCACCGTACTCCCACTGAGAAAGGTCTGTAAAAACAGCTTAAATGGACACTGACTCTAACCTGGAATGATCTAAAATGTGTTAACTTTATGTCACACATGTAACAGCGTTAGTGTCAGGCCAATACATTTTAATTGAAAATATTTCTCATTCCTAACTTTACAGAAGAAGCTTTCCATTCCTATGTATTTTTAGTATCTTCCCAAGTCTCTGTTTAGCGGTTGCCATTCCCTTCTTTAACCGTTTTCCTGAAAAATAATAACATAATAACATTAGTATGCTTGATATATGAACATAGGTTAACATATACACA
This sequence comes from Pristiophorus japonicus, assembly GCF_044704955.1. Classification (NCBI taxonomy): domain Eukaryota; kingdom Metazoa; phylum Chordata; class Chondrichthyes; family Pristiophoridae; genus Pristiophorus; species Pristiophorus japonicus. The sequence continues at coordinate 38,827,855 of NC_091988.1, read as the reverse complement.
AGATTTGCTTCATGTCGACAGCCACCCACCTACCTTTACAAATTACATTTGAATTTAACTAGCACACACTCTGTAATAATGTGGACTCAATGCAACACCTCTAAATCCATACAATTTCAAATAAAATCAGAAAAAGGGGGAATGTTAACCAAAAAACACGGGTGAGTTGGGGACGTAGTTAAAGTGTTAAAAATCGGAATCCTGACCTGAACCTGCCCACTTCCGGTTTTAACAGAGACGGGAAAGGAGGTGGAACTGGATGGGCAGCCAACCCGCTGCCAGTAGGCGGGACGTCTAATTAAATATTATAAGGAAGCTGGAAGCCTCTGCTTTAACCTCCATTTTGTGTTTAACTATAGCTGGTCCGTTTGCACACCTCGTAAAACCCGCCAGCTACAGCAAGGTGAGGACTGCTGCTTCCAGGAGGTAAGTGCCTTTACACCTACCACCTCCTGGATCCAGGGTCCTTGCCAAACCCATCCGTCGCAATCAGAACCCCCCTGCCCCCCCACCCTCTCCCGGCCAGATGCCTCCAATCACCCACCTCAGGCGCTCTCCCCCTCCTCACCCAGACCTCCGATTCCCCCACAAGACCTCCCCCACCCTCCGCAGGTCTCCGATCACTGCCTCCCCTCTAGCCCCAGATCCACTTCAGATCCCCCTCCCACCCCACCCATCCTCCTCTAGCCCCCGATATTCTTGCCCGACCCCCTATTTTCTCCTGGCCTCCGACCCCCCCGCCATCCCGATCTTCTCCCGGCCCAACCTCAACACGATCCCTCCCTCCCTCCCTCCTCTGTGCGGTCTAGTTCCGACCCACCCGGAGCCAGCCAGCCTCTCGATCGGGCTGGCTGTGGGTGGGAAACGGAGGCTTCCCATTTAACCAAGCCCTGCCGTTAAAGCAGGTGGGGGACACGAAGCAGCGGGGAACCCAATTAATTGGCCCCCAACCCAAATAGTGGCATGTTTAGAGCCACTTAAGAATGATTTTCAGCTTACCTATTGCATTTGACAGCTCGCCCATGGGGTCCACGCTGGTCGTGGACCATGTCTGTCAAGCTGAGGCGGGAGTTCAGTCGCCATTGGTCCAGCCCATTCCTTGGCAGCTTCAAATGTAAAGTAAAAGCTCCCACCTCACAGATATCTTCTCTCAGTCACAAGCTCTTCCTCACTGCATTTCCACAACAGATTCAACATGCTACGTCTTCACACAAGTCTCCATCCAGTACGGCCTCATTACCTCTATCACCATTCGCTTCAGTCATCTCTACTTCATCTGCATCTATTATACTCTCTCACCTTGGTCCTCAGAATCCCACCACTATCAGCCCCAACACCAGCAGCATCTGGCATACAAGCAGCACCAAGAATACCACCAATCTTCTCCACAGTCAACTGATGCTGCACAGGGCACCTGACCACATTGCTGCCCAGGAGACCAGGGCTGGCCTCACCATGGCCAGATTTACTTCACTTGACACTGTACACCCTGGCTGCCACATGATGTGCCAGGTTGGCACCACTTCACACTAACACCATAAAGCATCTCTGCACTACCCAAGCCATTCCTTTCACACTCTTGACCATTGCAGGGGGGGTACAGTTATGTCTCACCATTCACTCCAACTCACTAAGCCACTTCCAAAGGCACACACAAATCTGTCCAAGAATGCAAAGTGCCAGGCTACCTGGTGGCGGCCCAGCTGAACCCGGGGCCATATTTGTCGGGCCGACATAGAGTCGGCCGACGAAAAAAAAACATGGCAGCAGAAGTGCATCCTCCCTTTAAGAGAAGCCACACCGCCGCTGCAGAAGGCCACAGCCTCATTGGATCTCCGGGAAAAAGCTAGTTTTGGCACCGCCGGGCGGGCCGGCCGAGGATTTTCGGAGGGAAATGTCGCCATCGGGGGGGGTACATCAGCTTTGCGCACTGCGATGACATGCTTCAGACGGATTGGCAGTAGTGGAGCAATAGGAAGGGGATCGGGGCACCGCCACGAAAACTCGGGAGGGCAATTGGGTTAGCAACGGCCATTCCACTCCGCAGCGTGGCTGTTGATTTGCGGTGGTGAGAGGCCTTTGAATTTCCAACTCCAAGGCCTAGAAATTGGCCTCCTTAGCACCTCCAGGGGGTGATAATGGGGCGCATCAAGCGGTAGGTCCTTGCGCCTCGATCTCTTTCGCCCGTGACGTCATCGCTGTGTGCATTGCCCCCAACCTGAACTTCAGTTCCACCCCCTGCAGCATCGCTGGACGAAAACACCGACAGCTGCAGGAGGCGTTCATCAGAAGGCCGGGTGCTTCGGGGGCGATGCTTAAAGGTGAGATGGCCGAGGTAAGTAAAAGAAAGTTACATTGCTCCCTCTGATTTTTTTCCCCAAGTTTCTTCCCCGCGATCGATCAGCCCGGTACTTTGCTGCAGTGCATCGGGCTGATTGGTCGGGATCGCGGCTGCCGTCGGGGTCCAGTTAAGTTTTTCCCTTGCAGAGCTTGCAGCGATGGCCCTTCCCTTTAAGAGAGGGAAGGAGTCTTCTAACGCGGCAGCGCTACACGGCCCAGTGTGCCCTGCTTGCTGTCTCTTGCGCTTCAGGAAGGAAGTGGAGCACTTGATTTAGCACGCCACTTCCTTCCTGGAACGCAAATACCGATTTTTTTTTTTTTAAGTTAGAAAATATTAACGCCTGGTGCTAATTTTTCCAACTTTTAAAAGCTAGCATCCCAACGGAGCGCTCCCGAATTTCTCCCTCCAAGAATCTCTAACCGAGAATACCGACTACAGCTATGAATTCATATTCATTGCAAACTATACTTAAAATAGTGTAACTTGCACTTCCATTGCACTGATTGTGCCAGAGTATTACCAGCACTATTATACTGGCAGCTTATACTGCTATGGAGGGAGCAAAAGGTGCATTCAAGTGCAAGCAGGAAGTGTGATTTACAGCCTCTTGTACTTCTGATCTATTTTCCACTCATTGAAAAGAACTGGCAGGAGAGGAAAAAAATTAAATAAAATGCGGTGCTGCATTATAAGGAAAAATGATTCAAGTGAGGTTGGACTGATGATTGTTAATTAGTGCCAGCAGCTTTATATCATATTTTTACTGTTGGCATAAGGAAACTCATGACTCAATCCAAAAATATAAAAAAGCTGTTAGCCCCAATATTTCTAAGCTTGAACGAGACACAGAGGACACTACAGGGCCTGTGATTTACTATAGATTTTATTATACAGGAGTAGGGATGAACTAATGAAGTGAGTTAAACAGGTCATAATTTTCAGTGTAACATAGGGCTGGAAATCCCGGCCTGCCCGGGTCCGTACGGAGTGTCTACAGACCCGGGAAGGCATTGCAAAAGCCAGTTTTCAGCGCACAATGCGCACGCGCTGAAAACCCGCTTTTCCGATCGAGCTTGATAGATCCAACGCATACCGGGTGTGAGGACATTTGCAAGGGCAAGATTGCGGTATTTACCCATATCTTGCCCAGCAATTGTACTCAAAATTCTTGCGCCTGATGAAAGCAGGTGGATAGCCTACTTTTACAGGCGTAAGAGTTTAAAAACATACAAAAATATAATTAAATTACATTTAAAAAACATATTTTTAAAAATCCTGCGCACTACGTTACATTTAATTTTAACCATAATTTAAAAAACGTTTTAAAAACTCGGTAAAATTTATTTTCTCCAAGATATTTATTAACTTCAATTTTAATTTGTGAGGAATGATTTTTATTTTTTATTATCTGTGTTTAGTATTTTTTTTCTCATTAATAGCAATGAGAACTCATAGATACGGCGTTCTCATTGCTATTAATGGAAAGCTGTGGAATACTGTACCTGATTGGCTGAGCAGTCACACATGACTGCACCTTCTGCGTGGGAACCTGGAGGACGGGAGCACGCTTCGCAGCGCGGGAAGAGAAGGCCTCCCCACCGGAATCCCACGCTCCGCCCGGACCATCAGGTAAATTCTTGGAAATGTTTCAGGTCGGAGACAATTGCTCGTGGGAAGCCTCCCACCATATTTTCAGCCCCACTTTCTTCGTAAACCTGCTTCCTATTAAGTATTCTGATTTGTAAAACATGTTTTCTTTTGTTGGGTGAAAATTATCTTTTTTCCTAGCTGATCGATGTGCTGCCCTGAGATCTGCCATTTCTATCACTTGGTGGCGGGACCAAACATAAACACATAAAAAAAATGAGCAGGAGTTGGAAAGGGTTTAAGGAGGAAATTCGAAAGAGTGGGACCTAGGTGTGGCTGCCAATGGTAGGACAAAAGGAGCGGGGAGGGGGGGGGAGGTGCACAGAGTCAGAGGAGCGGTGAGTTTGGGATGTGGAGGGGCCTAGTACTGGAAGAACATATAAAGAGAGAGGGAAGGACAAGACCAAGGGAGCTTTAATCGCAAGGATAATCATTTTAAATCTGAGGTTTTGTGGGACCAGGAACCAAGGCACGTTAGCAGGGATGGGGGTGATGGGTCAGCAGGACTTGGTGACGTATAGGACATAGAGAGGATAGTTTTGGATGAACTAAAGATCACAGCAGATAGACGGCAAGAGGCTTGCTGGCCAAAGAGCATTGGAGTAATTGAGTGTGACTGTAAACGACTGACCAGTAGTGAGTCATCTGACCTAGATACAGTTTAAAAAGAGGCAGCTTGTGCAGAGCACGGAGTGCAACAGCAAAGAGTGGCATTCGTGAGTTTGGTAAGTGGGTGAGTTTTAAGGGTAAGTGGGGGTGGCAGGTGCTGTTTTGTCTTGTTTTTCCTACCAGTGCTGACACTAGAGCAGCTGATAAGGAGTGCGAGAGTAGGAGACGGAGGCCCAGAGACCAGCCCAACCAGCTACAGACAAAGATAGAGGGGTGCGAAATCGAGAGGTGACGTCACAGCCAAGCTGGCAAGTGGTTGACTGTTCGACTGGTAAGTATAACTCTCTTTTAGACTGACTTTTAGACTACTAAGTAGCTGTTTGGTGTTTAAGTAAATTTTAGTAAGTAAATTAATTTAAGGGTTAAGTCATGGCAGGAGAGCTCGGACGTGTGTCATGCTCCTCGTGTGCTATGTGGGAAACCAGTGTCCCTGACTACTATGTGTGCAGGAAGTGTGTCCAGCTGCAGCTTTTGACAGACCGCATGACAGCTGCGAATGGACTCACTCTGGAGCATGCGCGATGCTGAGAATGTTGTAGATAGCACATTTAGTGAGTTGGTCACACCGCAGGTAAGGGTTAAGACAGATAGTGAATAGGTGACCAAGAGACAAGGCAAGAGCAGGAAGGTAGTGCAGGAGTCCTCTGCGGTCATCTCCCTCCAAAACAGATATACCGTTTTGGATACTGTTGGGGGAGATGACTTACCGGGGAAGGCACAAACAGCCAGGTTCATGGCACCATGGGTGGCTCTGCTGCACAGAAGGGTGGGAAAAAGAGTGGGAGAGCTATAGTGATAGGGGACTCTATTGTAAGGGGAATAGATAAGAGTTTCTGCAGCCGCAACTGAGACTCCAGGATGGTATATTGCCTCCCTGGTGCAAGGGTCAAGGATGTCTCGGAGCGGCTGCAGAGCATTCTGGAGAGGGAAGGTGAACAGCTAGTTGTTGTGGTACATGTAGGTACCAACGATATAGGTAAGAAGCGGGAAGGGGTCCTACAAGCTGAATTTAGGGAGCTTGGAGTTAAATTAAAAAGTAGGACCTCAAAGGTAGTAATCTCTGGATTGCTACCAGTGCCACATGCTAATCAAAGTAGAGGGAGCAGGATAGTTAGAATAAATACATGGCTTGCGCAGCGGTGCAAGAGGAAGGGATTCAAATTCCTGGGACATTGGAACCAGTTCTGGGGGAAGTGGGACCTGTACAAAAGGGACGGTCTGCACTTGGGCAGGACCGGAATTGATGTCCTGGGAATAACATTTGCCAATGCAGTTCGGGAGTGTTTAAACTAATATGGCAGGGGGATCGGAAACTATGCAGCGAGACAGGGCGAAGTAATATGGAGTCAGAAACAGATGGTAGAAAGGTAAAAAGCAATAGTGGAAGGCCGAGTAAACAAAGACAAGAAACAAAAAGGGCCACACTACATCATAATTCTAAAAGGACAAAGTGTGTTAAAAAAAACATGCCTAACGGCTTTGTGTCTTAATGCAAGGAGTATCCGTAATAAGCTGGATGAATTAACTGTGCAAATAGATGTTAACAGATATGATGTGATTGGGATTACAGAGACGTGGCTCCAGGATGATCAGGGCTGGGAACTCAACATCAAAGGGTATTCAACATTCAGGAAGGATAGAATAAAAGGAAAAGGAGGTGGGGTAGCATTGCTGGTTGAAGAGGAGATTAATGCAATAGTTAGGAAGGACATTAGCTTGGATGATGTGGAATCTACATGGGTAGAGCTGCAGAACAGCAAAGGGCAAAATGCGTTAGTGGGAGTTGTGTACAGACCTCCAAACAGTAGTAGTAATGTTGGGGAGGGCATCAAACAGGAAATTAGGGGTGCATTCAATAAAGGTGCAGCAGTTATCATAGGTGACTTTAATATGCAAATAGATTGGGCTAACCAAACTGGAAGCAATACGGTGGAGGAGGATTTCCTGGAGTGCATAATGGATGGTTTTCTAGACCGATATGTCGAGGAACCAACTAGGGGGGGAGGCCATCTTAGACTGGGTGTTGTGTAATGAGAGAGGATTAATTAGCAATCTCGTTGTGCGAGGCCCCTTGGGGAACAGTGACCATACGATGGTGGAATTCTACATTAGGATGGAGAATGAAACAGTTAATTCAGAGACCATGGTCCAGAACTTAAAGAAGGGTAACTTTGAAGGTATGAGGCGTGAATTGGCTAGGATAGATTGGCGAATGATACTTAAGGGGTTGACAGTGGATGAGCAATGGCAGACATTTAGAGACCGCATGGATGAACTATAACAATTGTACATCCCTGTCTGGCGTAAAAATAAAAAAAGGAAGGTGGCTCAACCATGGCTATCAAGGGAAATCAGGGATAGTATTAAAGTCAAGGAAGTGGCATACAAATTAGCCAGAATAGCAGCGAACCCAGGGACTGGGAGAAATTTAGAACTCAGCAGAGGAGGACAAAGGGTTTGATTAGGGCAGGGAAAATAGAGTACGAGAGGAAGCTTGCAGGGAACATTAAGATGGAGTGCAAAAGCTTCTATAGATATGTAAAGAGAAAAAGCTTAGTAAAAACAATCGTAGATCCCCTGCAGTCAGAATCAGGGGAAGTCATAACGGGGAACAAAGAAATGGCAGACCAATTTAACAAGTACTTTGGTTCGGTATTCACTAAGGAGGACACAAACAACCTTCCGGATATAAAAAGGGTCAGAAGGTCTAGTAAGAAGGAGGAACTGAGGGAAATCCTTATTAGTCGGGAAATGGTGTTGGGGAAATTGATGGGATTGAAGGCCGATAAATCCCCAGGGCCTGATGGTCTGCATCCCAGAGTACTTAATGAGGTGGCCTTGGAAATAGCGGATGCATTGACAGTCATTTTCCAACATTCCATAGACTCTGGATCAGTTCCTATGGAGTGGAGGGTAGCCAATGTAACCCCACTTTTTAAAAAAGGAGGGAGAGAGAAAACAGGGAATTATAGACCGGTCAGCCTGATATCGGTAGTGGGTAAAATGATGGAATCAATTATTAAGGATGTCATAGCAGCGCATTTGGAAAGAGGTGACATGATAGGTCCAAGTCAGCATGGATTTGTGAAAGGGAAATCATGCTTGACAAATCTTCTGGAATTTTTTGAGGATGTTTCCAGTAGAGTGGACAAGGGAGAAGCAGTTGATGTGGTGTATTTGGACTTTCAGAAGGCTTTCGACAAGGTCCCACACAAGAGATTAATGTGCAAAGTTAAAGCACATGGGATTGGGGGTAGTGTGCTGACGTGGATTAAGAACTGGTTGGCAGACAGGAAGCAAAGAGTAGGAATAAATGGGTACTTTTCAGAATGGCAGGTAGTGACTAGTGGGGTACCACAAGGTTCTGTGTTGGGGCCCCAGCTGTTTACATTGTACATTAATGATTTAGACGAGGGGATTAAATGTAGTATCTCCAAATTTGCGGATGACACTACGTTGGGTGGCAGTGTGAGCTGCGAGGAGGATGCTATGAGGCTGCAGAGTGACTTAGATAGGTTAGGTGAGTGGGCAAATGCATGGCAGATGAAGTATAATGTGGATAAATGTGAGGTTATCCACTTTGGTGGTAAAAACAGAGAGACAGACTATTATCTGAATGGTGACAGATTAGGAAAAGGGGAGGTGCAACGAGACCTGGGTGTCATGGTACATCAATCATTGAAGGTTGGCATGCAGGTACAGCAGGCGGTTAAGAAAGCAAATGGCATGTTGGCCATCATAGCGAGGGGATTTGAGTACAGGGGCAGGGAGGTGTTACTACAGTTGTACAGGGCTTGGTGAGGCCACACCTGGAGTATTGTGTACAGTTTTGGTCTCCTAACTTGAGGAAGGACATTCTTGCTATTGAGGGAGTGCAGCGAAGGTTCACCAGACTGATTCCCGGGATGGCGGGACTGACATATCAAGAAAGACTGGATCAACTGTGCTTGTTTTCACTGGAGTTCAGAAGAATGAGAGGTGATCTCATGGAAACGTTTAAAATTCTGACGGGTTTAGACAGGTTAGATGCAGGAAGAATGTTCCCAATGTTGGGGAAGTCCAGAACCAGGGGTCACAGTCTAAGGATAAGTGGTAAGCCATTTAGGACTGAGATGAGGAGAAACTTCTTCACCCAGAGAGTGGTGAACCTGTGGAATTCTCTACCACAGGAAGTTGTTGAGGCCAATTTACTAAATATATTCAAAAAGGAGTTAGATGTAGTCCTTACAACTAGGGGGATCAAGGGGTATGACAAGAAAGTAGGAATGGGGTACTGAAGTTGCATGTTCAGCCATGAACTCATTGAATGGCGGTGCAGGCTCGAAGGGCCGAATGGCCTACTCCTGCACCTATTTTCTATGTTTCTATATGGGGTGGAAGTCGGCAGTCTTTGTGATGAAGAAGATATAACACCAGAGTTGCAAACAATCAAAGGGCAACAGATTCAACCTGCCAGCCCAAATACTTAAAAGGAGTTAGGCAAACATTTAGGTTTAAAATTTGTCAAGTAACTAGAAGTTAGCGATAGTCTGCTCTGTAAACAGAGCCATTCTGCACTTTGCAAAGTAGATTTTTAATCCATCTTGTGTCAAACCTCCTCCAGGTGGCTGCAATCTCCTTCAGGTTGGGCTCTGATTCCCGATTTACACTCCCAGTTTGTTGTTGCAAAGTGAAATTGCTTACATCAGTGTTAAACTTGCAGTGTAAATGCCCACTCAAGCAAATGTATTATTATTTGGGACAAGCATCATCACATTCAATAAGAAATGTAATTGGTCAGAACAGTGTTTTATCTCAAATTTTTTATCAGGGAAAAACTTGTTTCCTCAGTTATTTTCCCCCTGTTCCTTGAGCTATATTGAAACTCTTTTGTCTAGAAATGACAGGACTGCTATCTTAACCAATTGGAGAACCTCAACATCTCTGGAGATGAGGGGACATAACTCACAAAAAGAATGTGACAAAATAAACACAGATTTGAAAAATGGGTTATTCATCACAAAAATATACTGGGTTAGAAATTAGTTCTGTGGCTTCAAACTGGGTGCAGGGAACATAATGTTTTCATGATCTGTGCCAGAACAGATAGGCCCGATGATGGATCGAAATTGGGGCTCAGACCTTACTTTAATAAGACAGAAGAGGTGTGCCTCATACGGCTTGCAGGCGAAGTGGATATGAATGTCGGGTCGCTGCAACACCGACAGTGGCCCTCGGGTATGTCCGGGGGTGGGAGGGGAGGCTGGGATTGGGGGAAAGCAGTGGTGCTAGCAGCTCTCGGGTAGATCTTGGAGCGCAGGATGGAAGCTCTCAGGTAGATCGGGGGGGGGGGGGGGGAGATAGGGTGGAAGCTCTCAGGTAGATCGGGGTGGGGGTGGGGGGAAGACAGGGTGGAAGCTCTCAGGTAGATCGGGGGGGTGGGGGGGGGGGGAGACAGGGTGGAAGCTCTCAGGTAGATCGGGTGGGGGGGGGGGGAAGACAGGATGGAAGCTCTCAGGTAGATCGGGGGGGGGGGGGGAGACAGGATGGAAGGTCTCAGGTAGATCGGGGTGGGGGGGGGGGGGAGACAGGGTGGAAGCTCTCAGGTAGATCGGGGGGGGGGGGGCGGGAGAAACAGGGTGGAAGCTCTCGGGTAGAGCTTCTGGGGGGGGGGGGGGTCGGCAGGGTGGAAGCAATCAGGAGGGGGCCAAGCCCAGGTGAGCAGTGACTCGCAGTAGTACTAAGAAGCACAACAAGGTAAGTTTTTTTAATTAAAAACTTACTTGTTTGGTGGTGGCCTCCAGCAGTTCCTAAGGGCCAGTGGTTAGGCCTCATGTAAAACAAGTAATGCTAAATGGAGCAGCACCAACGCCTCCTCTACACAAGGCAAACAGATTTCGAAATGGATCCTAAAATGAATCGTTGAAACGTGAAATTCTCTCCCCCAAAGGGCTGTGGAAGCTGGGTCAATTGAAATTTTCAAGGCTGAGATTGTTATTAGGTAAGGGTATCAAGAGAGGTATCAAGGGATCGAGATCAAAGGTGGGTAATTGAGATTGAGGTACAGACCAACCGTAAATTGGCAGAACAGTTTCGAGGGGCTGAATGGCCTGCTCTTATTCCTACGTTCCTAAACAAATGTTTAGTCCCTTACATTTTCTTTCCTATTTTAGACTGATGCTAAGGATGCCTCTACAGCGCATAAACCAGCTTTGTTTCCAATGCTGTGGGGGGAGGTTTCCCCCTAAATTGAACCTCTATGTCCCAATTTTCCATCTGGAACATGAGCACGAACTTCAATTTCACCCCCACTGTGTTTGTGAGGCGACATAATGGACTCCTCCCAAAAACACCTATGTTTATTGCCTGTTCACTTTAAACTTAACCTTAGCTGCTGAACTAGAGCTGGGTATAGCTGGTGGTCTTTTCTGGGTCAGGAACACACCTGGAGACATAAGATCATAAGAAATAGGAGCAGGAGTAGGCCATTTGGCCCATCGAGCCTGTTCCGCTATTCAATAAGATCATGGCTGATCTGATCATGGACTCAGCTCCACTTCCCTGCCCGCTCCTCATCCCCCTTTACTCCCTTGTCGCTCAAAAATCTGTCTATCTCCGCCTTAAATATACTCAATGACCCAGCCTCCACAGCTCTCTGGGGCAGAGAATTCCACAGATTTACAACCCTCAGAGAAGAAATGTCTCATCTCAGTTTTAAATGGGCGGCCCCTTATTCTAAGACCATGTCCCCTAGTTTTAGTTACCCGAGTGGAAATATCTTCTCTGCATCCACCTTGTCGAGCCCCCTCATTATCTTATAAGTTTCAATAAGAACATCGCTCATTCTTTTGAACTCCAATGTGTATAGGCCCAACCTACTCAATCTATCCTCATAAGTCAATGCCCTCATCTCCGGTATCAACCTAGTGAACCTTCTCTGAACAGCCTCCAATGCAAGTATATCCTTCCTTAAATACGGAGACCAAAACTGTTCACAGTACTCCAGGTGTGGCTTCACCAATACCCTGTACAGTTGCAGCAGGACTTCTCTGCTTTTATACTCTATCCCCCTTGCAATAAAGGCCAACATTCCATTTGCCTTCCTGATGACTTACTGTACCTGCATACAAACTTTTCGTGTTTCATGCAAAAGTAACCCCCAGGTCCCTCTGTACTGCAGCACTTTGCAATTTTTCTCTATGTAAATTATAATTTGCATTTCTATTATTTCTGCCAAAGTGGATAACCTCAACTTTCCAACATTATACTCCATCTGCCAAATTTTTGCCCACTGACTTTGCAGATTTTTTGTGTCCTCCTCACAATTTGCTTTCCCACCCATCTTTGTATCATCAGCAAACTTGGCTACATTTCACTCAGTCCCTTCATCCAAGTCATTAATATACATTGATATAGTCGAGACACAGATTGAGACCTTTGTTGACTTGCGCTATACCAAATGTGCTGGCAACAGCAGTATATTCATGATCCACTAAACTACCTGCATGGCTGTCAATCTTCATTTCTGTAGAAGCGCTTTCCTGAGGAATTTTGATTGAGTCATCTGACGACACCTTCCTTTTGGTATATTTTCTCTTCTGGACTTTCTGTTGTTCCTGCAATGTAATGTAATTATAAAAATGATTTCTGTGCAATAGTTATGCATTAGTTTACACATATGGATACACCTGTTCATTAATGCTTAAAATTCATGACAATTAGATAATAATGTGTTCATGATCTGAGAAACCTGTTCTTAAACTTGTTTTAATTGATGGTAGTCATTCTAAATAAAACACAGCCATGTATACCAATATTATACAAAGTTTCTCATTGATTTTTAAAACTGCAGAGGTGTGTTCCATTTGCCGACTTAACTACAAATAAACTGCATATTTTATCATAAGACAGGGCCCTCCCCTTCATTAAAGGGGAGGGCAAAGCTGCCGACTCAACGGGGAGAAACAAGGCCGCAACTGGACCACCAGGGAACAGAAAGCTGTGGCATCAGCAGAGCACACACAAGCGGAGTGTCAGGCTGCAAGATCGCGGCACGGACCCCGCGATTCAACAAGAGGAAGGCTGCGACTGGTGTGTCAGCCATTTTTTTTTTGCAATTCCACACCTCCCCTTTAAATTGCCCCCCGCGAGAGGCCTACAGTCTGGTTCGCGCCCCCTGAAGCTGTCGCTGGCATTGTATGGCGCAGCTTCAGGGGCCACAATCGAATTTTCACTCCGGGACAAAAACGGGTCGCTGCGCACGGTGATGACGTTGTCCGCCGGCGCGGCAGAGCAGGGCGCTACTATTTACTGCTGGCGCTTCACTCCCACGGGAGTCGTGAGTGGCACCATACCCTGGCGAAAAGCCGTTTTCACCCCGTTAGCGTCCCCCGGGCGCCCTATCGAGAGGTGCTACCACCCCAAATTTCTCCCCCTATATATTTTGTTAGTGAAACCTTTGAAGGAACTCACCTGTTGAGATAATTTTGCAGCAGCTGCTGCTAATCCAGTTTCTATTGAGGCAACTCTTGCTCCTTCTCGTGTTGGTCTGTCATGCCGAGGCACTGATGGTGTAACTCTGGCTAAAGAAGTACAAAGGTATTTATTTGCAATTGTTGCATGCTGTGCATAAGGTCGAACTTATCCTATAGTCTAACTTGGATAATCAGGACAATGCTTCATCATTTCCTACATTACAACAGTGACTACACTCCAAAAGTACTAAATTGGCTGTAAAGCGCTTTGAGACGTCCAGTGGTTGTGAAAGGCGCTATATAAATCCAAGTCTTCCTTTCTTTATCTGGAGTACATTTCGCCAAATGTCATTTTTGATTAGTTAGGTAGAAACTTCACAACACTGATAGTAAAGATATGCCATCCTTAAAAAGTTTTCTCACTTGTTTTAAACTGAATTGAATTGTTCTCAGTTAATTATATGACTGAGATTGAAATGTTTAATTATACACCATTTCCTTCAGTGTGCCATTAAACCATATTTGATTTGGCATGTTGGGAGTATAATTTAAAATGTTCCACAAATTATTTTGATCCATTGAAATTTGAAAAATTATACAAATTAAAGGGGGAGATTATGCCGCAGGTATGTAAAAAGAGAAAAGTATCGATCCAAAAATACTTAAGTTAAAAATATAAATACGTAAATCTCCAAATCAGTCTTCTTTTCTCTTCTTCGGCAGTCCCTCGGAGTCGAGGATGACTTTCTTCCACACTAATACGAGTTCTCAGGTGACTGATGAATCTAATGCGGGACCTACAGTCTCTGTCACAGGTGGGGCAGAAGGTGTTTACAGGGACGGGTGGGTGGGGTGCCTGGGTTATCCATTTTGGTGGTAAAAACAGAGAGACAGACTATTATCTGAATGGTGACAGATTAGGAAAAGGGGAGGTGCAACGAGACCTGGATGTCATGGTACATCAGTCATTGAAGGTTGGCATGCAGGTACAGCAGGCGGTTATGAAAGCAAATGGCATGTTGGCCTTCATAGCGAAGGGATTTGAGTACAGGGGCAGGGAAGTGTTACTACATTTGTACAGGGCCTTGGTGAGGCCACACCTGGAGTATTGTGTACAGTTTTGGTCTCCTAACTTGAGGAAGGACATTCTTGCTATTGAGGGAGTGCAGCGAAGGTTCACCAGACTGATTCCCGGGATGGTGGGACTGACATATCAAGAAAGACTGGATCAACTGGGCTTGTATTCACTGGAGTTCAGAAGAATGAAAGGGGATCTCATAGAAACGTTTAAAATTCTGACGGGTTTAGACAGGTTAGACGCAGGAAGACTGTTCCCAATGTTGGGGAAGTCCAGAACCAGGGGTCACGGTCTAAGGATAAGGGGTAAGCCATTTAGGACAGAGATGAGGAGAAACTTCTTCACCAAGAATTCTCTACCACAGAAAGTTGTTGAGGCCAATTCACTAAATATATTCAAAAAGGAGTTAGATGTAGCCCTTACTACTAGGGGGGGGGGTCAAGGGGTATGGCGAGAAAGCAGGAATGGGGTACTGAAGTTGCATGTTCAGCCATGAACTCATTGAATGGCGGTGCAGGCTCGAAGGGCCGAATGGCCTACTCCTGCACCTATTTTCTATGTTGTCATGCGCTCCTTCCGCTGTTTGCGTTTGCCTTCCGCGCACTCCTGGTGAAGAGACTGAGGTGTTCGGTGCCATCCCGGATGCTTCTCCTCCACTTTGAGCGGTCTTGGGCCAGGAATTCCCAGGTGTCAGTGGGGATGTTGCACTTTTTCAAGGAGGCTTTGAGGGTGTCCTTGAAGTGTTTCCTCTGCCCACTTGGAACTCGCTAGCTGTACAGGAGCTCTGAGTAGAGCGCTTGTTTTGGGATTCTAGTGTCGGGTATGCGAATGATGTGGCCTGTTCATCGGAGCTGGTCGAGCATGGTCAATGCTTCGATGCTGGGGATGTTGGCCTGAGCGAGAACACCAACATTGGTGCACCTATCCTGCCACTGGATTTGCAGGATCTTGCGGAGGCAGCGTTGGTGGTACTTCTCCAGTACTTTGAGGTGCCTGCTGTACATAGCCCATGTCTCTGAAGTATATAGGAGGGCGGGTATCACTACTGCTCTATAGAGAAACGGCGGGGCGGGGAGAGAGAGAGCTGAGCCGCAAGCCGCCAAGACCCAAGACCTGAGCCTCCAACCGGGCCCCGAGCCTCCTGCTGAGCGGTGGCGGGCGGCAGGGGGAGAGAGAGAGAGCGACTGGAGCCAGGCCTAGTTTCGGCACCTCAGTCAGCTTCCTGTCCTTCCCTTCCTTTTCCTTGCCTGGCCCGCTTACCTCAACGAACAGTGCGGGATACCACCCTACGCCGGGACTGATGCTGGATCAGGGATGTTTCCGGACTGGAGAGTCCCGGACTGGAGAGGTACAACCTGTACCATAAAATTGTGAAAGTAACTTGTTTTGTCTGTACTTTTAAGTTTACACATATTTTAGTGGAGGCTGTCAAAAGGGCTGGGATAATCAGGAAACCATTCTGTTGCATGAGCTGCCTCACATTTTTGAAATGACCAATTGAGATATAAGTAAATAATCACCCCTTCATTAAAAAATCATCTGCAAATTCAGAATCCTAAAGAATTATACTTTATTATATATCTTACTACTGATTAACGATTACTTTTTTGAAACAACATTTTTATTAGTGATAACAATTCAGACTGAAAGGCTAGTCCGAGCCCAGATAGTTGATATGAGAAAATATGGAGAATTATTCTTCAAACCACATGCATAGTGTAAAGTGATTAAGAATAATGTTAAAATCCTCCAAATACTAAAAGCCCCACTTGTTGCAAAGGTACCTGTAGGATTCCAAGGTGTGTCATCTGCACTTTTTCTCTTTTTGGATCTGGATTTGAAAACTGGATCATCATCATCAGATTCAAGTGATGGGTAAACTAAACACATAAAGGAGACTTTAGATATTCATTGTCAATATTATTTTCAAGCAAATAAAACCACCACAACTGTTATGGCCACTGAGATTCAGGAGCTGTAATCTGGTTCCAATAAATCACCTTCAACATTTGAAAATTTCTGACTATAACAGTCCTTTACTCTACAAGGTGACCAAGCTCTCTTCAGTTACAGTCAGTTTCCAATTGTATCTGAAGGGATACTAAAAGAAAGATCACTGGAATAGCTGGTCAAAGTTTGTTGTCAACCGAAAATAATAGGATTAAACTCTCAACAAATATTTTGGTGCATGGCTTCAGAAGTCTAATCCTTGACCATGATAAACAAATGTTCTTTCAGATATAGAAACTTCTGTATTTTCCTGGCTTGGTCACTGAGAGCAGGCTTCCTAATTTCCGGAACTGATTTTAACATGAAAACATGCTAAGAGCACATTTTCAATTGAATGCAGAACCATCTAGAAATAAAGTTATTTGGCCGTATGTTTGTATAGTTTTAGTGTAGCATTGGTAAGAAGTAATTGATGACATAAGATTGCCTGTACATCATTTGGTTGAGCATAGAGATATAGCCCCTGCTATCCTTGGTTTCTGCGACTGAATGAGCTGTGGCTGATTGATTTTAAATTGAGTTTATTTATGTGGGATGATTCAAAAGCCAAATTAGGCATCGTGGGGGAGAAATTTGCATTGTTTACGGCCCCGGGGGACGCAATCGGTGTGCAAACGATTTCTCGCTCGGGGCGCAGGGCCGCTATCGCCTCCCGCCAAATTGCGCGGGGGTTAGCGGAGGCGCAAACCAGCAGCAGAATGGTCCCTCACCGCATTGCAGAGCTCGCAGCGTGCCCTCCCCTTTAACAGAAGGGGAGGGCCCTGTTCTCACACCGGCGTTACGCTCCACTTCCTCTCGGGGATGGTAACCGCAATTTTGCGGCCGGGGTGGGACTTCCACGCTCGCCATAGGAAGCCCCCGCCTCGCCTCAGTTACCGCCCCCAGACGGGGTTTTGCCGAATTTCAGTCTCCATATATTAAAAACTCTAGAAACAAACCTAAATCCTGATCCCTTAATCCTACAATGGTAATCCTCAGAAAGAGTATGGTTGTTACTGTTAGTGGCTTCAGAGTTCTACAGGACATTCTGCGAGGGGAAGGGGAACAGCCAGAAGTCATGGTCCATAATGGATCCAATGACATAGGTTGGAAAAGAGTTGAGGTCCTGCAGGCAGCGAATCAACAGCTAGGAAAAAGATTAAAGAACAGGACCTCAAAGGTAGCAATCTCTGGATTAGTGAGTACAGAAACAGGAAGATAGTGCAGGTGACTGTGTGGCTGGAAAAGTGGTGCAGGAGGGAGGGCTACAGATCCCTGGGGCACTGGGACCAGGTCTGGGGCAGAAGGATCATGTACAAGCTGGACGGGTTGCAACCAAACAGCACTGGAACCAATGTCCTCATGAGGAGGTTAACTAGTACTGTGGGGGAGAGGTGAACTAATCTGGTGGGGTGGTGGGGGCGCCATAATCCAGCAGCAGAGTGGAGAGACAAGGTGAATAGAAAACTAGGAGACCAATAGCAACAGATCGAGAATAGTGCAGAAAGAGAAGGTAGATGGGAGGATAAAAAGTAAAGCAAACTAGCATGGTGTGAAAGGCATGTGTGGTAAAGCGAGGTTGACAAGCTGCAGGTGCAAGTTGTCACATAGGGTTACGATACAGTGGCTATAACAGAGACCTGGATTAAACATGGGCAAGGGTGGGAACTAAATATTGTTGGCTACAATGTATTCAGGAGAGATCGGGAAGAAAAAAGGCAAGAGTGGGGAGGCGGGGGAGGAAGGGCGGTGGTGGTGGAGGTGGCAGTATTGATTAAGGATAATAATACAGTTCTATAGAGGGATGATATATTAGAGGTTTCAAAGAGTGAATCTATTTGGTTAGAGTAAAGGAACAGAAAAGGAGCTGTTACTTTGCTGGGTGTTTACTATAGACCCCCAAATAGTGAGAAAATTTAAGAGAAATGTAAAAGTAATAGAGCAGTAATAGTAGGGGGGCTTCAATTATTCTAATGTAGTCATTTCCTGAAGTCTTTCCTTTCTAATTTTATAATATAAATTTATGGGGTGGGGGGCGGGAGGGGAGTAGAGGAGATCCATCTTAAAATGTACATTATAAAGAGAATAATGGATTTTGAAATCTGAGGAACAAGTCTGAAAACTTTTCAAGAGTTTTTTGTTAGGTTTTGTTGCTATTTTGCGATTCTCAGCGTAGGGTTAAAATACTTTAAAAGTCATTGCATGCAAGTGCCATACACATTGTGTCTTATACAACTGTACATACTTTAAAAGTTAAAAACAGTATTCAGTAGTTAAGAGGTCAACAATCATTGCCAAATATTTTAGCACTGAATGTCAAGGTTCTGCTATCACCAATTTAGTCTATCAGCACTTCTTAATAAATAAGGGGAAAACAAAGAACTCTGTTAAACAAATTTACATACACTGGAATGCCAAGATATATTAAGATCTTATACTATCTTTACTTCAAAGTTGGTTAATCACAGTCAAAGAAGCAAGGTTATTTTGCATAACAGCTGTTAACCGACAGTTGTTCTGTGCTTGTTTCACTTTTTTTAAACTTCACTAATATACCAGTTGTGTCATTGTTATTTATCAAATGTTCTTACCATAATCAGAATCTTTGAAACATGCTCCTAGGCTGTCCTGGTCTTCATAATCATTAATATCAATAGTGCTCTGCGTAGTGCTTTTGACTAACCGTTTCCCTGTGTGCTTATTAACATTGCTACTAGTTTTCTTTGATCCTTGAATTATGGATGAACTATTTTTAACTTGGTTACTGGTCCATGAAGTTTGCAAGCAGGAGTCTGAGGACTGAAGATTTGCCATGGATAACATGCCCTGGATGGCTTCCTGTGTGCTGGGTGAGGCCGGAGGTTGGCTGAAATAGAAGGGAAAGAATTCTATGATTCTATAACAGAAGTAAGCTAATGAGAAACTGATTAACAAATATATTTTACACCTTTGCTTTTATTATCACAGCCTGCTAGACAATTGTACAAAAAAGTGAAACATACATATTTTGTGTATTAATCCCTGGAGAGCTGAAAAACTATTACACTCAGTTTAAAAGAATGTTAACAGAATTATAACTGTATTTCAATAGGGCATGGTGAGAAATCTTTTTCTTCATAGATTTTTGATTTATAAATATTTTATTTTTATCTCCTCACAACTGGCCACACAAAAAATGTACATGCAAAGTGGCTAGATTGGGTAAACACTCTTAATTAGATTCTATCTCTGTGGAAAGGCCCTTTTATTCTATTTAATTTGTAACATTGTAGTTTGGGGAGGTACTGAGTAACATAAATCCCAACTTAAAACTTGACTTAAAAAAAATGTTTTGTTTTCAGCCATAGAAATCTGAAAAAACATTTTACTACTTTCAAAATCTTTTCTTTCATATAACATTTGCAAATTTATATGGATGAACATTATGAAGTTGAATTAAAAGCCTCAATCTCACTGCAATCAAAAGGTGAGGGAATGTCTCCATGGGAATCACGGATCCGAACCTGGGGCTTAGTGCAGCACTTTCAAATCCACTGGGACTCTTAATTCAGCTTCATAATGTTCATCCTTATAAATTTACAAATGTTATATGAAAGAAAAAATTTTGAAAGTAGTAAAATGTTTTTTTCAGATTTCTATGGCTGAAAACAAAACTTGACTTAAAAAAATGCTTTAAGTTGGGATTTATGTTATTCAGTATCTCCCCAAATTACAATTTTACAAATTAGGTTTATATAACATATGTTGTAGCAATAAATCCCAAACATTAAACAAAACTCAAGACCCAATTGCATTTGTTCATTTGTTATACACTAAGCCAAGTCAATTTTCTGTCAGTTCTAAACATATTACCTGCACATCTAATACAAATTGTTTAAATCCATTTTCATGTTCTCTTTACTGATTTGTAACCTCAAACAGTGCAAATGGACCATCAAAATTTAAATTCTAAGCAACTTAAAATTAGAGGGGGAAAGTGCCCAGGGCAAGACACGAGTAAACAGATAAGTTATGTAAGCAGAACGGTGATGAAAATCATAAGCCAATAATGGGAATTATATCCATATATTGTATGAGTTGCACATGTATATTGGGATCAAAAATAAAATTCCAACTAGTATTAATATCATGGCAGCACCAAATTGGTTCTGCTCCCAAACAGTGTGTCACTGTTGGTCATGTTGCAATAAGTGTTTACCTATCTAGAAGTGTGTAAGGATAGAAAGAATAACTGCAGTAGTTTACTGTGTAAGGATAGAAAGAATACCTGCAGTAGTTTACTGTGGAAAACCATAAAAATTTACTATGTATGTATCTATTTTAATCACATGTAATTTATAGAACACTTAGTGCTAATAACAATGATTTTCGTTTTGTTTTGCTTTTCGAAATCGAAAAAAAATCTTGGAAATATGAAAACAAATTGAGTAACTGAGGCCGGAATTTTAATCGGGAGGCTGGTCGAGAGCAGGGGGGCGGGGGGGGCTAAGATGCGGTCATGAAACCTGGGAGAACGGGCTTCTAGCAGGCCCTGCCGAAATTAATGGCACAGCCTGATTTCCAGTTCAAACCTTTGTTTCCCACTCGCAGCCAGCCAGGTGGAGAGGCGGGCTGGCTGCGGGCAGGTAGGCCTGTGGCATTGGGCCACAGGGAGGGAGGGAATGGGTGGGGGCCAGCCGTGAGGCAGCGATGGACTGGGGGTGGGGGAGAAAGAGAACATTGGGGGCTGGAGGAGGATTCCGGGTTTTGGGGGGGGGGGGGGGGGAAGGGGGGAGGAGAGAACATTGGGGGGGGGCGGCATCGAGGAGGGGTGACAAGGGAGAACAGCAGTGGCTGGCTTCAAGGCATCGGGGGGGGGGGGGGGGGGGAGGAGGGAACATCGGGGACTGGACTCGAGCACCGAGGGAGGAGGAGGATCAGGGCCGGCCTGAAAATCATCGGGGGGGGCGCGGGTTATGGATGGGAGGCGGGGAAGGGGAGGCCGAGAAGGCGATTGGAAGCCTCTTGGGGGAAATCAAGAGGCCTGGGGTTGGGGGGAATGGAAGACCTGGGAGTGGATTTGAGGCCTCGTGGTGGGGGGGAGAGGGTCTCCGATCGTGGGGGGGTGGATGCGGCAGGGACGCTGGATCCACAAGGTAAGTGTAAAGGCACTGACCTCCTGGATCCAGCAGACCTCGCTCCATTAGCTGTCGGGTTTCCCTGAGGCCTGCAAAACCCAACTAGCTACAGTTACATTTGAAATGGTGGTTAAATCTGAGGTACGCCAGCTCCATTATAATAATTAAATGAGCAATCCGCCTCCTGGGAGCAGGTTGGCTGCCCCCCCTCGTTACATCTGATAACGCTTTCCATTTTTAGAATAATATCTGATTTCATCATATTTTTCCATCTGAATTGCTTTCTATTCATCTGTAATTACTAAATTTAACCCCATTAGGATATTACTGGTACCTGAAGTCTGTGATGTCACAGTTGGTGACTTTTGCTACTTTTACGATTTTGCTGCAAAAAAACATGAGGATTTTGTCAGATTAAATGAATCTCTACAAGATTAATATGATACAGCTAAACAATAGCAAACAAACCTTAACTGTAACATAATCAAATTTAGTGAAAGGCAGGGGTGCAGGAACTCAATAACAGAGATAGTATTTTTTTAAATAGCTATTTTAAGTTACTGGTCAATTGTAGCTTATTGAGACTCTAAATTCTATTCCTTGATCTTTGGAGCTATGATTCATACCTGTTTCCACTGTACTCAAGGCCTCCAACCTGTTTGCTGGCCTGTAACAGATCCAGAATCCCAGCAGAACTACCTGTTTCAGTCTTTTGGTCAGTGCTCGGATCTGGCTTTGCCTCAGTGTCAATATGAAGTGAATCTTCATCAGATGAGTTGTCATCCTACGGGTGAACCCACAAATGAAATTATTAGAACAAAAATGAATTGCACATGATACAAAACAAGAAATGAAAAGTTGATTTGCCTTATTCATGTCAGACAATTGTTAGTTAACTTCATAGTGCAGTGACTTTTGCTCTCAATTTCACAACAATTTTGCAAGTCTCCCAAGCTAGACAGCAGAATCCCAGATCACGTGTGCAAGCTGTTGACACCCAATGTAAGACAACGGCCCTGAAATTGTGGCTTCTCCGGGTACGTACGATGTGTGGACGTGCCCGAAGAGGCCCTGCAAATTCCGGGTATAGGCGTGCAAAGCGCATGTGACTGAACCCGGCATTCGCAGAAGGGCCTTCGCAGGCGGAGATTTGGGCTATTTGCCGAACTCTTTCCCAGCGAATGTCCTTCAAACTCTTACTCCTTTACCAGCATAAGAGTTTTAATAGATAGAAAAAATAATAATTATTTATTTTTATATTAAAATCCCTGTCTATGCCAACGGGAAGCCTCCGACCACAATTTTTGTCCAACATTAGTGTGTCTGAAACAATATAGCTGGGAGATTTGCTTCTAACATCAACAACAACTTGCATTTATATAGCTCCTTTAACGTAGTGAAATGTCCCAAGGCATTTCACAGGAGTATTATGAAATTAAAAATTTCACACCGAGCCGCATAAGTAGAAATTAGCGCAGGTGACCAAAGGTTTGGTCAAAGAGGTATGTTTTAAGGAGGGTCTTGAAGGAGGAAAGAGAGGTAGAGAGGTGGAGAGATATAAACAGAGTTCCAGAGCTTGGGGCCTAGGCAATAGAAGGCACGGCCACCAATGGTTGAGCAATTATAATCAGGGATGCTCAGGAGGGCAGAATTAGAGGAGTGCAGACATCTTGGTGGTTGTGAGGCTGGAGGAGATTACAGAGATAGGGAGGGGCGAGGGATTTGAAAATAAGGATGAGAATTTTGAAATCGAGGCGTTGCCTAACCGGGATCCAATGTAGGTCAGCGAGCATAGGGGTGATGGGTGAACACGACTTGGTGTGAGTTAGGACACGAAAATTCGAGTTTTGGATCACCTCTAGTTTACATAGGGTAGAATGTGGGCGGCCAGCAGGAGTGCACTGGAATAGTCAAGTCTAGAGGTAACAAAGACATGGATGAGGGCTTCAGCAGCAGATGAGCTGAGGCATGGGTGGAGACAGGCGATGTTACGGAGGTGGAAATTGGCGATCTTAGTTATGCTGCGGATATGTGGTCGAGAGCTCATTTCAGGGTCAAATATGACACTAAGGTTGCGAACAGTCTGGTTCAGCCTCAGACAGAAGTTGGGGAGAGAGATGGAGTCAGTGGCGAGGGAACGGAGTTTGTGACGGGGAACGAAAACAATTGCTTCGCTCTTCCCAATATGCAATTGGAGAACATTTCTGCTCATCCAGAACTGGATGTTGGACAAGCAGTCTGACAGGAGTCAGCACATATATGTTATGTGATCAGGACAATTTGTGACAAATATTGTTGCAAATATATCTGTGTGTTCAGCTGACCGTATAACAA